>NC_134013.1:13160000-13785000 GCF_040712315.1 Castanea sativa | reverse complement strand
ACACTTTCGACAACCCTACAGCATATAAAAAGTGGTGGAATATAATAAGCTCTCTCATCTTTAATGCCTGAACTCTGAATAAGCCTGGACAATATGATAGCTCTACGCCATCTAATGCATGTGCATGATCATTAATGCTTAAATAGAATAGCAAGACTAGGATATTATAAGAAAAATAGCTCAACGTTAGATTAACAGCCAACAGAATGAGATTACATCAATTAAGGTGATTTAGTCTAATGTAAATTCAGATAAGACCATTATCTGCAAAAGAGCTATTCTGATCACCCTATCAGTACCAGTTATGCTATACTCCCTCAATTTTATCGACGCAAGTGAAATTTCAGGACATCAAAAATATTGTGACACTAAAACAAGAAAAGAAGAAAGTATACTGATTGGAAGTATGTAAATGATTTAAAAGATGATACAGCTTGCAAATAGCTTGACCAGGACCATGCGTAAGGCATGGTAGAAATCAATTATCAGTTAAATATATTTTTATTTATATTTTCTATATATTGCTAAGCATTTTTTTTTTTCATATAATGGTAAACATAAATCAATTTAAGAGCAATAGTAGATAATAAAGTGATAATTGAGATGATTTTAGGGTTGTTCCTTTAAAGTCTACCGACAAAATGGTGTATTTTGATCTAATTTTTTGTGTTTCTTTTTTAAACAAGTATGTCAGCTCATATCGAACTGAATTGGGGTCCTGTTTGGGACAGTTTCGGACCGTATCAGCCCACATTGTACAGAATCGAGTCCTATTTCGGACCAAATCAGACTGTATAAGACCGAATTGGGCCGCATCAGAAAAAAGAAAAAAAAATAGTCCACGGACGCACGTGCAGCCACGTCCACGGCTTCACTGTGCATCCACGCGAATCTGACTCGGGTGCGCCAGCCAAATCGGCGCACCCGTGCTTCCTATTGTAACTAAATCACAAGCTGATCTAGCAATCCATCAAGATGCAAAAGAGAACTGTATGTATTCTTGAGGGAAAAAACTTATATAAAGTTCCTTTAAGTGTTGTATCTTATATTTCTAATTAAATTCAATCATGTCTTTGTATTGATCAATGAACCACATAATTGAATTTAGTTCATGGATAGGCCGGGCTCAATACAGTTTAAGCCCTGAGCTGATAAATTTACATGGATTTTTTTTATATATATTTAAAAATCAATTAAATTATATCTATTTAAGTTTCTATATCATACATTTTTCTTTTATTTAAAAACCACTACGGTTGTCTTTTGAGATGCAAAATTACTACTTAAGTTTTAGTAAAAGTTTTTGACCTTGTTGTGATAATTTTCAATCCATCAAGATGCAAAAGAGAACTATATATATTCTTGATGGTTAAAAGTTATATATGCACATTATTATGATAATTTTCATTGTTCTTTTATTGTATTATTTCAACTCTTTTTTATGAAACTCTAGTTCATTTTTAAGATCTTAATCTAAATTTTGTTTAATTTAAATTTTCCGGTTGTATTTTTTATATTGCTTGTAACAAATTTATCAAGAGATTTGATTTAAGATTTACTTAATTTATCTATTCTTCTCTCTTTTAGGTATTTCAAAAAAATTAATATTTTTTGGTAGATATTTTTAGATATTTATAATTATAAAAATATCTACAAATAAAATAAATAGTAACTAAAATATGAAATTATAATATAACAAGAATAAAATAATTTTTAAAGCATAGAAAAATAAATTTTAATTTATTAAAAATATTATTACAACTTCACATAATAGAACTGATTTACAAAAATTAAATCTCAAATTATTGGGAGAAATTGATCATTAATGATTATTCAATAAACTCACAATAATTTTTTAAAACAATTTAGGATTTCAATTGGGTTGGATTTCTATCAATCTAATATTTTGGAGGCTTTTTTAAAGGTGGGGCTGGGAAAGAGTGCATAGTTTTCTTATCTATAATATATATGTATATATATATATATACACACACAAAAAGATAAACTTTTAAAATGTTATAATTTTACATGTCATTATTCGACTTTTTTTACTTGAGTTTAAATTTTATTTTATATTTAAACCCTCCATTAAAATCTTGCTACATCAATTTTTTCTCTCAAATTATTTGGAGAAATTGATCGTTAATGATTATTCAATAAACTCACAATAATTTTTTAAAACAATTTAGGATTTCAATTGGGTTGAATTTATATCAATCTAATATTTTGGAAATATTAGAGGCTTTTTTAAAGGTGGGGTTGGGAAAGAGTGCATAATTTTCTTATCTATAATATATACACACACACACACATATGCATAAACTTTTGAAATGTTATAATTTTACATGTCATTATTCAACTTTTTTTTACTTGAGTTTCAACTTTATTTTATATTTAAACCCTCCATTAAAATCTTGGTACATCATTTTTTTCTTTAAACGGTGGAATAGAAAGTTTCATATATAAACACAATCATAATAAATGCATATTAATAATTAGCATAATTATCAGATTTATAAATAAAAAAGAAATCACATTTTGTTTAAACTTTCTTACACATTGCATGTGTGATTGTGCACCTTTAAAAAAAATAGTTACAACAATAGGGAGGGAATTGAACCATAATTCTCATAGTAAGTAACACTAATGAAGTGATGAGTCAGTTTTTAAGTTAGACACATCATCCAAGGGATTAAAAGCAAACATTTTAAAGAGTGATTCTAGGAATACTGCAAACGTTACTAAATAAATCTTACAAATTGATTTGGCACCAATCATATAAAGGTAATTCATGTATTTGTTTATTAGTTGGTGGCCCAAATCATATATTCATTAGTCACTCTGGTCATTTGCAAATACAAATTTTCTATCTTACTTTGTGTTCTATCAATCATGATATGTTTCATCTTTAATTTTTTTTTTATATATTAAAATTTGGTTATTTTATAAAGAAAGTTAAACAAATAATATATGACAAATTATAATTTGTGGAGCATAAGTAGAACACAAAAATAAAAATGTGAGATAGAGAATATGTAATAGGCTTAGCATTGAATTTGTGATAGGCTTAGTATTAATTGTACATCAATGGCATAACTTGCTGCTCCCTTTAGGATTCAGGAGAGCCAAGTTCAAATCCCTGCCCCCAAGAGGTTGTAACTTATAAAGTTATAATTATCGAAAATATTATTAAAAAATAAAAATAAAAGATTAAGAAATAAGAATTTAAGCATAGGAAAAATCACAAGACACGTCATCGTTAGAAACTCCGAGACATTTTGCATCACACGAAAACACAGTAATAAATGGACAAGAAAGAATATAACACTGACCCGATAGCTTCGTGACCGAGAATCCTTGGGAAAATTCCAGGAAAATCCTTCAAACATAAAAAAATAGTATGAACATATTTTATAAAAAAAAATTTCAAGATGTTATGAAAGTAGAAATAAAAAGTATATATGAGAGTTTTCAGAGTGAATATGGTTAGAGATAACAACAACCTTCAATTTCCAGAAAGTGATATCACTGTGGCAGAGAGAGGTGCATATGATTCGAATCCGAACCTCATGAGCCATCGGTGGTGCAACCATGACCTCCTCTATCACTAGTGGCTCACCTGGTTTGCGACTGACCGCAGCTACAATTCAACACAAAAAAAAACAACAACAACAATAAGAAAGTGAAGCATCTTAATAATAATAATAATAACAATAAAAAGAGTTTTTACGCACCTCTGCATCGAATGGGGTTCCCTCTGGTTTCACTTGAAGATTTTTCATCCATGGCGACCGAAACTCCACACAGTCTATCTCTGTCTCTGTCTCTGTCTCTGTCTCTAGCTTGTTCTCTCGTGCAATGTGGAACTAGGTCCTCGAAGTGATTGCCACCAAACCGGTGGCATTGCGTGAATTTATAGGCTAATGAGACAAATGAACATTTTTTTTTAATGTATTTTAAAGTGGGTAGTATTTATTATATTATTCTATTTCATGTGTCTCAGTTTATTTGTCTTCTACTCTATTTTGAGATGTCTCAAAATATTGTCATGTTTTTAAAAGTAAAAATTATTAATTTATTAATATTCTTATTATTATTATACCCTTACTTTATTTTCAAAAATATTTGAAAAAAAAACTAACAAATATTTAAAAAATCAATCTAATTGAGGCACCTTTTTAGTTGGCTTATTAAAAATAACTCTTTAAAAAAAAAAAGATAATAAATTTATTTAAGAGTAATTTTGTAAACTTATACATTTTTATAAGGTAGACAAGACAATAAATGATATTCTCTTAAAAGTTTAACTTTTTAAACAAGGCAAATAAATTAAGACAAAAATAATATAAAAATATGTGTAGTGTTGTTTAAATATCGAAAATTATTATTTAAATAACATAATTAAATAGCTCGGATAATAAGGTGTATATTGTGCAGGGGCGGAGCCGTGGAGGGAGGGGGGCAGGTGCCCCTGAACTTTCAAAATTTTTTACATATAATATATTATATTGGTATGTTCTGGATATGGACAAAGTGGTAGTAGTGGAGAAAAGTAAAAAGAAAAGTCAATAGTGAAAAGATTAGAGAGAAGGGAAATAGTACGTGTGTGGAGGAGAAAGAAAGAGGAAAAAATAATAAAGAAATGTGTGGATGAAGAAAAAAGAGATAAGGGAAAAATAAAATAAAGAATAAAAAATTAAAATTAAGAAATGGTACCACAATATTTTCATAATATTTTTATAATAAATTTTAAGTGTAGGGTTGTTACTAGCTAATACTAATGAAAAAATAATAATTTAAGTAGTGTGTTCGAATTAAAATTAATAACAACTTGTCACACATGATTTGTTATGAAAGTATTGTACAAATATTGGGAACGTGACCCTTCATGCTAACATTAGATGATTCTACCAGTTATTATATTATTGCCACAAGTGCTCCACTAGATTTGTAAAAAAATACTAGTGAAAAAAAAAATTTAAGTGATTTGTTCAAATTAAAATCAATAACAACTTACCATACATGATTTGTTGTAAAAGTATTATACAAATGTTAGGAACGTAACACTTCATATTAACATTAGATGATCCTACAAGTCATTATATTCTTGCCACAAGTGCTCCACTAAATTTGTTAAAAAAATATCTCCACTAGTCTCTTTTCCGGTTCTTTTATCATACCGGTTTTTAAAACTATGATTTTATGTTAAATTCTATATGATAATTACATTAGCATATAGTTGTTTATTTATTTTTGTTATTAGTATTGATAATTTTTGTTAGATTCATTTTTTTACTTTTAATTTTGGCTCCGACTTAAATTCTTAGCTCCGTCACTAATACTGTGTACTAGTATTTTTAAAAAGACAAAAAAAGATTCGACTTTCGAAGACCCCACTCGTTATGTTATATTTTCCTGACTTATTACCCCAAAAAAAATAGGACAGATAAGGAAAGGGCCCCTCGAACTTGAAGTAGTGGCGGTTGCCACCAAACTGGTGGTATTGCGTGAATTTATAAGCTATTGAGACAAATGAACATTTTTTTAAAAAATGTATTTTAAAGTGGGTAGTATTTATTATTCATATTTTAGGCCTGATTGGTGATATTGTTCTATTAACATTGTTTAAATATTATGAAAATACGTATTGGTGTAAAAATATTACACCCTCTATTCAGTTTGTTTATACGCTATTCTATTTTGGGATGTCCCAAAATATTGTTCTATTTCAAAAAATAAAATTTTTTAATTTACTAATATTCCTATTATACCCCTACTTTATTTTCAAAACTATTTGAAAAGAAAACTAACAAATATTTTTTAAAAATCAATCTAATTGAGGCACCTTTTTAGTTGCCTAATTAAGAATAAGGCTGAGTTTGGATACAGCTTCTTCCGCGTATGCGTCTGTGTTTTTTGTTTTTTTGTTTTTTTTTTCTTCTTCTTCTGCTGCTGCAGCACGGGTCAGGGGGACAAGGCTACTGTTCATGTTACTGTACATGAACAGTAGCCGCATTTTGCTGACTTTCAGCACATTTGTGGGTCCCGTGTACTGTTCATGGGACCCACAAACTTCACTTTACAGAATTTTTTTTATTAAAAATGGGTCCCACGGTACTATTCACACATTTAAAAATTATTTTGCTACAGTGTTTTCAGTTTTCAGTTTTCAGCAATAAGCTCTATCCAAACGGACCCTAACTCTTTAAAGATAATAATAAATTTATTTAAACGTAGTTTTGTAAACTTATACATTTTTATAAAGTAGACAAGTTAATAAATGATGTTCCTTTGAAAAGTTTAACTTTTTAAACAGAATAAACAAATTAGGATAGAAGAAGTATAAAAATACGTGTTATGTTGTTTAAACATCGAAAATTATTATTTAAACAACATAATTAAATAGCTTGGATAATAAGGTGTCCACTGTGCTAGTATTTTTAAAAAGACAAAAAAGATTCGACTTTCGAGGACCCCTACTCGTCATGTTATATTTTTCTGACTTACTACCCAAAAAAAAAAAAGGACAGATAAGGAAAAGGACCCTCGAACTTGAAGTCTTGGAATGCCACCTTGACTTTTTTGGCTTAATGAATGCAACTCTATTGATACTTTGATAGGACCTTCCCTCTAAACCATTATTTATTCAATAATACTACTAAATTTATAGTTTGTTGGAACTTGGAATCATCAATTGAGAGTAATAAAAAAACTATTAATAAGTTATTTTAAGAAAAATTTAATACAAAATTTATGAGAAATATAAAAAATTATTAAGATTAATTATTTTTTCTTTATTTCATAAAATATTTTTTAAATCAATATCTTTAGAACATTTATTGACTTTTATTATTAAAAAATAATCTAATAGTGCTCTTAAGATATTTATTAATAAGTAATGCTGCGTCCTCCATTGATAAAATCATTTACAAACTTTTCCCCCAAAGGACCTAAGAGCACATCCATTAATGACCAATACCCAAAGGATGAACATCCATTATAAAAAAATATAGACTTTGTGTTTGGAAGGATCAAAGGGGTGGGAGAATAACTATTGGTTGAAACAACGCCTTTGTGAGTTTTGGGGGTGCTCTTTTAGTTTTTTTTATGGTTCAAGAAGTAGAAGCAAATTGCAAAGGCAAAGGCTAAAGGGGTGTTTGGTACATGATCTCAAACAACAATTTTCAGTTTTTAAACAACATTACATGTATTTCTATATACTTTTTCACCCACACATATTTTCAAAAAAAACTTTTTAAACTTGAAAATTGTTGTTTAAACACATGTGTCAAACGGACCCTAAAGCGCTGAACATGGTGGTCTTAAAGACTAGAGAGTTCATGGGTTTAACTTTCCCGTCAAGTTGAGCTTCTGTTTTGGCCTTTTTTGGCTTTTAAGATGCAAGCTGGCAAATGGTGAAATCAGGGAGGAGATGAACAGTCACCATAAATTAGATTTTTTAAGTTTTTGGTTTAATTAAGAAAATTATAATAAAACGGGTGTCAATTAATTCAACTGGTAAAGCGTCTTATAGATTGAAACGGTCTCTTAAAAAAATTATAATGAATTTTTATTCTTAAAATTTGACCATTGTAGCATTACTCTTTATTAAAATACTATTTTAAGAATGATTTAATACAACTTTATGATAAATATAAGAAATTGTCAAAAAAAATTAATTACTTTATTTCTCATTATAAAAGTTTAAAGAATGTTTCTCAAATAAAAAAGTTTAAAAATATTTCTTAAATCAATATCACAAGGCATCTATTAACTTTTCTAGTTTTCCCATAAAAACATAAAGTGAATCCGGGTAAAAAAATAGTGGATAAAAATTAGAAACTATCTATCACTTTTGACATGTGCCTTATTATTTATTATTAGAGGGATATAAGTCCAGAAGATTTATATTTTATAATTTTTGGTCAAAAGTTGGAAACGTTGAAATTGAAATAATAGGTAAATTCAAACCCTTTGAAACTAAAGAACACAGACGCTCCCACCCTCTTTTTTGTTTTGTTTTGTTTTTTTTTTTTTTTTGGGAGGTGGGTAAGTGCACCCACCCTCTTTAACAGAACAATAGTGGAAATCATTTTTTTAGTAAGATGATGCATGACAATTTGTTTCCTGATTTATATAAGCCATTCTAATAAAGTGTGTGTTACATGCAAAAAGGGTTTAAAATTTAAACAAGGGAATAATTAGGTCTTGCTAGTGGACCTCCTTCACATGAGAGTGGGTTAGACATACCTAATATTTCATCCTCAATTTTGAGTGGGTTTTGAATTGGTAAAATTATTTTTCACCAAAAAAGAGGTGAGAATAAATTCCATCAATTATAAAAAAAAAATCAATTAGTATCTTGATATAATGATAAGTCATTATGGGGTGAATATCTAAGTTCAAATGCTATCATATCTATTGAAAAAGTAATCCTCATTTCTATATGAAAAAAGAAAAAGAGAAAAAGAATTGTTGTAGTCAAAGTATTTAATTAGGGTGAATTATAGTTTAAACTTCATGATTTATAGGCAGTTTCAAATTAAAATCACCAATTGAAAATTATTCAAATTAAATCCTACATTTTTTAAAACAATTCAACCATAATTACATTAGGTGTGATGTTGTTAATGAAAAATACCATAACAAAATGATTATATATATATATATATATATATATATATTTATATTCATAGGTATTGAGTATTGAATAAACACATGACGTTGTTTTGTTTAAGCATATTTTGTATTATAAAATCTTTTTTTCCATTAAAAAATCAGCTGAAGTATGTTAATGCATACGAAAGCCAAACTTTAATTAGACTTTCAAACGATTTTCATATGTTTTTTTTAGGAAGCCAGGGGGAGGATGAAGAGCGGGTGCAATTCGGTACCACATTTGATTCAAATACATTGATGTAATTGTTCTTTTGCAAATTTAATTCAAAGAGTTATCAATTTTAATAGGCTAGAGAAAGTTTATAGACACCAAAAAAAAAAAAAGACAAAAAATATCACAATTATCAATGTGGCAAATTGTTAGATCTAATTCATAAGTAAAAAAAAATGATGTCCTCAATAAGTTCAAATGTAAACTAGTAAAAGTTTTTCATTTTAACTATCATAAAAATATTTTGTGCATATAGCATTACTCTTATGAAAAAAATTCCAAATTGAGGTTTTTTAAAATAAAAAAAAAAAGATTTTTTAAGTTTTTTTTATTATCCTTTTCTTTTTGTCGGGTGGAGTGGAGTCATATCAGTGAAATGAGATTCCCACACCTAGAGTATTCCCATCAGGCTTTGCAAAATTATGTCATTTTAACACATCAAAAAACCTCCTTTATTATTTTACCACATCAGTTTACAATAAATCATTTATTACATGTTTTATTCTTCAATTTCATACATTAAAATAATATATTAACACAAAACTCAACCAATATACAAAACACAAACAGTGGCAGTGGCCACCACCCAATAATCAACAACCATCGCCTCAACCAGTAGCCACCAACCAACAACCACCGCATCCTCCACAACCCAAAACACAACTCAAAACAAACCAAATACCCACAACAAATCCACTGCCATAACTACAACAAATCCACAACCAAATACCCACAACTTAAACAAGTAAGAAAGGTAAAGAGATTTGGCAGTGGTGGCTTTCTTTGTTGGTGATGGTGGCTTTAGATCGACATTAGTGGCTAGGATCAGCTTCGCGTCGTGGCTGAGATGTGCATCAAACAAGCGGTGGCTGTAGCTTCAAGCCGTGGCTGAGATGAGTTTAGACCGAGGCGGCATGGCAGCTTTAGACCGAGGTGGCAATGGCAGCTTTAGACTAGCGGCGATGGAGTCTTTGAACCAGAGGCGATGGTGGTGGCTTGATCGGTGAAGGAGGCAGAGAAGAGAGGAGGGAAGATCCACAACGCCGCCATACCATTGATTTGAGGGTGAGGGCTGGGAATTTGATTTGAGAGAGAGAGTCGAATATAAAATTGAGAGGAGAAAAAAAGTTGAATAAAATATTATTTTTTTGGTTTGGCATTTGTGTTTCTACCGTTTCATATTTTGGAATGGTATTGTACACTTGTGCAAAATGTTTTGGCATTTAAAATACCTATTATGAGGCGTTTTTTGCTGTTTGATGTGTCAAATGTCAAATATTTGATATTTAACATACCTAATAATAATGCTAAAGCACATATTTAAATAACGTTGTGAAGTGAATATTTAAATAATGTCTCTTTCACGTGTTAAGGTAAGAAATTGAAAAAAAGAAAAATGAATAGGAATAATGTTTAACACCAAAGAAGAAATTTTGCAAAAATAAGCAACAATGACAAGAAACATGCAAAGGTGGGAAAAGCCAAAGGGCCTGATCCAAAATGTAATGCTATGGCCTATGTGGATATGCCTTGTGCTGTACGCCAACTGCAATAAGCAATATGCGTATAATAGTAATAACTAACACATTCCGCGAGACGGAAAAAAAAAAACATATCATCAATGCAATGCGATGGACAGAGGTTACTTATGTTTGGAATTTGTTTATTTTATTAAATTTGAAATTTTTTTATGAAAATATAGTAAATAAAGGTAAAAATTACTTAAAATAGTACTAAAAAGTATAATAAGACCTATAATTATAAATAGTAGTAAAAATAAGCCAAATAGTAAAATAAATTGACAACAATATTTTTTTTTTCCAAATACATAGTTAGTCAAAACTCTTTTTTTTTTAGGGGGGATAGTTGGTCAAAACTTAAAGGCATGTTTATTAGAATTTATAAGTTAGACATTATAAACGCAAAACTCATAAACCTACCAGCGCTCGTAGTCAAATAATGAGGGTTGAAGGGTTCAGCCAAAAAAAATTGAATATTAAAGGATTCTTCAAAAGGTGGTGGGACACTAGCAGGATTCCGTCCCTATTACGGTATTACTATTAATTAGTGTACTTGTGTGTTTGTTAGGGTTGAAACAGGATGAATGAAAAATTTTGAAAAAAAAATAAGATGGAAATTTTTTTTTTTTAAGTATATTTGGTTGGGTGGAAGGAAAGAAAATAAATGGTGGAATCTAAGTATTTTTTTTTTGGGCCCATCAAAAAATTTTCTTCCCAAAATGAATAAAAAATTAAAGAGAGAAAATAGGATAGCTTAATGGACAAAAATGCTTATATATTTTTTTTTTGGTGCTAGGTACTTGTCTCTTTCCTTTTTCTTTTTCTTTTTCCTTTTTTTATATATATTCTTTCCTTGGTGTTGCTTTTTTGTTATTATTTTTTTCAGTTTTTGGTTTCCTGGGCTGTGGCAAGTTGCCTTTTTTTTTTCGTAGGCTGTGCATGTGATAGTTTTTTTTTTTTTTAAATAGACATGATTTTTTTTAGGACATGATTTTTATTTTTTTAATAAATTCGGTGATTTTTTTTTGTTTATCACTTTTTTGTATTAATTGGCCATCATTTTTTTAACAATGGTGTATAAATAAATTTATACAAACTTATTTTTTCCATTCCTCCACTTTTTCACTCCCAACCAAACAAAAATGAGAGAAATTAAAATTTTTATATCCTTCCACCATTTTCTATCCTCCCACTTTTCTACTCTTTCAACCAAACGGACTCTATGTGTCGTGCCTGGAGAATAACGAGGTTCACAGTGGAATATATATATATATATATATATATGAGATGAGTTTAAGTTACACCTATTTTAAACCATTGATTTCTCACACGTCTAATGGTAGAAAAAAGGCTAGTATTTATTGACTTCCAACTCATCTCATCTAATTAATACTAGAATTTTTGTATCTCTCTTATTTATTACATATAACCATTTATAAGCACCTTAACATTTAGGGAGATAAAAAATTGCAAAATCACGAATACCTATGAAACTAGATTACATCCAAAATTAAAGAAACTATGAAACCATAAAATAATCAGCTAACTTCTAGTTCTCAAAAAAAAAAAAAAATCAGCTAACTTCTTCGATCCCTATCTCTCTCGGTTAACTCTCAAACCCAAATGTAGGAATTCATCAATATCCATCACAAAAACATTTTCAATGGTACTCAGCAATTTCAATGAAATCGAGAGCCTCAATGTTTGCAACTACCTCATTGACTACATGCCCATGGAAAAAGGAAAAGGAAGGCAAAGTCACTGCAGCCTTGCCTAAAGGTGGCGAGGAAGACCATGCATGCCCAAGGCGCCTTGGCCCATAAGTAGGGGAAAACTTAAAAGTAAAAAATATTGGGATAGATTTAGATTTTAGAAAAAATATGGTTTTTTTGTAGGAGAAAATCAAGCAAGGTTTCTTTAGATAAGACATAGTTATCCAGACATAGATCAAAAAAAAAAAAAAAAAAAGATGGTTTGTTTGGACGTAATCCAGGTGTTGAGGACAAATTTTTCATACCACATGGCTTCATATCATTGGCGGCCTGCACCACGTCAACATTATCATGGATTTTGGGAAAATCTCTTATAAAGCCCAAAAAGCCCATATTTACACAAAAAGGGCGTCAAAGCCCATGGTTCAAGCTCATAGCACATCATCTCATTTTTGGCCCATGATCCAAGCTCATGAGTCTCATCGGGGGAATTTTGGGAGTCGTGGTTTGGAGGGCCAAGAAGTATGTTCAGTAAAGCTCCAGTGGTTCAAAGTTAATAAAGGAAAACATGTTACTTGGCATGTCTTCCCCAATTCCCTGAACTCTGACGGGTCAGTGTGCAATAGGTAACAATTGGGTAAGCCTCTCATATCACATAACATTTAAAATGATGAAACTCCCCATACTTTACATAGAAATTAATGTCCATCATATAATACAAGTTTTAAAATATAATTATATCATTCCATTTTAATTACATTATTAATTTTTCATATAAATCAATTCCAAGCACATAGCCAAATATATATTAATATCTCATATTTAGCATTAAATGCTCTCTTTACTCTCCAAGATTTTGTTAAAATACAAAAAAAAACCATAATTACATCTCTAAAACTTCATCAAATATCAACTAACTAGTCTATTACTTACCAAAATTATATATGGACTAAACACATAATTTTTCAAAGGAGGAAACTTAGCCAAAAATACCAATAGCAGCTCCAGCAGAAGCTGCAAACAGCTCCAACAGAAGCTGCAGCAGCCCCAGCACATTCTGCAGTAGCTCCAGCTATAATACTTGAAATAGAAGAATCCCATAAAAGTTTAACTTACCATCTTTAGCCAAGCCATGAATTTAATGCCAAAGATGTCACTCATATGACATCATCCAGCTGTGTCATCAATATTAAAGTCTTAAACTTTCTTCTTTTGGTTAAAAAACAAAAGACCACTTACTTTGTCAAAGATTTTCCCCTATTTGCTAATTTTCCCTTCAACTAAGTTCTAATATAGTTACATGCTTGGCTCTATATAAAGAGGACCAAGCCACACACCATGACACACTAATCCATCCCTCTCTCATCCTCAATATTTTGAAATTTCTTTCACTTTGCTACCATATCTCAAAACATCTCCATGTCTTTCTTCATCTCTATTACAAAATCCCTCTTCTTAGATAACACCTATCACATACATTACTACCCATCTCTCCCACATTTTAATATTCTGAAACTTCATCATTTTTCTGCCCAAAAACACATCTCTATCTCATTCTTTATTTCTCATACAAAATCTCCCTTCCTAGAAAGCAACATAACCCATAACACAAATAATCTCATGTATTTACCACATTTAACCCTCATATCATCTATCTCACACTTCCATATACTTTACAAACACATTCCTCACAAAATACCCACACATACCTTTCATATATTTTTTAAACTCCATGTCTCACAAAGCATACATATACAAGATCCATGTCCAACAAAGTGTCTACATATAATTCCTATACATATTACAAACACCATAACTCACAATATATATATATATATATATTTCTTACCATCTCTACACATCTCAAAACATATCAAAATATTTTTCCAAGAACACATTACAAAAGCCCTTTCTCATGGAAGGCATATGAATATCAATACTAAGACATTTCTCTTAAAAGGCACAAAAACTTCATATTAAAATCATTCTCATTGAAGACATACATTTCTAATACTTGAAGCTATTTCTATGAGGAGCACGAATTTACTCATGTTTGATTAAAAACTAAAAGGAGTATTACATGGGGAAAGTCATTTAAATGTGTGATAAAATGGGATAAACTTAACCAATTTATGCACACGGCTAAACATGCTCTCTCTCCCTCCAATCGCACCCATTTTTCCCTTTCAAACATGAAGTCACCATGAAAGGATTCACTCCACCATGCTGCTGAAATGTTAAGCCCACTGGTGTTGCACGGTTGGAGCTGCAAATTCTGAAGGTTGCTGAAATGACCAAGTCCACTAATGCTACGGCTGGAGCTGAAAAATATGAAGATAAGTCACTATATTTTATCTTCAAATTTATATTATTAAATGTATTCTATTCATTATCATTTTACCGATGGATGCAAGCTGTTTTAATATCATCTCACCATTTAATGAACATGGTTTCACTAATGCTTCATTAATAAACATACATATTAACAAATTGATGTACCACCGTTGGATGTATATTATTTGGACATATATTACTTAGACATAAACCATTATTGGACATATATCACTTAAATATGAACCATTCCTAGACATACCTTATTATGTTGAACATAAACCATGAACCATAACTAGGCATGGACTATTGGACTCATTCCATTACCGGACATATGACACCTAATTAATTACTTTCTAATATTGGATGTCACTTAATAAACATAATAATGATGTTCAACTAATCATTTAATCAAAGCTATCATGCTAAGCATATCATTTATTTATTTCAACCGTTATCATGATTCTAAGACTTTGTGCTTCATCTGTTTTGTAGGCTTAAAAATACACTAAAAGCCATTGGTCAATGCGGCCCAATGTCAAGTTTTGGGTTGAACTCCCTAAAAAAAATCTGGGCTTAGCAAGGTCACACCTCCAACAAAAGACACGTGGCTATGTGCAAAAAACCACCCTAACACCAAGTTTATAGTTATCGGTGATTTTGCAATTCTTTTTTATCTCCCTAAATGTTTTTTTTATACAAGACAGAATTCTATTGTAGCCTAATCTAAATGTATATGTGTGTGAAGCTCCCTCTTGGAGACTTGGACCCTGGCCCTTGTCCCCCACACACCACAAGCACTTATACTTGTGGAATAACTATCGCACCAAGGGTGTGCGGTGGTATTTCCCTAAATGTTAAGATGCCTATAAATGTAATAATACTTTTTTATCTCCTTAAATGTTAAGATGCTTATAAATGTAATAAATAAGATAGAGAAAGAAATGCTAGTATTAATTAGATAAAGCTGAGTTGGAAAGCAATAAATACTAATATTTTTCCTACCATTAGATTTGTGATAAATCAATGGTTTAAAATAGGTGTAACTTTATAAGAGTTACACTAAGTGTAACTTGAATCCATTTCTCTCTCTCTCTCTCTCTCTATATATATATATATATAAAGTTTAATTAAAATTTTAAATTAGTGTCCAATTTTGCATCATTTGTCATAATTATTTAATTTTAGAAAAAGTTTTATTTTCGAATCTATATATATATATAATAGGTGAAACTGAGAGAAACTCAAATTAAAATTCCAAATTAAAATTCCAATTTTGCACCATGTGTTCTAAATTATTTATTCTTAAAGAGTTTTATTCTTAATTTTAGAATCAAATGTGAGACCACATCATAAATATTCATCCAAGTGAGTTATTAAGTACAAAAACCAAAGAGTTTAGAATAAATGAATCGTAAAAAAAAAGTGCTTCACAATAATTTAAAAAAAAAAAAACATGGACAATTTATATTTTATACCTAATAATATCCTTACAATTTTTTTTAAAGAGTTAACAAAATATAACAATAACTATCAATAGTATTTAAATTATATATATATGAATTATATTATGCATCTTATTGTATATCTTTAAGTGTAGCTATGCATATGTATGAGGTTACAAGCTAGTCTTAGAATAAAATTTGGGATCACATTATAAATATTCATCAAAGTGAATTATTGAATACAAAAACCAAAGAGTCTTGAATAAACGAATAAAAAAAAAAAAGTGTTTCACAATAACAAATAAAAAGATAAACATGGATAATTACATTTTGTACCTAACAATATTCTTATAATACTTTTTAAGGAGTTAACAAAATATAAGAATGACTATCAATAGTATTTAAATTATATATATATATATATATATATATATGAATTATACTATACATATTATTGTATATCTTTAAGTGTATGTGTGTCTATATATATATATATATATATAACGTGGGAAAAAAGAGTAAGGATATATTCAATATATAAAATCATCTCTCTCTCTCTCTCTCTCTCTCTCTCTCTCTCTCTCTCTCTCTCTCTCTCTCTCTCTCTCTCTCTCTCTCAGTGGTTAGTACACGACATCATTATGATGTAGTAGGTAGCCTTGTCGAAGAATAAAGGTTAGCAAGTTCTCTACCACATATAATGGGTTAATAAAAGTAACATAATCAATACACTGAGAGACACTAAATTTAGCCAATGCATCACATTGGTTGAATTTTCTAAAGATAGGTTGAATTGTCGAGTTGTTGAAATTTCTCGTCACGATCCCACAATCAATTAGAAGGGGTTCCATCACTATGTTGTTAACAGATGGGTTAGAAATAGAATACACATTGAGCTTAACATCAAGTTCAACACGAATCGAACTAATCCCAATTTGGAAAGGTCTTACATACAAAATAAGTTAGTGATTTTTTGTTTGTTGGTTGAACAAATTAGTGCTTAATTAATACCGTTATTTTTTTGGTGGAAATCACATTTTCGTCCTTACATTTTCAAACGATTCCCACTTTGGTCCCTAGATTTTATTTTTACCACTTTTAGTCCCTATCCTGAAAAACGCTTCTCGTTTTGGTCCCTACTGTTACATCAGAGACGGAAAATGTACACGTAGAAACAACAGAAAAATTAAATTAAATTATTGTCCACGTGGCCTATCTGCCCTAATTAGTTCCATTCTCGTCCTTAGTTAGTCACGTGGCCCTCATGTGACATTCCCTAACATCTTAAATTCAGCTCCTCGCCAAATTGAAATCCCCAACCCCCAAATTAACTCAGCTCCTCGCTCAATTCCTCGTTCACCACACGAATTGAAATCCCTAACCCATGAACTCAGCTCCTCACTCCCCACACAATCCAAAAACATCTTCAAATGAACTGCTCTCATGGATTCAAGCTCGTGGGTCATGACTCATGAGGCATACACTGGATTCAAGCTCGATCCCTAACCCACGAACTCAGCTCCTCGATCACCTCACACTACAGGTGTCCAAATTTCTGGGTAAGTTAGTATCTCTCTTTGTAAAGTTTTTAAATTTCTATTCAGTTTATGGGTTTCTGGGTGGAGTGCAAATGCTTTTTAGTTTTGGAAGATTAGAGAGCACAAGGGTTTTTAACTTTGGAAGCACTTCAGGTTCCAACCCACGATTCTCAGACTTAGTAATTATCTCTTTAATTTTATGACATTCTTCAACACTGAAGTGTTCAAGTTCAAAGGGATGTTCAATCATGTTATTGGAGAATATCTTTTTCAACTCTGCACAATGGTTTCAATTTCATCGCACCCTTCAAGAATTATGTTACTGGGTTTTTATTTTATAGCTATTTTCTTTAATGGGTCTTTTTTAGTTTCAAGGATTTTAGTATTTTGCTAATACAAGTGTTGGATTGGCCATGGCCAGTTTTTGCTAATACTATTTGTTGTTGTTTTTCATAATTTTGGTTGAAGAGGCAACGGATTTTGACCATTGAAGCTAATATTGCAGGCTACAGGAAGAGAGAGAAGAGGCTGCTTATCTACCTGGGGCTGTCTCTGGTGATAAGTGGGATACTAGTCTGCTTGATGCTTCTTTTGGTTGGCTAAATAGGTGGGGGGGAAATGAGTCATTAGGTGGGTAGGTATTAGTGGGAAAAGGCCATAATTTTGGTGTATGTTGGTAGGTTTGGCAGAATGTTTGTGTTGGTATGTGTTGGAATGTATTAGTGGGAAAATGCTTGAATTTTTGTGTAATTCTCTCTATAATCTGAGACTTTAGCAATGGAACATGGTCTTTTTAATTAATCTATGACTTGTATACCAATTTATTGCATTGTTGTGAAGTGTTTGTGCCTTGTGTGCACTCAACATCAAAGCAATTTGAATAGTACCTTAAAAGGGTTATAACAAAATTTTTAGTTTCATACACAGATAAAAGGCTTGTTTGTGATATTATTAGGAACCATAAGAAAGAAGCAGATTAACTCCTCAGCTGTATGCATACAACAGAAAAACTCAAACAATGTTAAAGTAAATTGTCTTTTAAATGGTGCTTCATTGTACCTAAACAATGTGCAGTCTAACATTGTTTGAACCACCAATGCAGTAGTATTCAATGCCATAACTCCTCATAAGAGAGCTGGTCAACATGCTGCAATAATATCACAAAAAATTAATTCAACTTGCTTTATAACCTATAAAGCGTGAATGGTTTAAATGTCCTATTTTAGACAACAATTTGAGAGTGCAGAAACATCATGTGTGTCTGCCAAGCAACAAAATGGAACCTAAACCATTATTATAATTCCAAAATTCAGGAAGTTGAAAAATAAATCAAAAATAAAAGAAGCTTGATCCAAAAGAGATGGTACAATCTGCACAGGTTGACTGTATAATACACTCAAGCTGAATATTACCTGCATAATCACCAAACCTTTTAAAAACATGTTCCAAGCTTGAATATTTTAAAAACCTTTAAAAATATTACATGCATAATCACTTAAGCTGAATATTACCTGCATACAAGTTGACTATATAATACACTCAAGCTTGATTCAAAAGACATGAGTTCAAGCCTTTTAAAAACCAAAGCTAAAAACCAGCAAATCTGAATAATGGAAGCAGAATCATCACAAAAATGGGAGAAAGGGTAAATACTAATGAACACAGAAACACAACATCACCTGTAAATATTAATGATCACTAATTAACACCAATGACAGTTTTTGGTTTAACACAATAATTACAAAATATGGGACAAAGTCTACCCAACACATTCATACAAATAAAGGACTTGGTCAGTCATTATATAAGTATACCAAAATGCCAATTGACCTAGTAGTTACATAAACATATGAAGAGTGCTTTCAACATATAGCACAAAAAAAAAAGGTCCTGCTTCAGCTTGCTATCTTCCAGTAGATCTCATTGCTGCCATATACCTTGCTGCATTCCCAGTTGCATTTAAGGTCTCAATGGTGACTACACTTCTCTTTCCCTGTCTTTTTGGTCTTGAATTGGACTGGTTATCAGCTGGGCTATTTGCGTGACCATCCTTGGCTGCCTGTAAGCACAAGTATAATAACAATTAATAATTTGCCAACTGAAAAACAAAAAAATGGGGATATCTAAGTCAAAGTAGTATATTTACCCTCCTAGTGGTCCTTCTGACTTGGGATGCAGTCCCAAGTAGGGAGGAGTTCCTTCCTACTTCTCTCTTGCAGCTCCTCCTGTTGTGTCTTGATTTCTCACATGACTTACATTGTTTTGAGATGCCTAGACCTCTGTTTTTTCTGTGACTTCTAGGTTCATTAGACTCCAATGCCCTCTTCTTCTTAAGCCTGCCAGGAGGTCTCCTCTTGATAGGGGTTGCACAGGTGGTAGTCCACTAAGTCGTACCAAGTAGGTAGTCATTTTGTAGCAAGCATTGACATACTTTTCAACATCTTCCTTGTTGAAAAAGCTACAAGAAATGGCATGGCAACATGGTATGCCAGTTATTTCCCATTTCCTACAACTGCACTTATTCTCTTCCAAGTCCACAGTGAAACTCTCCAGCCCATTCTTCACTTCAAACTTGGTATGACCAGCCCAACATGCTAGCCACTTGTTGCATGCCAACTTCTCCTTGTACAATCTCTTTCTTATCTTAGGACACAACTCAGATTCCACCTTCATAATCATTTTTCTGTTTGCTTGAAATCTAGTCATCAGATATAGCTTAATATACTCAAGCTGCAAGCACATAGAGAGAAAGAGAGAATTAATCATTCATGAATCACACAGGTCTATGGATCATAGTGCATATTTATGCATAATTAGTGCTGACTACCATTAGATATACCCTACCATGGTGATTATAGGTTTGCTCCTAAACTTAATTATCCTGCTGTTGAAGTTTTCACACATATTGTTTAGGACTGTGTCACTCTGGCCATCACTTTTGAACATGTGCTTAGCCTTCATAGTTGTTGAGTGAGACTGCAGCCATTTGAATGCATCTTCATCCACCTCCTTTAGCTCATTCATTGCCCTTACATGTGCTTATTGATAAGTAGCCTTGGTTGCTTTCCAAAAAATGTCTCTAATAAGGACATCATGATGATTCTTCCTCAAGTTATTATATAAATGTCTGCAGCAAATCCTGTGCTCATACTGTAACCAATTGTCAACAAAGGTGTTTACCAACCCCTACAAAGCACAATCATTTAATTCAGCAAGTAATAAAGCTACCATTAACCACAATTAATTCAGCAAGCAATAATTTAAGAACACCCATCAACCACAATTAATTCAGCAAGCAATAAAGCTACCATCAGACCTTTTTGTTGATCAAATATGAACACCCATTTGTTGCCATCTCCTATGTCACCAAACAATAAATTAAGAAACTAGGTCCAAGTGTCCTTCGTTTCAGCCTCGACTACTACATATGCGAAGGGGAAGTATTCATCATTAGGATCTCTGCCAATAGCACACATCAGCTGACCAATTGTCTTAGTCTTTAGATGGCATGCATCTAGACCAATGATTGGCCTGCACCCTGCCAAGAAGCCTTTCTTGTAACCTTCCAAGCAGATGTATATTCTTTCAAAATATGGCAGCCTAATTGCCAAGGCATGCTCATCTGCCAAATCACCATCATTATAAGTATGCACCTTCATCAATACTATGCTCCCAGGACTGCACATTCTCAACTCATCACAGTACTTGCACAGCTGGTTGGACTATGCAGTGTGGGCCCTATCAACAGCATCTTGAGCTTTCTCTCTAGCGCTACTTACCTTTCTTGCACTTATGTCAGCCACATATTTCTCATGCACAACATCCTAAATGTCCTTAAGCTTTATGTCAGGCTGTCTTTTAATCCTTTCAGTAACTTCTTCCCATTGTATAATGTTGTGCACCTTGGATTTCTATAACTTCTGTTGCATGTGTGTTTCATGTTCAGTATTTTCAATCTAAAACTCTTCTCTCTTGGGACCTTTGCAAGGTAGGCAAGAAACTTGCACCCTGGCTGGCATCAGACTCTCACTCTCACTAAGTCATTTTTCACAAATTTTATACCCCACCTACCATAGATTGCATAATCAGTTATAGCATCTTTAAATTGTTTAGTTGAGATGAACAACATATCCTTCTCAAACCTAAGGTGCTCAACTTTGGCTACTGGCCTAGAGATTAGGTATCCGCTCCTCCTAATAGAATTTTCAACCTCAGCAATAGGGATGTCATCATCACTTGAATCATCACCATGCTCACTGCTTGATGATGATTTGTCAAGGCTAAGCAGCTCCTCACTCTCATAGTCAGAATTCATGACACTACCACCCATTTATCCTGGTTCAACCTCATCATCTTTAGCTTGATTGTCCTAACTATTAGTACTATCTTCACCTATGTTCATTGATTGCATTTTTGGCTCTTCTTCTAAGTCACTCCCCTCATCCTCACTACTCTCCTTAACTTGGTCATCAACAACTAGTGCTTTGCCAGCCCTCGTAGCACAAACTTGCTCAGCATCTACCTCATGAGGTTCACCATGGTCAACATTAGTAAATTCAACATTATCATAGCTTCCAAATTGTGAAAAATCAGGTTTGTACTCTTCATCATCATACTCAGCATACTCATACTAACGATCACTCTGAAGCTCACTGTCACTAAAAAAAACCTCTAAGGCCTTAGCATCTACATGTTCTGGTTCACTACCAAGTTGTCTAGCAATTAAGGGCTCAAAATCCTCCACTAGTAACTTAAGTGGTTCATGCACTGGATGTTCCACAAAGACATGAATCTCCCCATATCCCTTCACCAAGTCAGTCATGAACACAGCAACATCATTATCAACCACCTGATGGAAATTTGTTTGCTCTGGGTTCACACCAGGCATTTTAAACTATAGCTTATCCACTACAGTGTACCCAAACTCCCTACAGATACACTCAACCTCTACTTTTGACCACTTATCTGGGTCACAATTATCCATTATATCAACTGTCCCTCCCACATACACTTGAGGGTTCCACATGAAATGCCCACCATGGTGGACATGCGGAGTAAAAAGGTCATCCATCCTGCATGCAAGTCGCGAAAATAAAACAAAATGAAAACATATATCCACCTTTTGAAATTAATAATACTTTGTTAGGCTACTAAACTAATAAGCAAATAAAAAAATTTACAATACAGACAAAGAACACATGGACCCAGCCAATTCTCAAAAAGCAAGACACAATACAGATAATCAATGAAAATACCAACACAAAGATTTCATGGTTTATCAAAGTCAATATAGTGGCCCCTGATAAACAATAGTGACACACAATACATACAAACAATGCAATTACAGACAAAAATATCCCATTGTTTATCATAGTCAGTATTGTGGCCCCTGATAAACAAAAGTAAAACAAACAGAGCCACAAATACTAAAAGCTATAAACAAAAGTAAAACACAACAGCCAAACAATGCAAATCTCAAAAATATTCCACTATTATAATCAATATTACGTCCACTACAAAAGCTATAAAGGGAGAGAGGAAGAGAGAGAGTGCGACACAACGAGAGAGAAATAGAGATAGAACTTAGTGCCTTAGATTGAAATTCCAGAGTAATAACAAAACACAACAACTCAAAATTCCCAAATTCTCAAAACCCAAAAGCTGAGATTCAGACCTGGCACTTAAAAATGGCATTCATAATAGAGAGAGAGTGAGACATAACGAGAGAGAGAGAGAGAGAGAGAGAGAGAGAGAGAGAGAGAGAAAGAGAAATAGAACATTTGCAATCTGCTCAGCACAAACACTTTGACGCTATCTGGGATTGTGCTTGCTGATTTGTGGTTTTTTTGTGCAAGTCTATGGTCATGTGGTGAGCAATGGGTAAGAGATTAGGGATTGTGGTTGCTGATTTGGAGTTTTTTTTATTTATTTATGTGAACTGATTTGGAGTTTTTGGGTTTAGGGAATGTCACATGAGGGCCACGTGACTAACTAAGGGCAGGAATGGAACTAATTAGGGTAGATAGGCCACGTGGACAATAATTTAATTTTTTTTTTCCTGCCGTTTGCCACGTGCACATTTTCTGTCTCTGATGTAACGGCAGGGACCAAAATGCGAAGCGTTTTTCAGGATAGGGACTGCGGTAAAAATAAAATCTAGGGACTAAAGTGGGAATCTCCTGAAAATGTAAGGACGAAAATGTAATTTCCGCTTTTTTTTTTTTTTTTTTAAAGTTGGTTAAAAATATCCTAAATCTACCCCGCCTCCACCTGTTAGGGTCTTGATCTTGAGTAGGCTTGTCCACAGGTCGGGTTTGTGCCTAACCCGGAACTGACTCGACGAGATCGGATGGTCAGAATTTCAACCCACCGCCAACCAGAGTGGTTGATCGGATCGGACGAATCCAACTTTCAATAGATGGCAATCGGTTCGATCGGAGTTGGAGATCTCAAAATTGGCCAAAATCTGGCGAGTTAATAGCGAAATCAACAAAATTTCCGTGATATTTTCGCTGGATTTGGCGAATCTCACCAGATTCGGCAAGATCTCGCCAGATCTAGTGAGATCTCGCCAAAATCAGTGGAGATTCCATGGATCTAGTTGAGATCTCGCCAAAAATGGTTGAGATCTCACTGAATCTAAAAAATTTCGTCGGAAAATGCTCCATATCTCGGTTTGGTTGGATTTCTTTGGGTTTTAGGGAGAAAGCCCGTCAACTGACTTGCCGTTTTCGGGTTTTGGAGGCAGAGACCCACCGCCGACTGTCACCGGCGTCGGGTCAGCTGGTTCTCGGGCCGGATCAAACGAGGTGGGTCGGGTCTCGGTTTATGTTGGACAAACCTAATCCTGAAACTCGCTTCTCTCCTAGGGAGGTGTCATTAGACCATTAAGGTCTTTGGTAGCGGTCAATAAACTTAACAATTGGTCCAAGAATGCATCTGATTTGACAGCAAACCACAGTATCAAAACAACACTCACTACTCATGATAGAAACATTCTCTAATATGGTAAGAGTGCTAGCATTGGGTGTGAATCACCCAAATTGCTATATTCTTAAACACCAAATGCAAAATAAAATAAAATAAAATAAATACAATATCTGGGTATGGTACTTAATTTTTTTTTACAACCTGCTACACAAACTCTTATTTATAGAGTTTACTGTAGCAAGTTGGAAACTTGCTTTTGTCTTTAAAAAAAAAAAAATCATATATTCTCTCTCTCGTCATTCTTTTTCTTTCCTTTATTTCTTGCATCTCTCTCTATTTCGTCCCCTCCCTCTCTCTTAGGTGGTACAGTAGTGGAGACGTTGTGGGTGTGTGGGTTTCTATTGCATGGGTTGTGGGTTATGGGGTGGTGCAATGGTGGTGATGTGGGTTATACAGTGGTGGCATGAGCTGTAGGCATGGATCGTGGGATGTGGGTTTGGGTGGCTCATGCAGTGGTGGGCTGGTTTGGTGTGGTAGTGGATTGCTTGTGGTGGGTTGTGGCTGTTATGGGATGTGTTGTGGCGAAGAGATAGACACATTCCTATGGTGAAGAGGGATACAATGAGTAAGAGAGAGAAAGAGGGAGTGAAAAAGAGAGAGAATAGTATTGGGTATGATGAGAAAAATAAGAAATAAAATGTTTGGTGGATTATAAAATGAAGTTGTAAAAAAGATAAAATAAATTTATGAGTGGTAAAATAATTTTGGTTTTTAGACATCTCATTGCTAATGTTCTAATACGTTAATGTTTCAATTCTTAGATATGGAAGAAGTGCCTGCAGCGATTCATTTTTTTATATCGGAAAATCTTGAAAAGAAACCAATTGAGCATAAATCCTAGTGGAAGGAAACAAGCAACCGGATGAAGCATTTAGTTATCACTGTGAAACGGCTGCTTCAACCAAATATGTGCATGGAACTACCAAAATTTCTTTAATTGAAACTCTACTATTAGTGAAAAGCCAAAATCAATCCAAAAAATAAAATTCAAATTCAAATTTCGTTTCTTTCTGACAACCCAAATTTCATGTTTTTACACATTAATTTGAGTCTTCAATAACAAGTAAGAAGGTCAGTATATTTACTCTCTAAAAAGAAGGCCAGTACATTTTGACCAATTCAAGGTGAAAAATGAATATATTAGATCAAAAACTCAATTTTTTTTTTTTTTCAAAATAATAATAATCTTTAAACCTGGTTATAGATAAATTTGTTAAGGTTTCAAGCTCTAAAATCAGATTTCACTAAAGTGGTTTTTCAAGGACTGACTTTTTTGACATTGGGTCAACCTTGATGATTGTGTTTTCTTCCTTGACGTTGTTTGGTGGGTTTTTTTATTTTGAAGGGATATAAAAAATTGAAATAGTTTTTAAAAGTTTTTCTTGGAATTAAAAAAAAAAATCTAAAAGCACGTTATAATCCCCCCCCCCCCCCCCCACACACACACACACACACACACACACACACACACACACACACACATATATATATATATATATATAAGATTCCCATATGATTTTGTGAGAGTTTTTTTTTTTTTTTAAAATTTAATGTTCATAAAATATGTCAATGGTGGTCAATTTGCCAATTTGGTACATGATTTTTTTTTTTTTTGCTCCCAAAATGCTAAAATGCCAAAATATAAGAAAACTGTGGGGATAAATAGCTCAGGTAAGGGTATTGGGCCGTGGGTCGTGCTCGAGGATGTCAAAGAGCCCGAGGACAAACAAATATTAATAAAAGTAAGTAGGTTGTCAGACCGAGGACGAGAGCTGGTTAGGACAAGCAGGTGATGTCCAAGGAGACAAACCTCCTTGGGAAATAGACTGGAAGTCTAAAGTCCGATCACCCAACAAGTACTGAGAAGGGGACAATCATGCTTGGAAGGAGAATAAGCTTTGGAGAGAGAAGAGTCAACAAGGAATTGACAACCATGCTACCACCGCATTAAATGCTCTACACCTAATCAATTGGCTGCATTAATGTGGAGGTGATGCCTGAACAGTGACTTCTAGCCTTACAATTACCCACCAAAAGTTTCAAGAAGGTTCTGATGGGACAAGTATCAAGGAAATTAGTTACTTGATTAACAAGTGGAAGGCTAAGATGAGTGGGGGGAAAGGAGTATAAAAGGGAAAGGATTCCCTTACAGAAATGGGATCAGAGAAAAAGAAAAGAGAAAATCCCATTGTAACCAAGAACTTGAATATTTGTATAAGTCTAAAAGCTAAATACAATAACATACCATCATCGGACCTGGCCGAGGAGTGTTTTTCTTTTCAACTTGTTATTCTCGTTCATTCCAGCACTAAACTAACTCGTAGTGATTCTTACTTGACCCATTGAACGTTTAATATTAAATTCACTCTCTAACAAATTCATTGTTGTGGGCTTGTTGTGCCTTTGTCCAAACTTATTGGGCCTTGCACCAATTTACGTCCTTACAAAACAATTACACAAATGAATTAAGGTATAAGATTTAGCAATTTTATAGGTATAATATAAACAATATAAGTTTGGAGGGAGGGCTGTAAGTATAAATAAATCCTTGCTGTTCAAGGAGTGTCTAGACAAATGCAACATGGTTGATCTGGGGTTTGCAGGACCAAGGTTTACTTGGACGAATAAAAGAGGCATCAGTGATCTCATTCAAGAGCGCATTGATAGGATCTTCGTTAATCCGGAATGGTGGAATCTATTTCCAAAAGCTAGAGTCACGCATCTCGCCCGGTGCCATTCAGATCATTGCCCGGTTCTGCTTGAATCGAGTGCTAAAGACTCTGTCTATTTAGAGCAACCGTTTAAGTTCCAAAGTTTTTGGCTTTCTGATGTTACATTTCCTGGGGTTGTTTCGGGTGCTTGGAGTCATACCAATGAGTTATCTGAGGCCATTAGGAGATTCACTAGGGATGCGAAGGATTGGAACAAATCCCATTTTGGTAATGTGTTTGCTAAGAAAAAGAGGATAATGGCCAAGCTCAATGGCATTCAAAGAGCTATGGCCATTACCCCTTCAGCATCTCTTATGGATTTGGAGAAAAATCTTCTGTTAGAGCTTGATAATGTTCTCAGCCAAGAAAGGGAGTTGTGGGCTCTTAAATCTCGTATTAATTGGTCGATCCATGGTGATCGCAATACGTCTTTTTTCCACATGTCTACACTTGTTAGAAGAAAGCACAATAAGATTACAGCCATTAAAAATTCAGTGGGTGATTGGATAAATGAGGAGCAGCAGGTTATGGAGTTTGTGCAAAGAGGTTTTAGTGAGATTTACTCCTCATCTCAAGAAGTTTCTCTTAGGGTTCCTTCCTCTAGTTGTCACTGGCAGGCCAGGTTCTCTGATACTGTCCGAGACATTATGGACCATGAAGTAACTACAGAAGAGATCAAAGCTGGTCTTTGGTCCATGAAAACTTATAAGGCTCCTGGTCTGGACGACCTTCATGCAGGATTTTACCAGCTCTTTTGGTTGATTGTAGGTGAGTCAGTCATCAAAGAAGTGAAAATTTTTTTTACTGAAAGAAAAATGCCTGAGTATCTGAACAAGACTCATATAGCGCTTATTCCTAAGATCCAAGGTCCTGAGACTCTAAGCAACTTTAGACCGATAAGTCTATGTAATACAGTGTATAAAATTGTCACTAAGATCATAGTGGCAAGGCTGAGACCATTCCTAAGTTCTGTTATTAGTCCGCTGCAAACGGCTTTTGTTCCAGGAAGGCGTGGCACTGATAATGCCATTATAGCCCAGGAAATTATCCACACTATCAGCCGCTCCAAGGGTAAAGAGGGATATATGGCAATAAAGATTGATCTTGAGAAGGCCTACGATAAGTTAGAGTGGAGTTTTATAAGGGAAATGCTTATTAGAATTAACACTCCTTGTAGTTTGGTTGATCTTATCATGAGCTGTGTTTCGTCAGTGTCTACTTCCATCCTTTTCAATGGAGGGTGCCTTCCGCCTTTGTATCCTTCCAGAGGGATTAGGCAAGGTGATCCGCTCTCGCCTTACCTCTTCATTATTTGCATGGATTATTTAGGGCAGCTCATTGAGGAGAAGTGTAGTGAAAATCTGTGGAAGCCGGTGAGATCTTCCAAAAGTGGTCCGGCTTTCTCTCATTTAATGTTTGCAGATGATCTAGTGCTATTTGCCAAAGCTGATTAGATTAATTGCTCCACAATCAGAGGTGTGTTGGATGTTTTTTGTAGCAAATCGGGTCAGACGGTGAGTGAAGTAAAATCTCGGGTCTATTTCTCTCCTAATGTGGACAGTGATCTTAGAGAGACTCTTAGTGATATTCTTGGCTTCCAATCCACTTCCAACATCGGAAAATATCTTGGAATTCCCATTAAACATCCAGGGTCTTCTAATTAGGATTTTAATTTTGTGTTGGACCGTGTGAAACAAAAATTGTCAGGTTGGAAAGCAAATCTTTTATTTATGGCTGGAAGAACAGTGTTGATTCAATCTGCTTCGTCAACAATCCCATCATACTCTATGCAATGTGCATATCTCCCTGGTAAAATTCTTGACAGCATAGACAGAGTTAATAGAAATTTCCTTTGGGGTTCCTCGAATTCAGATAAAAAGATTCATTGGGTAGGATGGGAGAAGGTGACTAGACCGAAAAAAGAAGGAGGTTTGGGGTTGCAGTCAGCTAAAGGGAGAAACACAGCTTTAGTGGCTAAGCTTAATTGGCGCTTCCATACTGAGTCAAGTGCTCTGTGGGCCACTGTTTTAAGGATGAAATATTGCTCGCCTCAAAGATTGAGGTTTAGAAATAGGGATAAGCTCCCATGTTCTCAAGTTTGGGTACCTATGAAAAAGGGAAGGACACCTTTCAAAAAGGCACTATCTGGAACATTGGGAGGGATAGCAATCTGAACTTCTGGTTTGATAAATGGACAAGCTCAGGCCCCTTAAGAAAGCTTATTGAAGGGCCTTTTTCGTTGGAGGAGGCTAACAGGAAAGTTAAAGAAGTCATTTCAGCAGAAGGTTGGAACTAGTCAAGTATTTCGTTTCCTTTGCCCCAAGATATTGTAGGAGGCATTCAAGCAACTCCGTATGCTATTGTGGCAAGAAGTCAAGACACATTAGCATGGGCCGGCTCTCATAATGGCAATTTTGATCTTAAAAGCGCTTATAGGATTGCCTCAGGGAATGAGAACACTCAGGCTTTTAAAGGGCAGTGGATATGGAAGCTTAATATCCTTCCTCGGATTCAATTTTTTCTTTGGAAGTGCTATCACAAGAGCTTAGGAGTAAAAGCTTGCTTAGCTGCTAGAGGAATCTGTTTGGATGTTATTTGTCCCCTCTGCCTCCAACAACCAGAAACAATTATGCATGCTCTAAGGGATTGCCAGGTAATTAAAGATATTTGGATTCAGCTAGGGGGAGGTAGACTTGGTGATAGATTCTTTGTTAGTGAATTGGAGGACTGGCTGGCTGATAACGGTATGTTTACTTACCCCTACTCTCCTAATCAGCCTCCCTGGAAGTTTGTTTTCCTATTCGCTATCTGGTCTATTTGGTTAAAAAGAAACCTGTTGGTGTTTCAAAATAAATCAGCCCACCATAGCCTCATCCCCGAAATATTGAGCAAATCCTCGGAGTTTTTTCACTGTACTCTGTCTCCTAGAAATGCTCCCAGAATGACCACAAAATTCATTAAGTGGGAAAAACCTGCTAGTGGGTGGGTGAAGCTCAACACTGACGGCTCTACTTTAGGGAACCCCAGGATCGCTGGGTGTGGGGGTTTAGTCCGAGATGAGGATGGCAATTGGGTGGTCGGATTTGCTTGAAAAATCGAGAATTCGTCGAGCTTCATAGCTGAGATTTGGGCCTTAAGGGATGGTCTAAATGTGTGTCTTCAAAAGAACTTACTATTGGTTGAAGTTGAGTTAGATGCCAAGGTTGTTGTTGATTTTCTTGCAAGGCCTAATAACTCAAGCGAAGCAAAATCCCCTCTTGTAGATGACTGCAGGCACTTGATTGCTCAATTTCATCAGATTCGCATCAACCACTGCTACCGGGAAGCTATAGATGTGCAGACACCTTAGCTAAGATGGGCACTAATCAAGCTCATGAGTTTCAGCTATTCCATAGTCCGCCTATGGACCTTGAGTTTGCACTTCTTTCTGATGTTAATGGGCTGTATTACCCCAGGCGCTGTCCTGTTTCTTCTTTTGCTGTTTAGTTTTTTTTTTTCCCTTTTACCAAAAAAAAAAAAAACACTTCCATGATAATATATATGTGTGTGTGTGTGAATTTGATTAAAGTTTCTTTCCAAGACAAAAAAAGGATGCCTTCTATAATATACATATACATATATATATGAGTACGTTTGGCTTTGATTAACATCATAATATTGTTTCGTATAAGTTTTTGAGACCTCATAATTTTATAATTCATTATTATTATTATTATTATTATTATTATATTCCTTAATTGAATTAAAATACAATTCCATAATTAAACCTTCTATTAAAATATCTGTTTTTAAATAGAAGAATATATAATTTCATATATAAATAAAATTATTATAAATGCCTAATGTTATTATATATAATTTCATATTCAAATACAAATAATAAATGTGTATTAATAAAATAAGAAAATATTATAATTATCAAATTTAATATAAATATATTTTTTTTTTATAAAAGAAGGTAAAAAAATCATTAAAATTTTTAGTGCATTGCACTGGTTACCAACTAATTTATAGAAAAATTAAATATTTAGCACATTTTTTTAATTGTACTATGGACATAACAAATTGTCATAATATTTTCACAACAATTAAGGTGTCAATTCCTTATAGATCAAAATAAAATAATAGACTGGAACTCATCACAATTAAAAACAAGAGTGTTGTGAAAATGTTAATGAGAGTTTTTTTGTCCAAAGATTTTTTTTTTTGAATAATTTGATAGTTATTACGGGAGTATGGTAATTTAAATATTGGATGTCTTGTGAATTCTAGTTACTTCAATTAATAAAATATCTTGTCGTCAAATAAGATATATAGGGTTCGGTTCCCCCTTACACATAAAAGAATATCCTCAGTATGAGCATTGAGTACTGAATATTGGCCATACTTCACAAATGTGATAATGGGGTAAGAAATGGGCCTAATGGCACAATCTACTGTATGCTGATGATTCCATGGGCTTAACTAAAAGCCCAAATGGCAGCAATGTATCATGGGACAGGCAATGACCACACACGACTCACGAGTCCTTTAAAAATTTGATGAGGAAAAAAAGGAAAAAAAGGAAAAAAAACCCTCTTGGGCAAGTGCCAACGCAGCACTGTTACGACAACGTATCGTTTTTATTTTTATTTTTATTTTTTGGGAATCATTTTAATTTAAGGACTGGCCATCTAGATTATTCTGGAATTCCAATTCTTAAACAACTTTACATTATAAAAAAAAAAAAAAAAATCCTAGAACAACAGAGCCAGACCGGGACTGCAAAGACCAAGAGAGTGCTCAGTCTCGCTCTCTCTTTCTGTGCAAGAAGCTAATTTGCTTTCGCATCAAGTCATAACGTAAACCCCTTTCAACTTTCTTCGGCGATCAAATCCAAATTCTTCACACTCTCCGATTCATTTTCACGCCCCTCCATCTCCAAGGTTCGCTTACAATCTCTCTCTCTCTCTCTCTCTCTCTCTCTCTCAATTTTCATCAAATCCCTATTAGCCCGATTCTTGTGCCTTGCAATCGCGATTGTACCTGAGAATATATAGGGTTCGTTTTCTTGATTTTCTTTTTTGAATGGTTTTTCCTTTTGGATTTTTGAAATTTCGATGTTGATTATCGGCGTTTGGCACCGAGTGGAGAAATGGATTTTCAAAGCTTCGCCTCTGCTAATTTACTTTATCTCTCAGCGAATTTTGTTTAGATTCTGGATTTTGACAAAATCTAGGTCTAGAATATCTCCTGCGTTCTTGCAAGATTTAGCATTTGAGTCTTTTGTGCCGTACATTTTTTGAAACTCTCTAATTTTTTAATCCAACAAAAAGCACAACTCAATGATGTTTGGAAATTGAATTGTCATATGCATTTGTTTCTGATTCCCAAATGTGGTATTGGAAATGAGAAATTTCATGAACCCAATTGTGGGAATCAGGGCGATGATGTTAATGCCCATTATAATGACAATGTTAGTGGGAATCAATTTTCAGGTGCAATATGTCTATTTTTAGACAAAGTAAACTTTGGTCTTTCTTTCTCTTGCAAGTTAAGAGAGAAACCGTTGTTTTAACTAGCAGAAATAGAAAGTTGAAAGTGTACATTTTGCATAACGTCGCTGTTTGGCATTGCATTTCAATTATCCCCATATCCTATATTTGCTAGCAGCTTTCTTTTATGGACTGAAAAAAGAGATATGGATGCTATAACCTTTTTTTTTCCCCTTATGGTTGATTATAATGTGTATTAAATATGTAAGTTAAGGTGGTCTCGGGTCTCATTAGCTGATAATTAATGGCCAGTATGGTGTTCCGATTCCTTTTTATTGTGGGGCCTTAATGCTTAGGGTTACTTGGATTTTGGTTTTTTTGTAAAACATTCTTTAGCCACCTACAGTCTGTATTTTGTGCTGCTTATTTAAGAGTATACTGCATTGATTGAGTACATTTTTTGTGTTTTATATCTCAGTTGCTGTTGATATAGCATGGCGGATCAGCACTCTAATGAAGGTTCCAGTGCTGGAAATGTTTCTGGGGAAAGCTCAGATTCGACTGTCAAGCTCAATATCAAGACTCTTGATTCCCAAATTTACACTTTTCAAGTGGATAAAAATGTGAGCACCAATCAGTTGTCTCACTTAAAAATAGAGCAGGACCCTATTCACAGTTATATTGCTTGCTCAGGTTTATTTGTAACTTGCTTAGTTTCTAATTTTAATTCTTGTCATTACCAATTTGTTTCAGATGCGTGTTTCATCGTTTAAGGAGAAAATAGCTAATGAAACTACTGTCCCAGTTGGTCAGCAACGGCTGATTTTCAGGGGAAGGGTCTTAAAGGATGATCATCTTCTTTCTGAATACCGTATCCAACCAATGGAGAACTAATCATGTTTGCATTAAGAAGTCCATAATTGGTTGAAGTCAATAATTTTTTTATTGTTTAACTTACATAGCTACCCAATGGTTTTGAACCTACAACCTTACCCTATACAAATTCTTATGAGAGGGGTAAGTGTCATTTAGGCCAGAGTTCATTGGCTAGGTTGAACTCAATAAATGTAAAGTTATATATTGGTCTATTGCTAATTTTATGGTTTATAAAGGGCTTGGTTGGATGATTGCTGATAAGTCTGTGTTTGTAAATACAAGTTGAGTGAACTTAATGTACTTAGGAAAAGTTGGTCTTTTGTTCTTCTCCATAGGTCATTGACTAACGCTTAGTTTGGATTAATCTATTTAGCATATCCTTGCTAAAAGTATTATGCTATTTATAGAATTTATATGTTGTTTTGTGGATTGGATTTACTTTTGTTTATTATATGATGTTTATCCTTCAATGTTTAATTATTGAGCATATCAGGCTGCATAAATCTGATTGTCAGTGAGTTTGTCACTGGTCTTTATAGTTCCTAGAATGGGCTCGTTTGTGCTACCAGCTTTATATTGATTACTTTCAGAAAGTAGTTCCTTAAGTGATTATAGATGTGGAAAATGGACACACATTGCATTTAGTGGAAAGGCAGCCAGCACCGTCACAGCCTTCATCTGGTCCAGGTACTGGAGAGACAGCTGGGAATGATGGTAATAGAGGTTGGTTTTCAGGCAAAGTTTCTTCTGCACTATATCGGGTTTGGGCCGGTTCTCTAAAATGGAAACCATCACTTGTAAAAACTAATTGTGTTTTTTTTTTTTTTTTTCATGCGAGTTGGCAGGAAATGATTCCAGTGCTGGCAACCCTCGTAATCGAATTGGGCAAGTTTCCCACAGTGTAGTTCTTGGGACCTTTAATGTTGGGGATCAAGGTGAAGGCATTGTTCCTGACCTTAGCCGGGTGTGTTTTCTTGCTCATAGTTGGTGAAATTCTTGCTTTAATTTGTATCTTAGTATTGGGGTTTGTGGCGAGGTGGGTTTATGTCAATTACAATTGCAACAGGACCTTATGGCTTTTTGTTTGAATTGTAGGTTATTGGGGCAGTTTTGAATTCAATAGGACTGGGTGGCCAGACTACAACTGTTGGTAATTCTGGCACGCAGTCTACCTTGGTAAGTAATGCACAAACCTTGCAATGGTGCTCATGTATATTAATTTATATGTTGGATGCACTTATAAAAAAAAATTTATATGTTGGATGCATCTTGCATCTCAGTTATCCAAGAGTAGAGCATTTTTAACAATCTGATCTATATAGTCAACTAGATTTACAATCTATGGGCTTGGCTTCATGAATCTAGTTAATCATTTGACACCTTTGACGTTCCTATATTATGATTATATTTCTTTCGACCTTCATGGTATTTCTTTCTTCTTTGCAATCCCTGTTTGAATCATGTCAAACCTATTTGCTGGTTACTGTAAATATCATTCACTTACACATCCATCAGATCTCAAACTCCTCTTGTTGACTGTGTAACACTTTGTCGACGCAAGGGCTTGCTGAATTTATAGCCTTCTTATCACCATTTCCATTTGCTTGGTATATATATTCATTTTTGCAATGTTCACTTTTTTTCTTATTTACTGCGTCTTTGTGTTGGCTCTGACATGATCTTTAATTTTCTCTGCTTCATGACTTGACCTGGATGAAGGATACATACGCTATTGGTCATATTCTCTCCTTCAATTATAAGTTTTTAACCACTCGAAGTTTGGCACTGAACTATGACTTAAGGCAATACATTAAGCATAATTAGGTGCACATGAATTGGATGGCAACTAACATCTGATCAAAGATCAATGCCTGACGCACATGGGAAGGAACTGTATAGTGGTTTTGACTAATATTGTCTTTTGCTTGTGGTTGTTGTGTTGGTAAATAAATTTTGATCTCTCAAAGGGATAACATGACACTTGTTTTTATGTAAAGCATATTAAGATGATTTTTTTCCCATAGCCAAATGCTCCCAGTCAGCCTCCTCAAGGAAACGAAACAGAAGGGATGCGTGGTAATGTTGGAGGCCAGGCCCAAACAGGAAGTCAAGCACAGTCTGGGCAGGCATTTTCTAGTCAACCATTCCAATCTTTACCTCAAGTTGTGCAAATCCCACTGGCTGCAGCTGCAGTACCTGTTCCTTCCCTTCATATGGTAGTTATATACTCTTACATTGATGATTCACATGTGTTTTGCATTAAACTGTCTTTCATATATCTTTTTTTCCCTTCATTTCAGCCTATCCCTGATTCATTGAGTACTCTCTCTGAGTTTATGAATCGCATGGAGCAGACACTGTCTCAAAATGGTGATTCCAAAACCTTTTTAACTTGTAGTTGCAAATGATTGCATAAAATTAACCAGTTCTCCATGATGTAGGGTATCAGCCAAATTCATCTTCGACCAACCCCCGTGACCTACCAAGGGTGGAATTACCTTCCAGTGCACAGGGGTTGTCTACACCTGAAGCATTGAGCATTGTCCTGCGTCAAGCAGAACGGCTTCTCAGTGGTCACGCTGTTGCTGCACTATCTGTAATCACCATATTCAGAATACTTTAAATCTTGGGTTTTTTTTTGGGTGACTTTGTTTTGTTCCTTTTGCTGCACAATATTTGTGTGTATGTTCGTTCTCTACCTCTTTTTTGGCTTTTTGTTAGATTATATCCATTATTTCTGATTTTTTGTCTCTTTTGTGGAAGAATGCATTTGGGTTTGTTGTGACATTAGCAACTTTTGGAACATTTCTTGTTGAGTAAAAGAGGGGAGTTTCATTAGTTCCAATATTTTTTCACTGAATCTGGGATTATTTTAGAAATATATATGGATCATAAGAATTCTAAATGGATTTTTTAAGTGTCCGTTTGTCTCTTAGCTTATTTGGTTAGCTTTAAGCTTTTAGCCTTGATATACATATTTTTAAAATCTCACTTTTTCAAAGTACAAGTACACTTTCAGCAAAATGCAAAAGCTAAATAAGTTGATGACTTTGATGCCCAACACACAGGATAAAGAGTGACACAGTTTGTTTTAGTATGCATGGTAAATCCTTATAATGATAATAAAGTATGTAACGATATAGAGTTAATATGTGTGCGTGTGTGTGTATGTTTCAAAGCATACAGAAGAAATATGCGCATCTTCTACATTGCACTCAAATTCTCATAAATAAAAATTGTTTCCAAAACATAAGAAACATTACATTGCATTTAAATTTTTCGAATGGAGAAATTATATTGCATATCAAGTTTTAAACATAAGAAACAAAGCATAAGGAGGCCCTAAGCAGCACATTTTAACTCATAAGAGTCCCTTTCTGGCTGTGGGTCATCTGCCATCCACCCGCTAAAGTTAATTTTATCAGTGCATTGAATGGTTTCAATGTTTGGTGTAAAACATATTGTCAACACCTCATTCTATTGTGCTGTGCATGTTTCATTGTGATGCAGTCACAGGATCTTAAAAATTAATTAGTACTGAAAAGTTTTGATCCCTGGAGATACTTAAAGTATGGAGGAAATTAATTCATTTTTTTTTTATAATATATATTTTTTTTATAAGTGTGTGTGTATATATATATATATTATATAATATTATATGCCTTGGGACATTTATCTTACAGAACTTTCTTTGACTACAATGTTTTTATGCAGTGCTTCAATAAGTATCTTTGATAGATGAATTACACTTTTCCAAAGCTGATGTATTGTATCAGCTATTTCTTTTTCGTATAAGATTCTTATTACTGTAACTTGAGTTTGATGAAGCTGATATATTCATTAAGATGTGCCAATTTTACATTCCTTGGATTTTGCCTTATTATCTGATTATGTGTTGTTTGTAACTTGCTGCAACTTTGTAGCATATTGCAGGACGCTTGGAGCAAGAGGGATCTTCTTCTGATCCCACTATAAGGGGCCAAATACAGGCAGAATCAATGCAATTGGGAATCTCAATGCAACATCTAGGTGCCCTTCTTCTTGAGCTTGGCCGCACGGCTTTGACACTGCGAATGGGACAGTCTCCTGTATAAGTCTTATCCCTCTTCTGTGCTTTAGTTCATTTGTATGTCAAAAGCATTTAAAAAATTCTAGCGGTTTGATTTGCAGGCAGAATCTGTTGTAAATGCTGGGCCTGCAGTGTACATATCTTCATCAGGCCCTAATCCTATAATGGTTCAGGTTTGTTAGTAGCTGCACGCTTTATCAATTCTTTTACCTAATATTAAGCATTTCAAATATCAGTTCACTAGATTAGGAAATTTTTGGACATCTAAGGTATCTGTAAGACTGATTTGATACTAGAATATTTCCAAGTTAAAGTTGCAATATCTTAGGTGAGTAACTTATTGCAATATTTGTCATGAGTAGGTCAATATTTTGTCTCTCCCAACAACTTTGTTTGAATAGTCTTGTGTTTTGGGTCACAGCGAGATACATTACATTCTAGATTTCATTGATTCTCTTTCATTAAATTGTAACTATCAATTTTTGTAACTCCAGGACTATTTTGTGTACTCTTGTGTATGCGAGGTAGTTCATTTTTTTAATAAAGTATTATTACTTATTCTGAAAAAGGGGTCAATATGTTTATTGACCGACTCATTCTTGTCTCTAAATCAATCATTGGTATTCAGCAATAATAGTATTTTCTCCTGAAACTAGAAGTCTTGTTCACGACTAAGGCAGATGCTCCATTAAGTCCAATTCAAATTTGACTGATAAAAAAAAAAGTCCAATTGAATTTTGATGGGGTGTAGTAAGGACGTTCAATAGGAATCAGGCATATGCTAGTCTCCAAATAGAGAACAAATAGTATAAGCTAACAAGTATAGTGAATAAGTAGAACAAGGTAATAGACTCTAAAGAAATTGTAGATTTGCGTTGTTAAATCCTAGTAGTTATGGCTTCTAAATGATTGCGATGGTTTGGTGTCAGTTATGGATTAGTGATGTATTATTATTTGCAGCCTACTCCTTTTCAAACCAGCTCCCTCTTTGGCGGTTCTGTTCCTCAGCCAAATCCCATGACTTTTGGTTCTGTTGGTATTGGGAATGCCCCAAGGCACATAAACATTCATATACATGCCGGTAAGATTTTTTTTTTACTTACCTGCACCATGTAACTTCTATATGGTGATTTGATGCTATTTAATTTCAGGTACTTCCCTAGCGCCAATTGTTTCAGCGGTTGGTACAAGGGCAAGTAATGCGGATGGAACACAGGGAGAGCGTCGTAATGGTGCTGGTTCTGGTGATTCAGGTGCAACAAGGGTGCTACCTCTGAGAAGTGTCATTGCGACGGCTGTCCCATCACGTCCTGTTGGTGTTGCAAATTCCGGTGTAGCTCAACCTGGGCTAGTTTCTGTTTCACAGCCTCCTTCTGATTCTGTTTCACTATCCTCTGTTATGTCTGAAGGATATCCTCGAATTAGAAATTTGGTTGGAAATATGCAAGGAGATAACATGGTTTCATCAGGTGGCTAGCTGTTTATTTATTTTGTTTAACCTGAATCCATTTATTATAAATATGTTAGCAAGTATAATGCTGCTCAATTCACCAAGCTGATATTTCTGTATACAGGTCAAGTAGAATCAACTGTTCAAAGTTCATCTGGTGAATCTGGTGCAGGTAGTGATGTAGGGAATGAACATCCAAATACCTCGACAGCCAACTTGATCAACAGAGTTGGGGAATCAGATGCATTTATATCTGGAAGCACACCTGAAAGTGAAGGTCAGAAGGTAGATTTTAGGCACAAATTGGGGATCTTATTTCTGCTACTTTTTTTTATTAGTAAATCCTGCTACTTTCTTGATTGTCGTTTGAATCTTGTACTGATTTATTGATTGTAAACAGCATGATCCTAAATGTGACCAAATAAGTAATAATGATGCTTCAACTGGCTTAAAAGATGTTTCTCCTTCCGGAAGTTCTGTGAGTTTTTTAAGTGGAGGAACAGTGGCGAAGGCTGAGGGTGTTCAGGAAAATGTTCTAAGATCTGGCGAGAAGCATGATGCAACTGAGGGTGACAAAGCTGTTCCACTTGGATTAGGACTGGCAGGTTTGGAACGTAAGGTAAGCTAATTTTGTATTTTATAATGTTCCTTAAAATAGCTTAGTGAAAGATAAATAGCTTTCTTCTCTCAGTAAATTATTGCTATAAACTCAGCTTTGCACACATGGTGTACTTGGCGTGATGTTTCAACATCTAATGGAGATGGACATAGTGGGGTGTTTGTTACTACCAGGGAATAGACTGCTGGGGGATGTTAAGGGACCAAATAGCCCCCTAGACATTATCTTTGAGAGGAAAACAGAGGAGCTGGTCTTGTGGCCCCACACATGTCCTTGTAGGCAAAGGTTTTGGTGCAGACTTGGGGGTTGTTGTAGATTTCACTGGGTGCCAGCTTAGGTTTGGTCACTGCAAAACATAATTTATGTTTTACTTGTCTAGTTTTGGACTATGGGGTGGTTCAGTAATGGCTGGACAATGGTCTGTTTTATTGGACACTTCCCTGGTAGGATGGGAATTTACATGTGAGTTATTGTAGATCCACAAGTTTTGCCACAACTTTGGTGTAGTCAATTGCAATCTATCACTTTCACATGGACCTATCATTTTTTCTCCACCACTCACCACCAACCACATCAGAGTTGTGGCACAAAAGTTGTGTCTAAAGACTCTCTCATTGTTTAAGTGACTATGATAAGATGCACAGATTTATTGACACAAATATAATGCCCAAACAGTTAATTGTTCATGTTAGATTTATGCAAGTGCTTATATTTGCACAAAATTGCTAGGTTAGGTAGCACAGTTTTTGTGCTTGCATGTTAAAATGCAATTTGCTAGAGGACAGAACATTTGACTAAAGTATCACATCACATGTTTATATTTAAAAAAATAAAGAAGAGGGAAATGAATGATTTAGGTTATTTATAGGAACAGGTAAAAAAATTGCGAGAATATGAAAGGAAGTATACACGCCAGGCTACTTTGTAAATTTTCTATCTTTGTTATTGTTCAGTTGTGTCTTATATGAGTTAGTTTGTGTGCTCCTGCTCTTTTTGTGCCATTTTCTGCTTACTTTTAAGATAAATGCTTTTCCATAGTTCATGATGTGTTGGAAGCCAAATAAGAGAAGGGGTTTTGAGGTTCGTAGCTGTTATCAAGTTTTGACTTTTGCTAGTGATCCTCCTCCCCTTGGAAAAGCATATGGAAGCCTAAGGTCCCTTCTAGAGGTGCTTTTTTTGTTTGGATTACAGCTTTGGGGAAAATTTTGATGATTGATAATTTACAGAAAGGAAATGTTTGGAATGCAACAATGGCTTGCCAAATTATTTTACTATGTCTTCTTCCACTCTCCCTTCTACATCAATAACCTCTCCCCCTCAACCATCTCATTCACCACTGTCTCTACCTTCCCCAACCTCCTTGCCACCCTCTATACCTTTTCCCCACCCTTTCCACCCTCTGTCCTCACAACAATTCCCTTTTCCTCCATTTTTTCCTTGGCCCCTACATTTTTCAACTTTAATATGTCAGCCTCCTGCTTCCCTTAGTACACATCCTGTGTGCTTTGGTTTTTCTTGTACTTTGACTTCTTTTTTATTTTTTTGTTTTCTATCAATGGATTTTATTACTTATCAAAAAAAAAAAGTTTGGATTTTGGATTGTTGTTATATGTGCGAGGGTAACGGGGAATCCATAGATCATTTGTTACTTAATTGTCCTATTGCTACTGAGTTGTGGACTATGGTGTTTGTTTTGTTTGGTATTCAATGGGTGATGCCAAAGGCTCTAGTGGATTTACTGATGCGTTGGCAAGGAAAGTTTGGACATCAATTATAATATTAGTGTTGTTTGGATGGCTGTCTCTCATTGTTTGATGTGGTGCGTATTGCAGAAGAGAAACAACTAGAGCCTTGAAGATTTTGAAAGGACAGTACTGGACTTAAAACTTTTGTCCTTTCGAACTTTTTTGGCCTGGATGTCAGATGTCGGAAGTTTTCTATATGTTTTTTGTTTTTTTGATACATAATAGAGATTTTATTGATAAAAGTTCAACATGTTCACAATGATGAACACTCTGAACTGGAAACGAATACAATAAACTCAAGGAGTAAAACTAATAGAATGAAGAAAAGCACGAATGGAAATACATTGTGTGTAACCCCAACTCAAGATCACTGAAACAAAGTACCAAACAGAAGATATTTTAATAGTTCTATAGATTTCTCTTTATCTTTAAAGGAGTATTTTGTGTTCCTGCCAAACTAACCATATTAGACACACTGGAACCAAAGGAGTAGTTTTTATATGTTTGATTTGTGACTTGATGGATCATTGTAATTTGTGTGTTTAATTGTATTGGTCCCCAGTCGAATACATCCTGTATACTCGAGTGACTTTTTTTTTTTTTGAATTCAATAAAATTTCATTATGTATAAAAAATAATTGCTTTTCCGCAGTTCTGGTTTCACTGGTTATGCTCTTGTTAGTTTATTGTACAAAAAACGTTTTCTGGAACTAATTAGCATTGCACAACATAAAGAGGCTTTGGTGGCTGATGATCATGCAGTGTGGTAGCTTTCATTGGGATATCAGTTTCATTGGAGCTGTGCAAGGTTAGGAGTTGGAGTCTTGTCTCTTTTCTGGATACCCTGTACTTTACAAAAGTTTGTAGGAGATGGGAGGAATAGAAATTATGTTGGAAATGTTCATAACACCAGGAGTGCAAGGTTAAAACTTTTTATGAAGTTTTCTAGGATGTATTGTGACTTTAAGGAAATTCCTAACAATGGATAATTTGAGGAAGCAGCAAATAGTAGTGGTAGATTGGTGTTGTATGTGTATGAAGAGTATGTAAACTACTAATCACTTGCATCTTCTCTTTAACATTGCTAGAGCAGTGTACCATGGTTTTATGTATATCTGTGATGTTGCCTTGGAGTTGTGGGGTATGGTTTTGTGTCTATTTGGGAATCAGTGGTTCATGCCTAAAGTTCTGTTGATTTGCTGTCTTGTTGGAAAGGATGGTTTGGTTGACATCATAATGTAGATAGATGAAATGCAATTCCTTTATCTCTTATGTGGTGTATTTGGAGGAAAGGTAATGCCCAAAGTTTCAAAGGGTGTAAGAAATCAATTTGGACATGAAGCTTTGGTTCTTGAGGTTCTTATATGATTGGATGGCTACCACCACATATTTTTCTTTTTCAAATGGACTTGAGTTTATTGAACTTTGTAGTTTTAATTGATGGTTGGTTATCTCCTCCTATGTACATGGGTTGCGCCCTTTTGTGCCTTATAAAATAATCTACTTATTTATAATTTTTTTTTAAAATGTTGAGAAATGCATTAGCAACAGATCAAGCAATAGAAGTTCATAAATAAAGATGTGGTGTTGGGGTCTTGTACTGATTTTTTTAATTTAATTTTACAAAACGCTACATATTTTTATTTCTTAGATATTTGTTATAATTTTGTATTTAGCATTGTAGGTTCCTCATATTGTGGTGATTCTATATTGGCTTTAGTCAAGTATTACCTGTTGGCTTGAGTTTGTAAATTTCAAATTAGTACTTGAGAATTCTCTCTCAGGCTTCGTTCTCTGTTTTGAATAACTTCATGTGCCATGTTTGATTTTGCTTTGCTTCTATTCATTTTATTTTATGTTTCAAGTGTAGTGGGCTATACATGGTACATTGTTTAGTTTTTGGGTTCTTTAGTTAACAGGATTTGAGTGTCTTCTGTTTTATAGATACTAAATCCATTTTTTTATATACAATCAGAGACGAGGCAGGCCACAAAAATCACAGGTCCTGGGTGGTGATGGTGGTACGGCCAATGCTTCTGTTGATCAAGATCGGCGGATTAGAACAAGCGGCCAACAACTTCTGCAATCTCTAGCATCCCATAGCTCTGCTGCAAATAGTATGAATGCAAATGAACAGCTCCTAGGACAACTTCCCTCTGTAGTTGGGCAGGTCATGGACAGTAGACCTCTGGGAGGGCAAGGTTCTGATGACCAGATTGATATGGCGAGTGTTATGTCTCAGGTCTTGCAAACTCCTGCTTTGAATGGTTTATTGGCAGGTGTTTCAGAACAAACTGGGGCTGGCTCTCCGGATGTCTTGAGGAATATGTTGCAACAGTTCACTGAGAGCCCACAGATGAGGAATACAATCAATCAAATTGCCCAACAGGTTGACAGCCAAGATCTTGGAAACATGTTCAATGGGCTTGGAAGAGGCCAAGGTGGTGGCCTCGATTTGTCTAGGATGTTCCAACAGATGATGCCCATTGTATCCAGAGCCATTGGCGGTGGGCCAACAACCTCTCAACTTTTTCCTTCTGCTGAAGCTGTAACCCAGCCAGAATTTAATGGGAGGAGGCTGAGCAGAGATGACAAACCTAATGAACATAATGTCCAGGTTTGTATACATTAGTGTTCGTAAAGGACTAGTACATGTATTTTCTTTTGCTCTTTTTCATTAGTTACTCCTAGGCTGTCAGTCAAATCCTACTAACAGTGTTTGTTTTACATGTGGGTCACGTTATTGCAATGGCCTTGTCAAAGAACCCTACTGAAATATATTTTTACATTAATAACTCATTGAACTGCATCAGGTTGTTGATTAAATGGATTTGTTTTGATTTTGGAACACTTCTATTGACAGACCAAGTTTTCTAAATTAAATCAGTAGTTACTTGTTATTAATAGAGAAATTAGGAAACAAGGACCGGTTAGATTGTACTATAATAACGTCACTTTTATTGACTGACCTAGTTTATTTACTGTTGTTTTGTGGGCTTTAGTGCTTAATACTAAAATTCTGTAATCTGCATATTTAAAAAAAGTCTATTGTATACCATCCTGCAATCCTGCATTTGTTGTGGATTATGTTTTACCACAAATCCACAGTTTCTGGTTGTTGACATACTTTGGGCCTTATACCTTTAAGTAGGAAACCATAGGAGACAAGTTGATCTGAAGATATGTCAAACCTGAAGTTATATGAAACATGTGCTTGTATTACTGTTAATTTGGGCTGATAATTGATAACATAAAGTCTCTTTTTTGTTTTCAGATCAACCTACAACAAGTGGCTCAGGGGATTGAAAACCTGAATCCATCTCAAAATGTTTTCCGTTCTGTAGCTGAAAATGCAGTTCAGTTATCTGGCAGTGAAGGTGGTTTTGAAGGTCTTGTGGATGAGTTGTGCAGTGATGAAGGTCTTGCTAATGTAAGTGTCCAAAATTATGATTTTGTGCACCTATAACCGATTGCATGTGGAGGAGAGAGGAGGGGTGGTGGGGGGGGGGGGGGTGGTATTTGGAAGTGCAGTTGTGGTATTTGGAAGCACAATGAACTGCACTTCCATTGCCATGCACTCAAGGTGCTAATGAACTTCTTAGCTAAGGCCACCTCTTCCCCCCATAAGTAGGGCTGGAGAGTAAGAATGTGAGTTCAAAACTCATTGGGTGTGTTTAACTCACCAATAAAAAAAATGCAGTCAAGATCATTTGTCTGCATTAGAAGCTATGCATTTTTGTTCTGTAACTTAGTTTCGGTGGTAGTAGTTGTGGAAGCTATGAATTCTTATGTTTTTTATGTTGTGCATGAGGTCTGTTTAATAATGATTACAGTAGATGTGGCACATTTGACCGCTCATAATATTATTTGGCCTGTGCAGGAATATATAGAGATGTTACGACATGAATTAAATCGACGAGTTCAGGGTCACCCTGGGCAGGACAACTAGTAACTAGAGCCCACAAACTCAAGTGGGCATGGTTGTGATTTCTGGATGTCATTGTGAGGATTATGGAAGGAGGTTGGGTTTGATGGTAATTGACTTCGCCAGGGTTTTTATTAAATGGTTGAGTTACTCAGAATCCTTGTATAATTTAGGTTTTTGGCTTGATGTGCTTTTAAATTGTGGTTGGTCTTCTTGTTGCTGGCACACTCATCTGGTTTATAGTGTATCAAATCATTAATTTATTAATACATGCTATATAGGTGACAAATTAATGATTTTTTGCTGGGCCTGGTAGTTAAGGCCTAGATTGTCTCCTAACAAACCGCCACCCCCCCCCCCCTCCCCTGCCTCGGCTTCTCCCACTGTTATTCAGCTTCTCTTCAATTAGTTTTTTGGCATGTCATCGGTGGATTGTTGTATACTTACCTTCTGCGAGTGCATGATTATTGTATCTGGTACCTTGCCATACAAAAAGATAACAATGGTGCAAGAAAACTTGAGAAAGGATTACCAACACAATGAGCAAACCTAAGAAGAAATGACGAAGAAAGGAAATGTGCAGCCAGAGAGTAAAATATTCATTATGCAGGGCTCTTAACATTGCATTATGTGTTGAGTAAATCTGAAGTAAAACATTTAACTCTTCTAGTTATGGAAGAGATTTAGCGTTGCTTAGGTAGAGCTGATTAACAAACTGGTATACGTTCCTTCAGTATGATAACCTATTCTAACCAGCTCAACCACTGTACAAATCATCATAAGCTTGCTAGTCCTTGACTTGTTGAGTCAGCTAGGACGCGATGGGGTGTTTGTTCAGTTGGCCGAGATTGACTTGGCATGGAGTGACCTGGCATTGCATTGTATATTCTGCTTCAGTTTCTCAAACGCATGGCCAAAGTATAGGGGACATGAGTTTGGAGCGAAGACCAGGAACGTAGTGGAAGAAAAGCATTGGTGACCCGGTCAACAAGTTAATTTGAGATCCTAATGGACAACCTAATGGACAACAAGGTAGGGAAACAGTTAACTTGAGATCCTAATGGACAACCTTCTCTCAAAAGATCGATGGTCGACCTCAATGTGCTTGGTCCGAACATGAAAAAGTGGATTTGAGGCAACCTCAGTCTGAGCACGAAAAACTGGATTTGAGGCCGAAGAAAGAGTTGAGACAATACCGAAGTAAATCTGTAGCATATGGTGAAGAACAAAACCCAAGTATTCGAGAAGGATGTGAAATCAGCTAAGTTCAATACTAGTAGAGGCAAGAGAACAATATTCTACCTCTGTAGAAGATTGGTTGCTTCTTAGCAGATCAAAGAAATGGGATTGAGACAGAGAAAGATAAATTGGGCTTGATTGGATTGTAGACTTGGGTTTAGTAGGAAATCATTTTGGGCCGACCTAGGTTAGGTCTGGTCAAATCATTTATACTACTATTTAAGGGGTTTTCTCTTTTTAGATTTCTATTTTTTTAGTTCAAAAATACCCCTACAGTCTTATATTTAAATAGAGACAAACCTAAAGGACAATCCGGTAAAAACTCATTTTTTTAGTTCAAAGATGCCCCTACAGTCTTATGTTTAAGTAGAGATAAAACTAGAGGACAATCCGGTAAAAATGCAACTCCAACTCTCACTAAAATATTGCCTAAAAAATAGAACAACTCTCCTATTAATTTTTAAATTGATTTATTCACTTATAAATTAGATTTTTAAAATAAAAATCATATATATATATATATATATATAAAATAATGAAATACAGTTTTTTTCTACAAAATAGGACTACTAAAAAAGAAAAGTCTCATCGCATGCGCGAAGCGCGTGTGATGAGACTAGTATTATATTAATATGCTTTCTTTGTTTCCAAAAAAAATCTGAGGGGCCGTAGTGGAAAACGCAATTCAACGAAATTTTTTTTATATGGCTAACGGAAAACATCTCTATTATAATTGAAATTATTTTTTTCTTTTTAAGAGCAGAATAAGTTTTCCAGTTTTCAAAAGTGGAAAATGTTTTTTAGAATGTCATATACTCAACAAAACACCACACAAATACGCTTCACAATACAAATATTTCTTGAAATTTGTTTTCTAGAAAATAAAGAAAATGAGTGATTATTAGAAAATATTTATTTTTGAAGCAAATAAAGTATAAGACTTCAAAGAACTAGAAAGGGGAAAATTATTAGCTATCTCTCTATAACTAGAGTTCATATCAAATTACCCCCTTCCCTTTTAGATATTGTCATTAGATTTTCTATTTGAGTCTAAAATTAAATCAATATTCTTAGATCCAATTGATTAATTCTCCCAGAAGTATACGTATCATTTACATATTTAATACTCAAAATTTTTAACCTGTTAAAATAGAAAAGAAGCTTTATAACGTTACTGTTTAAAAAAAAAAACTATTCTTTGATTTTGAAACTATAATTTTTTTTTACTTTAAAAATTTTATTTATTTGTTGAAATTTAGAAAAGTGCCATTATACTTTTTTAAAAAATAAGATTTAGAAAATCATGTATAAACCAATAAACTAATAATTAATGGTAATAAATCAAAAAAAAAAATAATTCAAACCCACTATAAATACTAAAACACATTATTGCGACTAATAAGAAAGAAACCAGCATTTACCTATATATATATATAAAAAAATTTATTTCTCTAAACCATAAAAGATGAAATGACAGTTTCTTAAAGTGAAGAAGTAATTTGAGAGAGAGAAAGAAGTGAATAAAGTTAATGCCGACCATCTTGTGGTTTGGATTTTTTTTTTTTTTTTTTTTTATATAAGTGTGTGTGGTCGGAAGTGCACAATAGATATAAATATTTGAAGTAAAATGCTGAAAATAAAAAAAAATCTTCAAAATAAAAACAGTATAGTAAAAGCAATTGGTATTTTAACAAAATAAGGTTTCAATAATAGATTAAAACACTTACAGGAGATAATAGTAGATACAAGGCTTGGCTTTGAATTGGAATGGAAAAAGGTTACAAACTTTGGAAGCAACCTGGAAACTATATTTCAAAACTAAGAAAATTTTGTGATATTCTAACCTGAAAGTGAAAGGAACATCCCTTTATATGCAAAATAAAACACTGCTTAAATAGTGAATAATAAATAGTAAAATTGATTTTTTACTATTTATCGTAGGTCAGCAAATTTGTCAGCATGTACTGTCTGGAGGGAATCATCTCCCGTGGAGAATAGCCAAAGCAAGAGCCATACTACTATTAAGGAATCAAAGCAGCTTTAATAACTTTAGTAGGAAATCAATGTAGATCAGTAGCTTTAACACGAAATTCTTTATCTAAGAACTTAACAATTTTGGCCCTTATGCCGACAGAGTTAATACTCACCTAAGTCTGGTGTGGAGGCTTCATTATGTCCAAATAATTCCTGATTATAAGGGTAATAAGGATCGTTATTAGTAACAGAGGCTTTTGAGGATGCCTTGGATTCTTGGTCATCTTCTTCTTCTTCTAAGTTAGCATTTGCAACTTCTTCTTCATCCTTCCATTTTTGTTTTAGTAGTGCAATTATATCATATATGCTGAGACCATCAAAGGCAGAGTTTTTCTTTTTGGTCTTGGCGGAAGACTTAGAGCATTACCATCAAATATTCTATAAATATGCCATTTTAGCACACCAAAAAGGCTATTTTATTATTTTAATACACCATTTTACAATTCACCATATATCACATCTTTTATTTTTCAATTCTATACATTAAAATAATATATACAAATATTAAAATAACATTAAAAAACTAACAATATAAAAATACAAAATAAAAAACTTATTTTAACTACTCACTGCCATCCACACCAGCCAACCACTGTTACAAACCCACCACCATAACCCACAACTAACCATTGTTACAAAAAACAGCCCAAATGTAAAACAAAACCAAAATCAGCCCAACCACATGCAACAAACATAAACCCAGCAAACCACAATATCACCGGCCAAAACCACCACTAATCACCACCAACTAAAAATACCAAACCTACAAAACTAAAATCAAATTTCTCAAACCAAATTCAACCATAAACAATCCAAAAAAATAAAGGGATTTGGATCTTAGTGAGATCGGGCAGATTTCGGCGGAGGTGGGTTGCTTGGTAAGCACATCGGCGAAGGCGAAGCGAGCTACTTGGCGAGTAGCAAGCAGCGTTGGCGGAGGTGAGCGGCGTTGGCGTCAGAGGAGATGCAAGCTACTTGGCAAGTGGAGGAGGCAAGCTCTAACAAGTAAAGGAGGCAAGCTCTGGCGAGCAGCAAAGGCAAGTTGCTGGTGAGCGATGGAGGTGAGCTGCGGGTGGAGGAGAGATCACTGTGGCGGGTTGTGAGAGAGAGAGAGAGAGAGAGAAGGGTTGAGAGAAAAGAGAGGTATATGGTTGAGAGAGAAAAAAAAAAGATAAAATTAATGAGAGGAGAGAGAAAAATAATAAAAATTTAATTTTTTCATATACCATTCTTAACCGTACCGTTCCAAATTTGGAACGTCATTGTTCATTTATGCCAAATGTTTTGGCATTTAGAACACCTCATGTGAGAGGGTTTTTGGTGTTTGGCGTGCCAAATGCCAAATATTTGGCATTTGGCATATCTGCTGGGAATGCTCGTAGTAGATGTGGTAGCAAGTGTAATGGGTTAGGGCATGGTTACTTGCACAAGTGGGTACGCTAGTGCTTGAGTTTTGACCTGAGTAGCAATGTTAACAATGCTTTGAGAAACAGTCGGGAATTTTGAGTAACATTATCAATAACATCTTAGGTGTTGAAAAATTTGTCCCACCATTTAGCAAGCCATTGCTGAGTAAGAACATCATCTTCCTTGACATATTGCCATTTCTAGATCCACGATACCTTGTATTTTTTAACAAAATGTAGGGTTATAGGAAACGTAGCACCATGTGCGCCTGTCTTAAAAACACTTGTAAAATACTTGAAGGAGCCGGTCAAAGGTCCTGAAAAAATATCAATAATGGAGCCAAATTGTGTCTACCAACGGATGAACCACAAAGGAAGTTGAGAATTGAAATCTTTATCAAACTTAACAAACCAAGCGTGGGTCATAGTAGCATCTTGGTGTAGCATGAACTTGAACCATGCATGAATATAATCGTGGTATGAATATGGAATAGTTGAACCCGGTAAAGGTTTTGTAGAAGCAGGATGGAGTTCCCCATTTTTCTTTAGTAACAATATTGATGATGCAAACACTGATAAATAATTTTTAATTTATCAATCTTATTAGGTATGGATTTGATAAAGACCAATTTTTCATGAAACAGGGTAGCTGAGTAATAATTTAAATTTTTACCATTGTGTTCAGGTATCTCATTTTCAACGACTTCAAATGATTATATTGGGATTTGGGATTAAAAAAAAAAGTGTTAAATATGTTTTTTACATATAAACAAAATGATATAGTTTTAACAAATTTAAACCACGTCATTTTTTTTTTTTGTTGATAGGACGTCATTTTGAAACTTATAAGACAAAATATAATATATATATATATATATATATTTTTTTTTTTTCCAAATTTCACATTTAATAATACTAATAATTATAAAAATAAATACCCAAGACGGTTGGTTCCTTTTAACAGCCAGCCGAAATATTTATATGTTGAGGGTTTTCAGAAACGAAGGGCGGAAAGGAAACGATCGTGTTAGAAAATTGAAATGGAAAAAGGCAAGGAGGAGAAGCCGACGAAGGCCGGGTCCCGCTTGTGCTGTATCTGCAATCAGAAAAGGGCCGCTCTCAAAAGACCTAAAACCCTACAGCAGGTGCTTCTCTCTCTCTCTCTCTCTCTCATACAACACCACAAAGTAAATTAACATAACATGCTGCTATCTTTCATTCAAATCTCTGTTCCTACAAAGCTATATTTGAATGTTCTCTCGATTCCAGAACCGCAGTAATAAGCAGAACACACCATGTGAACTTTTACACCAAATTATACTACTACACTTGTTCCTTCCTGTTTCATCATTCTATGAATTACTTTTTTACTTTTAAAAAAAAAATATTTATTAGATGTTTGTAATTGAACTGATTGCAAAATTGACAAAAATATATAAAAATTAATTTCTATAATAATTTAATTGATTCTTTTTAAGGAAAAAATATATAGTTTAATTGAAGGACAGGACTCATAATTGAGCTTCATTTTTTTTTTTTTTTTTGGTGTTGAAAAGAGATTTATTAAGCGAAAATAGTGGTCCTTAAATAGGAATAAAAAAAAGACAGATGATGATGGGGCTGATAAATTTTATGTATGAAGATATGCAGGGAGTGTTTCTATGAGGTGTTTGAGGAGGAGATCCATCAAGTAATTGTTGAGAATCAGTTATTCAAGCCCCGTGAACGCGTTGCTATTGGTGCGTCTGGTGGTAAAGGTGAATGCTTGTTTCTTAGCATATTTTATCGTATTCTAGTGACTATGCTTGTTTTTCTTATTGTATGTTCTGAGTCAGATTCAGGAGAAGCACTAGATTTCTTTCATACTGAAAGAGCCGAATTTAGGTCATTTTGGTCTCGGTGTTACCTAATTCCGTATATTTGATTCCTGTGATTTGCATTTGATTACCTCTAAAATTATTATAGAAAAAATATGATTAGTTAAAATACGTCATGTGAAGAGTGAAGCTACTCTTTTAGCTGACCGTCAGGCAATGAAAGTGAGTTTATGGTTTCATCCTACTAATTAATGGGTCTGACAAAATAGTAACATATCTTATTATAGCCAAGTGAAATGTTGTATGATAAATGTTTTGTAATTAGCATATACTGAGAAATATATTGAGAATGGTCTAGTTAGTCAAAAGAATGGCAATTTGATTTTACTTTTATAAGATAAAATGCTAATGCATGTAGTGAAATGCTAATGCGTGCTTTGATTGTACGAGAGTAACGATGTAACTGTTTGATTACAGATTTGGGGCATATGAGGATTGACCGAATCTGGTCATGTGATGAATCAGATCATCTCAATCGATACACTATTCAGATTATGACATAGGAATAGATAATATTGAGTTTGTCTGTACATGTTGTAAAACAGTTTCTTATATATAAATATCCCTTGTAAAAGAAAGAGATATTAGTTCAATTATGTATTCCACAAAAATTTAGGGGCGCAGGTTGCCCAAAGATAGAGGCAGATATTGAGCAGAAGTAGAATATAGTTAAGCCATAAGGCTCAGTTTTTGCAATTGCAGACCAATATGTGAATTTTAAAAGTTATTTTCATCTCCTGTCTGTTAGTTCTTCACTTCTTTGTGTTATGCATGTTGGTACTCCATTTTTCTGTCTTTTGTCTTGTTGATTGTACCATAGCAAGCCGTTGCCCATCCAGCTAACTTGACATGACAAGTTATCTGTTTTTTTTTTTTTTTATAATTCTCATTGCCTCTTCGCATGTTTGCAGATTCCACAGTCCTTGCTTATGTATTATCAGAATTGAATCGGCGACACAATTATGGCCTGGATCTCTTCCTCTTGTCAGTTGATGAGGGCATTACAGGGTACAGAGATGACTCTCTCGAAACTGTCAAACGTAATGAAATTCAGGTGAGTGGTTCTTTTTTTTAATAAACTCTTGTTCATTTTTATTCATATTGTGCTCTTTGTTTCCCTGCAAAACGGGACCTGTGCACACTATGTATGACCTTTTATTGTGCTTGTTGTAAGTTTTCAATAATGTTTTCCGGGTGATATCACTGATATGCTTTTTTCCCCCATTCAGGATTTGCCTTTTGTTTCTTTTATTTATCAGTTTGAATAAGGAACTTGATAAAGTTGTAATTCTTGTAAACCAATTGTGATCATATTCTGAATTTACGAGAAACGTAGTTACCAGCTTCTATAGCTCCAAGTACATGTGTGTTCACAGTCTTGATCATATAATATTTATCTACTCATGGTTTATATATGGGCTTGCAGGTACGAAGTTAATGTATGAAATCATTATTTTGTTTGTTCTAGTGCTTGAGAGTAGTTGCAGTGCCAGTCTCTTTGCTTGTTCATCATTGTTACAACATGTTGTGTGCTGTTTGAACATCATTCTGAAACTTTGACTTGTTAATTTCCTTTCTCAGTTGTCTATTTATCTTTTTTGAATATGTTTGCTTTGTCATTGTCTATTATTCTGATGCCTGACTCTTATTCTAATATTCCATTTTCAGTATGGATTGCCACTTAAAATTGTCTCCTACAAGGATTTGTATGGATGGACGATGGATGAGATAGTGAAGATGATAGGTTTAAAGAATAATTGCACATTTTGTGGTGTTTTCCGACGCCAGGTATAGGACATGACCTCCTCTAAAATTATAGGCACACATATGTTCATCATGTATTTTCAACTAGCCCTGCCATTTTTGCTGTTGGTGGCAACACTTGGCTTTGTGGATTAGCGCGGGGCATGCACACAATGATTTGATATATCAAGCACAATTCCTGTTGTATAATTACATAGTTTTTAACCACAAGGGTTAATGTTTTATCAGTTGTGAAAATTAAGTGGGATTTGATTCAATTGATTGATTGCTTTATCTCTAAGGCCCTTGATCGAGGTGCTGCATTGTTGAAAGTAGACAAGGTCGCTACCGGACATAATGCAGATGATATTGCAGAAACAGTTCTTTTGAATATTCTACGAGGTGATATTGCTAGGTGAATACATTTGTCCACTCTTCCATCTTGTTTCTTATAAAGTTTTGTGTATAAACTCATTGATGTTTTTGCTTTGTAGATTGAGTAGATGCACTTCAATAGTCACCGGTGAAGATGGACCAATTCCAAGATGCAAACCTTTCAAGTACACATATGAAAAGGAGATTGTTATATATCCTTGTTATTGAAATTCTCAATGGTTTTGAAAGTCTTGTAATGTGTTATCCTTCAAATATTTTTTGGTATTATTTACAAATCCTTAACAAGATATACACGTATGCATATTTCAAGAGGCTGGACTATTTTTCCACCGAATGTATGCATATTATTCCACTTTTCATGAATATTCTTTTCAATGACTCATTGCAACTTTCTCTGTTAGTTTCCTTGTGCGGTTTATTGGAACTACTTAGCATGTTTCTATCAAACTCTGAATAGTTTTATGCAGCTTAACAAGTTGCAGTACTTATTTGCAAGTTCGCAACTTTTCTTGCCAATGATAATAGTCTGCAGTAAAGTCAATCAATTATGAGCTGGTCTTTTTTGTGTCCTACCTTTGTTTCTGTTAATCGGGTTTTCAATTGAACTGATTACCAAGTTCTTTTTATGGAAACTGCAGGCATTTACTCTCCAAATGCATATCGTGGCTTTGCTCGTGAGTTCATAAAGGATTTGGAAAGAATCAGGTTTTTATTTAGTTGAGACTTTCCCCAGTGGTTGGCATTTTAGTTGTTTTTTTAGTATGACATATTATCTCTCATCTTACTGATGCAGACCTAGGGCCATACTTGACATCATCCAATCAGGGGAGGATTTTAGGATTTCTACTTTTACAAAAATGCCAGAACAAGGGACTTGTGAACGCTGTGGCTACATTTCGAGCCAGGTAAGTTTTGCTTCTATTTCCATCTAACCAGAAAATTTTGGGTACTTATATCTCATGGAATTTATTTATCACTTAGATTCTATTTGCAGCATTGATAAGCATATTCCATGACTTGATATGTTTGACCAAAACTCAGTAGTATATAACCCGTGCTTTTGTTGTCTAACGCAAAATTCAAGCTTCATTTTATTTCCTAATTATGGAAGATTTTATAAGCATGATTTGCAAATGATAGCTCATTTATAAAAGTAGTTTTCTGCCTATTAGACAAACATGTTTATTATGGCCTAGAGTGGGGAGAGTTTGTGCAATTACAACATTTTGGGAGATGGAATGCATTAGTTTTGTTAAGCTATCTTGTGTGAGGCAGCCTCATGTGCAGTAGGAAAATATCAAACACATATGCTCAGTTATGGCCTTTTTCTTTTCATGATACCAAGTCCTACACTTGCTTGTAATTTTCTTCTGCGAACCAGCACTTCCTTTGGATGGGTCAGGGAATCAATTTATTATCATTATCCAACATTGCCATTTCCATCAGCTTCCCCCCCCCCCCCCCTCTTTCCCCTGCATGTATGTGCTTTAGGAATGACCGTTCATGTGAACATGCATGTGCTACCCATTAGGGCATCTATTCATCATCCTTGTGTTATTGTGCAGAAATGGTGTAAAGCTTGTGTTCTGCTTGAGGGACTAAATCGGGGTTTGCCAAAGCTGGGCATTGGTCGGAGTCGAGGCCCTAATAATGATCATAAGAAGGGAACAAAAGAAACTAATGGAGCAAAGAGTATTGAGAGCAAGCAATGTGGAACTTTGGACTTTTAATGTAGCACGCATAGTTGCATAGATCACTCAAACTCTCATGAGCTCAGGGTCTGAGTTTCACTTTAAGGCAACAAAAGTGATAGTTTCTCAATGCTCTTGGAAGGGTGGATACTCTTGGAAGGGATATATCCACCCTGTTGATTGAACTGAGACTGTTGGTCTCGTGACTAAAATGAACAGCACAGAAAAAGAAAAGAAACCAATTAGAGGATAGGATCTTTCTTTTTTATGGTAGAGTTAAATTATGTGGGAAGTCTTTTGGTAGAGATGAATGGAATTAACATGGAGAAAGTAGAAACTCCCTTTTATTATTTAGCTGTAGTGATTGTGAAAGTTTCTTTTCTGTCGGCACCAAATCATTTTGTGCAGGATGAAGTCGTTCTTAACGGTTACACGACAATTGTGGTTGTTTTGATTTCTGGATGGTAGTAATTTTATATCTTTACAAATTCTTTTTGCTAGTTATGCAATTTTGAACAATGTAATTTTCTATTTTGGTTTTGTTTCAAATATTTAGCTGGGGTTTTCTGTGGTCAATCTCTCATCATTTTTCTTTGCACTAGCAATGGACTGATTGGTACTCTCATCTCTAATCTACTGTTCTTGGACTCTGGTTGGCCTCATTGCTATATAGAAAGGCCCTGATCTAGCTCTCTACCTCAATCGGTACATAAACCATACCAAATACACCAAAAGTACCTGGAAGCCATTGCAGTTTTACTTCATTTTGGCAAATATGTTCAGTCCATCAGTTGGCACAAAAAGCATAGTAAATATAGTGACAAGAATTTTCACAACTGTTGAACCACTATTTTTTGGACTTGATACAATAAATCTACTGATACAAATATATATATATATATATATATATATATATATATATATATAAATAATAATAATAATAATAATAATAATAATAATAAATAAAACAAAGAAATTCAAATTAGAATTTTAAATTAGAGTTTCAATTTTGAATTATGTGTCTTAAATTATTTATTTTTAAAGAGTTCTATTTCTTAATTTTATAATCAAATATGAGATTTCATTATAAATATTCATTCAAATGAGTTATTAAATATAAAATTAAAAGGTCTAAAATAAATTAGTCCTAAAAAAAAAAAAAGGTTAGTTTTTATAATTGTTGACATAATCAATTAAGATTAGTGCATAATAAAATTAATATTAAAGTGTGTTTTAATACCGCTTATTTTACTGAAACTGAAAAATTATTACATAAAAGTAAGAGTCAGTTGAAATAGTAATTTGAGCTCATAAATAGTGTAATGAACTCATAAATAATAACAAAACTAAAATTGAAATAATTTTAATTTTTAATGGTAACTGAGACTCATTTCAGTTTCAGTTTGGGGTTCTCTGTCTCTCTCTCTCAAGCTCAACCCATGGCTTCCCCAGCACCGCCAAGCTCGGCCACAGGCACAGGCGTTCAAAACCCTAAGAAATCGCTGGGTTTGTTTGCAAACGCAATGAAGCGCAAAGACAGCTTCATTCAGTTCGCCGCCATGGCGGGAATTTTGCTCTTGAGCGTCAGATCGTTGGGCCAGAAGTACCGCATCAACGACCTCGAGGAGGACACGTCAGCTCTCAAGGAGGAGCAACAATCCCTAACCGAGCGCATGAACAACATCAAGCAATCTCTCCTCCACGAGGCCTCTCTCGACCGCACCGGCCGCTTCGCCGCCAGGCTTCGCCTTCTCTTCTCCGATCAAGACTGATCGGAACCCAAATAGCGATTGTACTGTGAGTTTCGGATTTTGTTGATTTTTGATTCGTTTTGAGTTTAGGGTTTTTGCTCCTTGAGTTCAGTGAAATGTCCTACAGATGATATATAACTATTTGGATTCTGAAAACCATGAATTTAAAGGCTTTTCGGGTTTCTAAAATTTTTCTCTCATACTCCGAGTTAGCTTCTAAAAACAAAAAAGTTTGAGTGTGATTTTGGTGAGAGTAGGCTCTTTTTTCTTTTCTTTTTCTTAAAAAAAAAAAAATTATGTGTCTTCTATTTTAGTATCTGTTATAATGTAGAATCTTTGTCATTTGATGTTTGGTTTAGGGTATTATTCATTCTCTAAGAAGATGATTGCGATATATATTTGTCAAAAAGTCTTTTTTTTTATTAGGAAAAATTGATAGGTATTGAATCAAAAAGTAGTATTGTCTTTATATAAATAAATAAATAAATAAATAACAGAGACTTTGGAAAATGATGGAAGTAAGAAGAACCAGAGCTGCCCAAGGAAGCTATTCAACTGTATGGACAAAATTCATGGGGCCCATTAGTTGCTGAATTTTCATATTTCCAGCTCATAAGTTTAGTTGCATAGAGCCTTCTGTCATTGCTAAATATGTTCAATGAGTTGTAGTTTAAATGACACCTCCTCCTGAAAGAGTGAGATTATGGGCGCAAGACTCGCCGGGTGCAAATAAATGACTAAAATGTCTAATGTGGTTCAGTAAATAGGAAAGATGAGACACACCACAACATGGTTGGAGATACTCCCTATGGGTTCTTTATTAGATGCATATGCTCACCAACTTGTTCTCCTCTTGGTGGATTAAAAGAGTTGGAGATGACTGATGAGAAGTAGATAGGAATCAAGAAGGCTCTTTTAGAATATTTAGTATAACTTTTCATTTAACTCAGCTAGAGTTAGGGCTGCATGATAGATGGCTCTTAATGAATGTTGATATGATCATAAATAACAGTTTGAGCAATGATAATAAATAATAGTAATTATTAACCGAAACTCTTGTTGCCCTATTGCTTTCTTTCATTTCAGAATAAGTACTAAACTGCAAATTGGTTGAATTGACAAATAATATTTAGGGGCTGAGTTGTAGGATATTTTTATTGCCATTTATTCTTAACCGCTTATGAATGAAGCTGGTCCATGGTAACGGTAAATACTCTATCTCCTCATGTTTTTGTTCAATTGGTCATCTAACTGGGGCCATCAAATGGGATTCTTGATTCTACACTTTAGAGTTGGTATTTTTTATGGAGTCTATGGACTTGGTTAATCAGTTAATCTCATTATTATGTGAGTTGCAGGGCAGCTCATGTTGTTGTTTAATTCAATGTGTGAAATGAGATCATATAGTAGTTCTGGCAATCAATCTCATGAAGATATAACACAACCATAAAGTAGTTCTGGCGTCTCAGAAAGAATTGAAGAAATCACAAAAGAAAAGAATATATTTTAGCGCCTTCAGCTGACAGAAACAGAAGTTTGTTTGTCATAAAACTCATAATTTGTACTGGATACGGAAGTTTTACTTGTTAATTAATATCATGGATAGAGTCAGGCATACAGCTAAGCTATGTAAACTAATTAGATAAATCATTTCCATTGACTTGACCAAAATCAAGCACATTTTCATCAAAGTTGCTCTCTTTCTGGGTGGGTAGCTGTCACAGATTTAGTCCCTCAATAAGCCATCACCACTTGCCTGCTCGGTGCTACACATTCAAATCAGATTGATGAATCTCAGGAAATTTTGCAAAAACTTGTGTTGTCTGCAAGTAACAAGATTTCCACATTTGTCTATCAACACTAGTGAAAAGATGAATGCCTCATGAACAACTGCTAATATTTGTAACTTTCTTCTTTGTTGCAACTTTTATATGATTTTTACCCCTGAAAGACAGGGAAGTGGAATGGCTATGTTATCTCATGTATTAGCAGTCATTACAATATTTTCAAACTTAGTTTGACATGAATTTACTACTTTCCAACGGTAGCTTTTGAACAGGGACGGACCCAGGTGGGGCCAAGGGGGCCGCCCCGGTCCAAATTTTTTATTTTTTGTCGTTTTATATTTCATTTTTTTATTTCATTTTTTGTAGTTGGGTCCCTTTCTCCTCAATCAGTCTAGCTACCTTAATCCAAATAACAACTATCTAACTCAAAAACTTCACAAAAATAATACAAATATTCACAATGGTGATGGTTTTTTATCAAAAAAAACTATTTTAGCACCAAAGAACAAAATATCATGCGTTATTGGAGAAGTTAAAACTAAATATTTTGCTGCTATTATACTAGTTGACTGTAGTAAATTGTTAAAAATAAAATAAAATAAAATATTTTATTAAGATTATATCTCTTCCTTCGTTTAAAAAATTCAAATTCTTTTTCTTCCTTATTATTTTAATGAGTTGTTTATATTATTTTAAATGAAGTGATAAAAAAAAATAGAATATTCAATATTGGGTGTATTGTAAAGTGAGGTAGTAAAATAAATAAAGTTGCTTTTTGAGGTACTAAATGCTAAAATTTTTAGCACTACTACTGTGATTCTGTGAATGCTGTAACTTTAACAAAAAAAAAAAAATTCTAGCTAGCTTAGTATTAAAAAAAAACATTATTTTGTTTTTGTTTTTGTCTTTATCTTTGTTGGTAAATAATTACATTTTAATGTATTTAGAAATAATGACTTTGTACATTTATAATTTTTTAATACTATATAGATGTCGATTTGGAGGTTTATATATATATTCTACCCTCCACTGGCTTAAAATTCTGAGCCCCTTCCTTCTTTTGAATGATTTAAATTGCAATGCGTTGAATATGAAATTAGCAACTCGGTTAAACAGAGACTGTTTCTCTCTTCTTTTTTATAAAGCTTTGGTTGGTAAAAGCTAAGGGAAGAAAAAGGAAAAGAAATGAGTTTGGAAAAGAAAAAAAAAATCAAAATCAAAATCAAAGCAGGTCACCCAAAAAGCTTGCAGAATAATACTGAGAAGTTTTTAAAGTAATCTTTTCATTTGAAGGGGAAGTTTCTTACTCATAATTTTGATAGAAATGTAGAAATGCAATCAATCAATTCCTCATTCTCTTGCTCAAATTTCATCCCAAACCCTCTAAACTCAATCTATTAATATTTGAAAAAGGACTAAAACTTGTTTTTTCTCTCGTCATTATTATTATTATCTCTAAATTATTGATACATTGAGCTGTAACTTCTGCATGTTCATGTCTGAAAAGCCGTGTTCCATGATTATTGCTCGTATGTATGGTTTCAGTGTAACATGGCCACTGATTGAAATAGACGGTTCCTGCGAACCAACAAACACACCAAACTGAACATGTTAACAAGACAGATAAGCAGATATATCATTAATTTTGTTGGCTTCTAAGCTGCCTGGCAATTCAATTTTGAAGTGCGAAAAAATACAATTATAATATAAGGTTTTTTTTATTTAAAAAAAATATGCCGCGTTATAGGTCAATATGGCTCCTTAATGTAGTGATCTTGTTGGGATACTAAATCATTCATCTAATAATTTTCTGAAATGATAAGTTGATAAAATTGTAATTATTCACTCAGGGGGAAGTCAATCAGCATATGAGACCCACAAGGACAAAGTTTTATATATGATATTATAATACATACTAACCTTGGGCTTGTTCTTAATCAACATATGAGACCCACAAAGCACAAGCTTTGTACTGTATATAATAATACATGCTAACCTTGTGCTTGTTCTTCATCACATTTATAGGCTTCTCACCAACTCCCATTAAAATTCACATGAACTAAGTCAACCTTCATGTGCACAATCCAAATGCCACCATAGCTGAAACCTACCAAAGTTGAGACAATCACGCCTACTATGGTTGAGTCTTGAAACCCACCATGATCGAGACAACTGTTCTCCAATACTCCAATCGCTGACCCATATATTTTACCCTATTCACTTCTTAAAATCAAATCCCAAACTGCTTGACCATTATACAAATACCAAAAAATATGTATACGCTCATTCTTCAAAATCTCATCCTCCGAAGGACCGATGTATTACATGCTCCTACTTTTAAGCATGCCATGCATAGGCAACTGAACTCAAACATCACCATAACATCACCATGAATCCAGTGTCAGCCACAATTTCAACATTGACCATTTATACATCCTCAAATATCTACACCAAAAATTCTTAACTACTAAATCTGCCAACTATACCAACACAACGCCCAAAGAGGAGGATTGGCAAAGCTCAATCGAGGGAGAAGATATAGTGTGTGTTTGTTTCCGCTTTTTGAGCCCGGATATGCGCTTTTATGAAAAGTAAATACTGTTGGCGTGTTTGGTAACTTGAAAAAGTTGGCTTTAATAAAAAAGTTGTGTTCTCTGCTCTTAAGTAAACGTGCATAAATATTATGGGTGGAGAATGACCATTTTGGAAAAGCGGATTGCGCTTTATGAAGGTATCCGTTAGACCACAAGTGTTTTTACCCAATTGCCCTTGCTTTACCCAAAACAGAACAAATACCCTTGATTTTACCCTTCTTTCTCTCTTTTTCTCACGCATTCCTCACAGTCACAGAGCCTCTCATCTCTCATCTCTCTCTGCGCTCTCTGCCTCTCTTCTCTCTGGTCTATGCTCTCCGTACGTGGTAAGTCTCTCTTTGTCTTCTTCTTCTTCTTCTTCTTCTTTCTTCGTCTTCTTCTTCTTCTTTCTTCATCTTCTTCAACGCATGTTTCTGTATTTTTTTTTTAATTTTAATTTATGTCTAATCTGATCTGAGAAATTTGTTGAAAAATTTGTGGAAAAATTTTAGGATCTGTGCATGCTTGTTGAAAAATATTTGTTGGGGTTGATTCTGAAATATATGTTGAAAAATGTTCAGATCTGTGCATGCTATAATTTGTTCTTGCTAATGATCTATTTGTTCTGTTTTGGGTACTGAAAAATTTGTTCTATTCTTCCATTAGTAAAAAATTTGTTCTGTTTTGTTCTTCCAGTACTGAAAAATTTGTTCTGTTTTGGGTATGTTACGGGTTGGATTTTGGGTCTGTCTTAGTGCGAGCTTGTTCTGTTCTGTTGAATATGGTTGTTCTGTTTTGGGTATTTTAGTTTTTGTTACGGGTTGGATTTTGGGTCTGTTGATTATATGATCTCTTCTCTAGAGTATTGTTTGTTTATTATAGAGCTTAGAAGTTAGAATTCTTAGAGTAACATTTTACTCGCATAACACTTCCTTTAGCATACTATGACCCTAAAAGGGAAAAACTGAGTGAGGAAGGGTTTGAATTTTTGGTAGAAAGTTCAGTGCCTGAAGACATTCCTATGATCTGAACTCTTCTTCTTATTTCACTATCTATAATTTATTTATTATATTCTTAATGTAAAAGGTCAATTACATTAATTATCATCTCAATAAAATAGTATTTGATACATAATTTTTTTTTTGAGAAATAGTTTAATCATGCTCACTCATCTCTTCGATGTGTGATTGAGCGCACTTTTGGTGTGTGGAAGAATAAATGGAGAATTATTAGAAACATGCCATCTTTTTCATTCCATATCCAAATACTTATTATATCTGCTACTATGGCTCTTCATAATTTTGTTAGACTAAATGATAGGGATGATAGGGGATTCATACACGCCAATCTAGATTCAATTTCTAGAAGAGAACATACTAGTGAAGCAGATAGTAGTTATGAGCAGAACTCAGGAACTTTAACAGACCCTGCAATGGTGGTTCTTCGTGATTCCATTGCTAGTTCCATTTGGGGGAATAATAATTAGTTTTTTTTTTTTTTTTAATTTTATAGTATCATGTAGTACAATTTATTAAACTTGGATTATTGGTATGTATTTTATCATCTTTTTACATTTTTATGTAGTACAATTTAACTTGGATTATTGGTGTGTATTTTATCATCTTTTTACATTTTCATTTTGTGCTTCGTGATGATGAAAAATATATATTATAATATAGATTTAATATATATTATTGGTATTAAAATAATACCGATAATATATATTTATTATTATTATTATTATTATTATTATTAATTAGTTTTTTTAGTAAGTATATGAAGTAGTTGATTTAAGTATGAAATAAACTCCCTAATATAGATATTGTCCTTTTTAGTAATTTACCTCTCAAACTGCCACTTTTATAAGTGCTAACCAAATACTCAGCTTTTTCAAAAAGCAATTTTTAACAGTTTTTACCAAACATTCAGCTTTTTGAAAAACACTTTTTCATACTACACTTTTTGAAAACTCCACTTTTTTGAAAAGCCCAGTTTCAAAAAGCTGAACCAAACTCACCCATAAGGGGCGTAGGTAAGAGGAAAAAGAGAATGAAGTGAATAGACAAAAGGGAGGGCAATAAAGAGAATGATTTAATTACAATGTCAAATAAAGACCACCTATTCTTTCTTTTCTATTTTACTTTTTAAAAAAAAAACGATGGTTTTTTTTTTAGGAAAACGAAACTTAATTGAAGTCATGGAACATGGATGAAATGACTTAATTGTAACGTTTTAAATAGTTGCAAAACATAATTGCAAGTTCTTAAATTTGGGGGACTAAAATCCACGTTTGCCCTATATTTTTAGATGGAATTATTGTTGTAACTATAATCGAGAATGCCTTTGAAAAAAAAAAACTAATAATTTACTAAGGAGCCTGTAACATCTAGCAAACTTTGATTTACTTTGGGCTTGTCAAAATAAGTCCTTAAGTATAGAACAAGTGTTTACATATAAAATACAAATGGAAAACAAAGCCCACAAAAACAAAAAAGGGGGTCAACACAGCAAAGGACCAAATTACATTCTTTCTTCAAAATGCTTCCACATAAATAAATCAAAAACTGGTGAAGCCCACGTCAATTTCATCTGCAATAATATAGGAAAATGGCATGTCAATGCCTTAGAAAATTAAGATCATGGTAAAGTAGCATGTGACTGACACTAGGCGTGAGGTTAAAGGATAATGATAAATTGTTGCATGCCTACTAGTGTGTCTAGTTCAGAAAAGCAAAAAATACAGATGTGATAGATTTGGTGTTCGGGTGGGTCACATACCATTCATATCTTCTTTTTTCAAGTGATTAAAATGTGTAAGATCTGATCCATCAACAGTGAGAGAATCGAACTCTAGTCATTGTAACAACTGGGAAATTGCCTCTAATTTCTTTTATTAATTAGTGATCCGCTTGAGTTATCTTAACGAATAAATAAATAAATATTAATAATTTGATAGTTGGGAGAGGGAAGATTTATCCTTAAATTTTTCTTTAAGAAACACTAGAAGTTGCCAACTAATCGACTTACCAGACTCTTGACAAAGAAAATTAAATTGATTACCTTTGAGTTTCCTTGTTATGTAAGAAAAATATTTTTTATCATAAAAATAATTGATAGTTCTTATTAAAGAAGTGATAAGTTGAACTCCTCGTTCAAGGATTCTCCCACTTGATGAGAGGTAAAATTAAGAGGAAAAAAAAAGTTTTTGCTTAGCCGCAAGGAGAAAGATAGAGTTTTGGGTTTTTGAAAAGTACGTAAATCAAGTAGAATTTGTAAGACTTAGATTAGTTCTATAGCGTGAGACAAACAAAACAAAAAACCTAAATGTGGGTGAGAGCAAAACCAAAAAAAAAAAAAAAGTTTTTTTTCTTTAGTAAAGAGAAATACAAGAAATTTTTGGGTTTTTCTCTATAATGAGACTTTTTTTTTTTTGGTGTTGAAAGTTGAAACCACAAAGTGTTGTAGTATCCCCATGAAGATCTGAAATCAATTTGGATTAATTCTTTGAGATGTGATATAAGTTGTTGGTGCAATACAATAAAAATTATAGAAATGTTAACATAGTTGGACTGAGGAGCGGGCATCTTGCTTTCTTTAAGGAGATTCAACAAGCCCTCTCAATTGGCAAAGCATAAGACTGAGGCAATAAACATCTTCCCTTCACCTTCCCCCTTGCTTCCATGTTTGATTGATTTTCCCCTGCATTACACTTATAAACTCTTCATTTATCAGATTAAACTCTCATATCTTCTCATTTAACTTTCCAACGTTTTTATTAATTATTTTATTAAAGTATCATTTTTATACATGCTACAACAATGGTATTTTTGTGAGCTTAAATTTTATATATAAACTTGAGAAAATATTATAATTAATTTTATTATAGTAAATGTTTTCGGATTTGATGTTATGGTTTTTTGTTAGAATATTTTGTAAATTGATTAAAATTATTTTTAAAAATTTTCTTAATTGTAATTGATCGGCCACAATCTAGTCTTATGTGAATTGAGAAAATCCAACAAATAACCTTAACAAATCCCCAAAGTTATTCAATTTTATTTTCTGAGAAAAAAATTATTCAAACTAAAATACCGATTCAAACTAATATAAAGGCAGTCTGCAGCAATTCTAGCTTCCTAAAATCCGTAGAGTCGGGTTGGCTGTCGATTTTACAACAAACCCAAGTTCAACAGACCCGTGGACACACTAGTAACAGAGAACTTTGCTATATTTCCCAATTTTATAATCACATGCTTTTGGTCTTTATCATTTCAAGCCAGAAGACAAAAAATATTCATGTGCATTTCAATATATATACCCCGATGTGCTAAAAAAACAGAAAATAAATTTATCATTGAATGGCTTCTCTTTCTTCCAATTTAATGCTAATGAGCCTGTAATGCTGGTCCACAAACCTGATCTGCAACTAATCATGGCAATTACTTACTGCTCACATCACAGAAAATGGTTAAAAATTTTAAAGGATTTTTACTTCATCATAATAAAAACTGGTCTAATAAAAGGCTCCCTACTCAAGGTTCACACACCCTGATTACATTGTTCAATTGGTATAGGAAAGTGTTTACTTCTGTATTTAATTCCAAAGTTGGTTCCATCAAATAATGGGCTTTTTTCTATAGGAAGGAGATTCTTAGTTCTTACCCTTCTTTTGAATTTTGGAAAGAGTCGGAAATTGGAAAGGAAAATTGTATCACACTAACAAACCTTATCAATGCAATAATTGGCATCTTGTTTGCGTAAACATGTTCAATGGTGTTTTAAGTGAAGCGATATCCGTGTCCTTGGCACAAGCATACCTCTCATCCTAATTGCTTTGTCTTGGCAACTTCACCCACATAGTAGTAGAGTACAATCCTCACTTATCTTAATTCAATTATCAATACCCAATAACTATCTCAACATTGAATATAAAATACAATTTAGATCCAGGTATGTTTTGATGCTAACACGTGTTCAAAATTTACTATGAATGACGAATTCACACCGTGTCAGGTCTAGTGTATAGGAATATTGAACTAAAACCTTGTCCATGTAAACATACTTATTCTCACCAACTTGACTTATTGCTGCTGCCCCTAAAGTGGTCAAGAAAATCTGCGGTTATTCGCAGTTCGCACACTATTTAGAGATGGAGCGCGGGAGCTTCAAAAAATGCTTTTAATTTGGCACACACAAGAAACTTTAGTTTTAGACAAAGAAAAAAATAGGTAGAAACTAGAAAGTGTAAATACAAAAGGAGGGCCGGGCCGGGCCCTGTGTGTTAAAACTCATCACATGTGCTCTACTGACCATTAGTCCATTAATCACACGTCCAAACAAAACCAATTGCAAAACCAAAAAACAAACCCACCCCCATGTGGCAGACATAAAATACACACTAGCACACTGATCAAATGTGAAACTAAGCTATTCACTTGGACCCCACCACCGACACCCCAAAATTTTCTTTTTCTCTAATATTTTCCCTCTCTTTCTTTTTTACGGCTACACATACATCACCAATTCACAAACTCTGTTCTGTACCGCACTTAAATATGTGACATATCCCTCATCATTTCCTAACCCACACTTTTCCTTCAAATCTCTCTCCTTTCTCTCTCTGTCTCTCTCAGCCTTTCTCAACATAGTTCCACATAGTTGGAAAAAACTAGATAGAGTCTCTGAATTTGATTTATTGATTGAGAAAATGCCGCTAAACTTAGCGGGAGGGGTACTTAGTGGTGCTGTGCTATGTGTCACAGTTTTTCTATTTGCAACTGTTGGGGCTGAAGATCCTTACAGGTTCTTCAACTGGAATGTCACTTATGGTGACATATACCCACTTGGTGTTCGCCAACAGGTTTGTTTTCAATTCAGATCTGATTGGTTTTTTCTTTTTTTTGTGATCTGGGTTTTGCTTGATTAATGAAAACTTTGTGTTGTGTAGGGAATACTCATCAATGGTCAATTCCCAGGTCCAGATATTCATTCTGTTACCAATGACAATCTCATTATCAATGTCTTTAACAGCTTAGACGAGCCTTTCCTTCTCTCATGGTACGTACACACAAACACTCTTTTTTTTCGCTCGTGAACTTTACCTCTCTACAAAGATTATGCGCAGTGATTTGCGCGCCTTAGAGTAAAAGACAAAACTGCCACATTTGTCCTTTCCTTTTTTGGTCTTAGTACAGTGTACTGAGCTGCAGTGTAAGGGCATATATGTATTTACATTGTCCTAATACTGCACGTTCATTTTTGTTTTTTCAAAGGATTAAGAGAATGTCTAAAAGCCCTAATTGATTAACTTTTTTCACATTACCTTTTCGTTTTTTTCAATATTTCTTCTCACATTCTGTGCTGGACATTGATCTTAATCTAGATCTGGCTGCTTGGGTCGGATTCACATTGTAATTTTATATGTTCTCTCTTTATTAATCCTATAGTTTAGTATATGTTCCAAAAAAAAAACATTATGGTTTGCTATGTCACGCGGTATAAACTAGCTAGAGACTCAAATAGTAGCCCGTGATAAGCGGCGAAGAGTCTGTTATGGAGGTCATAAACATGGTCACTATTAATCATTTTCTCAGAGTCATTATCAATTGTTCTATTAGCATTTTTTTGTTGTTGAGAAATAATTGTTCTAGTAGCTTCGTAGTGAGCTTTCTATAAACAGAAAGGAACAGCAATGGATGAGAGCTTTATCGGAAAGATTTTATTTTTATTTTTTGGAAATTGGAATCATTTATAATATTTGTTTACCGACTTCACTTGGAAAACGAAGTTTCAGTGGTCCATTTATAGCTGTCTTCCACAAGAGGACTTGCATAAGATAAACCGGCAGGGAATATTGGGGATAGGGTTAAAAGGTTCGTTAAATTTATTTCCCGTAAATGTTACGCAACAAACCAACAACGAGAACAAATACTTTCCTTTTTTGTTCCAGTTAATGGTGCACATTTATTAATAAACTATTTTTAAAAAAAAATTTAAATTAGTTGATTTTTTTTTTCATACAAATTTTTTTAAATGGTTCACTAACAAATGTCTTTAGGGCATATATTAACAAAATATTTTCTCTTTTATTCTTGATTAATCATTTGATTATATGAGAACATATCTCTATGGCTTCGCCCTTTACATTTGCTTGATTAGGTGACTTCAAAGTTTGACTGATTAGGACGCGAAGTGGTCCCATTCATTACCTCGCACTTGGAAAATTTAGTGCTCATTGAACTTAGACATGCGCAAAAAGTTGAAAACTATGTTCATTATTTAATCCCTCCATCAATAATAAAAAAGAATGAACCGTTTTGAATTACATCATTTATAGAAAAAGGAGGCTCAATATTGTTAAGGATAAGAGCTAGCCGATGTCTAATCCATCTGCATTACAATTGTGATAATGTGATAATATTAACAACTGTAAATTGTGATAAGATAGAATATTAGAGTCATTTGTATTTCTAACTCTGTAATGCGGTTGGACTGTTGGAGTACATTTAAATCGTATATGTATTTTTACATTATCGCAATTGCAATGATCATTGTAGGAATATCCGAATATTATTTAATGATTGATTGACAAAATGAACCATAACTTTGCTTGCAATACAAAATTTATAGTAATATCTTATTATAACTGTAATTTATTTTATTTTTTTGGGTGTGAAAAATATAGGAACGGAATTCAAAATAGAAGGAATTCGTTTGAGGATGGTGTAAATGGAACAACATGCCCAATACCCCCGGGGCAGAATTTCACATACATTCTCCAAGTGAAAGATCAGATTGGAAGCTTTTACTATTACCCTTCTCTTGCATTTCACAAGGCTGCTGGTGGTTTTGGAGGAATCAGGATTCTTAGTAGGCCAAGAATTCCTGTCCCATTTCCAGATCCCGCTGGTGATTACACCGTTCTTATTGGAGATTGGTACAAGGCTAATCACACGGTAATCATTTTTCCTCATTTGTTGCATGGAACCATTTTGTAACTCAATAGTTGACTAAGGTTTTAACTTTCAAGCCATGAATATATTGTTGAAAATATTAATAATGTTAACTAATTGACTTATAAATTTTTTAACAAAATAAAATAAGCCTTCATTTAGATAGTGTTGAAACTGCGTCTACGTTTCACTTTCTTTTTTCTTAAAAGAGCGTTTCACATGCACTATGAGTTCCATGCAGTAAGAGAACGCAAAATTATCTTTTTCTAGTTGATTTGTGCACATCTACGGGACCGGCAAGTATTTTATTAAAAAAAAATTTAAAACTAAATATTACAGTACTATTTATATATTTAAAAATTATTTTATTACAATATTTTTAATTTTTAATTTAGTAAAATAAGTCAATCTTAACCTACCTAAAAATTTGAGGTATTAAAGTGGTCAGTCAGATTGGGGAATCCTTTGGATTGTGACCTGAATTATGCTAGTACCACATTAACCCAACTCGCCACATGAGTTGTGGCAAAAAAGTGTGCCTTGTGTTACTAGCATAATTCTTGTAAACTTGTTTGCGTCGGTAACATGGTGGGTCCATCGCTGTGAACAAAAATATCTGACTTTTTGACGTCGCTACTTCCTTTTTGCCAGCTGGTTTCCTTTTGTCTTAATGGTTGTTAAACCAGCTCACACCCTTAGTGAACAAGTCTCAAATGGATTGACCCACTATTTTTTTCACTTAAAAAATGTCAAAGATTTTTACAGGGATGAATGAATTAATCTTAAATTTAATGAATTTTAAATTCTCATAAAATTATAAATCACGTATATTTTTTTTTTCTTTTGAGAATCACTGCATACTTTTTATTTTCTTTTGTTGCGGTCCGAACAATTTACAAACCAATTGTCCCTTGTTCGGCTCAAATTTTTTTTTTCTTTTCACTCATAACTTATAAGTAATGAATTGTAATAAAAGTTGTGTAAATTTTTGTAATCCTATCATTTTTTTTTTACAAGCACTTGTTGGTTTGCCTTAGACCACAAATTCTATACATTTTGGACCACGTTAAGTTACTTTCTATAAATGTCTAGAATATATGGTGACATGACTTTTATTGGATTATACATCAAACTTTTGTGAATAACACTTAGGTAGTGTTTAGTATTAGCTTAAAAAGTCAGCTGTGGTATCTCTGGAATATTCAATGTTGGTCTCAAGGACCATGTAGCTAGGTTGTTCATATACATATCCAACATATACATATTAATGGACCAGTAAGTGTTGGTTAATGAAGTTGATGGAACTTTTTTTTTTTTTTTCTTTATACGAGAAGTTGATGGAACTTAATGGTTGTAACTTGTAACAGCCTAAATTTAATAAGCTAGTGTCGGTTGCGTTACTCTTGATTTGCACAATCTATATTTTTGTACTTGTACATTCTTTATTGATTTTACACGTGTTTATTTCAATGTGCACAGGACTTAAAAGCTATTCTAGATCGTGGCAAAAAGCTGCATTTTCCTGATGGAATCCTTATCAACGGTCGCGGGCCCGGTGGTGCTTATTATACGGTTGAACAAGGTGCGTACTCTTTCTCAATCAAAGTCTCTACCAAATAATTTTGATTTTGATTTTGTCACACATATACGAATTATTCGAAATTTCTGGCTTGATTGTTTCTTTGTTTACGTCTATTTCATAAATTTTGGTTGGATGGTAAAAGCTTTTAGCCAGTTGTATTTATCTTTGGCCTTTTGCTCCATATTTTGTATTTTGCTTGTTTTCCCTTTGTACGTCATTACTTGCGTTTCACATTTTATTGTTGAGTCAATCAAAAAAACTCTACCCCACTCTACATGTCTGCCTCGCAAAAAACAATAGAAGTTTTCGTTTACTCCACTTTGAAATTTGGACTCACATGTGTGAAAAAATGTAAGATAAATATCCCATGTGCGATGGCGCAATTTTTGTTATAATTAGGATTATTACTTTTTGGCATGCACTTGATATGGATATTTTTACATTTACAATGTCCTGATTCCTAAATCAACCACTTCCCTCTAAAAATCTTACGAAAAAAATCACCTATTACTCATTTGGACTAAGAAATTTAGAGAGAATAATTTAGATATCAATCTTTAATTTAAATTTACTTGAATAGAGATATAAAAATGACATGTCTTTTCTATTGATGTGATTTATGAAATGATATGAATAAACCAAAAATAAGGTGTCATTTCAAATCTATAATATTTCGATATTTTTGTTTGAGCAAACTCCCCAAGGCCCACAAATTTATAGTAGTAATTATTCTTCAAGTCCCTTAAAATGTTCTTGTTGTGACTAATGATTACTTTGGTTTTGATTACCATTCATGCCTAACCATAACCATATGTCCTGCTATTATGTATCACAGGAAAAACTTACAGGTTTAGAATATCAAATGTTGGGTTACAACATTCTCTCAACTTCCGCATTCAAGGCCACAGGTTGACATTGGTAGAAGTAGAAGGAACTCACACCCTTCAGACTTCTTACTCCTCCCTTGATGTTCATGTTGGGCAGTCTTACTCCGTCCTCGTGACAATGGATCAGCCCGGACAAGACTACTACATTGTGGTTTCCAGTCGTTTCTCCACTCCGATCCTCACCACCACCGGTGTTCTTCATTACAGTAATTCTGCTGGCGCAGTATCAGGCCCACCTCCTGGTGGACCTACCATCCAAGTTGATTGGTCTCTGAACCAGGCCCGCTCAATTAGGTATGCTCTTTTGTTTTGTCGATTGTCATTTCTCTGTGGTAGGTTGGAAAAATTGTCAAGCCATTTATTCCAAGCCTGCTTTTGTGTTTTGGAATAACACTAGTCTATTTTCCTTCCTTGGGCCCTTGCTCAGAAGGTTAGTGTAGCCTGGGCCCTGGTGTCCATTTGCCAATAACTTTTTTTTAAAACCTTTTTTTTAGGTGTACTTTTTAATTTTTTGACTTATGTAACTGCTTTTCAAAGCCATATTTTTTCTAAGTGTATAACTATAATTTAACAAATCAGCAAAATTCTTATCTTATCGAAAACACACCTCAATATTGTCATGTCTCTTTGCCTTTAGGAGTATTAACTCTTGAAACACATACTGTAAATTTGGAGGTTGCAAGTTTCATCTACCACATTGTCCATCCATCGGACTTCTAGAGGACAGGGTGTGGAATCATCTAACCAAAAGTTATGCTACACACACACACATATATATATATATATAACTCCTTAAACAAAAGAGCTCCTCACTCCAGTGAGGGATGTCTAAATATTGATACTTGGAGAAAGAGACATAGCCCTTGTCGGCTAGAAAATTAGCACATTGATTATAAAACTGTCACCTTGTCACACGCTAGATGTTTGTTTTCTTTCTTTTACGTATGAGCCTAATTTTCACTTCCATTCCAGGACTAATCTTACAGCAAGTGGACCAAGGCCAAACCCACAAGGCTCATATCACTATGGTCTCATTAACACAACCAAAACCATCAGGCTACAAAATTCTGCTGGTCTTGTCAGCGACAAGCAAAGATATGCAGTTAACAGTGTATCATATGTCGCCGCAGACACTCCCCTAAAGATTGCCGATTACTTCCAAATTCAAGGAGTTTTTCGAGTTGGAAGTATATCTAGCAACCCTACTGGTGGTGGAATCTACCTTGACACAGCAGTAATGGGTGCTGACTACAGAGCATTCATTGAGATTGTGTTTGAAAACACTGAGGATATAATTCAGAGTTGGCACCTTAATGGCTACTCGTTTTGGGTGGTTGGGTAAGCTCACTATTTACATATATAATTGGCGTGTATATTTGCTTAATGAGATTCATTTGCAATCATTTGTTGCTTCTTTCTTGGATTGGTTTCTCTTACTTTCATTAATATGGAAAAACTTTGGTAATGTAGTATGGATGGAGGGCTGTGGACTACGGCTAGTAGAAATCAGTACAATCTTCGAGATGCAGTTTCACGTGTCACCACTCAGGTGAGGTTCAATGCCATTTTTGCTTTGCCTAAACTGAAGAAAGCTTGAAAGTTTATAAATCTAATGTTTCATGCTTTGGTGAGTGCAGGTGTATCCCAAGTCATGGACTGCTATATATTTGGCACTTGACAATGTTGGAATGTGGAACTTGAGAACTGAGTTTTGGGCACGACAATATCTTGGACAACAATTCTATTTGCGAGTTTATACTCCAACAACTTCAATTAGAGATGAATTCCCAATTCCAAAGAATGCACTGCTTTGTGGGAGGGCAAAGGGCCGACACACACGACCTCTCTAAGCTATCAAACAATAAAAGGATCCACTGTTGGGTAGGGAAGGCCTATCTAGCTTGGTTGGATGAGGAGTAGGTTGTTGCTTCTATAATTTATTAATGGGTGAATTTAATAGAATACAAATATATAATTAGAACTCTAAATGACCTTAGCTCAAGGTCACATTCTTTTCTAAAATCTACTCTATCTCGTTTGTTATCATTCAAGTTTACATAATAGCACTGCTATTTATATTAAGGGAGGTGATTCTCTTGTCGCCTTTCAAGTTTTTTTGTCAATTTGTTCTTCCTACTTTTGAATACAACAAGAAGCAAGTTTTAGTCCCAAATTTTGGAGATGGCTATGGATCCTTAAGAGATTAGTTTAGATCGGCTATATGTATAATTTTTCTCCATTCTTCTTATTTTTGAATATGATATAAAAAATAAAAATAAAAAGTGTAAAATCTAAGCACTAGTCTCAGCAAAATTTTTTTTTTTTTTTTTTAAAAATTAAGCACTAAACCCTATACGTTTGCTTTTGATTCATTATTACTATCGAACATTTCTGCAGTTATATTTTCTCCTAGCTTATTTGTCATGCGGAGCATCATTGGAAGGAAAAAAAAACACGCGTTGTAGAAATTATGGTAAAAAGGTCAAAAATATATATTTGTGAACAAGTTGGTTGAATTACTAATGTTAAAAATAACAAAAATATGTAATTTAACAATTATATTTCAAAATATTAATTCAATAAAAAGTAATGAATTTATGTAACATCATAAAGAGATATGCCAGGGGCAAAGCCACACTTTACCTTGAATTTTTAAAAAGTTACCTAATATATATAGTTTTTTATTAATAAATATTAGAAACCAAAATTAAGAGTCCCCTCGCCCCCTTAAAAAAATGAATTGAATAGTTAATAGGCGGTCTCCAAAAAATAATTATCAATAACAAGAAAGCAGAGCTATCCCTTTATATTTTATTCCCCTCTTATCTGGTGAGTTGATTTTTGGTCTTTTGAGTTCAAATAATGAGCTATATATTTGGGACTAAAGTCTTTCATTGTTTAATTTCAAGTTATTTGCCAATGCTTGATTTAGACTTAAAATGTTAAATTATAAAACTATGCATAAGAGAATTAATGTTCGGGAATAATAGTAATGGAGAATTAATTTATTCTTTTTTTTTTTTGGTACTAAGTCTCTTGTTGTTAAGATTCCAATTGTTTGTCAATAGACTGAAAATGAATTTTTTTTTTTTGTGGAGAATCGACTGAAAATGTTAAATGAGAACAAAAATATATACAGAATTAATAGAGTATTAATGTTAGAGGTGATAGTAAAAATATGAGAATTTTTAAAATATTAAAATAAAATAATGGTAATTTCTTATACTTTTCAATAGCAAAGTAGGCAATTTGTGTATACTCTTTTTTTTTTTTTATAGGAGTGTATACTCATTAAATTGGGGGCAGGCCAGGATAAGGAGAAACCTATAACAGTACCGCGCCATTGCCATCCCATAAACAAACTAAAGGGTAAAGAGAATAACAGCTAACATCAATCTCATTGGGAAATTTATGCACTTACGTTCTGTTTGTTTCAGCATTAATATTTTCTATAAAATTGTTCATTTTTTAAAAAACATTTTCTAGAAAACCATCTCATTTTCCGGTGTTTGGTACCAACCTTGAAAGTGTGCTTGAGAATGTTTTATGGTGTTTGGTATGCATAAATTTTTTATAACATTTCATGTATAATTTAAAACATGTGTATTATGTAAATCAACTAATATGATCAATATAAAAAAATAAAAAATAAAAAACCAAGAATGGATTTGGTTTTCATAGTAAAATTTTGACAATAAATATAATAAAAAATAGTTGTTCAATTTTCACGATTTCTACCAATTATTTTGCTTATATATATGAATAGTAATTCTCATAATTCAAAATAGCCATAAGCTCCATTTTAAATAGTTCAAAATGCCACATAGGCCAAATAGTTTAACCTACAAAATAATTTAGTACAAATAGTTTGATAAATACCAAAATGCCAAATTGTCCAAATTGACACGTCCAAATTCTAACAAAATGCACCTACATAATCAGAATTAGCTTGAATAGTTGTTAAAGAAGTTCAGCCATTGTCTACGAAGTTTGTCATCTTTCAACATTAATGTATATGTATAACTTACACTTATTATATATTGGACTAATGGACAATTTACTAATCTGCAATTACGAAGTGAATAGAGGTTAAACTTAAATGTCAGACACATGGGAAACTGACTTGGGGACGCATATATTCTTAACATGTATTTGTGGTTGACTGAATCAACATTTTTGGAGGCCAGCCTATTGTCTGTCCTATGGACAAAAATATCTCAAATAGTATATATTTAGTGGATGAAAGAAGAATACCCACAATATACTTCTTCTCACTATGTATACTAGGTAGAAGATTGGAAATGGACTTATTACCATTGATTTAGTTTTTACATAGGAATACATATTACTTTATTACACATGTTTCAGACAGAAGGAAATTTATGCTTGCACCTGTTCTAGTTTGATGACCAAATTTTATTAGATGGCTCTAAGGCCTTTGGAACTAGAAATCAAGCTTATATATACCTGTGTCATGCATACACGAATAAAAAAAATAAAAGCTATATTTTGTCCATAAAAGATAAGAACAGAGATTCATCTCACAGTACAATTTGAAATTCATCCCATGACTTCCTAATGACGTAGATCCTAATATTTAGAGCTAAACAGTTATCTCTCAATTGGAAACTTATTTGGCAACTAGCCAACCACTCCTACGAGTATGGTGATAACAACGATAAGAACTAACAATAGATTACAAAATCAAAATAACGATAAAATGATAAAATAATTAAAGATGACAATAAGACAGCAAAAATTTTATGTTTCATGCGGCTAAAGAAGAATGTAATATTCATAGGAGATGAGAGGCTTGAGAGAGAGATTGTTTTCCAACTTTTTTTTTTGGAAAACAACTTATTGAAAATAAGCTTTATTTTTATTATAGTTTTCCGTTGACTAAAGATAGTTTTCCATTGACTAATTTTTTTTGTGCTATCAAACACTAGAAAATATGAAAAACTATCTTTACAGAAGGTTTTCCAACGAAACAAACAAAGCGTTAAAGTGCTTAGATTTTTACTGCGCTTAAAGTGCTGATAGTTAGACCCTCAAAAAAAAAAAAGAGTGCTGAAAGTCATAGGTGCAAGATATTGCAACATTTAAAACTGTATAAAACACATCAGAAGATGCAAGCGTAACTTATCTTGAGCTATTGGATTCTCATACATAGGACTCAGGAGCCCCATTTCAGTAGACCCTTCTCAAAAAAAGAGATGCATCAGAATTGCACATCTACCCCTACAAAGCAACACAAAGAAGAAATTCACCGGCAAAATGAAAACAGCAGAGATTGATGTCTTTCCAAAATTCACCTACCCCTACAAAATAGCAAAGCCAAAATCTCACAGTTTTTGCAACCAGACCGTGTCGCAAACCACTCTTTCCATAACCTGTGTCCTATCCATCATAGCAATACAGTAGGCAATCACAAAAGGGATTGCATTACAACAGATTTTCTTAATTAGCCAAATGGTCTACAGGATCTTCACATTCTATCTTCTCTCCTCCGTGGAGCACAAGTGATGATTTCATCGACTCTGAGAATCATCTCAGCAGCCTCAGTGGCAGAGAGCAAAACGGCTTGCTTGACTTTGAATGCTTCAGAAATTCCCCGCTGTGCCATATCTCCAACCTGTCAAAATATCAATTGCCGCCAAGAGTCAATTAAGGATGTAACTTAATTTATTTATTTAGTTATTTTGATGGGTAGGTTACACATAATAAGTCTTGAAACAACAACCTCACATGCTCACCCTCCACCTAGAAATCATAAAAAGGAAGAAGCAAATTCATGGACATGCAGGCAACAACTACAATTTAAGCAAATTGAAACCAAAAAACAGAGGCCGAAACTGTGATGCACTAATCAATTTCCGTCCCGTGCAGCTTTTTTTCTAGTCAAACTAAAATTGTTTTCAGGTTGACTGGCATTTTTAGCTCAACCAAACACTGAAACAATAGAAAATGCTGAAATTTTTTTCAAAAAATCTATATCCACGATATCACAAGTGTTTTTGTTTGAGAAAAATTCTCAAAAAGCTCACATCATGTGTTGTTAAATTTGTATCAAGCAATTTATACTATTAATTATTCTTCCAAACCATTGATTTTAATCCTCAAATGTGCAAACTATATGTAATCCTTCATTTTTTTAAGTGAAAATAAATAAATAAATAGGGGGGGGGGGAGGGGTTGAGATCCCTTGAAGCCAAATCTCACAATATATTAAGCTAGGCCATATTAAAATTTTATACTAGATGCATCACATATAATCATAATAGAGATTTTCATTTAAGATCCTTAGTGATCCATAGATTTTTTTTTATTATTATTAATTTTTTGGGTATAAGTTACTTACAGATCCAGAGATGACATCAATCCCAGCGGTACATCCCTCCTTTTGGTGCTCTGCACGGAGCTGAGCAATCAACTCAGCACTGTCCAAACCAGCATTGTCAGAAATGATTGTTGGAATGGCCACAAGTGCCCGTGAAAAGGCTTCAATAGCATGAGACTTCTTCCCAGGAGTCTTCCGAGCCAGCTCATCCACATCCTTTGACATCACCATCTCAGGCCACCCACCTCCAAGTAAAACCCTACTGTCATTGACAGTCTGAGACAGCACACACAAGGCATCATGCAGAGACCTTTCAGCCTCGTCAAGCACATGGTGGCTGCACACCAGTTTACATGTCAGAAACTAAATCAAAAGAATGGTTCTCTCCGCAACAATGTTATAACATAAGTTAATCTATAATATTCCAAACAAAAACATAACTAAAAAAAAAAAGAGTTGATAGAGAACACAGTCATGCGAATACCAAGTCTGGTACTTGGAAAAAGGAAAATATGCCTATATAAAAGCAGTATATATATAAACCCCACAAACCATTAAACTAAATAAATATTAGCTAGACCAATGGTAAATACTAAAGGAAGCATGCATGCATTCTATTAAGTTTCATAGGGAAGTCAAGGGAAAACATGATCCAACATCAAAGCACAACTGTTTGTAGCATTCCCCAAATAGTACACCTAGTGTGGTTCTGTCAGAATTGAATGGCAACATGCAATTTTAGTAGAGGGATTTTTTTACCAGTATATTTTATGGTTTGAACTCTGATATTAAACTTTCAAGCTTAAAAAATAAGGTGGGTAAAAATAGATGCTTCAAGGCTTGGTGCAATAATTCAAACTAATGACTTAAGTATTGCAATCCATATTATGTGTCTAATCAGACAGGATGCACACACACTAAAACTACCTTTTTTTTTCTTTAGAGTCCCATTGAAACTACTTTCTACTTATGACAACATAACCATATTATCAGAATGCAAGCTACCTTAATTGCAGGAGGAAAAAAATCCAGATTACATACCTTGCACCTCTAAGTACTATTGTGCATGCCTGACCCAATTCAACACCAGAAAAGTGGATCAACTTGTCCTCACCAATCATAATTTCCTCAATGAGCTTGCAATGTCCAAGCTTAACCGATTCTGGGTTGTCAAAAGTTGATGCAATTTCACCACCAGTAACTAAAGCAAGGCGCTCAATCCCATCAAAATCTGCATGCTCAATTGCAAGTATACCCGCATCTGCAAAGAGCTCTTCAGGAAAATTGTAGATCAACTGCCTGTTGACAAAACAGTTGATCCCATGAGCTATAATCTTTTGCACTTTTTCTCTCATCTTTTCCTTTTCAGCCCCTTCAATCTCAGCAACCTTAGACATTGAATCAACACGGACACGTGCCCCATAGATCTTAACTTTATCTGTGTCCATTGCAGTGTTTGCCACCAAAATCTTTGCATTTTCGATGCGTTTAGGTTGTCCAATACCAATTTTCTTGTCAAGAATAAATCTGAAAAAGCATGCAAGTCCCACTCAGAACAAACATTTAATGGGAAAACGTACATGTCATCAAGAAGAAAATATACAACGAAAAGCAACATTAAGATATTTAAAGTAGCTAATCCTCCTTTAAAGTGGTATACAATATATCAATATATGAGGAGATAATGGATCCAACATATGTAGCAACTTCCCATGAAAATCCTTGCTCTTCCAAATCGATGGAACGTTTGATGGTTCATAAAAGCCTAAGTTTATCCTAAAACAAGGAAACTAAACCAATTCAAGTTTGCAAGTTTATATTGCCTCACCCTTCATCCAAAAATGAATCCTTTAGAGATCCTCCAGGCTTCTTAATAATTTGGATAGACTCTAAGTTTGTGCTGCCCTGCCATTTCCAAAAGCATTATCAGAAAAATATAATATGATACATATTTAAAGCTAAAAGCCACCATTTTGACAGCCAACAAGGAAACAAAGTGGCTAAAAACTGAAAAATCAACTCAACTCAATTAAGCCTTAATCCCAACAAATTGGGATGGATAAATGCCTAAATACTCAAATTAAGGATGGATTGCATGACAGAATCAGAGCTTTTTCCCTATATAATGAACCACACAATTCACCTTTAGCCTCATAACAGCATCCACAGCCAATTTTGCAAAATGTTCCTTATCCTGTGAAAGAATCTTTGAACTCAAAGTAGTCATCGCAATCTTCATCAAGTCTGACTTGAATTTCTCTACATAATACAAGTAATGACAAGCGTTAAGAATGTAATTGTGCAAGGAAAGGTGCAAAGGCTTGGTCATACAAATTAGAAATTCCCATCCTTGTACAAATGTATAAAGTGCCATACTCATACATCTAGTTTAGTCTATAGTAACCATCATTGTCAAGAACAGATTGTTTGAAAAAGTTCTCAAGAAACAACAATGTTGATTCAAGGAAAAAGGAGGACTAGTACAGAAGTTCCTGCAATAAAGAAACCATTGAAGGGGAAGAAGGATACAAAAAGTGAATATAGTCAATATACAACAATAATCAGTACCTGGATCCTCTTTATTATCCACGACTTTCTGCAACAAAGCATTGCGTGCACACTCTGCTGCCATTCGATAACCTAAATAAAATACGCCATCAGAAACTCTGGTATTGCACGTATTTAACATGGTAAAAAACGAATGGAAAACTACTTTTTTCATTTTTTTTGATATGCAGTAAAATCAGCTGGAAGAACTTTACAAAACTTTTGGGTCAAACTGCAAGCTGGGTGGGACAAGGAGTTCTATATAGAAACACAATGAAAATTGACCACATAATTGAGAAGTTTAGACAAAAGAACAATTCTAATTAAGAGAGAGAGAGAGAGACCAATCTATCAGCTTGGCAGCATTTCTTTCACAGCTGACAGCCAACGGAAGCAACTACTAAAACATTCTCCAAATATAAATTTTTTCTACTTCTAAAAAAATAGTTGGAGAGCAATTATGACTACATAATGAAGGCTTGATTCACTAGTGTATGCAACATATAACTCTTGCTTTGCTTCACTAGAGTGAGCTAAGGAGGCAAGAGTTATGTCATGAAACATGACTGCACAAGCAATTCTAAAGCCCTCAAATATGCCAAATAAATAGAATTTTTTTTTTTTTGATAAGTAAATATGCCAAATAAATAGAATATTAGTATTAAAAAAGAAAGTGAATACAGAATGTAAGCGAATGCCATCCTTCTTTTGGGATAGTTTCAGTCATCATTGCACATATCATTAGCTGACCTAAATTCAAGGATATTACATGACCTAGGATGAAGGAAGCATGTCCTTAAAGATTTCAAGATACAATGACATGACTGAGGATAGCTCCTTTTAGGATGTTAAACACATTATGAGAATAAAGTGAAATGCAATATTATTCAGCCAAAAAAAGAAAGTAAAATGCAATATTCAATTTTTAGTTAACTAAAATTAAAAACATGCCTAGTGTACAAATATGACTTCACTAAACAAGCAAAAAGATTGGAAAGATCTCATAAAATTCAAATATAACCAGACCTGCTATTATCGTCATCGGGTGTATCTTTGCTGCAACAAGCTTTTCTGCCTCCCTCAAAAGTTCCCCAGCCAAAACAACAACAGAAGTTGTCCCATCACCAACCTCATCATCTTGAACTTTAGAAATGTCTGATGCTTAAATTAAGGATGACCAATGAACAACATTTATTCAATAAACTCATAGTTGTTATATGACAATATTTAATGTTACCATTGTAGATTACACTGGTATAAATGCCATCACACAGATGCTCATACAAACCTCCACCCCCCAAATTTTTGGATTATGCAGGGAACCTTTCTAAAGAAGATCCCTTTGGACTCGTGTCTAGCTAGTAAAACATAATCAAAGATAATTCTTAATCCATGACAATCGTAGTTCATGTCATCAAGCAAAAGAACAACTGCAAGGATACCAACAAGAACTTTAGCAGCTGGGTTGTCAATATGAAGGGACTTCAAAATGGTGGCACCATCATTTGTAACAGTGACTTCACGCCCCCTACCCGTTGATTGCAAAATTTTATCCTGAAAAACATAAAGCAACAAGCACACTGTAACTTAAGTTCCTCACAGAGGCTGCATTCCTAAAAGAACAGCATCATCTCATTTAACAACACACTAAAGTCTGAAGAAATTTTTACCATTCCCTTTGGCCCCAAGGTCGTTTTCACCAAGTCAGCAATCGCCATTGCTCCAATAAACGATGCCTATATACAATACAGAAATCAATTTACACATTTTGTTCACATTAAATATCTAATGACACAGATTCACACGGTTCAGAATATTAAAACTTCAAAATTGTGAAATAGCTCAGTACTATGAAACTATGAATATCCAAATTTACGAAACTAACTTCTACAATTTTGGTTAATTGATTTCACCAATGCATACACAGACTCACCATTCTGGCACGCTCTCCCTTTTCTTCACTAGCTTCATCTTTAAGAATCCTCTCGACCTAGCGAGATTTCCAAGCAAGCAAAATACATAGAAAAATCATAAAATCAATATATATAAAAAAAAAGTAATTAAAACAACAGATCATAAACTATATGAGTTTTAGCTGCATTTAACATACCGCCATGAAAACCGATATAAACGAGGTTAGCCCAAACCGGTTTGCTCAAATCAATTAACCTAAAACAAGAATAACAACCATAAACTTGTATAAGCAACATCTTCAGCCAATAAACACATTTTAATCGGAACTTTAACGCTTCGCAAACCATCGTAAATAAAAACAAAGCGATTGTCAACATTTCCCCTCATTTCTTTGATTTTCCCATGAACCAAACAGATTAGGAAAGAACATACTATTAAAGATGCAAGAGCGTGAGATATAAGTTAAAAAGGTTTCGATACGAAAATGGAAATGAAAATGAAGTAAAACCCTAAATCTTGGAAAGGGAAACGAAACCCTAGGGTTTGAGAAAGCCATTGTTACCTGAACCTGATGTTGAAGAAGAGCGAATGCAGAGAGAGAGAGAGAGAGGTTTTCGATTGAGATTTTGAGAGTTTTGGATCCCGCCGAAAACTCCTAGTCACGGCGTTGCACAATGCTTTGTTTCTCTAGTAGTGTATAGAGAGGGACTATGAGGCTTTGGGTTTTATAGTGGTTGTGGTACTTATTTTTCTTGATGGACTCGATGGTCTGATCAACGATACTGCTGCTTCACTTTCCAGGTGTAGGCCATATAAGAGAATAATCTATTGTTAATGGTTTGATTGTGGTGAGCCAAAGCGAGCGCATGGTGGACTGAGAAGTATGATTACTTTACTCTCATTTATATGAATATTTTTAATTGTTTCAAAGTATTTTGGCGAAGTCTCGCGAACGCGAATTAACCAGAAAATGCTAAGTTTATTCCTTTTTTTTTTTTCTTTCAAACTAAGTTTATACCATTTTTGAGATTCTCAAAAAAAAAAAAAAATTTATTATATAAATTAGAATATCAATTTTGAAATGAATTTCAAACTTACAAGACATAGAATTAAATACTTTAAGCCTTAGTTCATTTGGAAATTATTTATTTTTGTAATTTATTTACGTAGTGTTTATCAAAAAAAAATTTAGTAATTTTTATGTTAAATATATTTAAAAAGTCTTAAAAAAATTTTATTTCAAAATAATAAATTAAATTAAATTAAAAGCTAGATTTTTTGCCAAAAAAAAAAAACCAAAACTAAACAATAAGCCAAAAGGTAAAAAAATTTTCAACAAGTAGGATATTGTATCACTTTACCACATGGTGAATGTTTGATATACACAATACTAAAAACCTTTTTTAACATGAGTTATCCAAACCTTTAAAAAAATTTATAAAAAAAGATATCTAACACACTGTCTTGAAAATCTCTATAAAGTTTGGGTATCAAGTTTCCAAACTAATTAGGAAATTGCATCACCTTACAAAAGTTGGATGTTTGATATACTATAAATTCTTGAATGTGTGGTGTCAAAACATCCAAATAATGGATATTTAGGATACATGCTTCGAGAAATCATTTGAAATGTCTAGATATCAAATTTCCAATCTCTTATATGCAAGGTATTCCAACCTGCAAAATGTGGATATCTAATAACTGCACCTTTAGAAATCCTCTAGAAGATTTAGATATCAAATTTTCAAACTAATTAGAAGTTTGTATCACCTTAACAAATGACGGATGTTTGTGTATTGAAATTCTCTTGGATATAAGTTATCTAAACCTTTAAATAGTAGCTATCTAAAATACACACTTCTAGGAATCTTTTGGGCTGTTTGTACATCAAGTGTTCGTTTAAGAATTGTTTATCTAGCTTTTTGTTGAAAGTGTACTATACTTTAATAAAGTGAGAAAAAATGAAGTTTTAAAAAGTTTTACATGAAAACTAAAAACTAAGCAAATAGGTTCAAGCCAAATGGACACCAAGTTTCTAATCTATTGGATGTGAGGTATCCAAACCTCGATATATTGGATATATAAGGTGCTATTTGGTCTATGTTGGTGTATATTCATTTTCACTTTTCATTATCTGTATTCAATTTTTCTTCCCAACTTGTTTTATGTTTCGCACAACTTTTTTGGTCTACCTTTTGTTGTTTTCACTTTGTATTTTTCAATTAAAAATTCAACACAACACCCATACTAACAGTGAAACCAAATCCATTAACATCCACCTTTATCACCATCACATGTTCAGTCCCCCATCACAATTGTTCAAAACCACTATTCACCACACCACTGCCAAATCTATACCCACAGAGGAAGAGAAAGATAGAGATAAATAATCACACCCATTCGCCCCCACCAAACACCATCACCACCATATCCCCTCACCGATACACCTAATCATAACTGAATCTACAACCACCATATGCAAATGGATTCAAAACCCACACTATCATCACTAGACCCCAACCCAAATCAAAACCAATCATACCATCACCACAACGATAACCACAACCACAACCACAATCACACTCATACCCAAATCAAAACTCATGCCACCATCACCATAACCACACCCACCACCAAACCTAATTTGCTCAATACAAATCTATATATATAGACACACACACACACACACAAAAGTGTCATTGTATCTGTAAAGACACAATTTGGAGCCTAAGCCTAAAGGGAAAATGATCTTGGCCAAAAGAGTCCAATACAATGAATTTCTAGATAGTGGGTTGGAAAATTAGACTCTAATAAATCAGATAATAGCGGTAATGAGCTCAAATGATAAGTAAACAATAATAAAATGGTTTTGCTCAAATTAAATCGTCATCGGCACAATCCGAGGAGATTGAATCTTCTATGTATTTCTTTTTTGAAGTGGATTACAAGTCTAGTTCTTGTTGCTACAGTGTTTTCTTCCTCTCTTTCTCCCATTTTCCCTGGAGGGGTCCTTACATTATATATATCCCATTAGATGATCTTGGCCCTCCATTTATTGATCATCTAGGCCACCACTTGAGTGTTTATCTCATCAAACACTTTCTCAAGCCCCTTGTGAGTTGCGGCAACCAAGGTAGCACTATTTAAGGGTCTTCTCCACATAAATGCAGTCAGGAGGTTTGGTGAGATGCATGAAACGTGGTGGCAGCCACCATCCCTTCAGTCATGTCAGTACTAGCCCCTTCCCCAAAGCTCTTTCTCTACAATATGACCTCCTTTGATGATGTGTCATTGACGTGACCTTACTGTCCAAGGGCGTGGCCTCCTCGACAAGATAATAGCCCTTCTCGGCCATAGGTATGACACATGGCACAATAACCTTATTGGAATTCCTGTACCCCACAGTATTCATTTCAGTGAAAGTGAAAATGGTAAAAATATGTATTCATTTCTTGTATCCATACTCACATTTTTTTATACTGAAAAATATAATTAAGTAAAAAAAAATAAACTAGTTTTTTAGTGTTAAGTCCCACATAATATTGGATATGAAAACCAAATGCATCACTTTTTTCTTTGAACCGAACAACTTCAGAGATACACAATTTTGGAAACCCTCTAGAAAGTTTGGCTATCAAGTTTCCAAACTAATTAGGAGATTGTATCACCTTAACAAATTGTCGATTTTTTATATACACAACATTGGAACTCTCTTGGATGTGAGGTATTCAAACCTCTAAATAGAGGATATCTAAGATACACACTTTTAGAAATCCTCTAAAAGTTATAGATATCATGTTTCCAAACTAATTAAGGGATTTTAATACATTACCAAATGGTAAATATATATCACATTACCCAATGCCGAATGTTTGATATACACAATAATAGAAATCTCTTGCATGTAAGATTCAAACCTCAAGATATCTAGATACACCATTTTTCTTTTGGCTGAGAAATCTTTATTCTTCTGTTAAGAATATGAAATAATTGTTGTAAATCCTTTAGTTAGTTAGTTAGTTAGTTGAGATTAGGATGAGTTAGTTAGGATTAAAACACATGTAGTTCATTTAACATATGATTTAATTCATATAGCACATGTTGAATTAATTAGCCAATTATCTTGAGCCATGTAGGCCAATGAGATTAGAACTAGTCTCCTATAAATACATAATTATAATTCAATATTAGATATCATTGAAAAATAAACCAATTTCTTAGTCCATTGGTGTATCTCTCTCTCTCTCTCTCTCTCTCTCTCTCTCTCTCTCTTAATCTCCTTCTTTCTCTATGGAGGGTGACTACCTTGAATTAAGTCAATTTCCCTACAATTTCCATCAAATCCTTAACAATTCATACCTATACCCATTAGGAACCTCTAACATTTGGTATCAGAGACAAGACGGGTGAATATGACCGACGAGAAATCTTGAAGGACTTACAATAAATGGTGAATGAAGTTTCAAAGAAGGCCAAGGCCTTGGTTGAATCTAAAAAGGCCATGAAAGAAGAGCTCTCAAGATTGCAAGAGGATTTTGAGAACATGTCCAAATAAGAGTTACAATCTCTTGATTTGATGGAACTCAAAGAGGAAATTAAGTTCCAAGAAACCGCAGTTGTTTCTCTAGAAGAACACAATGCTTTCTCATGCCTAGCGCAGTCCTTAAGAATACTTTGTAACCAACCATACTTGGTCTTGGACAGCCTCTCCATGCATAGCCTGGATATAGTGTATCCTAAGGTCTCTAAATTCTATAATGAGCTTCACACTAGCTTTGCTTCATGTGGAGTAAATGGATTTAAGGTTGATTTTGGACTTGGCTACGGTGACAAAGTCTCTCTTTTCCCTGGCTGTCATCAAGATGGAGTCACATTCCCTTCTATGTATGAGAATTCCGCACTTACATGGCGATTTCTTGGTGGTAAGCCCAAGTTGATGTTCCTAAAAGGTCTCTTAGGAAGCATTCACACCAACAAATGGTGGTGACAATTGTGGGATAAATGATGGGTTCCATAGCCCAGCTAATCACAATTTTTATAAGAAATTATGTTTTAAGTCGAGCATTACGTACTTATCGTTTAGATGATGAAGAATGGAATGTCAGGCTATTAACAACAATACTATCAGATCTTCATTTCCAAGAAAGAATCACTTCTTGCAATAAACAATATGTGACGTCTTTTCCAAGTGAACCTTGTGAACTATACCAATTTGTCCTTGAAAGCAAATTACTTCTTGCAAAGCATTATGTGATTATCTTTTTGTACTACATGTCAAGAAATGGTGCTCCTAAACAACAACTTTACAATGAGACCAAGTGATAGGGGTAAATCCCAGAGTAAACGGATCCAATTAATAGAGTTAGATATTAGAGACAAGGTAGTCAGAAGAGACGGTATAGTTGGTCTAACAGTTAAAAAGCTGGTAGACAAATTCGTGGCCTGGACAAAAAGGTATGGAGACGGATAGACGCTTTTGAGTGAACAGACCCAAAGGAGACGATTTGTTGAAACCACGTGGCACTTACATGGCTTAAGTGGTCTCCAAGGAACCTAATATGGAAATGTCTTGCATTCTTCGCTCAACTGTAATCAAAGAAATCCCTACAAGGAAAGAATCTCATGATATATGAGCACTGGATAGGATCTTCTTTACAAGGAAATACCTTATTCATCAAGAAATAGAGATCAGCTCTACACTACTATAAAAACCCTAAAGCCCTCACAAATCGAGGCACGCATAATGATACCCTAACTCTAGCACTCTAGAGTGATAGAAAATTCTCTTTTCTAACTTAACATTTGGAGAGTTTTTGGCCGGTACCACACCGGTATTCTCTGCGAGGTTTTCTTTGTATTTGTGTTTCACATGTCATCCTTAAGGGCACGTGAAGACCATTTGGCTCACTGACGATTTTCTGCATCATCACCAAGGTAGTAGGTTCTTCTCAAAGAAAGGACAAAAATTACATCATTCGGCCATGGTCATGTGTTAGTTACTACCCTAAGTTCATTTTCCAACAGCATGTTATTCCAAGATCATTGTCATTGCTGGGCTTAATCCATCTTGAGGATTTAATGGTGTGTCCAATGTGTCTTAAAGGCAAAAAATCAATGTGACTGTTTTAGTTTATTAATGGGTTGTGATTAATTGCTTGGAAATATTTGATGAGTTCAACGGTTAAGATGCTTTAGCGTATTGGATTAGTGGTTGGTTTCCCCTCATGAAGGTGTCACTCAATAAAAACACCTTGTGGACAAGGTGTTTTCAAGGGGTGGAAAATGTTAGGGATATGAAATAATTGTTGTAATCCATTTAGTTAGTTAGTTAGTTGAGATTAGGATGAGTTAGTTGGGATTTGAGTACATGTAGCCCATTTAACATATGATTTAATTCATAGAGCACATGTTGAATTAATTAGCCAATTATCTTAAGTCATGTGGGCCAATGAGATATCATTGAACATAATTTTAATTCAACATTAGATATCATTGAAGAATAAACTAATTTCTTAATGCATTAGTGTATCTCTCTCTCTTAATCTCCTTCTTTCTCTATGGGGGGTGACTACCTCGAATTAAGTCAATTTTCCTACAATTCTCATTAATTCTCTTACAATTCATACCCATCTCCATTAGGAACCTTTCCTAACATCTTCAAATTCCCTAGAAGGTTTGAATAGCATGTTTCCAATCTAATTAAGAGATTGTATGAACTTTCTAAATGATGCGAGTGTCCAAAGTTCAAAACATCTAAACAGTTAATAAAAATAAATTAAAATTTTGACAAATCTGAAAATCATTGTGTTAAGAAACTGAAGAAAACGGGATCATTTTGTACAAAGAAGAAATCAGTTAAGGTAGTTAAGAAGAGAAATATTAAAGCACGTAGTTCTCACATGACACAAAGATTAGTTGATAAAGGCCAATCAGATGCAGGCACGTATAAGGGAGGCTTCAACTAATTCCTAATCTTTGTAACAAACTCCTTAATCCACGGATCAATTAGTTAAACACGTGTAGCAGTTAGTTTTTTTGTTTTGATCTTTTTCTTCTTTTATGCTCAGCTTATACATATAATAGCAGAGCCCTTTGTATTCATTTCGTTACCTTTCATTCAATAAGAAACACTCTTCTAATTACTCTTTTATTCCAAAGAGCGAGCGAGAGAGAGAGAGCGAGAGAGAGAGAAAGAGAGAGAGTTTTTGCATTGAGTGTGAAAGTTTTACATGGTAGCAGAGCTCTAACAATGACTTTTGTTGATCAAACCACTTCGATTCCTGTTCAAACCACTTTGATTCCTGTTCAAGATGCAATGGATTCTTCGGATTCTAGTGAATTGAATCCCAATCCATATTGCTTAAAGAGTGGAGATAATCTTGGCTCTGTTTTGGTCACTGAGCTTTTGATTGATGCATCAACTATCCATCTTGGTCACGAGCAATGATTATAGCTCACACTACCAAGAACAAGATAGAATTCATCAATGGTGTTATCAGCAAACCATAAGCCAATTCTCCACTATACAAGGCTTGGAATCTAGCAAATACAATGATACTTTCTTGGATCTATAACTCCATGAAAAAGAACATCAAATCAAGTGTGATGTACAATAAGACAGCTAGGTAGGTCTAGTTGGATCTAAAGCACAAGTTTGCTTAAGGTAATGCTACTAGGATTTACTTACTGCAGAAAGCAATTTCTCACATTTCCCAGAGCAATCTTTTGGTGAGTCATTACTTCACTAATATCAAAACACTTTATGATGATTTGATGAATTATGATCCTTTGCCTGAGTGTTCTTGTGAAGCAATGAGAATTTTAACTGAGAAGTTTGAGAAAGATTATGTAATGAAGTTCTTAATGGGACTGAATGAGAACTATGTTGCAATTCAAACTCAAGTCTTCATAGCTGATCCAATGTCTGATCCTGAGTAAGGTGTATTATATGGTTCTTCATGAGGAAATGTAGAAGAACATTAGTTCATCCTCCTCTGAGTTTGAAGTAGTTGTTTTGTTTTCTAATGCAAATACTAAACCTAATTCAGGGAATAAGTATGAGAGCAAGAAGGAGAGGCCAATTTGTAGTCATTGTGGCATTCAAGGGCACACAATTGACAAATGCTACAAATTACATGGCTATCCACCTGGATACAAGCCAAAAGGAAAGTCCTCCTCAACAAATCAAGTTTCTAACTTCACTGAGAATGATCAATTGGTCTTGTCCAATTATGGTCCAGTATCCACCACTGGTTCTATGGAACATAATGTCATGAAATGCCTTATCACTCAAGAACAAAGCCAGCAATTGATGGCTTTCTTGAATGGTCAGACCTTGGATGGATCTCAGGTTGGAAGCTCTCATTAGGCAGCTAATGTGGTAGCAACATGTCTTCACTCTTAGGTTATGGTTCAACACCCTTTAATGCCTAATTTCACAGGTAAAGTGATAACTTCTTCTTGTGCTTCCACCTTAGATCTTTCTCATTCCATATTTTCATCTCAAAAAGTTAATAGATTAGCTTTCTCTTCCAAAACTTGGATATTAGACAATGGAGCTAGTGATCATTTTGTTCATTTTGTCATTGTTTTGTCTAGTATAACTTCCACTATAGAAGCCCATGTTTAATTACCTAATATAGAGACTACATTAGTGAGTCACATTGGGACTGTCAATATCACAGGACATTTAATCCTTGAAAATATCTTGGTTGTTCCTTCTTTCGATTTCAATCTTATCTCTATTAGTCAGTCAGTCAAGTCTCTGACTTGTTGCTTTATTTTCATTGGAAATATCTGCTTTATCCAGGACCTTCTTCACTGGAAGATAATTGGTCTGGGTAGAGAACACTAGGGCCTTTACTTACTTCAAGACACTGCAACATAGTGCTCTTCTCAACCTACTCCTTCTTTTCCATGCATTGCATTAGCTATTTAAACTGATCTTTGGCAAAGCAAATTGGGTCACCCTTTTGATAAGAAGTTGTACATTTTGAATAAAACTATGCCTATTGTTTCTTGTAATAATAATAACGAACCTTGTATGGTATGCCCTTTGGCAAAGCAGAAAAGGTTACCTTTTCCTGTTAGTGAGCATGTTGTGGATTGTGCTTTTAACTTAATTCATATTGATATTTGGGGACCTTTTTCTATTCCTACTATTGATGGTTATATATTTTTCTTGACTATTGTTGATGATTATACTCGATGTACTTGGCTTTATCTTTTAAGGTTCAAGTCTGAATCTCAATCAATTTTAAGAAGTTTTTGTTCCAAGGTTGAGAGGTTGACCTTAAAGTCAAGATCATTAGATCAGATAGTGCTGCTGAGTTTGTGATGAAATATTTTTTATCAAGAAAAGGGAATTATCCATCAACTAAGTTGTGTCCAAACTTCACAACAAAACTCTGTTGTTGAGAGGAAACATCAACACCACTTAAATAAGTAAGGGCATTGAGGTTTTAGTCCAAATTTCCTGTACATTTTTGGGGTGATTGTGTGTTGACCGCAACTTATCTGATTAATAGATTACCCTCCTCTCCTTTAAACCATAAAACTCCTCATGAAATGCTTTTCAAGAAAGCCCTTCTTATGATCACTTAAAGGTGTTTGGAAGCTTGTGTTTTGCTTCCACTCTTCCACATAATAGGCGTAAATTTGATGCTAGGGCTAAAAGATGTGTTTTCTTAGGATATCCATTTGGCATTAAAGGGTATAAAGTTTTAGATATTGATAGAAATACTTCTTTTATTTCAAGAGATGTTGTGTTTCATGAAACAATTTTTCATTTTGCATCTACTTCTACTCAAAATGATTCTAATTATATTGTCTTCCCTAAACCTATTGATGATTGTGAACCTGATCCTATTTTTGACAACACTGAACATCTTGAATTTATAGACTCTTCTCCACTTGATAATTCCATTTCTATTGTTCAACCTGAGTCTGGTTTGCCTATTCCTTCTCCCAATGTAGACCTTTCTTCCTCTAGTTTTCATATTGAACATATTACCTCTGATATGCCTTCCACTAGTTCCCAACTTGCTTTTGTCCCCACTGATATGGTCATCCCAGAACCTATCACCTCTGATATGCCTTCCTTAAGCTCACAACTTGCTTCTATTCCCACTAATATGGTCACCCCAGCTTTTAGAAGGTTTACTAGGTCTTACAAACCTCCTATCTATTTGTAAGATTATTCTTGTAAGTCATTTACTCTTGTTCCCACTTCTGGCCAACCTTATGACATTAGATGTCACCTAACCTATGCCAAACTTTCCACAACTTATAAGTCCTTTGCCTTAGCCATTTCCAACCCTCATTATGAGCCAGCTTTCTATCATGAGGTTGTGAAATTTTCTTATTTGAGGGATGCCATGCAAGTTGAGATTGAAGCACTTGAGGCTAACGATACTTGGTCTATTATTCCTCTTCCACCTAGGAAATTTTCTATTGGATAAAAATGGGTCTATAAGGTGAAGTACCATTCTGATGGCACAGGGGTGTCCACACAACCCAGTAACTTGCTTAACTCGCCGGACTCGCCTGAAATTGAACCGTCACCACCCGAACTAACCAATCTGATGGTTGGCGGCGGGTTGCCACCTACAGAACCCGATACCTTCGGGTTGGCTGGCAGATTTCCTCCATAAAAACTTGAGCCACCCGACCCGATCATAAAATTAACAAAATTCGGCAAGGTCCAAAGGTTTTTTGACAAAGAGTTACTTGAAATCCACTACAATCCACCAGATCCGACGATATTTTTTATTTTTCGACGAAGAGTTACTTGAAATCCACCAGATCCGGTAAGATCTTCTTGAGATCTGGTCCAGATTCGACAAATCTGGCCAAATATCGGCATTGGCGGCGAAACCCAAAACCTGATGGACCCGAACCGGATGATCCGACCATTATTACATGTTGGTTTTGGTTTTGGTTTTGATGTTCACCCACTCGAAAAATTTGAGTTGGGTCCGAGTCGGGCACAAACTTGACCCGGTCCAACCTGTGGACACCCCTAGATGACACCATTGAAAGGTACAAGGCCAGGTTGGTGGCCAAGGGGTATACACAGAAAGAAGGGATAGACTATAATGAAACCTTCTCTACTGTGGTCAAGTTCATCACTATGAAGTTGGTCCTTGCTTTGGCTACTGTGAAACAATGGCATGTTCTTCAACTTGATGTTAACAACGCAATTATGCATGGTGTCTTGCTTGAGGATGTTTATATGTCTCTTCCTTTGTGGTTTCACAGCAAAGGGGGGACACATGTTAAGGGGGTGTAGCTTATTGATGATAAGGGAGAGCTTTAGGGTCCTCTAGTTTGCAAATTAAACAAAACCCTTTATGGTTTGAAGTAGGCTTCAAGGCAATGGTTTGCCAAACTATCTACTGCCATTTTGGAATTGGGTTTTGTTCAGTCTAAGGGTGATTACTCTCTCTTCACTTATACTAAAGGGCCTATTTTTGTGGCACTATTGGTTTGTGTAGATGATATACTTTTGACTGGCAATGATGAGTCATACATTACTCACTTGAAGGACATGCTAGATTCCAGGTTCAAGCTCAAGGATTTGGGACTTGCTTAATACCTTCTAGGGATTGAGATAGTTAGGAGTAAGACAGGAATTGCTCTAAACTAGAGGAAGTATGCACTATAGATATTGTAGGACACTGGCTTGACTGGTTCTAAGCCTTTCAATACACCCATAGAGCAGAACATTAAGTTGTCTAAAACCAGTGGGGTTTTGTTGAAGGATCCTACATAGTTCAGGAGGCTTATTGGAAGATTGATGTATCTGTAGACACTCCATTTTACAACTTGCATTTAACCAATATTAAGAGCAAAATAGTAATGTTGCATCAAGGGCATGCTCGTAATTTCAATAGGTAGATCTTCATATTTGTGATACAAAACAACTCTTGATGCTCTAATAATCATGGTATGTCATGGGCTTTGATCGGACCACCTAATCAAAAGTTATTATACAAACAATTTTCAATGATCATGACTCACCTACATAATAGGCCCGATTACACTTAATTTTGATTGGTTCTCACAAGAATTAATTTAAAATTAATTAAGTGTGATTTTTTATTAGATTTCATTTCACTTCATTTCTTTTTAAAAAATAATAAAAAATGTTTTCCTTTATGGCATCTTATATGTTTCTTTTTTAAAGGAAAATTGGAGAGAGAAAAAGATATGATCCATGAAAAAATTCAAAAAAAAAAAACTCAAAAAATCGTTATTATTCTCAGCAACAACTTGAATCGCATTTTTGGCTGGGAAAACATTGAAATTTGATCTTTCTCTATTAATGGAAAAGTTGTAGAGAATTGAATTTTCTTTCAATAAACACTAATCCCAAATCAATTGGAATTGTGAGCAGAAAGTTTTAGCCAAAATATGAAACAAGTGCAGAAGATAACACGAAGTTAGCATCATCTTCAATTTTCTTTCAAAATTTCAAATGGGGATCAACATCAAATATGTACAAGCTTATCTAAGAGGCTTATCCCTTCCCTTAGCTTCAAAAGAAAGCTTTTGAAAAATAAGTTGGGTAGAGAAACATATACATTCTATGAAAAATTTCAAAAAACAAAAAAAAAAAATACTAAAAAAACACAGCAATTTGAATTGCATTTTTGGCCTGGTAAATGTTGAAATTTAGTTTTCTCTATTTCTGGAAAGGTGTAGAGAATTGAATTTCTTTTCAAAAATCTTGAATCAATTGGAATTTTGAGTAGAAATTTAGAGCCAAAATATGAAACAGGTGAAGAAGCTAACACAAGTTCAACATTATCTTCGACTTCCTTTCAAAATTCAAATAGGGATCAACACCAAATCCATTATAGCTCATTTAAACAGGTTTATCTCCTCCCTTAGTTTCAGAAGAAAGCTAATACCTTAACTTTTAAGCTAAGCCATCTCTTCCTCTATAAATAGAGAAGACCTCTTCCATATTTTGGACCCCCATTCCCTCTAGAGAGCTAGGGAGAAAGCAGAAAAAAAAAGCTGTTGTGCAACCATTGTTCTTACTTTGGTTGTAGTTTAGTACTTCCTTACTTTGTCTCTAGCCTTTAAGTGATCATTTCCCCCATCTAATTTATGCTCTATGCTAGTAAATAGTTAATTATGTTCTTTAACATTCTGCACATGCTTGAATAAATGCTTATAGTAATTATTTGTTTATTTCATGATATGCTTGGATGAACGTGCCTATATATCTCATTAATATTCCTTTTACATGCTTAGATGAACACTTCTAGACTAATGTGCAACTTTCTTTTGAATGCTTAGATGAACATGTCTAAATAGTTGTTTTACTTTTTTTAAATGCTTAAACAAATATGTCTAAGTATTTTGATTTTCTCTAGATGAACAAGTCTAGAGAAATAACATGACAATTCTATGTTTTCCTTCACATGCTTGGATGGACACTTCTAAGTTATTATTTGCTTTTCGTAACATGCTTAGATGAACATGTCTAGGTAGTTGTTTCTCTTTTTTTTTTTAATAGACAAACAGGTCTAATTAACATTATGGTCTTCGCTTAAATACTTGGATGAACATGTTTGGGTGATTTTCTTTGTTCTTCTCATGATTGCTTGGATGATTGGTAGGCTTAAAAATAAATATCTTTTGCAATTATGTTGATGACAAATAACATGACGATTTTGTTTTCATTCACATGTTTAGATAAACATGTCTAGGCTAGGAATTCCTTGTTTATATTAATTTCTTGGATGAACATGGCATTACTTTCATACTTTCTTTACATTTACATTGTTATCTAACAAATTTCACTTTTTGTTTCTTTTTATGTTAAATTCTCCAACACACGTTTATTTACAATTATTGCAAATTAACATGTTCATATGATATATGGTTTGTATTTGTTTGACATGACATGATATTGACCACTTTAACCTAAGAGACCGGTTTTAGCGGGTGAGATGGGTGCTTAATCTCTTTCCATCTCGTAAATTAGCCTCCGAACCAAGATCAAGAGTTCTAGGCTAGGCTCTTGTATATGCAATTTTACATTTTTTAGAATGTAACTAGGAAAAAAAACAATGTAATTTACTTTTTTAGATTGTATCTAGGATCAAAAAAGCATTGTAAATTTTGTTACAAAATTAATGTAAATTTTCATATATATTAATACAACAGAAGCATTTTTTTTTATAGTGAAGGTTTTCTTATTTTTCCATTTAAATTAAATAAGTGACGACTCCATATAAACCCTCAATCTAGGGGTGAGTACATTTTATAGTGAATTCGACATTTTGAGCATCACGATCCCACCTGGTCGTGTGGGTTAAGCCCAGTTTGAGAAAAAAATGGTGGGCCAAGGTCGCGGTCGCTCACAGTATCTTACCATGACAAGACCAGATATCACATATGTAGTGCATTTGCTTAGCCAATATCTGAGTAAACCAAGAGAGCCTCACTTGAAAGCACCTTTCAGGATTGTTCAGTGCATCAAAGGATCACCAAGGCAAGGTCTTTTTCTCTACAGTAGTACAAATTTGCATTTAAAAGCCTTTTGTGATGTAGATTGGGCAGGGTGCCCAGATACTCACAGGTCTGCAACAAGTTATTGTGTTTTTCTAGGGGGGAGTCCTTAATTTCCTGGAGGTCAAAGAATTAAGGGATAATTTCTAGAAGTTTAGCAGAGGTTGAATATAGAGCCATGGCATCAACCACTTATGAGATTGTGTGGTTGAAACAGCTCTTGACGGATCTACAAATAGAGCACAAAAGACCAGTACTGTTGTATTGTGATAATCAAGCAACACTTCACATAGCTGCTAATCCTGTTTTCCATGAACACAGCAAACACATTGAGATAGATTGTCATCTAGTTAAAAATAATAATAATTCAAAAGGGCATAATCAAAACTTTTCATATTGCAGATGTGAATCAAAATGCAAATATTCTTACTAAACCTTTGGGTTTTCCAGCTTTCTCTAAATTGGTGACAAAATTGGGAATGATTGATATTTACAAGCCTGAGGTAGAATCAACACAGTTACAAGATAGCCAATAATGAACAACAGCAACGGCTATCTTGAGGGGGAGTGTTAAGAAGCTGAAGAAAACGGGCTCGTTTTGTACAAAGAAGAAATCAGTTAAGGTAGTTAAGTAGAGAAATATTAAAGCACATGGTTCTCACATGACACAAAGATTAGTTGATAAAAGGCCAATCAGATGCAAACAAGGGAGGCTTAAACTAATTCCTAATCTCTGTAACAAACTTCTTAATCCACGGATCAATTGGCTCACGTGAAGTAGTTAATTTTTCTATTTTGATCTTTTTCTTCTTTTATGCTCAGCTTGTACATATAAAATTAGAGTCCCTTGTATTCTTTTCATTACCTTTCATTCAATAAGAAACACTCTTCTATTTACTATTTTCTTCCGGAGAGAGAGATATTGAGAGAAAGAGAGTTTTTGCATTGATTGTGAAAGTTTTGCCCATTGGAATGTCTTTTGACAAATTTGATTACTTTCTTTGCTCACGTGGCAGGGAATGTGTAATTTAAATAAGGGCAAAACTTAGGTACAGTTCCTTAGGTACAGTACCTTAAGTTCCCTACTTAAAATTTTGATATCTGTCATATTTAACAGTCTAAACAAACGACGTTAAAACAAATTTTTTTTCTCCTTCTTCCTTTTTTTTTGTCTTGTACTGCAACAGCAAGAAAAAATCATACCAAAAAATGCAAAACCAAACAGGAAAGATCAAAAAATCAAAAAACAAAAGCCAGATCTACTAAGTTTCAAACAAAAAAAACAGATAATTTCTCTCTCATTTTCTCAGTAAACAAACAGAAAATATCAAAAAATAAAATCCAAATCTACTGGGTTTCAATCCAAAAAATGAACCCTTCTCCCTCATTTTCTCAGTAACCAAACAAGAAAGATAAAAAAATAAAAGCCAAATCTACTGGGTTTCAAACCAAAAAAAGGACCCTTTCTCCCTCATTTTCTCAGTAACCAAACAGAATATATCAAAAAATAACATCCAAATCTACTGGGTTTCAATCCAAAAAAAGAACCCTTCTCCCTCATTTTCTCAGTAACCAAACAGGAAATATCAAAAAATAAAAGATAGAAAGAAAGAATCATAGATCAGAAAAGAAGAAAGGAAGCAGATATACATACATACACACACTGAGTGAGAGAGAGAGAGAGAGAGAGAGAGAGAGAGAGAGAGAGAGAGAGAGAATTATAGATCAAAAAAGAAGAAAAGGAAACAGATACACATACCTACGCACATTGAGAGAGAGAGAGAGAGAGTCATAGATCAGAAAAGAAAAAAGAGTCACATATCATAAAATAAGAAAAGGAAAGAGATAAACATACATACACACATCGAGGGAGAGAGATATGAGATTTTTTTTTTCTTCTTTTTTTGGGTTTTGGGTTTGGAAGATAAACCATCTGCAGGAAAAAAAATAAAAGGAAGAGGAAGAAAAAAAATTTAGTTTTAACACCATTTGTTTAGGTGGTTAAATGGGACAGATATTAAAATTTTAAGTAAAAATCTAATGTATTGTACTTAAGGAAGGAATTGTAACCAAGTTTTGCCCTTTAAATAAACAATTAATTTTTTATTTATTATTTCATCAGAGACACGTAATAATAAATTAGTAATATTTTATAGCAAAGTAGGTAATAATTTCGAGACTTTCCTATAATATTTATTATTTTCCGAATAAGTATCAAAGCTGATCTTATCTTATCTTCGCTAAAAAAAGAAAAATAAAAAGGAAATTGATATTGTTTCCCCCGTCCGATTCTCAGATTGGTGTCTCAACGCATCAGCTTGATGGCTGAATCTTCAGGGTTTGATCCTCAGCTTGCTCTTTCTCACAAATTCCCTGAGGTACTTGATCCCTTTTCTCGCACTCCTTACTTTTTAGCTTAATACCTGTTACTGCGTAATTCAATTAAGAATAGGGGTTATTTTCGGCTCGCCTAATCCAACTTGCAGAAGCAGATTATAGAACTCACAAGCCTTTGTGGCATCTGTTTTACTGTAGAAACTAGAAATAAGAAAGTACATGATCTACACATTAAGCGTCCGTTTGGGAAACGCTGAACGCGTCCAGCGTTCAGCGTTTCCCTTCTTTTTTTTTTTTTTTTTCTTTCTTGCACAGGTTTCAACCAGCCGACAAAAGCACTATTCTTTACTGTTCTGCACTGTTCATAAACAGTACCAGCACTTTTCAGTTTTTTTTTTTATATTTAAAATGGGACCGTTATACTATCCACACATTTAAAAATTATTTTGCTACAGTATTTTCAGTTTTCAGCTGTACCGAAACGAACCTAAGAGTCCGTTTGGATAGAACTTATTGCTGAAAACTGAAAACTGAAAACTGAAAATACTGTATAAAAATAATTTTTTAATGTGTAAAAATTACTGTTCATCCCAAAAAGTACTGTTCATTGGCCTAAAATCACTGTTCATGGCCAATGAACAGTGACACATGCGCGTGGAAAAAAAAAAAAACTGGCCAGACGTGGACGCAGCCTCCTATCCAAACGCATTCTAAGGCTGAGTTTGGATACGGATGAAAAAAGAGGCGTCTGCGTTCAGCGTTTTTTTTTTTTTTTCTTCTGCTTCACGCGTTTCATAGGAGAAGCGGCTACTGTTCATGCTACTGTGCATGAACAGTATCCGATTTTGTTGACTTTCAGCAAATTTGTGGGTCTCGTGTACTGTTCACGGGACCCACAAACTTCACTTTTCAGATTTTTTAAAATTAAAAATGGGACCCACGGCACTATTCACACATTTAAAAATTATTTTGGTACAGTGTTTTCAGTTTTCAGTTTTCAGTTTTCAGCAATAAGCTCTATCCAAACGGACCCTAAATCTCCGTTTTTTTTTTTTAAGCGGTAAACACTTTTCCTGCGTTTGCTGATTATTTGGTACAGTGGAAAACGCCAAGTCAAACGAAAAGACGAGCAATAGAGAGCGGAAAACGTTTTCCGCTTACAAATTTTATTGTCTGGTGGCAAATGTTATCTAGCTTTTTTTCAAGGTCGCAAACAAACATAGGAAACGAGTCATTTTACTATGTTCCTTAGTTGGAGTAATAGTTTCATTAAATTCAACCATGTGGTTGCATTGACCGATGAACAACATGGTTCAATTTAATTGTCCAATCATTGGAAAAGATTACATTGTTTTTGTTGTATTGGTCAAATTCACAACTTTACAAATTCAATTGAGGAACCTAAGGTACTGAATCTAAAAAATTGTATCTAAGTTTACCATTTAAAATATTCTCCACCCCTCTTATATTTAGTCAAGATGAAAGGAAAAAAAAAAAAAAAACACAGTTTAGATTATAAAGAAACTTGGGCACAGTAATGCTTATACTAAGTCTCAATTTCTAACACTAGGCATGACAAATAATTTACAGATTACATTTATATTATCTTTTGTATATCAATTTAACTTTTGTTGATTTTTTATTTTTGTTTGTTTGTTTGTGGAAGTTTGTTTATTTTTATATTACTTAACATTGGGTAGCACTCTTATGAACCAAAGGTCACTAGTTCAAATCTCACTTTCCCCCTCACCTTGGGACCAAAAACTTACTTATAAAAAAGAAGAGAAAAAAAAAAAAATTGGACTACTAAACATTTTTGGAATTAATTTTGTTTTCAAGCTTTGTTTTGGAGTTTATTTATTTAATATTTATTTTATTTTGTTGCGCATGTGGGGGATGGACTGCAGACGACATACACCTATACTGAAAGGTGAAGTTTTAACTGTTACAGAGTGTTTGTGAAGTTTTACTTGCTTCGAATTGTGGTTTGTGGGACTGATGACGTATATGCACTTAATAGTGTATGCTATTAACAGTTTATCTCTTTGAGAGCAGAGATTCAGTGCTCTATGCATTGGGTGTTGGAGCCTGCGCACGGGATGCTGTGGATGATGACGAGCTTAAATATGTATACCATGCAAATGGAGAACAATTTCTGCAGGTATCGTTAAATTCCAAGCAATTATTATTGAAATAAAAAGTGCTTCGGTATTGTTTGCCTGTTATATGTATGGATGTTATTATTATTTTATTTTGTTTGACATTAGAAAAGGGTGATATTCATGTCTTTATCATAAATGGATTTGGTTTCTAATTAATGGAATTTTTTGTTTGTGCATACTTCTTATATATATACTTTTTATAGGTCTTGCCAACATTTGCTGCTCTATTTTCACTTGCATCATTGCCAAATGGTTTCAATTTGCCAGGGTTAGAGTAAGTACCAATCAGATCAGAGAAAGGCTAAGGGTTTCTTTACATATTTATACGTAAATTTTATTTTGAATGATTTAGCATTCTATTCCATCTCCAAGATCTTACTCTAGGTGTGAATTTATACTGCTTTTCTAGATTGTAATCTCCCTTGTATGGATTTTAGTGTTTTCAGCATATGCAGGGATAACTAATGGACATTTCTAATTTCTTTCTACCAGATATGATCAACGTCTTCTGCTGCATGGGCAACAATACATAGAATTATATCGGCCATTTCCTTCAAGTGGTTGTGTAGGACTTCTGACTAGAACCTATTAATGATACTTCATGATTTGCTCAAATGCATAATACTTTCAGCTTCCTTGTCCTCAATTTCATGTGAATGAGTCTTGAATTTCTTTAATGTTGGTCTTACCACCATTTTGAAACATCTTGTCTAAATAGGGTAAGAGTCTTGTGTCTCCCTCCCTCCTCTCTCTTTCCTTTCCCCAAGGAGTACACAACATAATATAATACAATAATTGATGGAAATCAAACCTGTAAGTGTCCAATTGCACCTGGACCCGAAGATAGATGTGGGCTCAGGCCTAATAAGCCTTAAACAATAAGATTTGTAAAGTGTGGATTTGAAATCTAGTTTAAGGGTATTAGAAACTTGGCAAACAGGCTAGAGCGCCACAATCTTTACAAATGATAAACAAATATGTCAAAGGAACCTCCTCGGAGATCAGCCGAGGACGATTTATGTATTGCTACTCTTTTATGCCAAAATTACAATTCTTAGTTCTTTTTCTGCTAACTGACCGCCCTCCTCCCCACCACCTTCTTCAAGTCTTTTAATAATAGCTGGAAAGTTTCCTTCTACTGTTCAGGGGTCATTTCTCTATTAATGCGGCCAGGGAGGTAGGTGCAGGGTTTTTAATGTGGAGGTAACAGCCTTTTTCACAGATATTTTTATCACGCCGTTGCCTCTAGAGGGTACTTGGATCCCCCTCTTACCTAATAACTTTTCCAGGACTCTGCCTTTAATCTTCTTGGCAAATCCCAAGGTGCGTGCCGGGCCCATCCGAGGAGACATTCATCCTCGGACGATTCCTCGGATGCCTGTAGTGTAGGCTGGCTCATGGGCTTAGGGGCCCAATGACAAAAACAAACCGGTACCAATTGATCAAGTCCACAACCCATCTATTTGTTTTGTAAATCTTACCCCCCACAATACCTTTCTTTCCTATTGAGCATACATAGCATACTAAGTTGACAGCTGTAAAAAATAAGCATACTAAGTTGGTAACCTCTCTTTTTAATCTTTTTCTTCTTCTTTATTTTTAAAGCAATTGCTCTGCTATAAATTATAAAATCATCTTGGGTTTCTTTTCTTGTCATTTCTGTGCCACTTATTATCTTAAAAATATATTAAATTTAATTTTATTATATTGTTGATGCAGGTACATAATAAGGTCAGTCTTGCAGGATTGCATGATAAAGGTTTGTATTATTACCAGAAACATTACTATTTAACAACTTGGTGTGGCACGCACACACACGCACACAAGGAACCCCAACTTGAGGTAATATGTGTACAACTCGGTCATTTGTAAAACTAAGCAGTTGATTATCTAAAAAACGCTCCCATTGTGTTAATGAGCAATATAAAACAGTCTAGTAAGGGTCAAAACTTCACCTTTCTTTGATGGATTAATTTTTCTCTTGAAATTCACATCTTTGATGGGTAAACTTAATCTCTGGTATTTTTTTTGTGGTTTCTTGATTTTTGTTGAAGACAATATCAGTGGTATCAAAAGCAGTGATCTAAGCTTTTTTTCAAGTTTAATTCTGTTTTCAGGAAAGGCAGCTATTATTGAGTATGAAACAAAGAGCTATGAGAAAGAGTCTGGTCAATTATTGTGCATGAACCGGTAAGGACTCTTTTAAACATTTAATTAACACTCCTTGTAAATGACACAGTTGGTATATCACTTTGCAGATCAACTGTCTTTCTGCGAGGTGCTGGTGGCTTTTCAAAATCATCTCAGCCATATTCCTACTCGAATTATCAAACTGATAAGGCCTCAACTGTGAAAATTCCAAAAACTCATCCTTTTGCAGTGTTTGAGGATTCTACCCAACCATCTCAGGCATGTAGCATTAATTTCATAGTTGCTGGAACTGAAATTCCATAATGGCTAATTATTTATTTTAAACCATTGTTGTGTTTTAGTTTATATGCTATAATTATGTAAATTCATACCTATAACAAAACAGATGATGGAAATCCATTTTTTTGGAACTATGGAACGTGGAAAGAGCGAGAGATATTTAAATATTAATGACATGTTCTTCTGCAGGCGTTGTTGTATAGGCTATCTGGTGACTATAATCCTTTGCATTCAGATCCTATGGTTGCCAAAATTGCAGGGTTGGTACTTTAATTCTATAACTGAACTGTTATCTAGCTTTTGCTTTCAATTTGAAACTGGTTGATGTGGTTGTGACTTTTGTCTGTGACTAAATTTATCCCAAGTCATATTTATTGGCCAAAATATGTAGCTGGATCTCAATATTCAATGATATAATCAAGCATTATGTCAACTCTTGAAAGCACTATGTTCATCTTTGGTTGTTCAACTCCCAACATTTTTGCCCTTCCTATGCAATAAGAATGTGATGGGAGGAATTTTGTGTTCACATAGCTTCTGAATCAAATATAATTGATTTCTTAACATGAGCCAGATTCTGTTGTACATATCAGGGTTTTTTTTAGGATTTATGAAATGATTTCTATCAAGGTTCACCATATATTGAGCATTTGGATGCATTCAATGACCTGGACTTGATTTTGCTGCCATGGGATATCCAGATGCAACCTAAAGTTTTGTGTTTATCTAACTTTGTTCTAACACATTGTCAAAGATTCTCTCGGCCAATTTTGCATGGGTTGTGCACGCTTGGATTTGCAGTTAGGGCAATCATTAAATGTATCTGCAAAGGAGACCCAAACTTGATTAAAAGCATAACAGGACGATTCCTTTTACATGTGTACCCGGGTGAAACTTTGATCACTGAAATGTGGCTTGATGACTTAAGGTAGAGACCTTTTTTGTGGTATTCTTTAGATGAAGTTTCTTCTTATATTTCTTTTCATTTTGTGGTTAACCACAGCGCTTATTTGATTCAACGTTTAATGAATGTTCTTTCTAAATGCTTGGGGAAATGAAATATTTGTTTGAATCTGCAGGGTCATATATCAGGCAAAGGTGAAAGAACGAAACCGGACAGTGTTATCTGGCTATGTGGATGTCCATCGTTTGACATCATCACTGTGAATTAACAAGGTTCATTATAAATATATCTTGTTGGAAGCAATTGAATTAAATAGGAGGCCTTTAAAGCTCAATGTTGTTCTTTATAATAATTGACAAGGGAGAACCTTTGATGATATAGGGGCACTCATTTCTTATAATTTTTCTTCTCTTTTATGTTGGTGACAAATTAAATTCTAATTTCATAAGTTGCCACGATAAGATGTCTCAATATTTGATCTGTTTATGACATATATGATTCTTACTCAAATTTAGTTGTATTGGAACTGATCGAAACAAAAGTCTAGCAAAAGACAATTATATTGTCTAATAACTCAAACAACAGGTTCAAATTTTTAATTATTTTAATTTTAAAATCTGTTGTTTCTTGTTCTAATGACATATAATATAATTAAAGTCAATTTCTTAAATATACATGGACCATAAGATCTTTCTTACAAAAAATTTGACTTCATAACGGACCATATATATAATTGAAGGCAATTTCCTACAATGTTTTTAGGGCACTCCCTAACAAAATGCTTCTTAAGAGGGGAAAAAATGCTTTATTAATGATTCGCGGAATTGTAATATATATAGGATAGTTGTGTATGGTTTTTTGTTTTTTTTTTTTTTGGGCTTAAAATAAGTTAATTTTTAGTTTTTTTTTATACATTTAACATAAAAATTACCAAAAATTATATATTTATTTATATATATATATAATATATATCTTCTCAATATATAAATTATAGCTTAAATTACTTAAAAATTGAAAAATAAATTGGTATACAGTCAATTATGACATGGGTATTAAGGGAGGGATCCATTGACTATGCCTTTTGGCTTGATCTTAAGCTCTGACACGTTCTTTGTAGGCGAACCTTGAGGAACCCTTAGGTTTTTGGGGTAATTGTAAGAAAGTAGGTTTTTTAGCCATGGGCCTAGCAAAAAGTTTCCTTTCATCCGGCTTAAGTGGTCAAACTAATTAAAGATAAAGAAAGGAACCCTCACCTAAAAAAAAAAAAAATTATTCTTTACATTTATATATTGTGATGATGCAAAGAAAATCAGTAGGCTGGATGCTCTGGATTTGAAAGGACCACTCGCTCTCTAATGGCTTGAAAAACAAAGGAAAACGATCAAAGGTGATCGGGATCGCTGGCCAAGAACCCTCCGATGGTAAAGTCAGTTTTCACTCTGTATCTTTGGAGTTCCAGTTTCTTGGGAAAATGTTCAACCTATCTTCCATTGGTCTGAATGGCTGTTTATATAGTGTCCTGGGGGCAGTTATTGAAATTTTAACCTCCCCTAGATTTCAGGAGGTCCAGGGTTCTTGGATAACTTCCATAATCACCTGATAGTTGCATTTTCTCACACAACGGTCATCGGAAGTTATGCGTGTATTACGGAATGGTGAAGTGTATTTTAGTAATTCAAGTGTACGTTTTCGTCCAGGGGTCCTCGTGTGGACGAGTCTAGTCAGGACGAGGTGGTCGTCTTCTCAGGACGAGAGACGTGGGTTTGACTTCGTCCATGGACGGCTATGGCGTTAGCTCCCGTCTTAATGCTTTCTTCTAGACGGTTGTTGGTGTGGATGACCGTGGACGATCTGGAGTACTTTATCCCTCATCATATTGAAAACTTAATTATGGTTGAGAAAATGAAGAAGGTATCCCAATAAAAATTGTACAGTGTACGGCTACAAGCCCACTTATCTCGGGCTCAGGCCCAAGTGAATCTGGATATTATCAAGCCCAAGTTCAATGTCATGATCGGCCCACCACTCATAGGCTCGGCATACGAACATACCTTGCATATAAGATGGCCGGTGGGTATCCCTGCATTGTTTGGCAATACATCGGCAGCTCAGGAATGCCCTAGGAAATCACGCTGCCAAACAGTTTTTGGAGGCTAATACTAGTTCCAATGTTTTCAACCCAATTTTCGATGGAGCATATTTCTTGTCAGGAAAAATCAATTTAGGCCCCACCCACATGAGTGGGATTAGGGGATAATGACGATTCCTCCATTATCCTAAAACTATAAATAGGATGAAGAATGAGAGGAAAAGGGTTGGACAATTGAGGGGTGAGAGGAGAGAGAGAGAGGATAAACACAAAAATACGAAAGTTTAAGGAGAGAAGAAAAGAAGCTCGACGAACAGGTAAATTCTTTCTTAGAGCTTGCTTGAGAGCTATTTATAGTAGGAAACCCAAAGTCCACAATATAAGTAAATTGTGAGCCCAAAACAATAGGCTCAGTTAAGGGAGGGAAATTTTGAGTATATACAAAAATAATAATAAAAATCTCTTGAGAACCACAAGTGTGAGACTATACCCATAATGTGAGAGAGTGTTTCATAAGATAATTTTTCTAAGATAATTAGAATTATTGGTTCTATTAGCTATTCATAAAGGCTGACCAATTCTAGTTATTTCAATTACAGAAGTTATTCACTAATTTCTTCCTGTGATCGAAACAGTCAGTTCTCTATTTTATTTTAGAATGTTCCAAAATAAAGTCTTATTTCTAAAAATAATAAATAATTTTTTTTTTTATTTTAACCTTTAATTTATTTAAAAAGTAATACCATCTATTTAAACTTTGAACTATAGACTTTTTTTTTTTTAATAAAAGGTTTAAACTATAGATGATAGTATTGTCAAAAAAACTATAGACGATAGTTTTATTTGTATTTTTTTTTAAGGGACAATGCATTAAACTTATGTACTTTCCTATTTCCGATGGTTTCTTGAGAAAAAAAACTTTCCCACTTCCGACGGTTTCAATTGATAAAGTCCGAACCCAACACTCGTCCTTTCAAAGATTATTGCCTCAACAAAGGCCGAATGGTTTGCTCGGCTGAATCAACCTCAAAACGCCAGAAACCAGAAGAAGCGGACAGGATCAGCAATTTACCGAAGTCTCTCCTCTGCCATATCCTTTCGTTTCTCACAACCAAAGAGGCTGTTGTCACAAGCATTTTGTCGAGCAGGTGGAAGACACTCTGGACTCTTGTGCCAAAGCTTGACTTCGACTACTACGAACTCACAACGACGTCGTCCTCAGCTGAAGTGCAAAGTCATAAGCGGTACAATTTTAATTTTGCGCATATAGTATCCAGAGTCTGGGCTCTTCGCAGTGCGAGTCAGGTACAAAAATTTCGTCTCCATTGGGATCATGGAGTTTATGACCCAGTGCACATGGATACATGGGTCCGCGCTGCGATTGCTCGTGGCGTGGAAGATATTGACCTTAACATCGATCCTAACTCTAACGGATCTTTCTACTTGCCCTGTAGCCTCTTTAACTATAAAACATTAATAGCTTTGAAATTGAGTGGCAATTTTGAGTATGATACTCCTCCATCTTCATCCATTGTGTTCCCGAGTCTGAAGATTCTACATCTTGAATTTAACTTCAATAGCTGCGACTATCTTTTTACTCTACCCACTTTATGTCCGGTGCTACAAGATTTGTCTGTTAAAGTACATTGTTGGTACACGGATTGGCATTGTAAATTCATTTCGCCTACACTGAAAAGATTAAATTTGTATATGAAGTTTGATGAATTGCCTTACAAACTTGAAATAAAGGCCCCTGCTTTGGAGTACCTTAATTTTGGGGGTCATTTGGATAGCGTATTGTTGGAAGATCTGTCTAACTTGGTCGAAGCGGTCATTGATATTGATGTTGATTTAACTAAAATTGATTATTATGAACACTATGGAAGTAGGGTATGGGACTTCATCGGAGAACTCGGTGACATTAAATCCCTCCATTTGTCAACAAATACCACTGAGGTAAAACAAGCACAAGTTTTTATATGGTTTATCAATCTTGGACAAGCAGTAATATTGTTGTTTGTGACTTGTGATTGTTATGTTGTGGTGCAGTTCCTTTGCAATGCTTCTGAATTTGATCCACCCACGTTTCATAATTTGTCTTTCTTAAAGGTTAAGGGTCCTTGTATGTTGCATGTGCTACCGCACCTGCTTCAAGTGACTCCTAATCTTGCAGTACTTGTTGTTGAAAAGGTATGTAAGTTCAAATGATGATATGTGTCTTTTTATCTTTTACTTTTTTCATTCCTGAATTAATTCAAGTAACTACTGTCTTTTGTTGTCAGGAAGAAAGGAACTTTTTTAGTTGTGAAAAGGAAGAGAGTTTCACTTGTGACATGATATTCTACGAGGAGCCACTGCAACAAGTTGTTCGCAAATGTCTGTCAACATGCCTTACAACTCTTCATTACGAAGGATTTGAAGGGTTAAAGAATGAGCTGAAACTTGTTAAACATTTCCTAAAGAGGGCAAAGTTCTTAAAGACAATGAAAATCTCTTCTTATAATTTAAATTCAGAGGAGAAGCTTTGTGTTCTCAAGGAATTATTGTTGTTTCCCAGGCATTCTAGGTCTTCTCAAATTGTATTTAGCTAAATGATGTAAAGCTGCTTAATATTTGGCTTAGGCAATGTCTTGAATTCATGAAGTCGATTGATATAAAATTGGTTCTTATGTTGGTGACAACCATTGAGCAACTGAACTATTATCTAGCTTTTGCTTTCAATTTGAAACTGGTTGTGACCTTTGTCTGTCATTGAACTTTGAACAACTATGATTTAGATCTTAAACCGTATGTATATGATATATTGGAGTACAATCATAAACCTCGATAATCTGTATGAAAAGATACAGACTAAAATATTTGTCAGGTTAAATGTATTGGCTAAAATGTGTAGCTAGATCTCAATATTCAATGATATGGTCAAGCATTAGGTGAACTGGTTGTCCGGATCTATATATGTGAGCACATTGGTGTGTAATTAATAACGCTCTTATTGAAAGCACTATGTTCATCTTTGGTTGTTCAACTCCAACTTTTCTCTTCTTGATCAATAAGAGTGTGCTGGGAGACGAGCAATTGTGTTCACATAGCTTCTAAATCAAATATAGTTGATTGTGCAATATGAACCAGATTTTGTTGTGCATATGAGGATTTTTCATAGGATTTATAAAATGATTTCTATCAAAGTTCACCATGTTTTAAGCATTTGGATGCATTCAATGACATGAACTTGTTTTTGCAGTCATGGGATATTAACGAGGACGGTCCCTTTGCAGCCTTCCAGTTCGGTTTCTCATTGATCTGAGGTTTGACGTGAATTCTTGAGCTGAAAATCTAAATGCTGAGTTTATGTCCCATGCTAAAAAAGTTCAAAAAGAAAGAATGAAAAAAAAGCAAGTACTACGAGGCACATGGAACTTGTGTGGACATGGTATTTTTCTTTTTAAGAGAGAGGGAGGTTATAAATGTTGCCACCTTAACACTGTACTTGTGGCGAAAAGCCCAACACAAGTATTACATGCAGTATGATAAGTATATTAACTTTTTAATATAACATATTTGGTTGGAAGTAAAATTTTTACTTAAAAGTTAAAAAAGTTCATAAAAACTACTTTAATTAACTAAAAGTATCTAAAATTATGTTAGTTTAGTCCAATACCAATTGTTGCTTATCTATTGCACTGGTGCACCAAAAGTTATAACTGATAATAAAGGTGACAACTTAGCGCTAACAAGTTAATTGAGACTTAATCTAACTTGATCTTCAACTTTAACATGATGCTGGACTTGACCTCTTACTATTAAGTGGTGGATGAAAAACCGGTGGAAGGAAAACCACTAATACAGGCAAATCAAACTCCAAATATTAGGGTTTTTTTATTTTTTAAATATCTTTTGGAAAAAAAGAAAAGAAAAAAAAGAAGCCTGAGGGAGAGTTTTTTTTTTGACGGTAAAGAACAAGGTAATCGAATCCAACGACCAAGATGACGAGGACTTGGAACTTTTAATCGAGAGTTTTTTTTAATGTTAAAGCGATTCGTGTCCCATATAAATACCCAACACTTTCCCTATACTCAGTACTCACTCACTCCTCTTCGAACTAAAAAAAAGAAAAAAGAAAACTCAAAAGTCGAAAACCCCCCCAGAGAGACAGTGCCGCCATTGCCCTCCGAGAGAGCCGTTGTAAAATGGCGGACGCGAACATGAACAATACCGAAGCTGAGCACGTTAGCATCGATTCCGAGGCGGCGCATGTTATCTTCTCCGCCGTGGAATGCCACGGCGACGACGATGATGTGGGGGCTCTACACGACGTCGTTAAAGGATTGCCTTCTCACGCCGTGAAGGACTTGTTGTCCGTCGGGGTTCGTGTTCTTTCGTCTAATCTAGGGTTTCTAAATTATGCACAAACTTTATCGAAATTTAGTTGTAGTTCCAAATATCGAATTCGTGTAGTAATTTGGCAAAGGAGTATTGAAAATGTCGCTTAATCATCTTTCTTTCAATTTCATGTTGTTTACCATCAAATCTCACTACCTTTTTACCTTTTTTTTTTTTTTTTTTTTACAGTGATACATTATTCTCTTTTTCATGATGTATTTTAGGGCCTAATGTCATTTACACATTATTATTGTAGTTCCTGCTTTGAAGCTATATTAGATAAGTTTGGTTGTATTGCTTTGAAGAGTGGAAAAATTGTATTTATGAAGTATATTGAACCTTAACTGGTTAATTTAGTGAGTTACAGGAATTCACATATGTGATTGTGAACCCTGGTAATAAATGTTAACTGTCTAGATAATAATTGCTTCAATAGAAACTTAATTAATGTGAAATTGGTCACGGTTGGTGTTCGTGCCTGATTTTCACATTGAGAACGGATTTTAGTTTATTCCTGTAAGAAAGGTCTCGGTTTATGAAGTCTACATTATGATATTCAAAAGTAGGTTTACCATGGATAGATATTGTTAATTGCTCTGTACAGACATAGATTATGTGCTATTTATATATTTAAAAAAATAAATTATAATTCTTGGTTTTTTATGATTTTCTTTTTTGTTTGTAGGTATGCACCCGATGTATCCTTCGGCTATTTGGGATCCGAGGAAATATTTATTCAATTTCTGTGATCTCGCCATCAATATTGAATTCAGTTATTGGAGAACAAAGACATGATGAGGAAATCAGTTCTAATTCTAAGGAATCAGAATTTGAGGAAGTACTCTGCGCCCTTTGTTTAGGTATTTTACAGTTCACCTATTGCGACGACAAGGAAATTCCAGTGAAAAAAGGAAATGCTAATGATATGGCTGTTGCAATTTCTGAGCTGGTGAAGCAAGAGGGCTATCAGATTGATAGCTTTTCTCTTGAAGTGTCCGTACCTCCAATTATCCTTGAAAATGAACACTCAGTTAGGTAAGAATTGTTGACTTGCTAATGTTGAAGAATCTCTGTGCATGTGTCAGTAATGGTACTTCTGTTCAAATTCAAAAGCCGGGGGTGCCTGGCCTTTGGTTAATAATTTTTCTTCCAAAAAAACCAAAAGAAAGAAAAGGGAAGGAAAAAGCCCAATTTGCTTATTATGCTTGTCAGAAAATTTCGAAAATTCTTTAGGCTTGAAACTATTATGATTTTAATGGGGGGATCTTATCACTATGATTTGTGCACCTCGTCCTAGTGATTCTCTGTTTTGGTTCATTTTCTGACTTTCTTTTTACCTATTAATATAACTATATATGATTTGGTGACAATGATTTCAGTTTCCAAATTTTTTAGGTTGTACATGAAAAGAAAGTACGGGACTGAAACTTGGTTCCAAGGAGGGCCATTTTCTCAAAGTATATCTGCAAAGGATGCCTTAAAATTCTCTTTAGCAAAACCCCTTGAAACAATGTTGGTGAGTAAAGATTTGCTTCTTATGCTGAACTTTTCTATGATTGAAAAAAGTCAAGCATGTATTGAAATTTTATTTATCCGATTATTTTATATGAAATTAAAAGTTTCACAGGATTGTAAATCAGGTATAAGCAATTTCCGCATCCGTTTGACATTTTCTCACAAAGCTTCAAAAGTGGTTCAGAGTGTAGCAGTGAGCAAACAGGGTTGCAAGAGAATAAAAACAGGCATGTGAATATTTATATCAACCCCATTTAGTCTTGTTGTTTCATTATGAATGCGATAAATGAAACCCTATAATTCTGAGTTGGTCAATGTTAGTTGCTCTGTTTTCATGTTTAAAAGCCATAATCTGTACCTGATGCATGTCCATGCAGTTCTAATTTGTGTTATTATTTTATTTGGAATCTAAGCTTGAAGATCATGATGTGTTTCTAACTATCCCTGAAGGGAATTTATTGAGACAAATTTGCTTTGTTAAGGTATATGATTATACAAGTTCTTTCAGAATTAAATTTTTAGGTTTATCATTTGGGAGATTATCTGATTGTACAGATTTTGTGTAACTGTAATTTGGAGAGCTTTGTGCATTCTATTTCCTTTTTTTTTTCCTGGATTGATAATCAGTAATTACACATACACTCCCATTGGGTCTCAACTCTTGAACCCACTATCTCACTGGACAAAAGTAACAATACTTTCTATTTCCTTTTTAAATAGAGATATTTGCAGTTACTGCACCTTAGGGTGTGATGGTGGGGACCAAGTGCCTAATGGCTACAATTTTTTTGTGCCTAGAGCCTTATAGCTCAACTGCACCACTTGGTGTTTCTAGTGGAGACATCCAGATTTCAAATCCCTCCATCCCCAACTATTGAATTATAAAAAAAAAAGGTTACAAATTTTGGTTGATATCATCCCCTTACAAATAATTCAATATGTTTCTTGAGGAGATAGGTCTACATAAAGCATATACAGTGTTGTTGGCAGGAGATGCATCCATTTAATGACTAAAAGGAGCAAATTCTAGGGGCTCTTTGTTGTTTTTCTGTTTGCTTAATAAGTAATTACTTATCTGGACATTGAAATTGCGGGTCTAAGATTCAAAGCCCGGTTGTTTTATGAACTGAGTATCCCATTTTAAATGTACACGGTATCGGACAGAGCAATCTGCTCAGATGAGTTCAATTATCTCTATCCTTATTCCCAACTCGAACAGCTAAAATCCTGGCGAATGATATGAGGGCAGTGGAGTTCCAAGTTGTTTTGTAATTATTGTAATATTTATGGAAAATTAAATTTTTTTGCCATTGTGTGTTTGTTGTTGAAGACTTGAAGCTTTCTGATTGAATTATATATTTATGGTTATTATTCCCTTTGTCCACTCCCTGTGTACCAGGGAAACAATTCTTGCTGTACCTCTCTCTTTTTATTTACCAGTAAAAAAATGGTTAGGATTTTCGTGAACATAAAGTCTTTTTGATCAATATTATATTACTTAATTCATAAAAAAAAATGGTTAGGATATTTTTTATCCATAAGATGCTATAATCCTCTTGCTAATATATTCCAGATTATTACTTATCAAAAAAATAATATATTCCAGATTAAGTTTCATACCATGGCTAATTGTACAATATCAGAAACTTTTATTAACATAAAAATATGTTCCTTTTTATTATAAATTTATTTACATTTATTCCTCAAAGTTGGATTCTGAAATTGACTTTGCTGATTGATACGGGCACAGGAAGCATTGTCGACTCTCTTGATGACTCAGTAGCTGGGGACATCAAATGCTCTGATTTAGCTGATGCAACTGTTGAAAGGTCTTTTGATGGTTTGCAAGATAATGAATCTTCTGAGTGCTTCAAATTCCCTCTAGAGAAGGTAATTCTTTTGCTCCTTTGGCCTAGAGCTTCTATTAGGATGGGGTTTGGTATGGTTTAGAGCAACTCCAATATGTAAATGATCAGAACACTTTCAGCAATGTCAAGTTTGCAACTCAGTTGTCAACCTCTCTTGCATCCATGACTTGAAATAGGAAATTCCCTTTCTTAGTCCAAGATGTAGCACAATCAGTAGGGGGGATCATGCTTCATGAAGTGGAGGTGACTAGTTTAAATCTTCCCCTTCACTCTCCCTTTGGGGCCTAAATTAATTCTATACTGACTCTGGCTGATGGGAAAGAGGTGATTTGGAATTGATGGTGACAAGACAAGCATTTTTTTTTCCACTCTAGGAAATAGAGAAATGCTGGGTAATCTTAGTCATACTTTTTGTACAAGTTGATATAAAAGTGTTGGTTTTCTAGTATCAAGCATCAACTGGATCCTAAGTCACTGCACTTCATGATTCATGTCTGATCAAATATTAGACTGATTTTGGTTTGGTTGTTAGATTTAATACGGTCCTGATATTATTTGCCTTTTTAACCTTTCTAGGTCAATGACGCTTGCTGCTTGGTGCTTCTTTGCCAGAGGACACCCATCTACTTTGGTGGGAGATATCTGAAGGTAAACCATTGTCAATAAAGAACTTTATTTCCTTTTTGGATTATATTAGCACTTAAATGTTTAAGAATTTAGTGTATTTGGTGTCTAGTTTATCAATTTCAATCTCCTCGCTACATGTAAATACTTCGTGTGCGTTTGGATACAGCTTATAAACTAGCCTTTTGCTTTTTAGTTTTTATGTTCAGCTTTTTAAAACCTCTCTTTTTTCTTAATTTTTCTCACTTCTTCAAAGTACAAGTATAATTTAGCACACTTTTAACAAAAAATTTGCAACAAAAAAAGCTAAATAAGCTGTTTTCAAACGGATCGTATTACAATCAATCTTTCTTTATTTTGTTTGATTTCAAATATTTTAGTTTCAAATATTTTGTTTGCTTCATTGCTGCTTCTTGTAAGAGCATATGGGAGAGCAGAGAAAGTTGATGTAGTAGACATTAGTGAAGTTACTGGTCAACCGATTAACTTACCCTAGAGTGAGTATGATCTACTATGCAACCCAACAAAATGTTGGAATTGAGACCCATTCTCTTAGTCTTTTTCATGTGGCATATGTGTTCTTTCATCCAACTCTTCAGTCTAGGTCAAAACAAAAGCAAAATAAATGTGGAAAGAGTGTACATGACATGTTTACTTAAAAAATGAGGTGGTCCCTTTAGAGACATTAACTAAAACTTTAAACAATGAGGTGAACACTTTACATTAGATCATGCAGCCACGCTTCTTAATTGGAGGCAGACACCTTGGGCAAGAGAACAAATACAGCACCCCCCCCCCCCCCTTTCTCTTAAGAAAAAAACTCACACACGCACTAATAGATTTGATTTCCATTTAGAGTATTAGAATTTGTAGAGCTAGGATGTCTCGTGTGTGGATATGTTCTTGAATAATCCAATATGATCTATTATTAGACATCAAACAAAGTTTTGCAAGAATTTTGTTCTGTTAAATCTTGCAAATACATCTTGATACATATTTTACATTATTGGAGAATCTACATGTTACAATGTGTGAATCTATATATATTTGATTTCCATTCAGAATATCAAATTCTCTAGAGCTAGCAAGCCCTCATGTGTGGATATGATCTCGAATCATCTGTTCTGATTTATTATTAGAATCAAACAGAGTACCTGCAAGAGTGTTTTCTATCAAATATGGAAACATACATCGTGATAGCTATTTTACATTATTGGAGCATCTATGTTTCTTTTGGCTCCTCCACGTTCTTTGCACACGAAGTAGTCTTTCCTCAATAAAATATATTGGAGCATCTATGTATTACAATGCTACTGGACACTTGAATCGCTAGTTTTAGTGGCAAAGCAACGTTGACAGTTTAATTTGAACTTGAAAAGTGTATACTGTGCAACTTGCAATCCATGCTATCAGTCTCACTCAGTTACTCTTTTGTATTGTAGTACTCAAGAAATGTGAGTCAAACACGATGGATCATTGATGATGAAAGAATGGGAGAAGCATCTGTTGAGGTACTATCTACTTTTCTGATCATGGTGATTATTATTCTAATTGAGGTTGTTTCTATGAAGCAATGGGTAAAAAACTGACAGTGTATTGTGCTTACTCTCTAGGAGATAATAGGTAGCAACATCCAACCACTGTGTCAAGGTGACAATTATAAGTTTCATGCCGCTGGAAGAGAGGATATTGATGTACGAAAGATCTGCTTTCCTTGCTGCAATTTTGACCCAAATGATGAAATCCTGAATTATGGAACTTATTTTTTCAGGTTCGAATGTTGGGTTCAGGTAGGCCTTTCCTGGTTGAGGTACAAAATGCACGCCGAATACCATCTGAGGCATTTGTAAGAGAAATAGAAACAAACATAAACAATTTGGAAAATAAATTGGTGAGTTCAATGCCAATTTTATTTACACTTCTTCCTGATATTAAAAAAACATGATCATGATCAATGGTGCATAAAACATTTTGAGATGCAGGTTGGTGTAAAAAATTTGAAAGTGGTAGGCATTGAGGGGTGGACCGTGATGCGTGAGGGAGAAGCAGAGAAGCAGGTTTATGTTTATTTAATTATTTCTTTGTTTATATGTTTGTGTGTGTGTATTACACTTGGTATACTCTTTTTTACTTTATTTAAAAAAAAAGTATTACACTTTGTGTAACTTTAAGCAGTATTACACCATCTAATAACTTTTTATTAGATTAATATTTTGAAAATCCCACCATTAGATTAAATGTTTTCTATGTTCTTAACACATGCCAAATTTTGTACGAATCGGATGTTATTTTCTATTTAATTCATAAGATTGTCTTTTATGCATGATTTTAAAATACAAAAAAATTGAAATTTAAACATTTGATAAATGACATAGTTGTTGATTGTTGATCATCTTAAAATTTTGCAAGCATTGTGGGCATGAGAAGAAAATGTAATTCAACTACAGATTTGTCAAAATTCACATCCAATAAAAAATATCAAGTGATGTGACATTACTTAAAGTTAGACATGATTCTTATTGTTACTCATATATCTCGTGTAGAAGCAATATGCTGCGCTTGTGTGGATTTCACGCCCACTTGAGGATGTAGACTTGGACTCTATATCCTCCCTCAAGGACATGGTGAGTTGATTGTAAGCATCATATTTTATTAATATTTATTTATTATCATAGTTTTTGCAACTTGCTAAAGCTTTGAATGTGATGTCTCTTATGATGCTTTCTTTACATTAATAGAATCCAACCAGTGTTTGGTAGAACTGTAGAAGTTCTCATGTTGTTGGACTCAAGGAAATTACATGTGTTGTTCATTAATTCCACACTACAAACACATTCATACACTCCATTGCCATGTTCGGTCAACTAACAAAGTACCTGTTGGTATAGCTTATTTTTTAGTTTATTGGAAATGGGGTTGTTTGAAAAAACTGTACCTAGAAAAAAGTGAAGTTTAAGAATGTTTTACTTTGAAAAAGTGTGGTTCAAAACTGCTCTACCAAACAGGCCCTAGGTAATGCTATGGAGTAAAGTATGGTGTAGAATGCATAGATAAATGGCCAACTGTAGGTTTCACCACCGTAGGGTAGGGTGTTTGGCTTCACCACCAAATGTAGGAACATACAATCTGAAATATTCTTTATTTTTTAAAATTCTCCAACCCAAAATGTCTGGGGAGCCACCCTCAAATAGGCTCCCAATTACAATCATCATAAATTCCACAATTTCAAGTTAGAGTCAACTAATACAAAAAAGAAGAAGGAAATAACTGAAAATGCTATATTCAGAAATAAAGACTGAAATCAAAATAAAATCACAATAAATGCAATGCTCTGGTGTCCCCTCCAAGCTTACTCAGTGGATGTAGGCCATTAGACAAAATGGTGCAATCCTTTTGTCCTCTCTCTTCTTTCTACACCCTCTTTCTCTATATGTTCATAAAAACTAACACACTTTATCTATCCTTGCTGAATGAGAGAATATTCTTATCTGCCTTTTGATTCTTCTATCCAGTGGCATATCTTTGTTTCTTGTCAGTTTCATATATGCTCTATTTTGATTTTACTTATCAAAAAAAAGGATAAGGCCTGCCTGTGCAAAGTTTATTTTTGTTATACAAGTTACTCATGATCCGTTTCTGTTCTGTACAGCAAATTTTGCAGGGGACCCCTATAAGGGTGCTTCACCGTCGTAGTCCATTACAACGTGAAAAAATTATACATTGGTTGGAGCCTTACCATTATGTCAGATAGCCTTCTTTAAGCTCTACCATTATGTATATGTTCAGAATATCTAATTTTTTTAAATATCTTTTCAAATTTTAGGATGAAAATTGAGAGGATTGGTGGAAGTTCTCAATATTTTCTTTTGCATCTATGCACTCAGGTAATGTAATACAATTTCTTTTGATATGGATACAATTATTATCATTATATTTATGAATTTATCCAAATGGATGAGAAGGATAGGTTTAATCAGAGCCAATTTTACCTTAAATCTGAATCTCTGGTTAATGGTTATAGCAAGGACTTCTGAAATTTGTTGGATAATGATACAATTTTGTTGTAGTTATTAATTAAACAGAAATGCTAGGGCTTCAAGGGTGTTTTTGTTTTGTGTTATTTGTAAAGTGGGTTAAGCTTTTTAGGTGGCTTTTGAGAAGCAGTCAAAGGGTTATTTCTCAAGAAAGCTACAGCTTTTTACCTATCCTAAAAAGAAAGATAAAAGCTACAGCCTTTAAAAGGCTTATGCTCTCCCAACTAGCTCATGATCAGCTATTTGTGCGCCCCTCCACCCCAACTTTGAGTCTCACAATATCAAACTACTTTTATTGTTTTTACTCTGAATTAGTGATAATGTTTGATTTCTATTGAAATCTATCAAGATTTAGTTGCGGAGGCTTGGAGATATAGCCACTCCAACAACTAATTTGTATCCTAGTTAATATAACTCCAAGGCACAATCTCTACATTTTGTGATCTTAAGTGAAATATTATTAGACATTTTCATGAAAGCATAATGTTGTGGAAAGTAATTCTGGATAATTTCAGGAGTCAGATACTAATGGGTTTGGGGCGGCATATAATCCACTTCTGTACTCTTTCTGCTTTATTATAGCATACACAAAGGACTTAGCTCTGATCAGTATTGAGTATCATGAAGAGCTTGATGACTATGATATTTTATTTTTATTTTTTTTGATGACTATGAATTACATGAATACTAATTCTGTATGCTCATAATGATGGTCTTTTGATTCAGGCTGGAACATATATTAAGGAGTTTGTCCATGGTGATCTTGGCCGTACACATCCCAGGTAAGAGAATTTACTGGATTGGAAAATGATATCTGTATTGACCATCTCATCAGTTCCTATACTTTTGCTCTATGCCCTTTCCTTTTGGTTCATTTTCTTTGTTTTATTGTTAAGGAATTTAGGGGTGTTCACCTGTAGGATCAGTTTAGGTTGTATATAAACCCATCACCCAAACCGAAATTCTTGGGTGAAGGGCCTCTGCTTGTGTCATTGCTGACAGAAGGTTTGGGTGAGGTTGCCCACATGCACGCCGCTTTTACATGGACGACCAGGTCTTGGACTGTGCTGCCTATTAAAGAAAACATTTTGACAGATGATTGGACTTGTTGGGTTGGTATTGGGCCCATTTTTTAAAACAAAAAGGAAATAATAATTTGAGAGTCTTGGGCCACCCTTCTTCAATTGTGAACAAGGGGTCCTTTTTTATATATTTATTATTGTTTCCTTTTTGATATTTTTGGGCTTCGTAATAAAAAGTTACCTCACAGAAACTGCTAACCAGCCAAAGTATCCAAAATTGCTAACCCTCCAAAAGTCTCAATGCATAGAAGATGAACATAAAATAATAAAATGAACCAATCGAAATTGTTAACCAGCCTATGGCTAATACCAGTGCCTACAGCTTACACAATTTGAACTTACACAGAACCTGAAAATCACTTTATTGCATTATGAAGTAGTCTCACAAAGGTCATATAATTGTCCCAATCTCATACTTCTTATCATACACTCCAAATCATCCTCACTAGTCACACACAAGTAAAGCCAATAATTTGGGTCCTCATCCTCCAATTGCTAAGTGTCATTTGAGTTAGAGCTCATTAGTTTTTTCATATTTTCTAAATAAAAGAGAATATCAGATGCTGTCCAGAACTTTTTCTATTGCAATTATAGAAGAAAATGTGTGTAAAAACATTGGCGATGAACTATCATATCGATGTCTTTATTTGGAAAGGTCTGACCACCCCCTTCCCCCCCTTTTTGTGCAGTATTGGATCAATCCTAGGTTGCAGAGCAGAGATTCTACAACTTGATGTTACAGATGTTAAAATGGACTGTTTTCTGACAGAATGAGGTTATTTAGTATTCCACTGTTAAGTTTCTGGATACCCTTCATTATGTGGTTTTAAAATTTTGAATGTGCTGTACTGCTGTTGCAGGAACTATGCTTTATTGTGTGTCTCTGAATCAATACAGTGAGGCATAGCTTTTTGTAACTGACCAAAAGAGAGATGACTCCATGTTTTTGGCGAACTTGCATATTTCCCAAATTCCAGGTACTTCAGATTAGCGCTAGCCTCAGATGGGAATGGTTTGAGTTTCAGAATATAATGAGTAGTTATCTTAAGTAATTGCAGTAGGAGATTCCACACAAATCTTTTGCATGTGAAGCAAGGTATGAACGGATTATTGTCCTATGATTGTTATACTTACTTTCCGTTGCCCCTTACTGCCCCGTGACCGTGTTCTACACACTTTCCGTTCCTTCTTAAGGAGAAGTGCCTTGACTTTATTTTGCACCTCATGCTCTCGTATTTTCTATTGTATCTCAGCTGCCACTGGTTTCTTCTTATACTGCTTTGTCCACGGCAACTATTTTCTTTCAAAGAAAATATTGTCTCCTTTATTGGGAGATAAATTTAGTTATTTAATTGTAAAAAAAAAAATATTTAAATTAAAATTGTATTTTAAAGTTTTTTTTTTTTTAGAGATTGTTTTAATTTATGGTGTCTGCTCTTAATAATTGCTCTTTATTATCAAACTAAGACACTGATTAGATTTTTAGTGTAAGTGGAGATTAAATCCCAGATTTCTTATTTGGCGATAAGAGATTTTACTAATTGAGCTAATTGGAACCTACTGCTAATCTTATCTGGCCATTGTTGACTGCATCCCTCTTAAAAAACAAACAACTCCATCTCTCGAGGACTGAAATCTTGTTTCTATTGTTAGGGGCTTCTCTTAGAGGATTGAAATCTTGTTGCTATTCTGAGGGGCTTCTCTTAAAATGGAGATCAAGGTTTCTATTGTTAGGGGCTTCTCTTAGAGGATTGAAATCTTGTTGCTATTCTTAGGGGCCTCTCTTATAGTGTAGATCAAGGAACGAGATCTTGTTGCTATTCTTACGATCAGAGAGAGAGAATAAAGTTATCAAATAATCATTAATAGTATTCAACCATGTGTGATTAACGCTCTGTTTGTTTCGACGTAAAATAGTTGTAAAAGTAAAATATTTTATATGTAAAATATTTGCAGGAAAATATTTTCATTTTATAGTGTTTCACTGTGTACACAAAACTGTTGTGTAAAAATGGACAGAAAAAATTATTAAAAAATTAAATTTTTTTTATTAACTTCCAAAAAATATGTAGAGGCGGATGAGGGAGCTTCAAAGTGGACTACAAAAAGGGCTATCTTAAAACCATTTTGATTGAAGGCAAAACAGTTTTGGTTTACAAGTACTACCTTGATTCCTGAAAATCAAGTTCTACACTTGGAAAAAAAAAAAAAACAGAACAAATATGCTAAAAATTTCCGAAATCTCTAAGCAAATTGAAACATAAACACTCCAATCACTTAACAGAAACTCACACCTACACCAACAGAGAGAGAACTTTGAAGAGAAAGGCTTTGAGGCTTCTTTTTGTTGTTAAAAATGCCGTTTTTTTCTTCCTTTGCAACAATGTAGAATTCCTAAAATTGTAATAAAGAATATGAGTGTTATAATTTTTTTTTTTAAATGCAAGTATAAAATCGTGGATGATTGCAAAAGAAAAGAAAGTGCAAAATTCTTAACATAGTTATTACAAAAATCGTTGTTGGCATATTTCTCACAGCCAACCACCACCACAACACAACCACCACAACAACCCACAAACCATTTTAGCTACCCACCCTCCGCCACCATGAACCACAATCTATCCCAACCATCCACGGCAACCCACAAAAGTAGCCATGCTAGACCCAAACGAAGCAAAAACCCAAATCGGTAACCCACTTGGTAGTAAAGGAAAAAAAAAAAAAAGGTTAAAACTAAGAACCTGTGGATGAGTTGATGACAGTGGAGGTGGCTAAGAAATGGTGGAGCTGACAACAATGGAGGATTATAGGGAAAAAAAAAAAAAACTCAAGTGTAGCTGGTGATGGGTAGTGTCGGCGAAGGGAGGAGCTGGTGATGGGTGGTGCCTAAGGTGAAGCCGGTGATAGGTGGGAGAGGACCAAGGTGGATTGAGTTTTGGAGAACATACTGATAGACTGTGAGAATGAGAGAGATAGGTAGCGTATCGGGCTGAGAGAAAACACTAAATGTAAAATGTTTTACCAATATTTCAAGTGTAAAATATTTTACACAAATTTGCCTTAGTTATTTTGGTTAACTGAAAATATTTTACTTTTGACCAAATATTTTACTGTAAAATGTGAAAATATTTTTCTAAAAATTACATATAAGTAATCAAATCAAAATATATGTTAAAGCCAGTCCCGTCAAATTGGTTGGATAGATTTAAGTTTATCCAAATTTATTCAAAAATCCAAAAATTATAGAACATGTATGTTGATTTTGACCAACCCATCTATTGAGAATCACTCGCAATCCTTTAGGTCAAACAATTGGATTGGGCATATCGGATGTGATCACTCATAGATGTATTTATAGCAAAATTATGCTTTAACCTGCCAGGCCTACAATCAAACCAGTATCCAACCGTTTTTCAAAAGTCAATTGTTGAGTTGACTCATTTTCCCCAAGTTTAAAATTTCCTCCGCCCATCCATGATCCAACAAGTTAAAATTTTCCCTTTCATACCCATTTTTTACTTCGAATTCCACGGGGTGGGCAGATTCGAATCCAATTTTGCAAGGTCTAAGGCGCTTGTGTCCTAGTCTTTGAGAGTCGCCAAGTCATATTTGTGGTTCTTTACTCCTAATATTGTAAAGCACAAATTTTTTTTCCTTAGATGACTAGAGATTCATACGCGACAAGCACATCCAATCGAAGTTCCAATTCAGTATAATGCCAAAAGAAAAGTTACCGACTATTGTTAACAACCATAATGTAAAAAAAAAAAAAAAATGATGTCCTTAATTTTCTTTATTGTGAATGTGATTGTTTACGAAGGAGAGAAGAAATTAGAAAAAGGAGCCACCCCAAACCCCCCACTATAAAATAAAAAAGACCCCCCACCACCACCCCCAAGAAAGAAAAAGGAAGAGAGAGAAATAAGCTATAGATGTGAATTCTATGATTCAAAACTAACATCAAATCTTCCATATTGAAATCCTATGAATTAAGAACCTCCATAGGGAAGGGCGTCTAGCCAGAGCATGGATGGAGCTGTTATTGTTGCCCCCTCTAATTTTTTTTTAAAAAATATTATTATATTAATAGGTACTAATTTTAGCAATTTTGTTCAATAAAATTATATTTTGCCCCTCTTAATAATGTCATCAATTCTTTTGAGAGTAATCTTATAGCCAAAATTGTTTTTACTATGTTTATACAAACTATTAAGGTAGCAAATTTTTATTGATTCGTATACTTGCATCACTTTTTATGTATCAATAACCACTTATCACATTAGCAATTTATAAAAATTGTGTAGTTTTAACATTTTTCACCTTTTAAAGGACATAAAAAATTAATAGATTAAATCTAAAACAAAATATACAAACTCAAAAAAATTAGCTCAACAACAAAAATTACCAATAATAAAACCAAAAAAAATTAAGTCCAATCAATCTATTTTACTAATAACCAATAATAAAATTAAAAAAAATTAAGTCCAATTAATCTATTTTATCCAGAACAAACTACTTGGCCATTTAAAAAATTTTAAATAAAAATCCTTAGTAATAAAGCAATAGACAAAACTGCCGCACACAACTAACAGCAGAGTCGCCCTTAGCTCCAATTCCTGGCTCCATCCCGGAGCCAGAGAGTTAATTTAAACTCTTTTTAACAGCTAGCATTTAGTCAGTCCATGATGCATCCAACATCTTAGCCATAAAACCGTACCGATCAGCAGCTTCATCAATCTGTAAGTAGAAGAGCAAATGACTGATAATTAACCACCTGGCAATAACATAAGAACCACTTTAAGGGAATAAATATAGTAAAAAGATTACCAATTTCTGTGTAGGACGTCCAGCTCCATGTCCTGCCTTACACTCAATGCGACCAATAATAGGATTGGTCTGGGGGCTCTTCTCTAAGCTTGTGCATAGAACATACTGCAAGGTCTGACAATACATAGAAAAAAACTGTCAAACAAGGAAAGAGAACATAAAATAACACCCGTGCAGTGCACATATGCAATGACTAATAACATAGTTACAAATTCCAGTAGTTTGAGGAGACGATAGGCAAAATGACAGCGGCATTCAAGTAATGCCCTTTCATATGCATGCAGTTGCACTTATGACCAACAATATAACACTGTTGAAGGAAATCTAAAAAGTAATTACATAGCCAGCAAACAAGTAAATAACAAAATGTAATATATCTTCTACACCAACTAATACTAACAATAATAATATGTAACATGATAACGTAGAAGCATTCTAACAGTAATTAGAAGTTTAAAAAAAGGAAGGGGAGGGGGGGGGGGGGGAGCTAATGATAAAGAGACTAACCGCCAATAACTTCAATGAATGCAAAGGCACAACCCTATCATCATGATCAGCGGTCAATAACATTATGGGAGGGTATTGGGTTTGTTGATCCGGGTGTTGTTCCCAAGGTCTCTTGACATTATGAAGTGGAGAATACCTAAAGAAAGAAAATAAAGATCAACAGTGAGCTAACATATGAAAATTATGAATTAAATATGGGAAGCATTACCATGAGCATGAAGAAAAGTAAGAGCTTCCCATCAAATTTAACATAGGGAAAACTTTACTCACTTGATTATCCAATGGAATTCTTCCTCCTTCTCTGAACAACCATAATCAGAAGTCCACGCATGGCCTAGAAAGCAACTCTAGATCAATACACGATTAAAAAATGCTACCTAGTGGATACAAAGGATTTAGCCTAACCTATGGTGAACTTGTGGAATCGTAGCATGTCCATAACACCAACATGAGCCAATGCACAACCAAAAAGATCAGGTCTCTGCCAAAGAACAGAAAGTTCAGTTAATCTATGCACTCAAAATAACCATGACAAATAGAACCAAGAATAAAATCAAGCAAATGCACCATCTAAGACATCAATACCTGATTCACACAAGCCCCAACAAGAAGCCCACCATTGCTTCCACCTTCAATACACAACTTTCTGGGCTGGGTATAACGAGCAGATATAAGGTATTCGCCAACAGAAATGAAGTCATCAAAGCAATTCTGCTTCTTTGCAAGTGAGCCTGCTTTATGCCATTCCTCTCCATACTCTCCACCGCCACGGATGTTTGCTATGCAAAAAACAACACCTAGATGCCTTGTGAGTACAAGGCGACCAACACTGAATGATGGAGTAAGACTAATGTTGAATCCACCATACCCATATAACAAACAAGGGTGTGATCCATCCAGAAGAATATTCTTTCTGGCCACAATGAACACTGGTATCTTGGTACCATCCTTACTAGGCACAAAAACCTGGAAATGAAAAAACCAATCAAGTAAGACAAACACACATTTGAGGGCTCACACACCCCAGAGGTATAGAGAGGCACAACGAAAAGTTGCCCCTAATCATCCAAATGAATGCAGCTAGGCAAGAAGGAATCAGAGACAAATTACAGTGACTAGAGTGTCAACAAGGTAAGAAGTATTACCTGATCAACATTGAACTCCGAGCGATCAAACCCAGGAACAACAGTTTCACGAAATATCTTCAAACTGGGCACCTCAGTTTCTAAATTGCACTGATAAATGATACCAGGGGAAAGAAAGCTAGTAAAACCAAAAAAGACCACATTATCTTTACGCCTTGCAGAAATCCCACTAACTGACCCAATGTCAATGGGTAATTGATGTAGCAAGGAACCTGATTTCAAGTCCCTTACCTGAAGAACATACTTAACATTACTCAGGTAACTCACAATCATTTGGTTACCATTAACAGCACAAGCTGATTCAAGTACATCGTTTTCGGCTTCTTGGATAACATCAGTCCAAACAGTTGGGTCCTTCAGATCAACTCGAACTAACTTATATTTTGGAGCATCTTTATTTGTCAGGAAAGTAAACAAGGTGTCATCATTTGCAATTACATGGTATTGTGCATCAAAGTCATCAACAAGCTTAACAAATGGGAGCAAGTCATTTTTCCCCTTCAAACCTACAAGCCCATTAGGAAGGGTAAACAAGTCGCAGTAATAAAATTTGTTCACAGGGTCACAACCCTCGTCAATGTACAGAAGAACATACTGCAAAATAACAGAACAGAGAAGTCAGTTCAGGGAGGAAAAAAGCATTTGCATTTCTTATCTAAACCAAATTAATTAGGTCATGCATGCAAATAATGATGGTGCTTCATAAAACTCAAGAGGGATTTAAAAGCCTTTTTTTTTTATAAAAAAAAAAAAAAAACTCCTTTCAGTTCAATTATAGGTCATCTCACTAAACCTCTACCTCATCTTATATTATCACTTCAACATCTCTCTATAATGTAAACAAAGGCAGTTTGATGCAAGATGTTGGGTTGCCATAATTTACCTTTCACTGTACAAATTTGCGCTAAATCAAACACAAATTAAGACAATAAATCCTCTAGCATTAGTAAAAAACTTAGTTGTCGTAATTTGTGATTTAAAAAACTTAGTTTTCTAAGGCTAAATCAAAAATCCTATAGAAATAGAACAACTCCAACTCTTACTTTTGCCACAGGGAGACAGAAACTTATAGAAACAAATAATAAATTGAAGAGTGTAGGTTCGACCGGAGTGCTAATAATGATATCAATACAATAAAGTAGGCCCTACCCTGACATAACCAAGAAAAGCCAAGAACTGAGATAAGTTACCTTCCCATCCTCTGTAACACTGGCTCCAAACATGTATTTAGGGTTTTCAGGATCTCTCCAACATAAAATATCTTCTGACTGATCCGTTCCCAAGAAATGATAGTATAATTCATGATTAAGGTTAGAATTGGTCTCCGTTCCAGCATCTACATTTTCTCCCTCTCTACATCATAACACTACTACCGTTATAGATTCAATATAAACAATCTTAAAAATGATGTAATAAATCCAATTTCTCCTGCCCAAACATACACAATGGTTTTTAGCAGTTCCAACATCCAATTTGACTTTGCATAAAATTATGTCCAGATTTTTGGCAAACTTTTTCTTTCTAAAAATTGGTAAATGCAAATTTTAAAACCCACAATGCACCCTGTCAGGATTCCAATTTTGACATTTCGCGTAAAATGTAAGAGCATGATGATGACTTACTTGGGAGCAGGATATCGGCCGTAGAAAAACCCTTTGCTATCATGAGTCCAAATAATGGAAGAAAACTTAACCTGAAATTACAATATATAAAATCCCTTCCATTAGCCTTGTCTCAGATTTTATCAAAAAAGTAAATTGTTTTACCAATTTAGATGAATAAAACATGTGCTAAGATTAAGATACCCACCCATGATATAGTATCAGCCTCAACTTTCTTATCCTCAACACGCATTACTTTGATTGTCACCCAATCGCTACCGCTGGCACTAAGCCCATAACCCAAGTACTTAGCATCTTCACTAACCGAATACGTGTTCAAAGCTATAGTTCCATCTTTACTAAGCGCATTTGGATCCAGCAAAACCTCAGGTTCTCCATCCAAACTATCCTAAATTGTTATTATTTCAAAAACAGAAATACATTTTGAGAATATAGTATAGTATAGGATAATATTTATAGCTCTGCTTAGATCCAATTCTGGCTTCACGAACCTGTACATAGAGGACGCTTTGGGCTTGGAGGCCAGTGTTGTAGAAGTAAAAGTACTTGTCTCCACGCCTAAAAGGCGCATCGTAACGTGGATGATCAAAGAGCTTCGTAATCTTCTCGCGAAGCTTCTCTCTCGTCTCGCATTTCTCAAGCACCGATTCTGTCAATTTCACTTGCTTTTGCACGAACTCTTTCACTTCCTCTGCATCAGGATCTTCAAGCCTAAACATTAAATAAAAAAAAAATCAACGTTTCCAATTCCCAAATTCAACGATTCTATTCGCAATTTTTTTTTCTCGTCCTAAAATATTTTCCCTGGAAATTGTTTTCGTGAATGAATATTACCATCGATAAGGGTCGGAGATTTTAACGCCGTGGTAGTCATCGACGACGGACTCGTCTCTACGAGCTACCGGGTACTGTAACGTTTTGTCTAGGGCACAGAGCGATCCCATTGAAGAATGGATTGAGGAAAATGAGGAAGAAGGAAGAGAAGATTTGAATTTGAAGTAATGTTGGTGCTTTGCGTTTGGGTTTGGTTTGCGTGGAAGGAAGGGGTGACTTAATACAGCAAGACTTTGGAGGCGGCGGGAATTTCGGGAGATAATGAAAATAGTTGGAGAATAGAATATGGCATTTGCGTTACGAGCGTATGTGTACATTGTGAGTCCTTTTCGTAGGACTTTTGTTCAAGCGGGTGGGCGTATAGCGAATAAAGTGGTTTCTTGTGTTGCCATTTTGTGGCTATTATGTCGCCATGTTTTTGGGCTAGTACTGTCCTCTTCAATCTTCATCATGTTATCATCAAACATTTGGCTTCAAAAAAAATATCCAAAGTTTTCACGAAATATGGAATTTTTTTTTTTTTTTTGAATTTTAATGAATATGATAGGTGGAGGGTAGGATTCTCCCAACTAGACCAAGTTTATGTTGGTCTATTCCAAAAATAAATAAAAAAAAGTTTATGTTGGTCTAAATATATATGGGATAAGGTCCTTTTGGATATACACGAAATTAATTGTGAAGAATTTAGTATCAAATAAAATATAGTAAGTTTTCTTTTAAACTTTCTTTCCTCTTTTCGTGTGTGTTAATATTTAGTATTCTAATATATATAAATATATATATATATATATATATATATATATATATATATGTGGGAGCTAATTTATTTTGTGGGCCTGACATTCATTAATTTAAATATTTAATGTTGATACCTTAATGTTTGGTTAGTCTTTAGTTTTTAAAGTGGACTGGATTAGTCTAAGTCTTACTTAGAAAATGCACATGACTCCTGGCTATATTTAGACTTGTTTAAGAAATTCATTATTCAAGAGGCATTTTTAATAGAGTTAGGCTTGGGTCTAGTGTCCAATAATACTGGATCCGTTAAGATAGTGACATATATCTACTTTTGAACACGTGTCACCATGGTCCATTTTTAATATGCATCTAAAAGAGAGATCAATTACATATAGGAATTAATACCATATTCCTAGGTGAAATCCTCAGTAACCAGGCAAGTTTTATAGTGTTCCACTAATCCATCTACAAAGTTTTTATTTTTTATTTTTTTATCTTATAAACCCACTTACACCTAAATGCAAATTTATCCAGTGGACCATGTCCAAGTATGGGTTTTGTGTAGGATATCAAGTACCTCAAACATAACATTCTGTCAAAGGAGAAATTATAAGATTCTCATGGTAGACAAGTGATGTGGTCCACTATTCCACCAAAAGACTCCCACTTGTTTGAAATTGCTAAGTTAGAATTTTTTTTAAAATAGAAACTGATTACTGACTCAACAATTTTAAACAAGTGGAAATCTTTTAGTAGAATGGTGGACAAGTGACGTGGTCTACCAAAAGACTGTATAATTTCTCCTATCAAAAAGGGTCAGTATTAGCCTGACGATAAGTATGAGGCTTATGAAGACAATTATGTAAACCATCTTATGCTAGTTGATGAGGTAGAATGCCATTGTTTTACATAAACAATTTTTGAACGAAAAATACAATTATGTTTAGACCATTTTATGAAAGATCTAACAAGTTTTAATAGGCTTCAATTTCAATCCATTATTATACAAATAATACATTTATAAGATTTCATAGGCGAGCTTAAATAATCAATTATATAAATAAAAGATGATAGTTCAATAGTCAAAATTTCAATATTCTATGATGAATTCAGCTCATGAACAGAAAGTCAAATTTAGAGAAATATTGCCACAAGCTTTGTAGTTCAATTGACACTTCTGGAGTGTTTCAAATGAAGACATCTAGAGTTTAAATCCTCCACCTCCAATTATCGATATATAAAATTAAAATAAATAAATAAAAAACCGAGAAAAATTATTACATGAGATTTCCTTTAATTTTCTTTGCTACAGTAATAGTTAAAGAGAAAATAGAAAATAAAAAAGGGAAGAAACAACCCCTCCCAACCTCCCACCAAATCTTCATGTTTGTTTTTTAGTTACAATGAAGGTTGGGGATATGAAATCCGAATGTCTCCATTGGAAATGTTAGAAGGTGTCAATTAAGCTATAAAGATCTTTAAAAATCTTCATAATTGTAGCTAGTCAATCCATGATGCATCCAACATCTTAGCCATAAAACCATAACGGTCAACATTTTCATCAATCTGTAAGTAGAAGAGCCAATAGTCAAAAGTAACAATGAAACAAAAATGTAGAACTACTCTACTTTAAGGGGGGGAAATTAAATTGAAAGCTTACCAATTTCTGTGTAGGACGTCCAGCTCCATGTCCTGCCTTACACTCAATGCGACCAATAATAGGATTGGTCTGGGGGCTTCTCTCCAAGCTTGTGCACAGAACATATTGCATGGTCTGACAATAGAAACAACCATTTTAAAAACAAAACGAAAAGAAAATGAAATAATACAGCTGCAGTGTACATATGCAATGACTAAGAAGTAAGAGTAAGAACATATTGACAAATCCAATAGTTTGATGGGAGAGGATATCAACTTCCAATGCCTGCTAATCAAGATATGCCCTTGCAGCACTAACTACAAATGCAATGCCCCATCAGCAATGCTCAGTCAGAATCCATTAGTCACTTGCTTCGAGAATGCCCTCACTCAGTAAGCTCGGCCCTCCCTCTGGACTTATCTCCTCTTTCGGCTTGCCTATCTTAGATTGGCTACACGCCAACTGCACCTCCAAGCAAACCTCTTGGCACCACCATATCCCATGGCGTCTGCTCTTTCTCTTCAGTATTTGGTCCATCTGGCTTAACAGGGATAAGGTTGCCCTCCAATCTTCACAGTCTAACCCCCACCTGTTGAAGGACTGTATTGCCAAAGTTCTAGAGTATCACTTCCTTACATCTCCATCCACTCCATCCATGCCAAGAGCTCGAACCAACTGCAATTGGATCAACCCCCCCTATGGGCTGGTTCAAATTAAATACGGATGCATCTGTTGTTAATGATGAAGCTGGTGGGGGAGGCCTCATCCAAGACTCAGAAGGGCTGTGGGTTCAGGGATTCTCTAGGCACATTGGCACTACCTCTGTTCTCATGGCAGAGCTTTGGGCCCTGCATGATGGCATCCAAATAGCAAAAAAATTAAATATCCATAACCTTATAACAAATGTGGACTCCACTGAAGCCATTAAGCTTCTATCCTCACCATCCTGCTATAATAGGCTAACTCAACCTTTGGTCAATGATTGCAGGGACACTCTCCAAGCTTTCCAACAGGTCCGTCTCCTCCACTGCTTCAGGGAAGCCAACAGAGCAGCTGATTCTCTTGCAAAAATTGGGTGCGCTCAATTGGAGCTTTTTGTTTCTTTTGTAACCCCTCCTTACCTGTTATGGTGGTCTTAACCTATGACAGCACTCATGTAACTGCTAATAGCAGCCCTTTTGTAACTGATACCTGACTTTCAGCAGGTTAACTTTTAATATAATTGCTTCTCTTTAACCAAAAAAAAAAAAAACTACGATACACTTAAGGCTAACAATGAAGACAATGAAAACATCATTGAAGAAAATCTAAAAAGTAGTTACATAACCAATAAATAAATTACAATGCATAATTTATCTTGTTCCACCAGCTACTTTGTTAATACTAGAACTTATATGCAACATGATAAATAGAATCATTCTAACATTATACTTCAAGTTTTTCTTTTTTCTTTTATGTTTAAAGGCTAATGAATTCTAAATTTTGCTAAAGATAAAGGGACCAACCGCCAATAACTTCAATGAGTGCAATGGCACAACTCTATCATCATGATCAGCAGTCAATAACATTGTGGATGGATACTGGGAAGGTAGATCCGGATGCTGTTCCCAAGGTCTCCTGATATTATGTAGTGGAGAATACCTGAAAAAAAAAAAAAATACAATCAACAGTGCGCCAACATCCAAACTCTCCTATGTGAAGAATCCTAGCACAATATTTCCAGAGAAAATTGCTTAGTAGAAGCACCAGGTAAAATATTTGTTTTAGTGAATCTAATAAAAGCACAAAAGTGGTGCAGTCCAAAACAAAGGGCAAATAATTCTTCCTAATTGACAGATATCTAATGCAACGCAAGCTGTTGTGAACGTTCATGATCATGGCAACTAACAACTGATGTCTTGGATCATTGGATCAAGAAATAAGAATCAATATGGATACTGCTAGAACATATGAGATAAAAATAAGCATAGCAATCACATATAGCAATTGAATGGCGGTGAATGAACTGGATACCTAACTCAGCTCTCCCAACCACATCTGTGAACCACATCCTACAAGTTCTATCCCCTTATCAGCTATTAATGATAACCTAGTATGGATCCCCAACAAATAAGGGATACTTTTCCATTAAATGGGCTTATTGGGTGGGCCAAATTAGGCTACTTAATAGGGTAAATGGTAGGTTTTGGATCAAAATTTGGAGCACCCAACTCCAGGAAAGGTACAAAGTTTTCCTTTGGATGTTGGTATCTGGACACTTACAGTAAAGCAGACTATGTCCCTGTAAATTGTCATTGTGTCCTCTTTGCCATAGGGAAGATGTGGATGAATTGCACCTATTTAAGATGTGCCTAGTCATAAGACTAGCTTGGATGGGGAACCAGTGGGGATTTAGAATTGGAGCAATTCAAACAAACACAATTATAAGACTAGTGAATATTCTTATCTCCACCCAGAAGGTCTAGTCAACCCAGAAATTCCAAATGACCAATTCACTCTGCTTGCATTGGAGTTTGGACAGTTTGGAAACTCAAGAACAGCTAATGCATGGAGAACATTACAACACCATTATGGAAGTCCCAATTATCACAATTAAAGCCCACGCAAGCTACTGCAGTGTTCTAATGGCTGAAAATCCCAAGTTAAGCAATGCTGAGCCCACTAAATTTACTCTATCCACAGCCCTTTTCACAAACATCAATGTAGACGCATTGGCGAGGGAAGATACAAGGGGATGCCACTCTGAGCTGGAGTATTGCCTGAATGTCAAAAGTTTAAAATCGAATTTCATTTCTTGTGACTTTAGTAGGATTAGTAGGAATGTAAACAGTGCAGTGCATGAATGAGCTCAATGGGCGTTAAAATGAGGTTTTCTGCTATGCCTGACTCATCTCAGTTCCCTCCCCTTCTGGTCAAGCCTCTTGCATCTGATACTCATATAGCTTTTTCTGGTATAAGAATCTTCTGAAGCCAAAAAAAAATGGCATGAATAAATTGAACTTTTATGTTTAATATTACAAGATCGAGAATAGACAATGGTTTTCCAGTTTCTTACGCAATATATGGTAGATTTTTTTTATTGGCAAGTTCCAAATGCACCCAATGGGTCTTGAACCCACCACCACCTATATACTATAAGGGGAGGAGGTGCCAATTGAGCTAGAGCTCATTGGCAATTTACGATAGAAAATTACAAATTAAAGATTTGAAAGATTGCCAAGAAGTATGATAAGAGCTTCCTAATCAGATCTTTGATATAGGATAAACTTTACTTACTTGATTAGCCAGTAAAACTCTTCCTCCTTGTCTGAACAACCATAATCAGAAGTCCATGCATGGCCTAGAAAGCAACTCTGGTTCAATACATGATTCAAAAATACTAACTAGTGGATCCAATGGATTTAGACTAACCTATAGTAAACTTATGATATCGCAGCATGTCCATAACACCAACATGAGCCAAAGCACAACCAAAAAGATCAGGTCTCTGCCCAAAAAAAAAAATGTAATTTAGTCTAAGCATTCAAACGACTATTACAAGTTATAGAACCAAGAAAATGCACCCTCTATAACAAGCTACACAGCATTACCTGATTTATGCAAGCCCCAACAAGAAGCCCACCATTGCTTCCACCTTCAATACACAACTTTCTGGGCTGGGTATAGCCAGAAGATATAAGATATTCAGTGGCAGAAATGAAGTCATCAAAGCAATTCTGCTTCTTTGCAAGTGAGCCTGCTTTATGCCATTCCTCTCCGTATTCTCCACCACCACGAATGTTTGCTATGCAGAAAACAGCACCTAGATGCCTTATGAGTACAATACGACCAACGCTGAATGATGGTGTAATACTATAGTTAAATCCACCATATCCATATAACAAACAAGGGTGTGATCCATCCAAAAGAATATTATTTCTAGTCACAATGAACACCGGTATCTTGGTACCATCCTTACTAGGCACAAAAACCTGGAGATGGAAAAAATAATCAAGTACGATGAACATACATTTAGGGACTCAAACACACACCCTAGATGAACAGAGGAAGATAGACAAAGAAGAACAGCTGCCCCTAATCACCCACACTAATGCAGCTCGGCAAGAAGGTAGAAGAAAAAGAAGCAAACTAGAGTGGCTAGGGTGTCAACAAGGTAGCGAGTATCACCTGATCAACATGGAACTCTGAGCGATCAAACCCAGGAACAACAATTTCACGAAATATCTTCATATTGGGAACCTCAGTTTCTAAATTACACTGATAAATAATTCCAGGGGTAAGAAAGCTAGTAAACCCAATAAAAACCACATTGTCTGTGCGCCTTGCAGAAATTCCATTAACTGTCCCAATGCCAATGGGTAATTGATGTAGAAAGGAACCTGATTTCAACTCCCTTGTCTGTAGAACATACTTAACATCACTCAGGTAACTCACAATCATTTGGTTACCATTAACAGCACAAGCTGATTCAAGTACATCCTTTTCGGCTTCTTGGAGAACATCAATCCAAACAGTTGGTTCCTTCAGATCTACTCGGATTAACTTATATTTTGGAGCATCTTTATTTGTCCGAAAGGTAAACAAAGTATCATCATTTGCAATGGCATCATAAAAAGCATCAAATTCATCAATAAACTTAATAAACGGGAGCAAGGCATTCTTCCCCTTCAAACCCACAAGCCCATTAGGAAGTTCAGAAAGGTCACAATAATAGAATTTGTTGACAGGGCCAGAATTTTTTATGTACAGAAGAACATACTGTACAAAAACATCAAGGTGGAGTCAGTGAGAAGGAAATCCATTAGAAAGAGGAAAGTGCATATGAACTTCTTATCTAACCCAAATTAATCAGGCATTCTAGTTAATGCATGCATATAAATACTACATATGGATTGTATTTATAAGCATAACTGAAGAGGCAGCTCAAGTCTAGAAACTCAACAACATGGTATATTGATGATGCTTCATATACAACTCAAAAGGGGATTTTTAGGTTTTTCATTTTTTTTTGGTTTGCATTCAATTATATAATAGATCATCTCAAGAAAACCTCTATAGAAGCACTTTATTCCTGTAACAAATTTGGCCACTAGACATAGAAATGATACATTTTTATTTAAAAGGAATGTTAAGAAACATGCAGTTGGATCAAAGTCAATACAAGAAATTAAAGCTGACACTGGTCCGACATAACCATAAAAGCCATGAAAAAATGAGATAAGAATTACCTTCCCATCATGTGTAACACTGGCCCTGAACCTGTATTTAGGGTTTTCAGGATCTCTCCAGCATAAAATATCTTCAGATTGATCTGAACCCAAGAAATGATAGTATACCTCCTGATAAAGGTTAGAATTGGTCTCCGTCCCAGCATCTACATTTTCTCCCTCTCTACAGCATTATACTATCATTATGAATTCAATATAATAATGTGCGAAATCTCAAATATGATGCACTAAATCCAATTTTCCTGTTTAAACAAACGCAATATCATTACCATGGTTCATAATTTACAAAGATTCAAGTAATTCCTCCTTTTTTAAAATGCAAGAACACAATGAGGATGATCACTTACTTGGGAGCAGGATATCGACAGTAGAAAAACCCCTTGCCATCATGTGTCCAACTAATAGACGAGAACTTAACCTGAAATTACAGCATATAAAATCCCTTCAATTAGTCTTTATATATTACCGATTCTCCTAAAAGCTCAAATTATTATAAATGGTGAATTTAATTACTTAATCATAATTCTAACACTCCATCTCGCGTGTGGACTAAAACTCCCCCTTACGTGGGATTTTTAACTTTTTAAACGGGAGATAAAGCAAAAATGGGGTTCAAACTCAAATATTCAACTCTCCCAAAAATGGTTAGGAAATGGTAGATTTAGTCGCTTAACCATAATTCTAACAAGTCTAGATTCCTTTTTTTTTTTTTAATCTATTTGGAATAGTAAGTCATGTACTAAGATCAAGATACTCACCCATGATAATGCATCAGTCTCAACTTTCTTATCCTCAACCCGCATTACATTAATTGTCACCCAATCGCTACCGCTAGCACTAAGCCCATAGGCCAAGTATTTAGCATCCTCACTAACCGAAAGCGAGCTCAAAGAGACCGTTCCATCTTCACTAAGCGCATTTGGGTCCAGCAAAACCTCAGGCTCTCCATTTAAACTATCCTGAACAAAGAAACAGAGACACATAATAATTATGAATATTTCTTTTCCAAATAAGTGAATAACAATGGCTAAATCCAATTCTAGCTCACAAACCTGTACGTAGAGGACGCTGTGGGCTTGGAGGCCAGTGTTGTGGAAGTAAAAGTACTTGTCTCCACGCTTAAAAGGCGCGCCATAACGCGGGTGATCATAGAGCTTCGTAATCTTCTCGCGAAGCTTCTCTCTCGTCTCGCATTTCTCAAGCACCGATTCCGTCAATTTCACCTGCTCTTCCACAAACTCTTTCACTTCCTCTGCGTCAGGATCCTCCAGCCTGAGATTTTTTTGGATCGTTATATCAATCAACAATCACTCACTTTGGCATCACTACTGGTGCTAAACCTAACATAACCACTCACTCATGCATCTCTAATACAAATTATAGCGATTTTTTTTTTTCTATTTTTGGAAGAGAGGAACAATAAAGAGTGCTTTGGATAAGATTTTTTTTTTTTTTATCGTTAAGCTCATAATTATAGAATCAAAGAAAACAAAATCTTGAAATGCTAAGAGAGATTTATTTTCGTGGAGAATGTGAAGTGAGAAACCCATTTTCGATGAATTTTGATTACCAACGATAAGGGTCGGCGATCTTAACGCCGTGGTAGTCGTCGACGACGGACTCGTCTCTGCGAGCAACAGGGTAGTGCAAGGGTTCATCTAGAAAACAAAGCGAACCCATGGTGATTGTGATTGTGATTGTAGAATGATTGAGTAAAAGATTTCAACGCCAATTTTGAAATGTAGCTGGGGAAGTGTGGTTTTAATAATTGGAGTCTTGGAGGCGACGTGACTTTGGGAGGATAGACAGAGACATAAAGTTGGGGAACTGCGAGTAGCGTGTGCTTGCCCGTTTCCCCCGCCCTGGCTAATCAAGCGGGTAAATTATTCTTAATCGAATATCTTGATTTAAAATAGGGTTTTATTTTTTTTAGTTATATTTTGAACTCCGGGTCACATGCTCACTGAACTTAAATAAATAAGTACTAGCATGATCACATGATTTTTTTTTTTTTTTTTTAGTTTTATCTAATTTTATAACTTGAATTTATCTATTGTTAATGGAGTTACACATGAATGATGGGTTTAGTATGCGCTAGTTTTTAGAAAAATATGTATCAAACCTGGGTGAACTATATTCAAACAGAGAGTATACTAATTTTTAAGAAAAAAAGTTTATCTGGCAGTTTTTTTGTTTTTGAATTTTGTTAAATTAAAATTTTAACCTTATTTTTTATTTTTTAAGAATAATGATTATCTAATTAGATTAGGGGTATTTTTGACATTTTTTTTAAATCATAACTAACTTTCTGAATTCTCTTAATATACAAAGAAGATAAATGTATGAAATGAGTCAACTAGTTTTTATTATTTAGCAATCCAATAAGTCATTTTTTATATATATTTTAAAATTATTATATAAAAAAAAAAAAAGCACACATGCAGTTACAATGAATTTGTGCATACATCTACTCATTTTGTTAACAATAATGCAATCATACCAACACCAGATCCCATCAAAAAATAGGATTTTGTTAAGAAGTTTTCAAAGGTTGTAAGTTAATAAGCATTTAGTACTCAAATAATTTTTTTTTTCTTTTAAATCAAGTCTAATTGTGCACAAATATCAATAAAAACATATACAATTATCATGAATTTATGCATACAAATTAATGAATGGTAGGCAATTTAATATATATATATATATATATATATATATATATATATATATATATATATATATATATATATTACAACTCATAATTAAATAGTATTTGATGGGTATAAAAATACAACTCTAGCTTCGTCCATAGAGGTCATCCGGGGAAAAACCAAGTAGACAAAGGTTGCAAGAATCTCGTCCTGAATAAGCCCGTCCATGCAGTAAAGTGCGTAGACGGGGCTTTACATGGACGATTCTATAACTCCATGCCATGTCATCCAAGTGAACCATCAGCCTCGTCCTGAAAGATCGTTCAGAAAGGAACGGCCTTATGTTGGGAGCAAGATGCACCTGACCGTAGGTTCCCTGGACGAGCCCTTGACACTTGAGAAAATTTTCAAAGTGAATATAACAACCCCGAATCACACGCATAACTTCCAGTGACCGTTTTGTGAGGAAAAATATAACTCCTAAACAGTTGAAGAAGTGATTCTTGAACCCTCACACCTCCTCAAATCCAGGAGAGGTTACAAGTTTGATAACTGTCTTTAGGACAGTATATAAACGCCCTTTCAGACCAAAAGAAGGGACGCTTTATATTTCCCAAAAAGTTGGAACTCCAAAAATATAGAGAGAAAACTAATTTTGCCATCGGAGGGTTCTTGGATGGCAACCCCGGTCACCTTTGATCATTTTTCTTTCTTTTTCAGGCCATCGAAAGAGCAAGTAGTCCTTTCAAGTCCAAAGCATCCAGCCTACTGATTTTCTTCGTATCATCAGTTGGCGCCGTTTGTGGGAATCACTGTTATTTTCGTTTGATTATCTGTTTTGTTTTCAACGATTAGCCTTTCACAGAAAAAAGGCTGAATGGTTCGAATAAGATCAAGGGCTACCAGCCCAGGCCACCAGGAGAGTAGGGATGCTTCTAGTAATCCTCTTCGCGATCGCCAGTCAACGCTTGTCATGCAACCGCCTTCTATTCAACATATACAATCCATGGCTGCCGCTATGGCAGAATTGACCCATCAGAATCAGGAATTGAACAGAGAGATCAACCTTAGGAGGCAGTGCCACGATGGACACACAGAAGGACGAGCCTAGAGTCAGGACGGTGGAGGAGAAAATGTTGAGTCCGAAAATCAGACAAGGGGTACTGCTTCAAGAAGAGTGTCACACTTGGAAAGAGAGATGGACAAGATAAGAAAAGCCATGGATGAGATGAGGGAGAACATGAGGCGAGCGAACCTAGTGGATGATTTAGTTCACCGAACGGACTCCCTTTTCACGGCTTCCATCAACAGTCATCCCCTACCTCCGAAATTCAAATGCCTTCTTTGAATTCGTATGATGGAAATTGTGACCCATGTGATCACATTGCTACTTTCAAGATGACCATGCACCTTTAAGGGGTCCCGACGAGATTATGTGCAGAGCTTTCCCTACCACACTTAAGGGACCAGCGCGAGTGTGGTTTAGCAAAATACCCCCAAACTCAGTGGGATCATTTGAAGAGTTGAATAAGTTGTTTGTCAATAATTTCATTGGAGGACAATGCCACAAGCGTTCCTCTTCTAGTTTGCTAACTATAGAGTAAGGGAAAAATGAGAGTTTGCGGTCCTTCATTACCAGGTTTAATAGGGAAGCCTTGACGGTGGATGAAATGGATGACAAGTTATTGTTGGCCGATTTCCACAATGGGGTCAATTCTGACTTGTTCATCCATAAGCTCTACGAGCAGGGACCACAGACTATGGCCGAACTCGTCCATTCAGCCCAGAATTTCATGAATGTTGAGGACGCTATCATAGCCAAGAAGAGAAAGAGAGCAGAGCACTCAGAAGCGGGCCACCAGGGTTACTCAGATCAGGGACCTCATCCAAAGAAGGCTCGGGTAGACGAGAGAAAAGACAAGGATGGTAAAAAGACAAGTTCCTCAGCGAGAAATCAGCAATACACACTCCTAAGTATGCCACTAGAGCAGGTTCTTATGCAGATCAAGGATGATCCGTCCTTAAAGTGGCAGGATAAGATGAAAGGAGATCCTAACAAGCGCAATAGGAACAAGTATTGCCGCTTTCATAAAGACCACGAGCATGACACGGATGAGTACTTTGATTTGAAGCAGCATATAGAGAATCTCATTAGACAAGGAAAGTTAAGGAATTTCCTTGGACGAGACCAGAGAGACGAGAAATTGAAGGCTAAGGTGGAGGAATCATCATGACCCCCATTAGAAGAGATAAGAGTGATCATCGGAGGAACCTCAACAGCGCAGTCATCCAAGTCGAGGAAGACATACCTGAAGGTGGTGCAGAACGTCCAGCTGTTTGGACGACCTCCCAGGACGAGGGAAGTAGATGAGCAGGCCATTACGTTCACAGACGAGGATGCAGGACTACTTCACCACCCACACGATGACGCAATAGTCATCACCCTACTCATTACTGACTACATGACTAAGAGGGTGTTGATAGACAATGACAGTTCTGCTGACATTTTGTATTACCTTGCATTCCAGCAAATGAGGCTAGGACGAGATCAGCTTCAACCAGTGAATTCGCCATTGGTAGGATTCGGAGGAATGAGGGTACAACCAGTGGGCACCATCACATTGCCAGTGGTGGTTGGAGCGTATCCACAACAGATAACCAAAGAGGTAAATTTCCTTGTTGTTGATTGTGCATCGTCATATAACGCTATTATTGGAAGATCGACTCTAAATAATTGAAGGGCAGTAACCTCTACCTACCACTTGTCCATCAAATTCCCTACCGAGCACGGAGTAGGCCAAGTACAAGGAGATCAGTTGGCCGCCAGAGAGTGCTACCTAGCCATGCTGGTGATGGACGAGCATGTACAAGCAATGAATATAGACGAGGGAAAGATCACAACGGAACCCACTGAGGTGTTAGAAGACGTCCCTTTGGACGAGAGCAGCCTCGAGAAGTTCACTAGAATTGGGGCGAACATGGAAGACGAGGCAAAGCATGCTTTGGTCCAGTTTTTGAAGAAAAGCCTCAATGTCTTTGCATGGAGTCATGAAGACATGCCTGGTATCGATCCAAGTGTTATTACTCACAGCCTGAATGTATGTCCCTATTCCAAGCCAGTGCGTCAAAAGAAGAGGGTTTTTGCTCCTGAGCGAGACAATGCCATCAAGGAAGAGGTCTAGAAGTTGATTACCGCGGAATTCATCCGAGAAGTTTATTACCCAGACTGGTTGGCGAACGTAGTCATGGTGAAGAAGGCCAACAACAAGTGGCGAATGTGCGTGGATTTTACTGACTTAAACAAGGCTTGTCCCAAGGACAGTTATCCATTGCCACGCATTGACCAGCTGGTGGACTCGTCGGCAAGTCACAAGTTGCTGAGTTTCATGGACGCCTTCTCAGGCTATAACCAGATAAAGATGGACGAGGCAGATCAAGAAAAGACCTCATTCATTACTAGCCAAGGGTTGTTTTGTTACAAAGTAATGCCCTTCGGTTTGAAGAACGCAAAGGCGACTTACCAAAGACTGGTTAACCACATGTTCTGTCCTCAAATCGGGCGTAATGTGGAGGTTTATGTGGATGATATGCTGGTAAAGAGCCTGAACGAGAGAAATCATCTAGACAACCTTCAAGAGACTTTTGATACACTTTGGCGATATAACATGAAATTAAATCCAAGCAAGTGCGCTTTTGGAGTTTCTTCGGGGAAGTTTTTGGGGTTCATGGTTTCACACAGAGGAATTGAAGCAAATCCGGACAAAATTCAGGCGATACTAAATATGGAACCACTGAAAAATATCAAGGAAGTCCAGTCTCTTATCGGACGAGTTGCCGCCCTTAACAGGTTTGTGTCGAAAGCTACTGACAAGTGTTTGTCATTCTTTAAAGTCCTCAGGAAGGCATTTTAGCGGACGGACGAGTGTCAAAAGGCCTTCTAAGACTTGAATACATACCTCATGACAGCGCCGTTGCTGAGTCCATCTGTACCTGGAGAAGAGCTATATTTGTATTTGACGGTGTCCCCACACGCAGTAAGCTCGGCGTTGGTCAGAGAAGAAGGGAGAATCCAGAAACCAGTTTATTACACAAGCCGTGCGATGAGAGGAGCGGAAGGTGGATACCTGATGATGGAGAAGCTAGCTTTTGCCTTGATTACGGCTTCCAGGAAGCTGAGGCATTATTTCCAAGCTCATATTATCAACGTCCTAACGGATCATCCCATAAAGAAGGCAATGAACAAGTTGGAAGCCGCAGGACGATTAATACAGTGGGTTGTGGAACTTAGCGAGTTTGATGTCAGCTACCTTCCTAGGAGTGCAATAAAGGCGCAGGCATTAGCATATTTCATTGCAGAGTTCACCCCCAGCCAGGACGAGCTGGATAAAGACGAGGGAGTTGAACGGTAGGTTATCAATGTAGACGGATCATCCACACTATATGCGGGAGGAATTGGAGTCATACTCAAGTCCCCGGAGGGTGATAGGCTGGAATACGCGGCCCGTCTGTAGTACCAACCCACCAATAACGTGGCTGAGTACGAAGCTCTACTCAAAGGGCTGGAATTGGCGAAGTCTCTGGGGGCGGAGTCGATAATAATCAACGGAGATTCTCAGCTAGTCGTCAACCAAGTGAATGGAATGCGTGATGCCAAGGAAGATCGGATGAAAAAATACCTTAGCAAAGTGGAACGACTTGCACGAAAGTTTTCAGAGATAAGTTTTGTTCAACTCCCTAGGGAGGAAAATATGGAAGCAGACGCCTTGGCGAAAGCAGCTTCAGCTGGAGGAGTTACGGACGAGTACGACAAAGTTCACTATATGCCAAGCATAGACCTTCCGGACATACAACAGATAGGAGGGGAAGAAAATTGAATGAGTCCAATAGTAACCTATCTCAAAGAAGGAAGGCTTCCAAAAGACAAGGACGAAGCTAGGAAGTTGAGGGTCAGGGCAGCCAAATACATCCTCATAAACGAAGTGTTGTACAAGCGAGGCTTTTCTCAACCTTACCTAAGGTGCTTAGCTCCGGATGAGTCAAATTATGTTTTGAGGGAAGTTCACGAAGGAGCATGCAGGAATTATTCAGGAGCAAGATTGCTTGTCCATAAGGTCGTCCATGCAGGCTACTATTGGCCTACAATACAGGCAGATGCCAAGGCCTATGTCAAGGTGTGTGACCAGTGTCAGCGCTATAGTAACGTCCCTAGACAGCCGTCAAAGTACTAAACCCCAATGATGGCCCCATGGCTCTTTGCACAGTGGGGACTGGATATCCTAGGTCCTTTTCCCAAGGGAACTAAACAAATGAAGTTTTTGGTAGTAGGGATTGATTACTTTACAAAGTGGGTGGAGGCCGAACCTCTTGCAAAAATCACTCAGCAAAATGTCAAAAATTTTGTTTGGAAGAATATACTATGTAGGTTCGAAGTACCCAGGGTACCAGTATCAGATAACAGACGTCAGTTCGACAATGCGCCCTTCAGGGACTTTTGCGAACATTTTGGAATCAAAAATCACTATTCCTCACCCTCTCATCCACAGGCAAATGGACAAGCAGAAGTAGCGAACCGATCCCTGTTGAAAATCATCAAGACTCGGCTCGAGGGGGCAAAAGGGATATGGCTAGACGAGTTACCAGGTGTTCTTTGGGCCTACAGGATAACTGTAAGAACTCCAACAGGAGAAACCCCCTTCAAGCTAGCCTATGGGAGTGAAGCCGTCATACCGACAGAAGTTCATATGGCTAACCATCGAGTGATGAAGTATCAGGAGAGAGAAAATGGGGAACAACTTCGTCTTGACCTCGATCTCATTGACGAGGTAAGAATGGATGCAGAGCAAAGGACAACAAGATACAAGAATCTTATGGTTAGGCAGCATGATGCCATGGTGAAGCCCAGACGATTCAGTGTTGGGGACTTCATTCTCAAAAGAGTCTCATTGACAATTAGGAATCCAACTCATGGAAAATTGGGACCCAATTGGGAGGGACCCTACAGGGTAATCAACTGTAAGAGACAGGGGTCATACTACCTGGAAGCTTTGGACGGACGAAAGTTAGAGCACCCTTGGAACATGGAACACCTGAGGAGGTACTATCAATGATGAGCTTGGACGAAATTTTCCAAGGACGAGGTTGCAGCTATGGACGGTTACAACTACGGTCTATGTGTTTACTTATATCTACTGTTGTGTTCTTATTATTACTATGGTGTGTATTAAGAATAAATAGTGCACTAGTTCCTAAACTTTTGCACCATAAACAGACCAGTTTGTGAAAGACGAGGTTATGTATTTTCTTAAGTATTTCAATAAGGCGCTAGCTTATAAGCCTGTGCCATATTTGTGGACAATGTTCATATAATAATATGGTTTAGATTTCTAATGTATTTAATGCATAAATTTGACTTCCATAATAATACCCACAAGGGGGGCAAAAGCCTAAGGTGAATGAAAATCTCTGGACGCAAGGATGTAACGTTCATAAGCTTTTCTCGAGATGAGAATAAAGCAAAGGGAAACATGCTAAGACATGCTTGTCTGAAACTCAACGGACAAAAAAATGGCGTACATTAAAGCTTGTCCATGGACGAGCATATGGCCAAGACGCCCAGATGCTCTAGCACGAAGTAAACACTACAAACGTCTGGACGAAAGACGAATGCCAATTGCCAAACCCAAGGATGAGGAAAATGACATGATAATCATTGCCATTTCTGAGACGAGTCATACTAAAAAAAAAAGGCTAACAAAGACGTCCATACATATGTGGGTCGTCCATAAGAAAAATGCATGGACGACCATACAACACTTAGAATGCTCATTACTTAAAAACCAATAACATCTAATGATGAAGACAGAGCATAAACTCGTCCAAGCAATAAAATCCAATACAGGATAAAAATGTGCATTCATTAAAGCTTAAAAAAGGGTAGACCACCGTCCAAAAACCCTTACAAAGTAAAACTTTGAAGGCAATTGTTAATGCGCTCGTCCAAAGTACGAGGGACGAGATAATTGTTTTCAAATACATTTTAATAAAGGTCCTAAAAACAATGGACCAAATTTAAAATAAAAAAAAAACAGATAAACACTAAGTTAATAATCTCATCTTTAAGCAAGAGGGGCGTCGGCATTAGGGTCGTCCTGAGGTGGCTTCGTAGAGGCATCGTCCTCAACATTGACGTCTTCTGAGTTTGTCTGAAGGAGGGAACTTGAAGTAGCCCCACCCAGGTTAAGTTTGATGAGGCTGAAGTCAATTTTAGGGAACTTCTCCATGGCTTCCATCTTGAAATCTTCGAACCCAGTTGCATAGTTGGTGTCCAATTGATCGGTGAATTCTTTGGACGACTTAAACTCTGCAACCGTCTCTCCTTTAACCTTTTCAAGAAGGGCGCTGAGCTCGTCATTCTTTTTCTGAAGGAGTTCAAGACGAGTGTCCCTATCTTTGACGTCTGTCCTTAACTCCTCGGCATTGCTTTTCAGCTTCTTCGCATCCTCCTTAGCCTTGGCAACTACTTCAGCCCACCTTTTAGACTCGTCCTTCGCTTTTTGGACCGTCTTCTCTAGTAAGTTCCTCGTCTTGTCTAATTCTGTCGCCTGCCTGGACGCGGCGATAAACTTAGACATTGCCTGCGCACATTAAAATATTATCACGATATGTACAAGCATTACTGGAAAGATGAGGGATATATATATAGAGTGCATACCTTAAAGAGGTCATGAATTGCGAAGTGCTCAAAATCCTTTAAAGACATGTCATAGCATGCCAGCACATCCTCGTCCGTCATGGCCTTCTCAAACCTTTCCCAAGCCAAGTTCTCATTGGCTAGAAGGTTTTGAGGCACTTGTTGAGAAGGTTGGGATGAGGCAGGAGCAGTGACCTTGGACGTGATTCTCGTAGACGAGGGATCCTTGGGCTCAGAATCAACATCTATAATCTGGACGAAGTGATCCTGGGGGACGAGGATGGGGTCTGTTTGATCGTTTTTGGTTCGGGCGCTCTTTTAGCTCTAGACGACCTATGCTTAGCCCTTTTTTTCCCTATGTCTACTTGGAAGGTTCTCCAAGTCCACCCCAAGAGACAAGCTCTTCCCTTTGTCTCCAGTGGAGGGACGAGGTTGAGACTCCTCTGAAACAGGACAAGGAGAATCACCAAGGGTAGGAAGAGGTTGAGGCAGAACCTCAGGCCCTACATCCTCGTCCATGACCTCCTTCCCTTTATTCTCCTTCATGGTGGCCATTCCTGCAAAGAAATTTGTTAGAATCACTTCTAGAAATGACAAAGGATTACTTAAAGTAAAAAACTTACGTCTCCGGACTATACGCTCGTGGGCAGTGGCTTGAGGGGAAGGCTCAGGACCAAGTCCCCAAGTAGCAAGACGCTGATAAGTGACTAAAGAATGGAAGTCCCTTTCAGGATGAAGACGAGCCTTCTGGACTCGTTCAAGGTAAAAGATACTCAAATGAGGCCGTCTAGCACCTACAAAAAAGGAGAGGAAAGTAGTTAGACGACTACAATCAAAAGTAACAAAAAATAAAGGTTTAACCATAGACGTACCTTCAGGACGAAGGTTTCCTAACTCTCCTGTGTAGGGAGGAAATGAGTCCCTGTCAACCTCAATAAGGTGTCCAGCCCAAAAGCCTGAGATGAAGAAGAACTTCGTCTTCCATTTCCTATCTGAGGTGACTAAGGATTTTATCAACGTATACTCTCTCCCTCTGGCTGTAAACTGGTAAAAGCCAAGGGATTGGTTAATCTTGGAGGGCTTATAACAGTAGAGGAACTCGTCCACAGTAAGAGGACGATCCCCCTCAAACACTTCCCTCCATAAAACTTGCATAGCGACTATTAGCCTCCATGCATTGGGCTTGAACTGGAAAATACCTAAGCCTAACCTAGAGAGCAACTCCCTGGCAAAGGCATTGAGGGGCAACCTCAAACCCCCCAAAAGGTAAGCTTCATAAATGCCAACACCAAAACGGGGTTGACAACACCACTCACCACGCATAGGCACCCTGGGATTCAAGTCCTCAGGAATTTGATACCAGGTCTTAAGAATATCTAACTTTTTCTCGTCCGTCCTAGAATCAACCCCGATAGCACAACTATACACTACCTCTTCCTCATCTGGAGCAGAAGACGAGGGGCACTAGTGCCAGCCCTAGACCCGGACTCAGCCCTCGCCCTAAGGCTTTCCTGAAGTACCTCTATGGGAAATCCATGGATGCCAGACCTATACTAGTCCGTAGTGTTTCCTTCTCTACTGCTGTTACAATCACTACTACTATCGCTAGACCCACTAAAACTAATAACGTCATGATACTCGTCTATGGCTCTGGCAACACTATCGCTAGACGAAGAAAGAGTTAACTCAGACATTTTTTAAAGAAAGCTAAAAACCTGAGGACGAGGAGGGAGAAAATACCTGGATCTAGACGAAGAGACTATGGACGCAAGAAACTTCTAGACGAGGCGCTAGGACGAGGGGGGTCAAAGAAGAAAATTTCAGAAAATGAGAAGGGTAGTGGAGGAATTCCACTATTTATAGGCAATGAACCCTAGTACCCAAAGCGACGCGACCAACCAAAATGTGACAAATGGCACGTCCCTCAAAAAACCAGCTGACATGACCAGTCATCAGTCAAATCAAGACACGTGGCAACCACAACAGCTCACGTAATGACATGCGTCCAAAAGTTGACGCCAATTAATGTACTCCCTGGACAACCTATGGACAAGGGGGCAACTGATGGGGTATAAAAATACAATTCCAGTTTCGTCCATAGAGGTCGTCCGTGGAAAAACCAAGTAGATAAAGGTTGCAAGAACCTCATCTTGAATAAGCCCGTCCATGCAGTAAAGTGCGTAGATCGGGCTTTACGTGGACGATTCTATAACTCCATGCCATGTCATCCAAGTGAACCATCAACCTCGTCCTGAAAGATCGTCCAAAAAGGAACGGCCTTATGTTGGGAGCAAGATGCACCTGACCGTAGGTTCCCTGGACAAGCCCTTGACACTTGAGAAAATTTCCAAAGTGAATATAACAACCCCGAATCACACACATAACTTCCAATGACTGTTTTGTGAGGAAAAATGTAACTCCTAAACAGTTGAAGGAGTGATTCCTGAACCCTCACACCTCCTCAAATCCAGGGGAGGTTACAAGTTTGATAACTGTCTTTAGGACAGTATATAAACGCCCTTTCAGACCAAAAGAAGGGACGCTTTACATTTCCTAAAAAGTTGGAACTCCGAAAATATAGAGAGAAAACTGACTTTGCCATCGGAGAGTTCTTGGCCGGCAACCCGGGTCACCTTTGATCGCTTTTCTTTCTTTTTCAGGCTATCGAAAGAGCAAGTAATCCTTTCAAGTCCGAAGCATCCAGCCTACTGATTTTCTTCGCATTATCAGTATTAATATTCTCTCTCAGAAAAAAAAATAGTATTAATAGTTTCTTAGCATGCATATATTGCACGTAATATTACTATGTACCACACCTATTAAGAATACCCAATAGAAAATTGTGTAAACCCATAGTATACTCAAAGACTTTAAAAAATGGCACTTAGTGAAATAAACAAAGAATATGCGAAATCAAACCGAAATTAATGCATATGTTAACTAGACTCTTATTTAAATAAGAATAATATCACATGATCATTATTGTAGGGACGCAGTTTGGTGCCTAAACCCAAAAGAAAAAGGATCTAGGTCTAAAGAGACCAATACAATAAATTGTAGAGAGTATGCTAAAAAATTAGGTTTTAATGAATTATATAGTAATTACAGTAAGCCCAGATGATAAGAAAACAAGAATAAACTGGTTTTGCTCAAAGAAAATTGTCATCGGTACAGTCCAAGAAGACTAGTATATGTATGTGTGTGTGTGTCTATATATATATATATATATATATATATATATCTTTTGAATTTACAAGCTCAGTTCTTATTGCTACAGTGTTTTTTTTCTCAAATCTCTGATCCCCCTGTAAGGATCTTCTTTCTCTATTATATACCCCTTTTTATTTCATCTCCACCGTCCATGTGTAGGTCAAGTTGTTGGTTTTGATTCTTGTCCATTAGCACATTTCTAAAGTTTTCGGGAGTAGCTGTAAGGCTGTTGACCAATGTTCAGTATCACCGCCACATTAATGTAGCCAGAGGGTTAGTTGCAGAGCATTCAATGCGGTGATAGCAGTTTTTTCTTAGATATTTCTTAGCTTCCCTTTGTCCTATATTTCCCTGATGTTTATCCTTATCAGTAGAACCTTTCGAACTGTTGCCCTCAAGGACAGACCAACCCTTCTGATCTCTGTTTTACTTAGCCGATAAGACATTCTTCCTTGAGCTACCTTTTCAAACCTTCGCAATCATAGTTCGCTTGTGGAGCTCTAATTCTTATGTCTTTCCTATCGTCTATTTGTCCTTGGGCCACTAGGCGTCCTCGGACAAAGCTCACGGCCCAATATATACTCTTGGGCCCTTTATCCATACAATTATTAAATGAAATAAAATTATCCTAAATAGTATTTTTTTTTTTAAATTCCTCAATATTTTACCATTTTGAAGCATTTAATATTGTCATGTCTTTTATCTTTCTTTTTTATGAAGACATGAAAAGAACAAGGCATCTTATGCATTAGTCACATACATCCTCCCCTAAATAATATATAAATTTCACATATTGTGGAATCAATATACAGAGGGGAAATACATAGGTCCCATACATAAGATAATTATTACTCCTATAGCTTCTTCTTTTTTATATATTAAAATTACGCCTATAGCTTTCATGAAGCATGGATCACTAATTCCGCTTCTTTCTTTTTATTTTTCCGCTTTATGCTATTCTCGGAGCAGCTCGGCATTGATCTTTTTTTTTTTTCTTTTTTCTTTTTTGGGTACTATTTATTTATGTAACTATAATCTAGATCTTTCTTTCTTGTGTTTTGAGTTTGTGAGATATAAAAATTTGCAGATCTGAAAAAGAAAAAAAAAATTGGTTCAACAATGGTGGCAGGGGTACGGGTTTATATTTTGTGGTTCTTTCATCCAGTTTTAAATCTTGGTTTTTGTGAAAGGTGTTAAGGGATTTTTTATGGTTAAGGGATTTAGTCTAGGTTTGGACCGTTTGGTTAAAGTCCTTAACAAACATATTATGGGTTTGGATTATTCTGGGTTAAACTCCTTAAAGAATTTTGAGATCGCTGTGTTTGGCTACTAAGAAACTGCAAGAAAAACTGGGAAATTTTTTGAAACTTCTCATTTTCAATTTTTTTTGTTTTATTTCTCTAATATGGATTTTTTTTTCTATTTCTAATTTTTTTAGATCCTAACGTGGCTTTTAAAAATACTAATTAAAATATTATATTATTATTTTAGTAGCTACATAAGCGTGAAGTGTGCCAATTGTGCAATTGGTTAGCTACATAAACATTTTCCATTAATGAGTTAAGAGTAGAGACCAAATTGATTTTAAGTTGAAAATAACAGGAATCAAATTGATTGTTACCAAAATGTAGGGACCAAAGTGACTGTGACCCTAAAATGTAAGGATCAAAATGATGTTTTTACCTATTATCTTTTGAAGATTATGCTTATCGTATCGTTAGTATTAAAAACTACATGGTGGTTCTTTGGTAAATAAATGATTATGAGAATTTCTAATAGTAACTTGACTTGTCCCTTTGAGGTATAAGTATAGACGTAACTTATGTTTTTTCTTGGATCATTTAACCTCATGCTAAGAATGATATTAAGTTGGATTTATTTTTTCACACCTAACAAATCTTTTAAGTCCACTATTCAATAAATTAAATTAACAAATCTAAAGTAAGTCTTAAAATTCATGTCTTTGAGTACGTTATGTATAGTAAACTTGCTCTACCCTCCTTTAAAAGTTAACATAACTTTTGAGTGGAGTTTGTAATGTGTCTTTGTGTTAGAACTCTACTCCCTTTCTCTTGTACATGTTTGGGTCTCAAAAAAAAAATCTTAAAATACAACATAAAACAAATTAATAAATTAAAATACATATGTTTCTAAACTATTACTAGAATGACTCATTCAACTGATCAAGTAATAAACTATTACTAATGGCTTAAGCGGATTACTCGAGTTGGAAAATTTGTCAATCTAAACCAACCTAATTTGAGCTTTAAACAAAAGTACATAACCAAAGGCCATCAACCCATGAAAATTCAACCCGAGCCATTGGGTTAGGTTGGGCCGATCTTAATGGGTCAAATGCATACCATACTTAATCCTTTTTTTTTTTTGGAAGAACATACCCTACTTAATACTTAATAATACAAATTAAAAAATAATAAATATTTAACTATGAGCTAGAGTGCATGTTTTTTTATTTTTTGAGTAAAAGAGTGCATGTTTTTTGAAATCAAAGATTTACTTATAACAATGATTGTTTCTTAAAAAAAAAAAAAACTTATGACAATGATTCATGGGCATGCGACACATGCACAAACCCATGTGTATTTTTATCAAATTTTGTGTTTTGTTTTTACTTTATTTTTTGAAGGATAAAGTTTAGTTACAAAATTGGTTGTGGCTTTTGTTTACAACCTTACTTAATAAAATAAAGCATTACTATATATGAGAAATTTTACACAAAATTTTGTAGTTTAAAATTATGCTAAAATATAAGTTTATAGATCATATAGTAAATAATATTCAATTGACACAAAATTTTATGTGTGTACTTAAAGCGTAAAAAACATGTAAATCAACAATTAGATTTTCAAAATATGTAGTAATGTTTATTCTATTGAGTAAGGTTCTAGCCTTAAGTTACAACTAATTTTGTAGCTAAACTTTGTCATTTATTCTATTCATAGCAACTTAACAAGAGAATTCCTATCAATAATAAGAAAACATAAGTAGAACAACATTACACACAAATAAAAATAACAACTAAAAGAAAATTAAAAAAATAGGTCTGTAATGATCAACATAAAGAAAAAAGAGTCACACACTTGTTAGCTAAACTCTTATTTGAATAAGAATGATATGATTTAAAAAAAAAAAAAGAATGATATCACACAATCATTATTAAATGAAATGAAATTATCCAAAATAATATTATTACAAAATATTATTCCTCAATGGTTTACCATTTGAAGCATTTAATGTTGTCATGTTTTTTGCAACCTTTTCTATTTTATATATATATATATATATATATATATATATATATATATATATATATATATATATATATATATCTTTTTATAAAAGTAGAAAAATAAGAAGGTATCTTATGCATTCAACATATATATCATCTCCTTCAAGATATATAAACTCCACATAGTTGCGAGATCTTTATACTAGAAGAGGGTAAATTAATGCATATGCTCCATACCTAAGATAAGTATTATTCCAATAGCTTTATGAAACATGGATCACCCCTTTTTTTCCCTTTATGATATTCTTGGAGTTTAATAGCCAATTATAAGATATGTAAGAGAAAAAGGTTGACATAGGACTATACAGACGGCATGAGACGGGGGAGAAGCTTATTATTCCCATTCTTGTGATTTTATCAAAACTAGTCGCTATCCAGTGCTATGCACAGGAACCTATCTATTTGTAAGGTAAACTAAAATAATTTTATAAAATTTTAAATTGATTAAGAAACTACACCATTACATAATTTACTCTTTTATGACTTCAATTTGTGTTATAATTTGATAAAGAAACCATTGTTTGAACGTGCAATGATTTACAAATAATTTGTCAAACAATTTCAGATACTACAAAAAATAACTTAAAAATTCAGATATTAAAACTTCTGAAAGATCAAAAAATATTAAAGAATCAAATTATTCATGGCTTAAAAATTATTGAAACAAAACAAAATATATATGACTAAAAAATAGAAAAATATAAGAAAAAAATTGGGTTACATTCAAAAGAATAATCCATGGCTATAAGTTTGCACCCTATCATAAAATATCACGTTAGTGAAGTAAAGAGATGATGATGATCATAATAATAATAATAATAATAATAATATCAATGTTTGAGTTTGAGTTTAAGTTGGACTTGTTAGAGAGATAGAGTTTTACTCATTGTTAAATTTGGATTAAACATAATTAATTTTGTTAAAAAAAATGATGAGTTTGAGTTTAAATTGGACTTGTTAGAGAATTAGAGTTTCACTCCTTATTAAGTTTGGACTAAACAAAAATAATTTTATTTAAATAAAATGATAATTTTATTTAAATATTGTGCTGATGTGGAAAATTGTAAGAGTTTCAGAGGCTTTGATTTTATATATATAGAGATAACATATACATTATTATCATTTGCATATTATGAAATTTATGCTTATCATATCATTAGCATTAAAACCTATGTTATATTGATTTGATTGTATGAGTTTGTGTTCTGTGAATAAGTGTTGGGTCTCACATAAGGTGTTGGGTTGGGTTTATTTTTTCATGCCTAATAATTTTTTAAGCCCATTATTCAATAAATGACTGCAATTTACATATTGATTCCAATATTCCAACTTTATCAAAACTAAGTCTCAAAATATTAAAATAAATCAAATTAAAAATTTTAAAATAAGTCTTGAAATTCAACATACAAAAAATTAATAAATTAAAATTCATATATTTCAGAACTATTAATAAAAGCGGTTTGATCGAGTTACTCAAGTTGGGAAATTTGCCAATCTAAATCCAACCTAATATGATCTTTAAAAAAGAAGTACATAACCAAAACCTGTCAACCCTTGAAAATTCAACCTAAGGTATTGGGCAGGGTTGAATTTGTTGGTTTGGTAAGTTGAATAGATAACCTACTTACTACCACAAGTTAAGAAATATTAAATATTTAACTATGAGCTATAGTGCATGTTTTTCGAAATAAAATGTTTACTTATGATAGTTGTAAGGTCACAATTTGTACCTGGACCTAACAGTGTGAAGGGAACCGGCCCAAAAAGCCCAATACAATGAAATTTATAGAGAGTGGGCTTGAAACCTAGGTTCTATGAATATTGGATAACATAAATGATAAGCTAGATCCGCAATTCACATGAAACAAGATATTTACGTAACAGAAAGTCTCCTCGGATGTATGCCGAGAATGATTTGTATTGCTTTTCTTTGTTCTAAATATATATTACAATTTAGGGTTGTTGTTTACAGTGTTTTTCTCTTTCTTCTTCGATCCCCCCCCCTCGAATGCCTTTCTTTTCCTTTTATATCATTCTCCTTCTCCCTCCATCTTCCACGTATGGCTCAGATCGCCAATCTATACTTGTCCCATCCACCATCCTCTTGAAGTCTTCAAACAATAGCTGTAAGGTTGATTGCTACTGTTCAGAGGTCATTTCTTCATCAATGCGGCCAGAGAGGTAGGTGCAGAGTCTTTAATGAGGTGGCAGAAGTTTTTTCTAAGATATTTCTCATTCACTCTTTCTCTCTGTATCCTTGTGGAACACATCTTCATCCACCCGACCTCCTAGAATTTCCTTATAAACATCATGGCGCATAACATAGTCTTTATTTCATAGAGCCGAGGATATCCCCCTCCTCGGACTATTTCCATCAACTTCTTTCTCAATTGTTTGCTTGTGGGCTTTTAAGTTTGATATAATTATTACCACTAAACCCTCCTCGGACAAGTTAATACTCTCGGATTAAGCTCAAGGTCCAAAAACATATTCTGACCCTTCTGCCCCCACAACAGTGATTCATGGACATGCGTGCACATATTCAGATATATTTTTCTTAATTTTTGTGTTATGTTTGACTTCATTTTTTTACTAGAGTAAGACTTTTGTTAATGAGTACCACAAAGTGTATTTATTATTTGTATTAAATATTTTTTTACTGTTTTAAAAAATGAAGTAAAAAATTACGCAAATGATAATCTAATCATTTTTTCTTAGAGACATTTTTGGCTAATTTGAAGGTTTTCTTGAACTATCGTAGTTATAGTATGAAAATTAGGTTTTATTCAATTTTTAACGACTTAATGAGAGAATTCCTCTTAATAATACTGAAAACATTAGTAGAACTGATATTACACACAAATAAAAATAACAACTAAAAGAAAATAAAAAATAGATCTATAATGATCGATATAAAGAAAACTGAGCCAACATGATATTTTAGCATTATAACAACAAATAAGAGCTATGTAATTTTTTTTTTCCCTTTTTCACATATTTGCTTTAGAGAAAGAGTGACATAGAATTGAAGAACTTTAAAACTTCTCATTACACAAAAACTTGCATTATAGTTTATAATTGAATATTTAATTTTTCTTATAACTTGTGCTTATAAGGCTCCTATTAACATGACCTATTTAAGGGTCGTTATACAATTTTTTTGTAAGCTTTAATATTAACATTAGTTATTGTACAAGAATATTCATATTTGTGATTGTATAAGCTTTAATAATTAAATTTTTTGATTGTATAAGAATATTGAAAATTTTAATATTCTTATACAGTTACAATTACAATTACAATTACGTGACCTATGTTATTATAACTTGTGCTTATAAGGCACTTGTTAACCCTATTGCACTTTATAATTTGTATAGTAATATCTAAAAGTTGAAGTGTAGCATTTGTTACTACACTTTTGTTGAACCACATCGGCAAGGCATTTTGGTCCAGTTACTTCATTTTGGTGTATTTATTTAAGAATAGAAAAAGATAGGTTTGGTTGAGATTAAGAGTACCTATTTTATATTCAAATTTATTAAAAAAAATATAGATCTCAAACTCATGGATGCAAGGCAGCTCCATATGCATTTTAGGGTGTTCAAATGAACACCCTAACTTCCCCCCCCAAAAATTGAAAAAAAATTATATGCATAATTATTTTCAAACTAACATGATTTGTCTAAACATTAAACACCCCAACTTGAGAATCCCAAGAATTCGGGTTTAACAAAAATATAATAATGCTATATCTACAATATTTTCACAACATATCTTAAGTGACAAATTCTTATTAGTATTTAATTAGACCCACTGCTGACTTTCCTTTTTTTATCTATCCATAAAAGCTTGTCCCCTAGGATTTGTTGTAAAATTGTTGTGGACATACCATTTCTCAATTAAAATTATATTGGTCCATTAAATAATCCTATAACCCTTTAAACAAAAAATAAAAAAAATATATAAAACCCAAATAACAATAATAAAATTAGCCTAAATAATAACAAAAATAACCCAAATAACAACAAGATTAGGTTAAACAACAACAAATGAAAAAAAAAAACTCAAATAACAATAATAAAAATGAACCTAAATAACAATAAAAATAGTTCAAACAACAACAAGATTAGGCCAAATAACAACAAATGAACAAAAGATTCAACAAAAAGCTCATTAAAAAACAAAAAATAAAACCTCTAATTATTCAGATTCATAACTCATTCAACCCATCACAAAATTTAATTTTTCCTAAAAAATGATACTTATAAAGATATTGTGGTCATGAATTCATCTCGCTGATGCCAAGAGCTCCGCTCTCCTTGGCTTTTTAGTCGCAATATCTTTGCTCTCTTTGGCGGCTTGACTCACAATTGCAACATCATCTGTTACTCTCTGTCTCTCTCACTATCTCAATTTTCTCTCTCTATTATCAATTTAGATTCTCTCTCATTTTATTTTTATCATATTAACATCATCAATTTTCATTTTAACTCTCATAAGTTCCTTTTTGCCTTTTAATCTTGTTAGCAGAAGGGAATTATGAAACACATATCATATGTTTTTTTTATGTTAATATATTTAAATATTTTTTAATCACTTAAAAAAATATTTTTAAAACCGCCACCGCATGGATAGTAAAATTAAAAACCTTTGTGTGTGTAACCTACGATGACTTATTTATTTATTTTTATCTTTTTGCTGAATGTGTATTCTACGATGACTTGTTGAATATGAAAGTCAAGCTTTATATTAATTAATTTCCGAACTCGAACTGGTGATCTATCATTTATAGCAAGTAACACTTATCATTAAAAACTAGTTAGCAGAATCCAACCATAAAATTATTTTCCCTCCGTACATTGACCTAAGCCAAGCACGAGCTTATATAGCAAGCTACATAAGGTACCTCAGCGCGTGTATTACTGTCATCCCACTAGTACTAAAAATAAATTTATATAAACGTGTGTCCTAAAATTAAAAATACACGTTAATAATTTATTTTTAAAAATATTTTATCTAAAATTAAAAAAATGTCAATAATCGTATATTCTTTGTGCAATAGATATTCGATAAGTATAAATGCTTGTGCTTGTAAAATGTAAAAATAATGGCGAGATTCAAATTTCTAAAAAAAAACTTTACACCTATACATACACTTAAATTAAGTTAAAATAGAAATTTTATTTTATATATATAAAAAAAACATTAAAAAAGTTGATAACTTTTCTATTTTTTCATATAAAATTTCGTAAATGTTACTATTTGACACAGTAAAATCCCAAAAAAAAAATTCCCCAGGCTGTGCCTTCCACGCTCCACAACCCAACATGGGCATATCATCAATTTTATTAAAGGAAGTAGCTTCCTCTGTCTCCGTGGTGGTCCCTGCTGTTAACGCAAACCCAGCGGCAATTTCAATTTCATCAAACCACATGATTGCGAAACAAACACAGTTGAGAAAAAGGAGAGAGAAGCACGTATCACTCACTCTCAGTGCCAGTAGCCGCAGTATCAGCTTTATTTGCTTTTCTGTTTCACTCTCTGCTCAGTCTCTTTACTTTGAGAGACCATAAATTTGGTGTACAGTTCAATCTATAATTCGATCATCATCATCTGAGGGAAAAAATGTACGGTTCATTATGATCCTTGATTCGCGTTGTGTTTGATCTTCTTGATCAAATGGGGAGTGTTTCGTCAGAAGATGAGCTCGAACGATTGAGCGAGCGCTTCGAGAGCTACAGTCTCAGTGCGGACGTCAGCGAGTCCGAGAGTTCCGGTGGTGGCTTTTTGTGTCGGCCTTACTACGACCACGATTGCGATTCAGAGCCTTCTCCGCTCGCCGCCGGAACAGCCTTCTCCGATAATTCAGCTTTTCCGGCGCAGGTTCCGGTCACTTTGTCGGTGATTGGCGGCAGACACGTCGTGATTCCGGCGGAGGACGAGACTGAGAAACCGGAGAGAGAGTTAACTGGTTAGTTGTTTCCAATTCTTTTCTCTTTCTTGGAGTTATCTATTTTTGGAAAATTTAACGGTCATATTTGGATTCAGTTTTTATTTTTGGAAGATCGAACGGTTCAATTTTTTTCCGTACAAAGATTTGACTGTTTCGTATTATACTCTGTCGTAGTTTTACTCCAATGTGTTACTTACAATGTCGGTTGTTGTATTTCTTACAACATCCGATGACACATTGGATCTGTACTATGTTTGCATTTTGATTCTGTTTTGATGGCGAAAGTTCTCTGTACTCCTTAAGTTAAAGTCATCGCCGGTCATCCAAGGGACTAAAAAATAGTCACTTAAAACTTCACGATCAAAGTGTCCTAATATGATAAAGTTTAACATGCTTAGCTCTTAGGAGAACTGGAAAACTGGAATTTACTCGGTTAAAATAAGCTTCAGGATTCAGGACCTCAGTTCAGCTGATTACTTTGGTTTTGTTGTGAACCAGAAGAACAAAAAAACAAAACAAAAATGTTAAGTTACTAAATTTCTTTCAACTTGTTGGGCTTAATCCGAAGTTATGTATTATGTGATTGCAGAAATAGAGTTGATGAAAGAGCGGTTTGCTAAGCTTCTGCTTGGAGAAGATATGTCAGGCGGTGGGAAGGGAGTTTGTACCGCTCTTGCTATCTCTAATGCCATCACAAATCTTTCTGGTTTGTTTCTTCCTTTATATTTGAACATGATAATTGATTTTACTTAACTTTATCCCTTTGTTGTGCTAAGAGTCTGTCAAAAGCGCAAAAGAAGAAGAAGAAGAAGAAGATTAATGCATCTGTAATTTGTTGTGAGTTTTTGTTATTTGGGGGATGAAACAAAATGTGATAGAAAACATTAGCTTTAGAAACTTCAGTTTTTGTGCAAAAAAAGAGGGGGGGGGGGGGGTTAGAGCTGACTACCAATTGCCTCTCCCACACCCTGCAAAAGTGGGAGCTTTGTGCACTGGGTACAACCTTTTTTTGTGTGTTTTAAATGGTTTTCTCAACAGTGGACTTAGTTGATTTTGTTCTATTTTGTGTATGCTTATATTCTTAGCATGAATTATATGTGGCAGCTACTGTGTTTGGGGAGCTGTGGAAGCTGGAGCCATTGGCTCCACAGAAGAAATCAATGTGGTGTCGAGAAATGGAATGGCTTTTATGTGTGAGTGACTCCATTGTAGAGCTCATTCCATCTGTGCAAGAATTCCCAGGTGGTGGGACCTTTGAGGTTATGGTAACTCGGCCCCGTTCGGACCTATATGTGAACCTTCCAGCACTCAAAAAACTAGATGCAATGCTGCTTGGCATTCTTGATGGGTTTCACGATTCTGAGTTTTATTATGTTGATCGTGGGATAATTGTAGCTGGAACTAATGACATAGATACATATCATTTATCTACATCCCCTATTAGACCTTCAATTAGGCAGGAAGAGAAATGGTGGCTCCCCTTCCCTAAGGTCCCACCAAATGGCTTATCTGAAGATGTAAGGAAAAAATTGCAGCACTCCAGGGAATGCACAAATCAGATCCTTAAGGCTGCCTTGGCAATTAATAGCAGTGTTCTGGCTGAGATGGATATCCCAGTTGCTTACTTGGACAGCTTGCCCAAGGTATAGGACTCTGTTCTGTTTTAAAGTTGTATTCTCCTACTAAAATACATGGGTTGTGAGTCAGGTATGAATATTAGGTGAACAACTCTTCAACGATTTGCAGATGTAACAAGGTCTAGACCTTCTACCATCATTAATTTTGATAAGTTGAATAGATTGTTGCAATTTATTCATGGTAGTTAGTATAATAGAGAATTTTTACTGAGATTTACTGATTCACTTATATTTAGTAAAGTAATTTGGAGAATTACAGAGTGTTTAGCTTCTGATAAATTACATTTTTAAGGGACATAAAACTCTATACAGTTAGATTTTTTTGCAACATGTGAGCAAAGACATGCCCATGGTTAACTACATTTTTTTTCTTTGAAGGCTGTATCAGTTAAAACTACTGTTGGGTTGCAGAAATTTCTTCATATACAGGTTATTTTTCCCTTAAGACAGGAATGGCGGGATGGTTAACTGTTACTCTTATTAGATTAACATTCTCTAAATCTTTTTGTGGTTCCAGACTTCCAGTGAACACAATCCTTCACAAATTATTAGTCACTTTGGACACAAGTGCAAGTACTATCATACACATATGCAGAGGCATAGGTGTTGGTAATGTGGTACTTGAAAAACACTAGTAAGCAAGCAATGAAGTTCCTACGGTCCTACCATTATCAAGTAGATTTTAGTTTGTTCTCATTTTAGTAAATATGTGACTCATTCAAATCATTCGGATCGAATCCAGTTAGCTACGAGGCTTCATTTGTTTGATAATCTTGAGTTATAATGATATTAATATGAGATCAGCTCAGTTTACGGTCTTCCTGTTAAAATGTGACCTTGATTTATTGTTGTTTAATAGTGAGAGATGCAGATGCTTGAGTATGTGACCTTTTAAATTTATCTCCATATTGGTAATAATGGCATTAAAATTTTGATGACAAGTTTCTTTGTCTGGATTATGGGGATTTTCTCCCTACATGAGGTTCTTAATGTTGAGAATTTGTCTCCTTTTCCTGAACCTAGAGCTTACATTCTGAAATCAAGTGCAACCTATGCTTGTAAATATTTCCTATACTCTGTCACTACATAAAAAAATCTAAGTCATGCATATGTTGGTCTTCTGAATTGCCTTTGGTGGTGTGCTTGCCCTTGCCCTTGCCATGATAAGATCTTTGATATGTTTTGGATGAGAAGAAAATGCAATGCCAATTCTCCATGATTGTATGATAGTCTTTTTGTTTTATCCTTTGGTGGACAACGCAATTTCTTTCTTTCTAGCTAGATACATGTAGTTATGATTTTGAAATAAATCAAGAGACATTGTCTTTCTATTCAAACTGTCTCTGCATGTCTACATACCCATATTTCATGGCAAGATCATTTCATTCATTCAAATTATGTACAGAATAAATCTTAATTTTAATTTATTTTTCTCCTTAAACTTCCTTGGATGATGGTAATTTATGTAAGCACTGTTCTATTTTTCCAATTTATCTCTCCCACTAAAGGAGGTTTGTAGTTGGATGCACTAGGTAATCTCAAGTTGCAATCTGCCTAGTCTTGTTAGATTCTTTATCATGCAATCATTTTAGGATCTTAATTATATTCTCTGTTAATGATTCATGCATCATGGACTAGTATAGGATTTCTCTTGTCTATTGATTTTAAGGGCAATTAGATTTTTATCTTCCAAAGAGCTTGTTACAGCTCAAGAAATTAACTTGTTTAGTATATTTTCTCTTCATTTTTCTCATTCTTTACCACATCATGATTTCTACTAATTTTTCAGAGTGGAAAAGCTTGTTTAGGAGAAATCATATATCGTTACATTACTGCCGAGCAATTCTCCCCCGAGTGTCTTCTTGACTATTTAGACCTTTCATCAGAGTACACCACTCTGGATATAGCAAACAGGATTGAGGCTGCAGTGCACATTTGGAGGCAGAAGTATCCGAAAGGTCATTCAATTCATGCAAAGGCTGGAAAGTCATCATGGGGTGGCAAGGTTAAGGGCTTTGTAGGTGATATAGAAAAGAGTAAGCTTCTAGCATACCGGGCTGAGACCCTCTTACAGAATTTGAGGCTACGGTTCCCTGGCCTCCCACAGACTGCTTTGGACATGAGCAAGATTCAGTATAATAAGGTGTAGCTCCTAAGCATTTATCTTCATTTGAGACTTACAGTTTTTGTCATCCTCTTTCTGTGTTTTGTGATGGTTGTTTTGTTTAGGTATCAATAGTATCTCTGGTCAGCATATCAATTTGAGCAATGTAATATATACCATGTGATGTCATCCCAACAAAGAGATCTCTTTTGCAAATATTATCCTCAACTCATGCCATCGTAGCATCTTTTGTGGCATTTTCAGACATGAACATTGACAAAATGAAAACTAATGTTGCAGGACATTAGTAGGTAATGCATTTCAGGATTGTATGCAGGCATGATACAGGTCCTCATGGACCAATTGAGGAACTTGAAAACTTTTTTTATGAAGTGCCTCTACAACTCCTCACACTCCCTTCTCCTCCAAAATCACACACAGTGAAAGAACATATATGCTAAATGGGAAGACTAATTTTTGTCTCTGCTGCAGGATGTTGGGCAGTCAATCCTTGAGAGCTATTCCAGAGTGATGGAAAGCTTAGCCTTCAACATAATGGCAAGGATTGATGATCTCCTATATGTAGATGATGCCACCAAGCAACGTGCAGCAGCAGCAGCAGAGTCAACTTCTCTGTATGACCGGGAAAGGTTTGGTTGTTCTCTTCCCAAACAGAAGTGGATGTCACAGAGCCCCTTCTCAAATCAACATTCACCATGTGCTTCTCCATTCACAATACCAGCATTCCTTTCTAGTCAAACAACTGGAAGCCCTAGTAGAAGGACTCATCATGCTGTAAAGAGTTTGAGGTACGCTCTAGATGAGAAGTTAGAAAAGTAACTTTTTAATGATGTAGAATTACGAGTATACACCATACAGTATGGGAATCTCAGTGCCTTCATGGAATCTGGCATGCTTCTGAATCAGTTTGAGATAACTTGTCTGTCAAATGCAGCTGACAGACACATTTGTAGCTTGATTGGTACTTAAGATTAGAAACACAATCGTGTTTATTCTCTTATAATAACATAGTCAGAGATTCTTTATGTAGCTTGCATCTGGTACATAGTTTTTGTGTGTGTGGGTGGATGGTTCATGTGGAGTGATGGTTATCAGTTGTCAGATGCATCATCATAAACCACTTCCCATCTGCAACTCTCAGCAAGTAGTAGTCATTCATCTATGTTGCAGGAATCTTTTTTTTTCCCCCTTTATATTGCTTAGTGCCCAGTTTCAAACTACGAAGTAGGTGTGTTTGAAAGCAACCTTTGAGAGATTGCTAACACTTGCTGAGTTGCCTTGATAGGTAAGCAGTTCCGAAAGAATGGAGGTAGCTAGGACCTGCTTTTTTTTGTAAAGTTTGAAAGGGAGATGATGCAAATTTTATCTAATATAAATCTCAACTGTTTTGGCCAATGGAGTCATAGTAGAAAATGAATGATATGAATTCAAAAACTACTTTCAGAGGAAATATGTCATTGAGTGCTTCGAGTTCTTAAAAGCAGTCATGAACCTGGCCGGAAGACCACAGCATATGCATTGCACTTGAGTTTGGCTCATCAGATTGCATGATGGGGCTGTTGAAGCAGATGTATTTTTGGAGTAAAAGCAGCTTTGAAACCGGAAAGCAATTATGAGAGTGAAAACAATGCACTCAGAACTTGGATAGGGCTTAAGCTACTTAACACTTTCAAGATAGTTGCACGATGAGATATTTAATCAAAGCGGCATTTCAAGCTCCTGAATTTGAGCTTTAAATTCTTTTCCTCAAATATAATAACTTTTTGTCATTATTATTATTGTTTATGTTTTATGTAAAAAAAAAAAAAATAGAAGCATATGTCAGCAGTCATGAGGGAAGTAGTGCAAATAGCAAGTAATTACACAACGGAAGATAGCATCCTGCATAATTTCTCTTGTAGGTTTGGCTTTCATGTCCTCTGTAAGACATCAAAATATTTTATAAGTCTTGCGAAAATCTTCACCATTGTTTCTATAATGCAACAAAACCAAATCAATATTGGATGGTTGGACCATGCTCACTGGTTCTTGAGAGATTCGCGTTTTCAGGGATTTTCAACTGTCGAACATAATCTGCCTGCACTGATCTTCATGTTACTAATACTATGTACCAGGTAACCAGGAGACATTGTCAAATCTTGGACAATGGACTAAGTACCTTCATCATCTGGGTCAGTTTTAGAGGTATGATTGCTCCATCCTCGGAATTTGAGGTGGTAACAGAGAGAAATAACGATTCCATTTTAGTTGAGTGGTGGTTATAAGCATCTTGGCCCAATAGCAGACCGATTTATTTAAGCAATCAGGTTGGAGAAGTTAGAAACAAAAAAGGTAAGAATAAATTTAAAATTAATTGCGAGTCTTGTTACTCTTGTAGCTCAGCCGTTTTTACAAAAAAATAAAAAATTAAAAGAGAAGAACAAGAAGAAGAGGAAGTCATATTAACGAGTGCCCAACGGCACAAGTTAAAGATTAATAAATACTTAATTATGAGCTATAATGTATACTTAAAAAAAAAACTCTTGATAATGATTCATTGGTTTACACGCACAAATTTATTATATATATATTTGGCATATCTGGCACTCCATTGATGTTTCTACTTGTCCGGCTTGCACCAAAACTAATACTAATGATGTATTCACCTATAGTTAAAAATATTATTATTGTTTTACCCATTGGTGATGATTCTTCTGTTGATTACTTTTGACACCATGCCAAGATCAAATTTTTTGGAAAAGCTTCCGGATTTGGCGCTCCTATTGCTCCTAAAGCTCTATATATATATATATATATATATATATATATATATATATATATATATATATATAGATTGATTTTATTTTTTGCAAAATGTATAACAACATTATTTAATAAATTATTACATGCATCTTAACGCATTTGTTAACAAAATCCAACAATAAAAAGCCCTTGGGTTAATCAATTTCATCCTTCCCCACTCTTAAAAAACTCCATAACGCATATCAGTTTGGAAAAATATCATTTTATAATCATTTATGTAACTATGTTTACTATTTTATATCAATATTCACAATTGATGTGAAAATATCCACATTTTAAAACATGATAGTGGAGGTAAAAAATAAAAATTGTAAAAATACGAATGGAAGAGAGTATATTGCCTTATCAGTTTTATGTTTTACCTTAAGATGACATATCGCCTTTTGTTTTGTTTTTAAAATTTTTTTACTAGATTGCTTCTGATTTTTTTTTTCTTCTCTTTCTATCACTGTTCAATTGTCAAAGAGGCAGACCGTCTTAAGTCTTAACCCACTAACCAAGTACTCTGAAATCTAGAGCAATCTTTTCTCACAAATTTACAGACAATTTGTAGTGGAACTGAAGAGGGAATATTGTTTCAGAAATACTGAATAAATTTTGGAATGATACAAAGCTTTCAAGGACCAAGTTGACAAGTTCTTGTCCCCCCTAAAAACTCATGTTCTTGGTCGTAAAGAAAACCAAATCTAAAGCAAGTCAATTATATTGGTTAACGTGGTCCACCATTACAGGCCAATCTGCTCAATAATCAAATGAGTTGGCCCAAACAAATCCAACCTCATTTCATCAGGCCTTTTGACTTGGGTACTAGCTGCTCTCCAATCTCCATCCTTCCAATCTGAGCCCAATCCATTCAGTGATGATTACCGAAAAGTACTGTTACAACTCAACTCTACCAACTTTTAATTCTCATTAAAATATCCGTTAGTTTATTTTATTTTATTTTTATAAATATTATAGGATTTGAATTTATAGCGTAAACATTTTGTTTTATTAAATTAAGATAACAATAAGTTTCTTTTTAATCCATATTTGATGTAGTTAGTTTAGCGTTAAATTTGTTATGGTTTGTATTTAACTATTTATAATTGGAAAAATCTTTTTGATCTCTACTTTTTACTATATCAAAATTATCCCGATTTATATTAAATTTTCCAAAAAAAAAAAAATGGAGAACGTTTAAAAGACAAATTGATCTCCAAAAAAAAAAAAAAAAAAGAAGACAAATTGGAATAAAAGTTAAAATGGCAAGAGGTAAAACAATTTTACTGAATAAGAAACTAATTTTATACCAATTTTATCCATAATTATAAGTTTATAACATCTAATCACTTAAATTTATACGAAAGTACTGAAATTTTTAACTTTTCCACGTCACTGTTACTTATTCTGAATAGAAAATGCATTATAGAAATGAAATTATTTAAAGAAAAATTCTGAGCATGCTCGCAGAACATGAGATGAGTCTAGGCTCAAATTAAAATTTTCAAAATTATGTGATTGGAGTATTATTACTTTTCTAACTCTTCTAAATTATCCTCTCTCTCTCTCTCTTTTCCTCTTTTTTTTTTTTGGTTTGAAAAGAACTCTTCTAGATGGTCGAATAGAAAGAATTGATTCATTTAAAAGCAAGTGTCTTAGAGGGAGATTTTTTTAGGGGTCAAACTAAATATATGAATAATTTTTACACGCCGAACCATATTTGTAACATGATACAATATAATTCATGAAGTCGGTTTTAAATGATTTAAAAAAATATTTCTTTCAATAAGTCATGTGTAAGACTGTATAAGATTATCCTTGAAATTGTATTTATTATAATTAACATTCTTTAAACATTTTAAAATTAAGTTTTTGGTTAAAGAAATTTAAGATTACACAATAGAGTATAATAATAATTTTAGAAAACATAAAAATTAATTAATTAATTTTAAATAAATTAAATAATAAATGTCACTTTTATTTGCCTTAAAATATATAACGCATTATAAGAAATGTAAAATGACAAAAAAATAAATGAAAAAATCTTCTTTTGTTTATGGATGACAAAATAGAAAATGTTCCAAACTTTTAACCACAAAAATCATATATTTTCTTCTTATAAAAAAAATTCATGCATTCCTATATCCCTAACAATCTAAATGCATTGCTCAAAAGAACTATAAATGCAAGATGAAAGTGTATTTTGGAAGATAATTTTTTTTTCACATAAATATTTTTTATTATCATATAATTCGTAGTTAAAATGAGAAGAAGGAATTTGAATATTGAATTTCTCCGTTAAGAACATCAAAAATTGCTAACTAGCCAAATTACAAAGTTCTTGGCCATATAAAGATTTACTTATATATTTTTGGGAACGTGTGTTTTCAATACTCCAAAAGTTTATACATGATAAAAAAAAAATAAAACATTAATATTTTAAATCAATGATTCTACAAAGTTTTAAGAATATGAAAAGGGTAGTTAAGTAAAATTTATACATAATTTAACAAATTTATTTGTAAAATAGAGGGGAAAGATGAAAAATATTGGAAAAAGATAACACCTTTCCTTACACGGTGACAAATAGCGCCGTTTAGTTCATTAGAAAAAGATAAGGTGACCACTACCTAAGAATATAGAGTATTATAGTTTGCATCCATAATTGATTGGTAGGCACAGCATGCGTTAGTAGTGACTTTAAAGTCTGCTGATATATCGCATCAAAAAGGAAAAAGAAAAAAAGAAAAAAGGTTTATGCTGATATAGTTTCGTTTTGGTGAAAGATAGAATTAAAAGCAACAAACATCATTTGTCTCTGAGGGTTGTCGTAATAACTTCATGGGGACAATCATCATATTAGAAGTTCAAGGTCTCTCTTCCTTTTACTGTGATTCTTTATCTTTATTGTTCTGTTGTGTTCTTAAAATATGGATCTAATTTCACGTGCAGGAATATATAGACAGTCAGAACACAGTTATTTTTTTTATGAGGTTTCAAACATGGATTTTGTCCGTTAGAATTGGGGAGTTCTTGGAGTTCTTTCTCTTTGCTTAGCTTATAGTTTTCTACACTTTCTCAAAAAGAAAAAAAAAAAAAAAAGCTTATAGTTTTCTACAAAAAACGAGATCTTTTTTTTTGTTAACTTTTTTTTTTTTGAGAAACTTTTTATCAACTTTATATCGAAAGAGGATAAAACTTTTTGCATAAGCAGAATCTAAGACAAATCAAAATTCTAATGGTCAAACCAATGGAGCTGATCCATAATTTATAATGATGTATATAGTGTGTTACACATGCAGTAATAGTATCATTGAGTTTGGGTTAGCTTTAAAAAAAAATTATTTAACTTTATTTTTTTTAGTAGAAAAAAATGATTTAACTTATTTGTTGATATATACCAATTATTAGGTGTAATAGTATTTATTCACTTTCAACAAATAAAAAATGGCCTAAACATATTTTTTTTTAAGTAAAATTATTTTAAAAAACTATACATACATATATATATATATATTTTAAGGGACTACTATACATATATAATTATATATTGATAAGCAAAATAAAGGGAGGAAAAAAAAAAGGTTAGGCATTACACTAAGCTGGGCTTTTAAAGTAGTTATACTTTTTAGGCAATAATTAATGCATGTTATCACGCTTATCTAATATAATCATGTAGGGTTTGAATTAAATTATACAATACCATTTGAACAAAAGGAAAGAAAAATATTATGGTATGTGACTATGTTCATCGAAGGAGAGCTCTAAACTAAACAAAGATAGCTGTTCCAGACCAAGAAAATCGTCCCCAACAATCAACTTTTCTATTATTTCGCTCTCACCGAGTCATACATTTGACTAATTTCAAAAACTCATTGCCTGAAAAGGTTGAATAAAGAGGAATAGGAAACTGCAAAATATACGGATATTTAGGCTCAAAGCCAAGCGCTTAAGAAAGCTGAAAGGCCATCAAAACTACTCGAAAGTTTGACCACACTGAAAAGTGCTTTTATTTGGTAACATCTGCATGATCTCAGATAGTCTTCTTCTAGATCATTAAAAGAACGAAAAAATATATAGTCTTCTTCTAAGAATTCAAACAAGCTAGGAAAAAAAAAAGTCTAGAGGGACATACCTAATTCTGCACTCAAATTTACAATATGTTTAAATTTGTTATTAGTGCACTCAAATATTTTTTTAATTAAATTCTTGTATGGGTGTATAATTGTTGAAATCTAATTACAAAATGACACCAAGTAAATTGTAAATTGTGAAATTGGGTATGATAGTGTGGAAAAAAAAAAAAAAATTACTGTAGTGGTACTGAAAAAAGAGAAGGTGGGTGTGACTTTTACCATTTTTACCAACCTATTTATGATGATTAGGTTAATAGGGTTTGTACTTAGTACAGAATAGGTCAATAAGTTTTCTCTTTCTTATTTTTCTCAAAGATAAAAAGGTTTTCTCTTTCTTATAATAATTGGATGTCCTTACTACGCGCTATACTATGTGAGTGGGTAACGTTTTAACATAATTTAAAAGCACTGTCAGTCCTCAATCATGAGCCTACAGATACGGTTTGGAAGGTGCAGAGAAACGTATTCTGTATCAGTAAATATCTAGGCTACCCTAATTTTGTTTTAAGGTACATATAGCCTGCCCTAATTTAAATTGAAGGAGCCCAGCAAATAATTAGGATGAATTACAATTTATTGCTCCATTATTATTATTCTAACAGTTTCAAATGATATATTAACTTTCGTTTAATTTTTGACTAAAAAAGATATATTTTGATGATTCTATAGTTAATCACCTTAATTTCATACCCAATTTTATATCCAGCAAGTTGTTAATTTGAATTTTCAAAAAAAAAAAAAGTTGTTAATTTGAAAGAGCATTTATTAATAAATTATTTTAATACTACTTTTATAGAAAATATAAAAAATTATCAAAAATATCAATTACTTGTTTTATAAAAAAAAAATTGGAAGTTTTTCTTAATGTTTTTAACATCATAATTTAACAAAATTCATTAAGTTATAAACAACATTTACTTATAGAGTTGCCATCTTTTACAATGCAAACAATATTTTCTAGGTCTATTATTGATGTTATTTTTATTATGCATTGATCAATTTCTTGACATGTTAAGTGTGAAATTGAATGTGTTTATAATTGTTGAATGCATAGTTTAGGAAGAGGATATCAGGAAACCAAAAAAAAAAAAAAAAGGATTTTGTATAATAAGCAACAAAAATTTAGTGAAACATTGGATCACTAATTAATTGATTTATCAAACTAAGCATATTAATTTTATCCAACTGGTATAAATTATATGTATACATAACCACATAAAGATAAATACAATAGCAACTTATGATCTAAATAATTATACTAGTAAATAGATAACTGACAATTAACAATTAAACCGGTTTCTATCGAATTTGGACTAAAAAAAACAATTAAAAGGTTTCACTCCAAAGGTAAAAATTAACAGACAGGCATGCATGAAGCTATGAAGATTGAAATCTCAGTATCCTTTGACTATGATCTTATAATTAACATGATTATACATAAAGGCAATAAACAATGAAGACCATTATAAAGGCAAGGTCCAGCTTGAAGCCCTTCAATGAAGTCATCATTTCGGTCTCATGAGCTCTGACAAAATAATGTCTTTGTTCTCTTTATTTGGTAAGCAATGCGTGTCTTCTGATTTCCACTATAGCCTCCACCTTTTCAAATTCTATTTTCCTTTTTTTTTTTCCTGTGTAAAATGTACTGGTAGACCTTCATGACTTCATCCTTCAAAAGCTTTTTTTTTTTTCCTCTCTCTCTCTCTCTTGAAGCTTCCCTGAATTAGATGCAAAGAAAAAAGAGACTAAAAAAAAAAACCCTAGGCCAGAATACAAACAAGAAATTAGAGTGAAAAACAAGACCCTCTTGAAAATGTTTGGTGATAAAAACAAAAAAAAAAAAAGGTCAGAAAACTAGGGGTTCCCAAATAGCAGTCAAACAAGATCTACATATATATGATCAAACAGAAACCGAAGAGTCTGTGCATGATGTTTGTAATCAAGTCCATATAAAAAGACAAGATATCTGAACCTGCAACATAGATTACACACGAAGGAGAAATTGTAGTACACAACATGGAACAAAACAAGAGTAAAGTTCGGGTGCTCTCAAGTGGATAAGCATCAAAGTCCAGAAACTGCCACTGCATGATAATTCACCATCAGTAAAATCACATAAAGTAAATTAAAAAAAGAAAAGAGAAAAAGAAGATGTAGAAGCCAACAAAACATTATCATGTTGCTCTATACCTTGGTCTCTATCACACAACAGTTGAGAACAGCTAAAGCTATGGAGGGGAAATATCATCATATATCACGAGGGTCTTACAAAGAGAAGCCAACATAGCTCAGTTGGCAGTATGCCCACCTCCATGAGAGAGAGAGAGAGAGAGAGAGAGAGATAGAAGGACAATGTTTTTCTTATATTAATGGAGGTGGACAGAATGCCAATAAACTTTGTTAGAAACCCTTTGCTAAACCCACATGAAAGCAAAGCCCAGTCCTTGTATTCACCGTTTGAAGATCCATACACACACACATTCAAACTCATATATAAACACGCAGAAGGGGAGAGAGAGTGAGTAATAGTAAGTGTATGGGAGAAAGGAGAGGGGGCAGATGGGTTCTATTTAAGATGTGATGGATCAAGTACAGTAAATAAGAGAGAGAGAGAGAGAGAGAGGGATGGGGGTGTAATTAATAATAATTGATAAGGAAAGTGAAAGAGAGGTGGTTTCAGAATTCAGACTGAGAGAGACTCAAAAAAAGACGGATAAATAATCAGAGATTGGATGGTTCATTGACATGGGTAGTAGTATATTTAGAAGGATCAAAGGATCATCATAGTTATTCTTCCCCATTCACCTCGTTTCTGATGAAACCCCCCCTCTATGCTACATGTATATGCCTCCACTCCTTCCATCAGTCTTTTCTTTTCTTGCCTTTTCTCTTCTCCACATCTCTCTCATAAGTCCTAACCCCTTTTCATCCCTCGTTTCTGATGCCGAAAGGCACACCCGATTCTCTCTCTCCCTGTGGAAGCGAAGAAAAGGAGTTGGCCAACTAAGGGAACTGATGAGTCTTCGCTAACTGACCATAATATGACAAGGCTTAAGATAAAATCGGTTTCAGATTAAGGGGAATCTTTTTTTCTTTTCTAAGAAGATTAAAGAGAATCTGAGTTACTTCTATTATGTATTTCCGCTCCAGCCTCACGTTATTTGACAAATAGGTGACTAGGAGCTATCCATCATTCATCATGACCGTTGAACCCTTTCCATACGAGTTCTTTTATTGCTTAGTAGGAAATAGTCTTAACAAAGTCTGGGTGGAATACGTGGTACTATGAGTCTACATTAGAGATCTCATTTTTTATTCAGCAAAAAAATAAATTACATGCCACACATTGATTTAGCAGGAACTGGTACCATAGTGTGAAGGAAGAAATTGCACTGTTAAAATTATGACACATGTTTACTTATGATCAATTATGATGATGTTGATAGGTCTCTTGCACACTGGATCCAAGCTTAAGTTTTATGAGAAAAACTAGTTCAATTGTGATAAGATTTTGAGATTAACACTGTAATGTTTATCTTTAAGAGGATTAGAGTTATCTACCTATAAGATGGATCTTTCTTAGCTTCAACCATAAACCAAACCAAATCCTAGGCATGGTAATAACAAATAGAGAAATTATAGGATCACAACAAAATTTCATAATATTTTTACAATATCTTTATTTTAAGTTGTGATGAGTCTCAGTATAATATATATATATATATATATATATATATATATATATATATAACATACGGATTCAGATCCTCTAAAGTTCCTAGGGTACTCTACCAAGTAAAGTTCATTAAATCTTAACCACTCTTTAATGATTTAATGGTCTAGATTTTGCCATGTCAGCATTTCATTAACAATCACCTTAATTGTTTTGTTTACAACATTATTTTATTATTTCAAGAATATTATTTCATTTAACCTATGATGGGTTGACAAATCCACTTAAGAAAATATTGAGATATTTTTGTAGTAAAAAATTGTATATATTGTATGTAAATTATCTGAGACATCTCATATATGTATTATCTTTCCCATATTTAAGATGGGGTTAGTAAGAGTAGAGGTTGGGTGGCACGCTAGATAAAATAAAAGTTAATATTATGCATCACATTAAAAAAGTGGTTAATATCAAGCATTTGATCACTATATTCCACTTTATGGTTGATGTCATCGACGGTGGAGTTCTTACTATGGTGTTGTTGTAGAATGTTCATCAGATGTCTATGCAACAAAATTAACTAAGTGAAATAAAGTTCTTAATATCTTTCCCCTCTTAGGCCATCCTTACGTTTTTGGGGTCTTATAAATAAATGCTTGTCCTCTGTTGTTAAGGCGTGGAAGGCTTAGATCCTATGATGCAATACTATAGATTGGCCATCAATTTACTTCATAGTTTGGTGGACTCTCAATTTTTTTTATATATTCAGATAATAAATAATATTTTTTAATAATATTTGGTAAAACACACGTAGAAAAGCCAAAATAAACAAACCATGTTTGTTTCAAGATAATAACACTTGAATTCACATGGACGATTCTGAAATCTACCATAAAATAGATAATAAAACTCTTTCTAAAATTTTATTAATGAAAAAACTGAATCCTCTTGGAAGTTACAACTCATTTAAATAGAAAAAGAAATCCAAGGAGACCCTTAGGAAACCCTAAAGTACACCAAAGGCGGTTAGGAGACTCTTAAACACCATAATTTGTGTTAATCATAAAATTTAACTAAAAAAAAATGAAAATTTACCAAAAAAGAAAAAATTGAGAAAATCACAAATCCAAATCTCTTCGACTTTAGAAGAAATCCTAAAACAGACATGACCTTATTCAGGTTTTTTACATTAAAAGTTATAATTTAAAAAAAAAATAAAATTAATAACAAAAACAACTAATTAAAGGCCTAAACAAATTTGCCGAAAATCTTTGTAGGTCTTGGCAAGAAGGTGGTGAATTTTTATTCTCATGGTGATTCTCTTCTTGTTAGTACAAAGTTATTTCTTTAGCTTCGACAATTACTACTAGTACTTGCTATTTTATGAATTTCTTGCGTGCTGATTTTTTTATAGTACTAACAATAGTACCAATGTGTTCTCTTCCAAATAAATATATATATATATATACACACACACAAATATTTGATTTATGATGTTATCTATTCCCAAACAAATTAACTAGAATTATGGGATTCAAGTGATAGTTAAGTGGTAACGACGTTTGCGGCTCTAAACCCTTTCCCCTCTCCCACTATCTACCTAATTGTGATATAACTTTAAGTATACACATAATGAAAACAATGAAAATGGCCCTAGCTAGATTTTTCTTCCCGCTAATATGACTTCGTAAACTCACTAAATTTTCAGTCCCAATCTACTTTTACAACACCCTTCTGTTTTTTTATAAGTTAATTTTTCAAAAATATGCCCAATCAAGTGTATCTTTATTGGCTCTCCCAAGTGAAAAACCGAGATATACAGTGGCAATTAATCTAATTACATATAATTTTTACATCTATTAATGTGACATGTTATGATTGTTGTATAATAAAAGTAATATTGCATTATGGTCTACAAGTTCACAATAGTTCAATAGGTAAAGTATTTGATTATTAAATAATAAATTTGCATTCAAATCTTGCTTATATAAAAAATTAATTGATGTTTTTGGTATATTAGTAAAAGTCAGTGTTATTAAACGGATTCTATAAGTTTAATTATATCTTAACTATTGAAAAAAATAACTACCGCGCAGCGTACTCTTGGTGCGATGGTCACTCCACAGGTATAAGTGCTTGTGGAGTGTGGAAGGCAAGGGCCGGGGTTCAAGTCTTCAGGAAGGAGCTCCACACACATATACATTTAAATTAGGCTAGAGTATAAATTCTATCTTGTAAAAAAAAAAAAAATACTGAAAAAAATAATATTACATAGTTAGTGGTACGACCAAATGAAAGAATTATTTCTTGAATCATAATTAACCATCTGAAGAGATTGTGAAAAGGATATAAATTTTTGTTATATCTTTGACGTTGCTCATTTAATAATTACATTTGAAGTTTATTCCAAAGCAAAGTCTAAGAACGAGAGAAGTGATAAGATTGCTTACCAAAATAAGGACGACTAATTGAGCTTTGTTAGGCTCCTTCTGCTCAGTCCAACCCAAGTAATCGAGTGTTCTTGATAATCTAATATGCTTATTGTTTCTTCGATTCTCAAAGATGTTGCATCACCTCGAAATGATTCAACTTTGACTGGGAAAAAATATTGAATGGAGGACTAGAAGATACAGGTCCTTAATCAGAAAATACCTTAGTGCTAATTACTGGTGAAAATGAGCGCTCAACCAAGCTTTTTTAATGGTAATGGAGCGGCTTATTGGTGGGGAGGCAAGGTTATCAATCATGGGTCCTACTACACCACTAAGTGTGGAATCCTAGGTACCCTTCGCTCGCAACACACCCACAGATGAACTGAAGAAACTACAGAATTCAAAGTATCAAAGTTCAAACCAAATGAATTCCTTTTGTTCCTTTTTTTCTGGCCAAAAATAATAATCCTTTTGACCTATAAGCCTATAGGACATGTTGAAAATGCGATTAAAAGGTGAAACGTAGGTCAATCTTCCACAATTATAATATTAATTAATTAACACATAATATATCTGCCATAGTCATATTTTATTGAATGATACACACAGTAATACAGTTAATTCATAGTCATACTTCGTTACCCCAAAATAAATAAATAAATAAATGGAAGAAGTAAGAAATGCACAGTTTCAAATACAACGGACAAAGAGAAAGAGATACGAAATCTTCCCTTTTGTCGATCGATACGTCGCACTCATCACGCCCACAAGGCCATAACATATTTACATAGCCCACTCTCCTTAAAAACACTCACCAGTCACCAGCTCCATCCTGCCAAATATTTATATGAAACAAACTTCCACAAATATTAATTGTTTATACGTTTTTGTATTTCAGTATTTAATAGACCAATCCACATATTCCTACTATTTAATGCTTCAAATCTACCTCCCCAACCATACCCAATTATTAATTTTACTACCTATTCAATTCAAAGGTTTTCAAAACAACAACACTGAAGAAATGAGCAGGGTCCCATGTAGAATTTATAGACTGATGAGGACTTTGTTCCCATATAAACAGTTCAGTGTTTACGTCCCATTGGTCTGTGAGGTACAGACCAGTTGTCCTGCTCAGTTGAGTTGCTATCTCACTCTGGGAGCCATGATTGAATCATCGGTACAAAAGAGACATTATATCGATAATGGAATAATAATTGAACAAAAACGTTTTTACCTACAGCAAGAAAGTTTAACTTTGGGTTCTTTTGCTGATGCACCTTTACTACACAGCAAGCAAGTTTAACTTTCTCATTATGCTCCACAATCAAACTGAAAAAGATAGACCCAAATAATCTAAGTTTGCATTAAATTCTGTAGGATTGATTATGGAACTACCAGCATTAATTGGGGTGGCCTTACAAGTGACAACTGGTCAATTGAAAAAAGGCATTGCGATTTGGTATATGAAACCCTAAAAGACGAGTTTTTCAGTGAACTGTCGAATTTTGTAACCTTAAATGGTGGTGGGGAACCAAGCTAGCTTGGGAGGTAGTAGTATCCTTTCCATTTTCAAGGAAAAAGGACAAATGAAAAGAAGAAGAAGGTAACTACCTCAAAAATTTAGAGTCTGATCGAGCTAGGGTAGAAATTAATCCTTGAAAATCTAAATATATATCAGCGTACCTTCACCAGTAGTTTTTGTTAGTTAATACATAAAGGAAGAAGTACCCCAAAAGGATTTCTCTGTAAAATAAAAAACCCTCTAAATTACTCAAAAAAAAAAAAAAAAACCCTCTAAAATACACTAATACTTAATCTCATATGGTGTTGTTTTATGTGTAAACCCTCTATAATAAGTTCATTAAGTTGCTCATGTAATGACCCATGTTCATATTTAAAGCTACAATTAGGTATTACGCAATAAATGGTTTAAATATAAAACAATATAATATGGAAGTAAAACTCAAATGATAGGTGTAGGGATAAAGGGCCTAAAAAAGGATATTGGATCGTGGGCTGTGTCTGAAGATATTAAGTCGTCTTAAAACAGGTGAACATTAACGAGGATGTATAAATTAGTAAGCTATGGAAGAGTTCTGATCGTAAAGGATTAAGAGTGTAATTTGAGGAGAAATACCTCCTTGGCTAAGCAGAGTAGGGGTCAAAGATCTGACCTTTTATCAAGAACAACACACCAGACGATCTTACTGGTAAGAATAAGTATCAGAAGGGAATAAGACAAAGGAAAACTGAAAAATATCTAGGTGAAAGTTGCTACCACTGTATTGAATGCTCTACAACTACTTCTCTGGCCGCACTAACGTGGAGGTGATACTTGAGCGGAGACATGCAGCCTTACAGCTACCCACACAGATTTTAGGAAGTTGCTGATGGGAGATGGATTAAGACCAGCAATTTCATCTACACGTGGAGGGCTAAGATGAAGAAAAATAAGGGAATATAAAGAAGAGAAACCCCATTATAGTGGGGATCGGATAATCTAGAGAGAAAAATCACTGTATACTCAAGAACTATAATTGTGTTTAAGTCTAAGAGAAATATATAAGAACAACCATCCTCGGACTTTGCCGAAGAGGATTTTCTTTGCATTAAACTATTTATTCATGCTTTCAAATATCATTTAGCCTACTGTGATTACTGTCCAACACATCAGAGTTTAGTTTCTAGCATACTCTCTATAAATTTATTGTTTTGAGCTTTTTGGGCCTTAGTCCTTTTCACTTTTGGGCTTTCCAAGCAAATGGTGCCCTTACAATAGATTTCATGTTTTTATGGAAAAACCACATAGGGTTTTGGATATTTTTTCCAAATACAAACGGAAACCCATGCATGCTATTGAATAGAATTTTTTGCACTATTATGTTATTTATTTATTTATTAATTATCTAGAATCGAAGATAGGTTCAAATCATGGACGAAAACAATACTCCAGTTTTGGAGAGTCGAAGTATGAACATTTATTTTCTTCAATTTAGTTATAAAACTATATTTAGATTTAAATATAAATTAATACATAAAAAATTATATTAGCATCCATTGAATATTAAAAAAATAGAAACAAAAGAAAATCACAAAAAATCGTTTCTCAAAACTTTAATAATTAATCAAATATCAAATGGAACTTGACGTTCTTTTAAATCCCAAAAATCATATATAATTATTTTATACTTAATATTTTTAGCAATTTCTATTTCTATGTACAAAATTAAAGAGCATTCTAGAAAACCATCTTCATTTTTGTTGTGAAACCTAATTTTATCAATATTCATTTGTTTTTATTTTTTTTATTTTTGCGTTGTGGGGGGGGGGGGGGGGGGGGGGTCATGATCCCAGTGGTCCTAACGCCTAACGTAGTTTTGTCTCTTTCTCAAATGGAGTTCATATGGGCTCTTCTTGCTACTTTTTAGTTATAAAAACTCAAGAATGAGCCGGATTTAATATTATTTTGAAAATACACGATGGTCATTTTTTTCAATTGAAACTTCTAACTTTTATTTTGAAAAAAAAAAACTTGGAACTTCAATTTATAATCAAATTCAAATTCAAATTTTAGTGGAATAAAAGTCTTGAGACCTTAAATTGAAATTATATAAGAAGTATTATATAATAAAAGAAAAAAATATGAGGTCTATTTTTTGATCTGTAATGGTTTATTGCTCAACTTTAAGCTGTGTTTGACCACTGTTATTAGCTCGACTGTCTTCCTTCTAGTCTCAATAACTATGGCTTAGACAGTGCAGTAGTAGTCTAGGTGAGGCACTCTCTCCCGCTCCTATAACACTGAAACAGTTAATCAAGGGCAGCTTGGTATTATGTAATTATGTATCGAACTATCATTTTAACAACATCTAACCGAGCAAAGTATAAAACCTAAAAAGTTGGTGTAATCACAAGGAGAAACTTTTTGCTTCTTTTATATCTGAAAGCTTTGAATAAAGTTCATGGGCTTTGTTCCCTGTGCTCTGTGCAAGTCTTTAGTGTCAACTTTTATTCTTTCTTCTCTTCTTTTGTTCCCTTTTTGGAAAAAGTTCTTAGGGTTAGGTCTATGGTGGGGACCAAATAAAGTATTGATTTTGCAAACTCTGAGTGGTCACCGGGAGATTCAGCAAAAGACATAAAAACCCATTTGATATATTTCCAAATTGTTCCATCTTAATTAGCTGCATTTCTGAGATTTCAGATTAAAAAATAAAAATAACATACTTTTTAGCTAACCTCAACTCAAGCACATTTAGAACCTAAAAGTCAGGAACACTAATGAAATGCGCATTTTTAAGTTGACTAGTTGTTAAAATATTGAAAAACAAAAGCACTAAGGCAGGAACATGCAAGGCTGCAAGAAGAATTTTCGCTTTTTTCTTATTGCAGCGCTCGATGCACGGAAATCCACCCTTTTTCATGATTATAAGCTATTGGGGTTTAGGTTTAGTCATGTAGTTGCTCTCGATCTGTAATGCTTAAGATTGGAGTATCATGTATCATCGCATGCATTTTCTTCTTTATACAAAGAAAGTGCAATATGAGTGTTGTCTGTTAGTTGGTGCTAATCAACAAAAGGAAGCAATTGTTGGTCCCAAAGGCCAAAGAAATGAAATTAATCGGGTGAAGGTAAAAAATTCACATACAGAGAGTTAGGTATGCAGAAAGAACCATTGTATTCGCAAATGAGGGTCTTACACAGTTACACAGTTGCACTCCTTTTATAGAGTGCAATGTGCCTCTCCATGAATCAATCTCATGATTAACCAGAAAATCTTTAGGGGTGGTTGTGGCTTTAAGATGCTGATTAAAAGTTTTGAATTCAAAGCCTCATTAACTTTACAAGATCTTGAAAATCACTAGACTAATCACTTGAGGTTAAAAGCATTTACCTAGATACTTTTGACTACAAAACTTTAAGTTTTACAAGTGCGTATAACTTCCTTTTTTGAATATAACAAATAGATAGTTGAAAGTAGAATATTTGAACTCGAGATATCTTGGTTAAAAATATGATGAGGTGTCAATTGAGGTATAAAACTTTTCATCAAATTAATAGAAATTGGACCACCCCTTAAGCAGAAAGAAAAAAGAAAGATAATTATAAGAAATATTATTCTACGTTTGTGGAAGAGTGGCAGACAGGTGTTGACATGAGAAAACTATTTAATATGCAGCATAATCAATTAAAGTCATGCTTTGCTGATAATTAATAAGCGGAACTAGTTGTAATTAAGTTGTAACAATATCCTAACTCCAAAGGCCAGTGGACAACGTCAAACTCAGATAGAAATGCTAATTATTTCACGTGTCCCACAAATGCTGCCATGCATTCATGATTATGGCTCTATCCTCTAGTCCCTTGAATGTTAATGTGCGCAAACTGAGAACTGCCTTTTCAATATTTATGCGCATGTCTACGCGTATATGACCTTTCCAAGCAGTCGAAGACTAATTTACATTTTGATTATGGTTCCACTCCATTTCAAATTTCTCTAGCTATACAATTATTTTTATAACTTCTTGTGATTGTTATATAATAAAAGTTTTGTTAATGGTAAATCCAAATAAACATGATGTTACTTTAATCATAAAAAATTATATCAATAAGTGTAAAAAAAAAAACAATGTGTCCCTAATAATATTGGTCAAAACCTAATATTAGTAGTTCAAATGGTGGCAATTTTCACAATGTGATTTGATGGACTCGTCAAAGGCCCTAAGCATTACATGATGCATGTAAGCATGTTGATTGTTGTTTGTAATTTCTTTTATTTTTGGGTAGAATTATTGTTTGTAATTACTAGTGATGAGAAACTATATAGACCTTCGGGCCTTCACCGTAACTTTTGACCTTTTGAGAGAGAAAGCTACTTGGAACTCGGGTACGTTTGATTTTGATTAAACTATAGAAAGATGACAAAGTTCATAGAAATTAAAAAGGACAAAGCCTTTGGGGCGTTTCGAGCTCTTAAGGATGGATAATGGACTGCATTTGTTTGTTTTATCAATGGATGATAGATCCTGACACTGTATGTACGTCACGTGAGAGAGAGAGAGAGAGAGAATAGTTTTAGTGGTTTGGTTTTGAGGACATGATATTAATTAGAAATATTGTCTTGTTGTTCCGTTTGATTGAAATGTTAGAGCAGACGTGGCCAAGGTGTTGTCTTAATGAGTTTCAATTCAAAACATGAATGATGAGGTCGACGACGATGGTTATGATGTTGATGTGGGAGACTCTTTCCAGCTCTATTACCATGTGACTCTCTCTCTCTCTCTCATAGGGTACATAGTAGGAGGATCAAAACCTCTCTGTACATATGTGCCATGCAAGTGATATCCATTATTACCAATATAGGCTTCCAATACATTGGGACCCATTCACACAAGGTCCACATATATATATATATATATATATATATATATATATATATATATATCGGCTCAATTGCAGATCTTATACCATCTAAATTTTGTCCCTCAAATGTAAAGCTGTATTTCCTGGATTTAATATATACGTGGAGATCTTTTTTTTTTTTTTTTTTTTTTTTTGAGAAAGATATACGTGGAGATCTTATTCATGTATACATATGGTGAAAATAATATACGTTCATAACACGTAGATGCTCTGTACGTAGTGTAGTGTGATTTGACTAATGCAGTTCGGGGTTCATAACTCATTAACTCCATATGTCCGGGCACGATAAATTCTAAGTTATTGCACCTACCGTACCGAGCTAGCTGTTTTTTTAAAATCTTTCTTTACTAGAATTCTATTTATTATTACCATCGAAGTCTCACTGTCTCTTGCTACTGAGCAAATCATAAATCATATTTGTGTAATACAGTTGCCATCAGTCTTTTCACCCGAAGAGGTGACACAAACGAGCAGAACTGAATGGTCACATTCTTATGACTTATAGTACAACATATCGTTAATTCGTATAAAAAAAAAAAACATATCGTTAATTATAGGCTTATCGCTCCCTTCCCAGCTATAACCTTGACCGTATCCTCGCTGCATCTCGGACTCGGCTTATCTTCAATGCTCAGTACACTGGATACAATACAGACGTGTTTGATTTTTGCCATTTGTTCGAATCATTTCACTAGAACCAAGCCTTACGCTGCATCTCATAGTAAGATTGTAGTGGTTTTTCAAAAACCTGCTTATTAGGCTCTTGATTTTAGCCTGCCATGGACCTTTGAGCATCAAGTCCATCAAACAATAGGTTGTTGGGGGGCATGGGGCAGCTGCATTTTTTATTGTACAAGCCTAAGCAAAGCTATGAAAATATGCTCTTTCTCAAACCCCATTGGCATTTGTTGATAAACGTATTTTAAGGAGAATGTCAGATCCAAGTTGATAGGAAGACAATCGATTAAGATAAATTGTAGTTAGTGCAACATCAATTTCATAATGTACAGTGCTTTTATCATACACCCATCATCACTTACCATTTTAGTAATTGTGAAATTTTCATGTCATTAGATTTTTCAAAAAACTTGAAGATACTACGCTCTATGCATATGTTACCAATGCAAAAGTAGAGATTGGAGGACTTATTCATAATAAAATATTTCCCAATATTAGGCGGAATATATAAATTAGTCATTGATTCCCAATGCAAAATTGGAGATTGGAGGCCTTATTATTAATACAATATATATAAAATGGCTGTAGGGAGAAACCAACCCCCAGCCAAACCTCCTGGCCCCAAAAATAGATATGCAAATGAAGATAGCATTTGGAAGCATTATTACTTCTGCCATACTGCATATCCGTGGCCACAAGTTGCAAGTGACCACTCTCTGCCAGTTGGGCACCATGATCCATCCCCAATCTTCATGCACAGATTCTCCCCAATGATTGCAGAGTATAGATTTGGCTGTGCCTCCATAATTCTAATTGATGATCGGCTGTGAATGTCTTGACGCTTTCGAATGTCCATCTGCAGACATATTTGAGAAGCTAAGGAGAAATTTTCTCAACGAGAAAAATTTAATAAGGTTGTGGTTGCATCTGAGGATTTAAAATCAATTGATATGAAGAACAATTGCTAGTATATATTGCTTGACATAAATTTCACAGCACATGATGATTTGTGTTTTGGAGAGTTTGCTCTATCTATTCATCAATTGAAAACTATTTCATACTATATTCAAGTCATTTATACTAAAATTTGAAGCCCAAATCCTACTCTTTAAATCTCTACCCAAATGAGCCATAAGTTAAAAACAGTTACGCAGCGTACCAATTTCACAATTTTGTCATGAATGGAGTCGCCCGAATCATAAAAATGGTCATAAAACACTGACGGTATCCCTGGATGTGTGAGAATATATGCATAGCCCTGCAGAAAATAATGGAGTCATATGTCACTGCCAACATTTAGGAAATAATGGAGTCATATGTCACTGCCAACATTTAGGAATTAGATTAAAAAAAATCATGAGAAATGAACAAGAATTTCTTTTGACTTGGTGAAATTGATGGCGAGTGAGTGATAATATTAGTTTGAAGCTTGAAGTTTGAACTGGAAGAAAAAAAAAATATTTTCTGATATGAATTTTCTACTAATAAGAGGCTCATTGTCAAGAAAACATATTAAGACACTCTACTAGTTGTCATACTCAATTTCAGAAGTCATTCATAGAAAAGAAACTGTGGGTATCCTAAGGACTACGTAGTGACCTTCCTGTTTTAAGTTTGTAATACCTGTCACCTGGTGGCCACCTGTTTAGGACAATGACAGATAGACCTCATGAAATTAACCATAGGCAGTCTGAATTCCTACATGCAGGACATTACCCTTGACATAACTCTGAACCAAGTCCAACGGGATTTTTGTGTCGCCGTTATCTTCTTCTCTTATGTTGCACAGATAAAGGAGAGGCTTTTCAAATTCAAGATTTCAATTGTATTTAGAGGGAAAACCCACAAAGAAAAGATTCTCTATGCAAAACTGGTTTCATGATGCTGTCAATAGAAAAGGCACCAATATAAGCCTATGATGGAATTTCTGGTTGAGCTGCCAGGCTCAGAGACATTTTCTGTCATTTTTCCTTTTTCTTGTTTTATTAGTAAGATTTGAAGCTAAGATAAACACCAATTACATCCCACCCTTTTACCACATGATGATGGCAGAGGTAAAATAGCAAAAGTTTAGAAATTATCTTTGCAAGAAATAATGAAGTTGAGGACTGAGGCACAGTTGTAAATTGTTACTACTTCAAATCAATCCAGAAGTTCCCTAATTGTTGACTCTCCAGAAAGGGTAAACAATTTATCTGGAAAACCTATGCACCATCCAAATATTTGGCACTGATCGACAGAGAAAAATAAAACCCAAATCCACGTGACATGGACAACCACATACTTTCTCTCAACTCATCTAAGCCTTAGATGTAATTAATAATTATACCTTGTCAATTAGAAAACTGTGATGCAAAAAACTTAATATAGTTACATGAAGACAACAAGTTTACATACCTCCAAAATGTGATTTGAGGGGAAGGGCCAATGAGCCTGCAAGAGTAAAAGACTAGCTTGAGTTGATTCCATACTTTCTATTGGTGAACATAGGATTAATATCTAAAACATTAAAACTGGTAACATAAACATCACAATTATACATGAAAAAAAAAAAAACATAATTGTAGATTATGTTGAATTATAATTCAGAGTTGGAATGATCCCACAAATGTTGAAGTCCAAATAGGACCTATTATCTACAAATCTGACCTCACTTGGGACTTTGTTGACCAGCAGTGCGCAAGGCAGCAACCAATTTTTTTTCCTTGGGTTAACAAAAGAACCTAATGAGACATATCGTGTAGTTGGGGGGGGGGGGAGAGGGGCCCTAATCCAACATAGGGTAAGTAATGAACCTAACTCAGTAAAAAAACTTTATTCTACTTTTACAAACAAATTAACTGATATTATAAATGCTCATCTGACAGCCAAGCAAAATCTTAATCACTACCATTTGTGGTAAGCTATACTAGAGCCTAACCTGAACCCTTCCAGAAAGATGCAATTCATATGCAGTTTCATACATCACAAAATTATGCACCATGCATGGACTGTGCACAAGCAATTGCAATAAATTCATACAATCATTTAAGAATAATCACAGCCCTCTCGCATCAATAGCAAAGGAAATTAAATACCTGGGTTGAACCTGTATCATGGTTATCTAAGAATGTGACAGTTCTTGAAGGCCACCATCCCATTAGACCTGGTGGTTTCCCTTGAGGATCACGTAGACGCCAAAGTTGTCCCTTAACAGCTTCCTACAAAGAAATGCACAAATAAATATCTTTTCTAAGGTAAATGCACAAGACCTCAATGGAAAATGTAGTTCTTGCAGTTATTTATTAATATTACACGTATAGGTTAGCCCAAACACACTGAACATAGCAGAGAGCATATGCCTTAATACCCCCTCTGTCCCAAATTATTTGGCCTGTATTCTATTTTGGGATGTCCTATTTGAAAAGTCAAATACCATTAATTTCTTAACATTTCCTTTATACCCTTAATTTATTTGTGGGAGCATTTTTTTAATTTAAAAAAAAATTAAAATCCTAAAGTTTGAAATCCACTATCCATGCCATCTTTATTCAAATTATAAAAAAAAAATGTTTTAAAATAAATTTTTGATAAATTTGTTTAAGGGTAATTTAAGAAATTTTTAACTTTTTTTTTTATTTTAAGAGATAAGGCAGTTAATGATGTTTCCCTAAATAACTGGGTTTTTCTAACTAGACCAAACAATTTGGGACGGAGGGAGTAATTCCTGAAAACTAACATTTTGAATGGATAATTACAAGCAACACCCCCCATGCCCTTACCATATTTCTTTGAAAGTACCATCACTAAACAATATCTAAATACCTGAAGAATTCCCTTTGTTGTGAAGTCAAATGCAGTTGAAAGCTGTCCTGTGCCATCAATCCAATTGATTACCCGCTGTCTATGGCTATCTGCAGGTTTAGATTGCAAATGAAGGGAAGCATCAGAGAATACTGGGGAACCGACAGAGAATACTGGTTATACACCCAAGGGTAAATAATCTAAATTACTTCTCTAGCAAATAACCTCCTCTTCCAAAGGTCGAACTCCATTAACCAAACTTAAAGGACTGGAAATAACGAAAGTAGCCCAACAGGCATGCCTTTTGACATTCAGATTAAAGGGGGGAAAATGAAGAATAAAAATCAACAATGTCTCAAGTCCATCTTCAAATGTACATAAGAAAATACATGTTGAATAAAGAACATCAACCTAAGATGCCATGATATCTAATCTATTGATAGATTCATTGTTTGTTAGTGTTTTGATAGATTCATGTAATTTGTGTGATTGATTGTATGGTCCTCAGTTGTTTACTCCCTTTATACTTGGGATATTCTTTTTTATGATAGCAATAAAAATTGCATTACTTATTAAAAATAAAAATAAAAACCAATATGTTGAAATAGTGGAAGCCAAAACTCATCACCCTCCAAAGCTGAAATCAAATTGTACATGTCAGCCACAAGTCATAGATAAATTATTAAAACTAGGGTATGCAATCAACCTCAAGAGTTGCTTTCTTATTTTCTATTTTTCTGATTTCTTTTTCCACAACTTTTAAGTTCTAGACAAGGCATATATCTATTAATTTAGAGTTCAGCTAACTTTTTTTATGATAAACCAAGCAATCAAATGTTTTGGACCGGTCCATGACAAGAATAAATGAATCATTATACCTTGGTTGTAGTCCAAGCCATGACCATTATAGTTGCAAGAATCCCAGTACTCCCCAACAGAAAATAATGGCTTAGCTCCTTCAATATATTCTTTCACATATTTTGCTGAATAACTAAATTAAAACATAGAAGAGACATGAACAATGAGCAGCAAGTAAATCCAATATAAGACAATTGATTTCAAAGCATAGGATAATAGTTACCCTCTTGCAAAATCAAAACGAAAATCCTGAAACCCAACACTATTTCGTAGCCACTGCAGCCATGCAGTAATATCTTTTCGAACAAATTGTTGGCTATGATCAATATTTGGAAACCCATGGAAGTTGTCCCCAGTGCTTTGATTACCCTATAATATAACATTATAGCGTCAAATAATAATAATAATAATAATAATAATAATAATAATATAAGAGGCATCATGCCAAATTTAAAATATATTAGCTATGAATCATTACCAATCCACCAGTACAAGATGTGACAGCACGTTCGTCCCATGGTAAAGGAATTCCATCATAACGGTTATACATTCCCCCATGTCCTTGAGTAGTTCCACAACGATGATTGATTACTATGTCAGCCATTGCTCTAACTTTGTATTGCTTCATTTTTTGAAGTAAAGCTCTTAACTGGTGCTCAGAACCATATGAAGAATTGAGGGAATAAAGGTTCTGTGGAACATAACCTGTAATTGAGGGGACAATGACAAAAACACAATGAAAAAGTTAAGTAAGATCCTAAAATATAAAAAGTCAACTTACATGTTCAATGAATTAATTATTCCAACCTTGAGGTGCGAAGGAATGAGTTGCTGGTGGCAGCCATGCTGATGTAAATCCACATTTTGCAATATCAGGAACTTTCATTTCCAAATTTCTCCACCAATCATATTTATGAGACTCCCAGTTAAAAGCCTGTAGACCAATTTTTTTTCTGTCACCATCTATGTGCTTCAATGTTCTTAGCAGGTCTAAAAAAAAAAGGTCGTACCAGGTGTATAAAGGTCCCACTTTTGAAAGGTTTGGGAGAGGTCATAGTAGGTAGCCTTACCCCCAATTTCTTGGAGAGGCAATGTTCTTATCAGTTCTAAGCAATCAAAATCTGAGGTCTGGTATGATATGATTGAATGAAACCAAACCTTAAATATTTCAGAAATAAAGCTACAACAGCTTCTGTATTAGACCGGATATATCCCATTTGGAAAAATTCAATTGTTTTATTTATCTTATATAAATTATAGATGTTATGTGCAGGATACTGTCAGGTGATAATGGCCCCAGAAATGGCTTTCTGTTCTATGGAGTAAATAACAGACAATATCCTTGTCAATCTTACCTGAAAAAGGATTTCTCTTCCACTACGTACAACTGCACCTGCAAGTGAATCCAACATCATAGTTTGAAATCAATTAAAATATCCATATCTTTCTCTTCACAAATCCAATATTTCTAAAATAACACTTATTATGACACCCTTCAACTCAGACTCGTGTTTCACTGCAACACCAGCAACACAAATCAGAGAAACAAGGATCAACAAAGCCCCTCATTTTGCTATCTCCAATTTCTCCTTCAGAATATGAACATTAAAGTTCTCATTTCTTACAAAAATTGACAATTTAAGTCAAGATTATATTCCCTGTCTCTATTTCATTTTCCTCTTTATATGTGTGTGTGTGTGTGTGTGAGTGCATCAAAACATGTAAAAGCTTCAGATATCCTCACCTCTTATAATCTATCTCAACATTTAATTATACCCACAAATCATTATACTTCCCTATCTAACCAAATTTTCTAAGCATACACATAAAACAATTATGGAGCCTAAACTATGCCATTTCAAAGCTACATTTATAGAGCATTCATATCATCAGATACCAATTCCATTCTCAATGAATGTAAATGTCAGATTACATAATCTATTTTATTTATTTATAAACATGACTTCATCTATGTTATTACCACTACTGTTCACATTAATAAAACAAGGCAGGTCCAACGAGTAAAAGAATTGACCCTTTTTTTCTTTTTTTAAAAAGGCATACCAAGATCATTCTGCTGATTTCTTTCATCAAAACCCTGCAATTTCAACAAAAGATAAGATTAAAGAAAGAAATGCAACATGCAGGTCAAAAACCTACATTTAACAACCAAAAAAAAAGTGTTTAAAAGGTTCAGATATGCAGAAACAATTTGTTAAAAGGTATTCTTTGTTTAATGAGAGAGATTGGAAACAGGATGCATACATTGCTCAGGTAACCCATAATGAATTACAGGGTAGTTGTCCAAATGTTGCCGCCGGATCGCCCAATACAAAGCACAAAGATATCCTGAATCCACAATGAACTCACAAGGTATGGATACTGTTTGACTTATATATATAAGTGAAAAATCTAGTTTAGACCCCAATAAATTTATGCAGCGGAATGAACCAATTTATTGCACGAGTTTCTTAGGACTCCCACACAGATATCACAAGCAATTGATATTAACCACAGATATCAAATGGTAAAACTAAAAAAATAATAATAAAAGCAGTAAAAGCACACAGATATTTGGTAACAAAGTGGAAACCAATGAAGAACCTCTTTAATGGAAAATACTACTCTTGGGACCTAGTTCTATAGCAAATCGACTAAGGAGGAGATACAAAATTCTACTTATAAAACACTTTTACAGCTAGACTCTCTATTGTAACCTCTGCAAACGCCCCACTTGTCTTTCCACCATAGCCCCAGAACCTTTGGAATCCTTCTATAGAAATTTCCTACAGGAACTTCTCTCCACATGAACCAAAACGTCTGGCACTCCAAGGAACCTCCTTGAAGATTTGTTGTAGTAAACTCACTGGAAAAAAAAATGTTTGTAGTTTCAAAGAAAGGTTTAAGGCACAGGGTGTTATCAAGAACACACAATTTTTTTTTTATCTAGGCACAATGACGATTTTTCTCTGTTTATGCTTAAGAAGAATGTTTCAAGATATGAAAGTTTTAACTTTGGTATAAAAGTCTTCCTCCCCTCTAAAATTCGTGCATAAGGTGATTCATATAGTTTCAGAAAGTAGGCTTTAAAACTCTAGCAAAATTTGGAATTCAGAACCTAGTGCTTTCACTCAAGCAAATGACAAGTGAGCTCTCAAGAACAACACAATGTGCCACCTTCAAAACAATCATTTTCTCACTCATTTCAAATTCAAATTGTACTCACTTTGAAGTTCTGGATATCTACATTCCAATAAATAAATAAATCACTTAGAAATTCATTATGGTGCAAAAGATATGAGCAATCGATCATCAATTCATCGTCTTTGAACATTTTGAAATTTTATTGTCTTTAAGCAACTTCTGGCCCAAACTCAACCTTAACACAATTTTCTCAATACAACCCAAATTTGATATTTCTGGCACTATGATTTGTCAACACTATCAGCAACTTAAAATCTAACGTGAAGAATGAAAGAGAAGAAAAAAACGTCGTGGCAAACATGATCCCAACCTAACCATTATTCTAACTTTCTTTTCCTCACCCTCATACTTTCCATAAACCATATAGAACGCCATAAATCTCACAACAAAGTAATGGGTAGCTCATATATTTAGCTAAGAAATATTTTAAACAACAATTTCATCCTACGGACATGTCACTAGCTCAAATATATACGTAAAGAAAGCACAAAATGGTACACGTTTAACAGTTATCAATGTCAACATTTTGCAGGCATATGCATAAACAAAATAACATGAAAAGCTTAGGAAGGCACGTACCAAAAGCTTGAGGCTGAGAACGCAGTGTGGGCTATGGGGTAGCGTGCACGGCCAATATATAGAGAGAAAAGCTGAAGATTCGGTCGAGACCACCGAATTGGAATCACGCAGTTCCGTCCATAAGATGAAGGAGAATTTAACACCCCAAAAAAAAAAAAGCGATCAGAGAATTTGGAAAGTTTTATGCGATTAAAGAGAAGACGAATCGTACTAAGCAATGAAAAGCCAGCCGTTGGGAATTTCACAACTTGTCGACATGAAAAGGGAATCGGCTTTTCGAAAGGAGATGTCAATGTTGAGCATTCCATTGGAGAAAATGTTCATATTTCAATGGTGGGAACTGAGAAGTGAGTGAGTGAGACTCGCTTACTCGGGGGACTTTTGTGCGTTCAATGCCGTCGCTTGGTTTTACAAATTTCTAGCATGGGCGTGAAGATCAACGGTTTTGGGATATGCGCGTGGGTTTGCCGCACGCCGTGTGCCAAAAGCCTTAAGAATTAAGCAACTGCCAAGTGTGCAAGCGGAATGGGACTCATGAAGTTGATGTTGACGTGGACGGTGCAGTTGTGCCAGCTAGATTCTTCTTTTATAACATCTCCAGTATATTCATCCAATTTTTTTACTGACATTTCCCTTTTTAACTATCTACTTTTCAAATTGAGAAAACATTAGGTCCGGAGCTGGCGTAAAACCAGTGTTTTACGCCAGCCAATCAGACCACGCCACGTCAGATTCACTTAAGTCAACAATATAAGCTAAAAAAAAAAAAACACATTTCACTCTCAGCTCACACGCTCAGAGCTTTTCCTTCACGCCATTCCTCTCTTCTCATCTCTTCCTTCACGCCGAACCTCTACCACCGCCACGCACCGCCACACAGATCACTGTTCTCATCTCTTCCTTCACGCCGAACCTCCACTACCGCCACACAGATCGCTGTTCTCCTCTCTTCCTTCACGCCGAACCTCCACCACCGCCACACAGATCGCCCACCGGAGCTTACCGCCACAGATTTCGCCGGAGCTGTGCGTGGAGCTTGGAAACAAACTGGAGCCGCCGTGAGCCACGATCCAAAGGTTTGTTTTTGATGATTCTCTTTTCCCTTTTCGCCAATTTGGATTTCGAACACAGCTTGACTAAATGATGGGAATTTTTTTGGTTTTGTGTGAAGATTTTTGTGGGTTTTGGTGTGATATATGTATTGGATAGTGAGGAGTAGAAAATGGGGTTGTGATAAGAGAGGGTTCTGCTGTGGTTTTGATTAGAAATTCTATGCTGGGTTCTGGGTTTTTCTTCTTCTTAGTAAAGTATGGACCTAAATGATAAACCCAGAAGGCTGTACAAAGTTTGGAAGGGAAGTAATGTGAGTTTCTCTGCCTCTCTCTATGTCTTGTCAATTGGTTTTGCTCTTCGTGTTATGTTAATTTTCAGCATTTCCTTTTTGATGAGAACGGAGGGTGAGTGTATGTTCATATCTTGTATTGTTCTAATGAAAGATGCTGTGTTGGGTTTTGATATGATCTGGGGTTTGTTTGGTTTTTGAATGAGGGATGTTTGATTGATTTGATTAAGTTAGATTGACTGTTAGATAAATTGGCTTTAGATGTACAATGTGATGGGATTGAGTTTGTAAATGATAATTGAATGCTGAATTGGAACTTGCTGTGAAGAAGTTGACAATTGTGTTGAAAGTTTCAAAATTTGTTTTACTTTTTCACAAGTGGGTTTTTGTCTATGGCTGTATTATGCTTATAAGATTGATATTGTGTTTTACCTATCAAAAAAAAAAGAAAAAAGATTGATATTGTGTTTTTTCTGATTTCTTTTGTTGTAGTTTGAACTGGGTAAATTTTGGTTTTTGAAGTTTATGTTGGGTTGCTGGAGTTTTTTTTTGTATGTATATGCATATGTGTATGTGGGTTTTACTTGGTGCAATATTGATATGTGTATGTTGGGTTGTTGGAGCTTTTGTGTCTGTCATGGCAAAGGCATGCTCTCTCTATCTTTTCTTCACTTACCAATGAATGGAAATTACAGTGTTTTATTAATAAGAACTTTTATATGAATGTTGGCACCAAAATTCATAGCTTGTTAATGTACTCATATTTCAGACTGTCCACTAAAAAAAATGTTCTGCAGATATAGAACATTGATAAAAATGAAGTGCAATAGCTGATTTGACCGTAGTTTCTATTATCTGCTAATGAATACCATGTGTTTAAGGTTTTGTTATGTTTTTCGAACCCTCTTTTTCCTTTGCTGAGATATTTATTTGCTTTACACAGGCTGGTGCATTGGAGAAGATTGTCAAGGCATCCCAGCTTGAGATCATTGAGCTTCAGCATTCTGTGGGTGAACTAAGCTGCAAAGATATTGAATTTTTTTTTAACTGTGTTCATTCTAATTTTATTTTTTGTATTTTGTTGTACATTCTTTTATGCAGAATTCATTACAACAATTCCAAGGAAGTTGATGTACAAACAAGTTTTGTGTCCAAGAGAATGGATTGGGAAGCAAATATTTTTTTGTTATGTAATGTTTAAATTGTGGTGGATAGACATAGAACCATTTTCTTTTTTGTATTCCCAACGTAGGGTCCTCCTTTTTGTATATTGAACTATGACAGATTTTATTCTAGATGAATGTATTCTCAAATAGAAATTTCTCAAAAGAATTGTGACATTTTATTTCAAGATGTATGGTCAATCATATGATCTTTTATGAATTGAATTGTGACAAGTTTTATTTCAGGTGAATGATTTCTCAATTAGAAACTCTTATAGAAAAAATTGTGACAAGTTTTAATTCAGGTGAATGTATTCTCAATTAGAAAATCTTATAGAAAAAATTGTGACAGGTTTTATTTCAGGCGAATGTATTCTTAATTAGAAACTCTTATAAAAAAATCCATGACATGTTTGTAGAGCCTAAGATGTTATTTTTACTCTTTTAAGTTTATAAGCCTTGCAATAAGGAGAAAAAACTAGTATAGTATCTCAAGACTATTGAGACACGGCATAAAGCCAATGGTCACATTCATTATTCACATTGTAAGGATGATTATTTCTATTACCATCTTTTGCTTGTTATGAACCTAAAACCATATGTATTTACCAACTATTTTGGAGCTAACCATGTATCAAATTTTGCTCATTATAGATCTTACTAACGAGTAATTCTTAGGTACTCCCGGAGCACCATTTCACTATACTCCGGGAGTACCTAAGAATTTTCCCTTACTAACAATCGTAATATTAATCATAATTAGTTTTTTTTTTCAATTTTTTTTTTGAGTTCAAAATGAAGAAATCTTTCATTAATGTAGAAACAATATACAAACAAGGCCCAATCCAAGACAGGGCTCAAGTAAATGGTAGTACAAAAAGACAAAAGAAAGAGTACATCAGCTCAAGAAGATGGTACATCAAGTCACTCAGTGCCTATCCATAAGACGTTGGTATTCTTCACACAAGCCATTCGCCAAGTCGAGGATCACCTTTGGATGAGTTTGGAAATGTTCGAAATAAAATTTATTCCTTGCATTCCTATTGCCCACGCTGTAACAACCCACTTCTCTAATTCCTGCTAGCTCAGTTTCATCTGCATCTGTTGGAACAGTAGTAAGAAATTGAAGGCTCTGTTGCTGCATTTTTGTGTTCAACCTTTGAATAAAGCCCACACGTTTTGTGCAAATGGGCACTCCCACCGGATATGACTTACAGTTTCAGATTGGTGACTGCAAATCTCACACCTCGTCTCCACCCTTACTCGACACCGATGAAGATTTTCCTTAGTTGGGAGGCAGTTGGAGCATGCTCTCCATAAAAACACAGAATTTCTTATGAATGACACACCAATTGAAATTTTAGTTACTAGAGAAAAAATATTAAACAGTACCATGCATAGTACAGAAGAAATTAACATTAATCAACGAAGCATTAAATTTCATTTTCCTAAAGCAAGAAATGTGGAACCAAAATTGTCATCCTGTTTAATTTACCCCATAATATAAGAAACTAGACAAATTAGATAAGCAACCCTCTTTCCCCCTAAAAAGGGGAAAGGAAGGAAATGAAAACATAAAAAGAAACACTAGCCTCATTAACATGAAACTAAAGTGAAGTGGCTGAGTTGACTTGAACCAAAATTGAAAACTCATTTCCACTCCATATGGTTCAAATTTTACAGTAAAAAAGTCAAGTTAGTAAAAGAACAAAAAAAAAAATTATATTATGTTTCATTATTTTTTTTATAAAAAGAAATTTGAGAGAAACTAAAGACAATGAAATACATTTCTAAATTCCCATATGGTTTGCATTCTACAAGAGAGAATAAAATGAGGAAATGAATGGAATTATATTATAGTTTAGTTCTTTCAAAAAGAGAAAGTGATGAGAAAATAAGTTTATAATATATTTGTTTTTTTAGACATAACCTTCTTTCCAAACCTCACCCATCTTAGAGAATATTTTAGTTGGCTGCAATTGAAAATTTAACCTCTGTTCCTCACACTTTTAGTAGTGTGGTATGATGATATAAAATCCAACAGAATACTAAACTAACTGAATAGACCCGCAAAAGAAAACTCCCACAATCAGCTTTAATTCTTTCATTTTTGTTGCCTCTAACCACATCAGTAGAGCTTCCTAACTAGTGCAATTGTACAATTTCCAGTTATTGATAATAGAGGATCAATCATCTCAATCAAAAAAATAGCAATAGACATATCTAAAATCAAATAATCACCAACCAAACAATGAACAACAGTGGACCCCAATACAAAGAAATTACAATTGGTGAAGTTATCACAATTTTATTATAGTCATTCAAAAGAGAAAAGAAAATTTAAGAAACCCAATTCAGTTAATGAACTGAAAATTAGCATAACACGAAGAGCAAAACCAATTAACAGAGAAACTCACATTACTTCCCTTCCAAACTTTGTACAGACTTCTGGGTTTATCATTCAGGTCCATACTTTACTAAGAAGAAGAAAAACCCAGAACCCAGCTTAGAATTTCTAATCAAAACCACAGCAGAACCCTCTCTTATCACAACCCCACTTTCTACTCCTCACTATCCAATACATATATCACACCAAAACCCACAAAAATCTTCACACAAAACCAAAAAAATTCCCATCATTTAGTCAGGCTGTGTTCGAAATCCAAATTGGCGAAAAGGGAAAAGAGAATCATCAAAAACAAACCTTTGGATCGTGGCTCACCGCGGCTCCGGTTTGTTTCCAAGCTCCACGCATAGCTCCGGCGAAATCTGTGGCGGTGAGCTCCGATGGGCGATCTGCGTGGCGGTGGTGGAGGTTCGGCGTGAAGGAAGAGAGGAGAACAGCGATCTGTGTGGCGGTAGTGGAGGTTCAGCGTGAAGGAAGAGATGAGAACAATGATCTGTGTGGCGGTGCGTGGCGGTGGTAGAGGTTCGGCGTGAAGGAAGAGATGAGAAGAGAGGAATGGTGTGAAGGAAAAGCTCTGAGCATGTGAGCTGAGAGTGAAATGTGTTTTTTTTTTTTTTTTAGCTTATATTGTTGACTTAAGTGAATCTGACGTGGCGTGGTCTGATTGGCTGGCGTAAAACACTGGTTTTACGCCAGCTCCGGAACTAATGTTTTCTCTTTCAAATTTACTATTCAACAAATTCTTTATTCATTATTTATTTTATTTAAATATTATTTCTTCATTTTTTTTAAAATATTTCTTTATTACTTTATTCATTCCTAACTATTATATTTTTCAAATTCCCAACTATTATATTTTTTTAAGCTTCATAATATTTTCAAATTTTGCAGCAGAAAGAGAACAAGAGGAGAGCATTTTTTTTTTTCTTTCAGTTGTTTGATATTGTTGGTTGACTTCAATGATCTCATGGTGCTGGAATTTGAGAAGACACAACAAGAAGAATCCAAGAAAAAATATAAAGGCAGAGCCTCCTTTCACTTGTTTTGTGAAAAACAACGAAGAGGGAGTATTAGAGAAAAGAGAAATCTAGAAGAAAGAGAAAGAATTGATATAATAGTAGTTGGTATAATTTTTTAATCAAAAAAATCTAATTGCTAATGTATAGTAGCCCATCAAACTTGATGAGCTACTGTTCATGAGCAAAAAATAAATTGTGATTTAGAGAATCCACTAGAGACCTTTTTTTTTTTTTAATTTATTTATTTAAATTTCATTCTCTATTATAGAGATTATTTTGCTTTTACTTAAGTTATTGGAGATGCTCTTAGGATTTTCTAACCCAATCCACTACCCGACAAACTGAGTGATTCGAGATTTGACCGATTCACTCAATGTGGTTGTTGACAGCGGGTTGCCTCCTCCGAAATTCGATGAGATCGAGTCAAGTAGCGAGTTTCCTCTTTCAAAACTAAACTTGATGAGCTCGATACAACTGATGCTGGCCTTCTACCTTTGTCGATCTTTGTTGTTCTTCACGTGTGTTGCCCATAATCGAATTCCTGTGAGATCTCAACTAGGTCTAACAATATCCTAACCAATCCAACGAAATCTTAATGGAAAAAGACAAGATCCATCAAAGCAATAATGAAGAAACAGCTCTATCTAACCAAGGTGTTTTGATGGATTCGACTGTCGAACCCGTTCAGGTGTGGCACTTGAAGACCCATGGTCAGCAATGGGTGGCATGATTCTAGCCCTTGTTAATCTAGTTGACTAGTGGTTTGACTCCAAACCATACCCAAATCAACCTGTTGACACCCTTTTTAATTAGTTGTGAGGTCCACTTTCCTTTTAAAAAAAAGAATAATGCGTATATTACAAATTTTACTATACATAATATGAATCAAAATAAAAATAAAAATATTTTAATTATTCATGTTTACATTCATCATCACATCTACTATGGTGAAATGCACCATAAGCGAATCTGTTTATGTTGTTGGAGGTGATAGTGAATGTATAGAGTGCAACAAGATTGCTCATGAATAATGTTTTGTCGAGATATTGTTTACTAGTTTTGTCTTCTTGTATCGATAGGGATACTGTTTATTAGTTTTGTCTTCTCGTGGATAGTGTTAAGATACTGTTTACTAGCTTTGTAATATATATTAGGCGCCATAATTGGAAATGGTCACGCATGAAAAAAAAAATTTGATCAGAGTCACTTTCTTCACAGCATCATTCTTTTTTCATCATGCTTTTCCAATATACCTAATAAAAAAGCAATTCTTCTACGTATACCTTTCAAATAAGCCATGTCAACTTTTATGCCAAGTGTAATTCGATAATATAAGCGACAAAGACGTGGTCTCATACTCTCATGGAACTGCCTCATCAATGGTTACTCTCAACGGGGCCTATAGTGTATTTTGTTATGGAACTCTTCCAATGTATGAGCGTAGAGAATGCTTTGCCAAATGCCCATATTTTGCCAACATTTTCACTAAAATTTCGAATATGATAGACATCTACCATGCACTTGCAGTTTAAACAGCGAGTTTTTATGATGATTTTGTAACTTGTTTAGAGCCACTTCATAGTTTGTATTATTAGGGCTTATATTGGAAACTCGCAAGATGTTTGATAAAATGCAAGAGGAATTCAGTTCTTGGGCTACAACGATTCTTAGGTATGCAACGAGACAAATGACTGAGATGCTTTGATACTGTAAGGACACAATTCGAACTCCCGATCCACAATCAAAAGGGAAAGGGCTTGAAAGATCTTTTTACAATAAATTTGTAGAGAGTGGGCTTGAAATCTAGATTTCAAAGGTGGTTTAAACAACAAAGAAAGAAAGGGCTTTGGGCCCAATGGCACAAATAAGGGGTTATCTGAAATAATATGAATGAAAGCTCCTCCTCGGACACAATCCGAGGATAGTTTATAATATTGCTTCTTAAGGTCGATTACAATGGTTTATACTATTCTTTCTCTTTTCAAAGAAAAGCCTCCCTTTCTTCCGAAGGTCTTTTATCTTATTTATACTTCCTCTCCCTCCCATTCTCATCTTTCACCTCATGGTTATAACGCTGGTTTTAGATACTTGTCCCATCAAATTTCTCTGAAGTCCTCTAGAATCAGGGACCAAGTTCGAAATCTCATGTTCAGGTCTCATTTCTCCATTAATGTAGTCAGTATATCAATTACAGAGTCTTTAATGTGTGGGCGGTGGTAGCAGCTTTACCTTAGATATTCCACCGCCCTTTCTATTATCCTCCACGTGTACCGTGTCTTCCCGTAGCTATAGGATTTTCTATAACATACCCTGGGGATATTAAACCTCTCTTCCTGTGACCTCGGCTTTGCTATCCGAGGACAAAGCTTTCCTTGGACATAATTTGTTCACACGTTATCACATCTTTACCTAGCATTTTCTTTACGAGATATATTCATGAACCCTTAGATCATTTGATGTCTTCGGATTGGATTTTTTAGCCCAAGAGATTTTTTGGGCCATCCTTTATAAATTACTGAGCCCAATGTTCCTACAGATACTTTTTGAATCATGCTTCAGGAAGAGGAGGATGGGAATGAGTTTGTCTTGACAAGTGTTTTTAGTGCATTGGCAAGTCATGAACTTGCAAATAATGGTAAGAAAATCCATTGTCTTGCATTTAGAAATGGGCTGTTATAGTTTGTTTATGTTGAAACTTGAAAGCACTCTTGTCACAAGGTATGCAAAATATGGGAGGTAATTAGATGAGGCATTTAAAGCTTTTGAGAGATTCAATGAAAAGGATTCTGCTACATGGTCAGCGAGGACTACAGAATATGGATGGTTATGCACAAAAAGTCAAAAAGGGATTCTCATTAGGCTTTGATATTGTGTTCACAGCTGCATTTTGTTGGGATTAAGCCTAGCGAGTTCACTTTTGTTGCGACATCAATGCTTATTGTGGCGTTTGTGCTATTTCATAACGAAAGCAAGTGCAGGGTATTCCTTAAGCAAGCTCCTTTTGATATGTATGTTGGCTTTTTTGCTGATTGCTTATTGCAAAAAAATGGGTTCAAGTATACTTTTTTTTTTTTTTAAATGATGCTTTAAAAAGTTATACATTAAACAAAATAAGATAAAAACTAAACAAAAAAAATTGCTATCAAACGAACAAATGTGGTGACATAGTTGATTTGATTATTTACAAGAACTCGATGTTGTTTTGTGTAGATCATTAAGAATGGAATATATATATATATATATGTGTGTGTGTGTGTGTGTGGGGATCCGAAGATTGAAGATTAGAAGCATCATTGTAACCTTTAGTTGTTCCTCTGGAATGAGCATCCATGGTTCGAGGAGTGAGGTGGTCCAAGGATGGAATGGGGAGTGACGGAACATCCTTGGGAGATACAAGGAGCGTAGAAGGATGTCTCAAGGGTTGAATGGAAACTTTGTAGGAAGTTTCTAGCAAAAATCTCACCTGATCCTCCGCATTAAATGGTGGGCAACAGCTTTTTCAGTTGCATTAATGAGAAAGTGACTTAAATAGTAGATCCACAGCTCAGCGGCTCCTTCCACCACCTTCGCCAGGAGTCTAAAGGGACAGGTGTCTTAATAAGATTTGGGAAAATTACAGATGGAGGGTTAGGATGCAAGAGGCCATGGAATATATAAAGAAAAGAGGCTCTCAGATAGAGAGGATGCCAGCAAGAATTAGAGAGAAGAAATCACAAAGAGAATTGTAACTGAGAGAAAGAGTGAACAGTACGCACCGCAAGTTTTAATAGATGAAGGGTTCTTTACAATATTGCCTGAGGACAATTTTCACTCTTTCTCTCACAGAGAGAATTATTAAATAGATCCCACCAAGAACATTGTCCTCGAGCAATATTGTAAAGAACCCTTCATCTATTAAAACCTGAAGTTTTTAGTTTTTTTTACCTTATTTGTGTCCTCGGGCGAAGCTCACACTTGTTTATCCCACTCTCTACACATATCTCTATTGTTTTAGGCTGGATTTAGGAACTCCAACCTCACTATTTTTGTGGGCTTGGGCTGTCCCAAATTCGTGTTCTTACTATATATATATAATAGCATCCTTAATACCTCTCTCCTTATTAAATATTTATGTCTCTCCCTTTTTTTTTTCTCTCCACTTTCCATGCTTTGTCCTTTTTTTTCTCCCCTCAATAAAACCTCCATCACTTTCCTCATCTTTTTTAGGAAGATATTCACCAGGAGATGCAAATCGTTCATTCTTTACTCTGTATGTATTGCTTTTTCCCCCCTGCTCATACAGAGTGCGGGTTCATTATTTCTTTTGTCCATCTAAATTGAATTATTTATTTATTTAAATTTGTTCTATGTGATTATGTCAAGTTCTCAACTTCTACTATTATTTTTTACTTTTATCACCACAAGTAATACAACGTTTTTGGTAATTAAGATTTAAAATTCAATCACCTACTGTGATGCTAAATGATCGAAGAGTGCAATAGTTGAGGAGATTTGTTGGCCTAAAGAAGCAAAGATTATTAAATCGATCCCTCTTTGAGTTGGAGGAAGTCTAAAGATAAGCTGATCTAGGCAGACACAAAAGATGGTTGTTACACAGTACGCACCATTTTTTTTTTTTTTTGGACAAGAATGTGTTAAGAACTTAACTTTATAAGATAAATGTTGTGTCTACATTACAAATCAATTAGGTAAGCATTAGAAATTGGAGACACATAGAAAAGGAGACACATAGAAATATTTAATAAGGAGAGAGATAATAAATATGCTATTAATTAGGTAAGCATTTAATGATGTAAAGAATGATGATGTTTTCTTTTTTACCATTAGATCTTTTGAAAATTTAAGGCTTAAAAAATGTGTAACTTTTGTAAAGTTACACTAGGTGTAACTTGAACTCATCTTATATATGTAGAAGTCTCAAATTGTAGTTCTCTCTTCAATCATGTATGCAAAGTCGATTCTCAAAAAAAAAAAAAATGCAAAGTTAGGGAGTTTGAAAGATAGGGATATTGTGGAGGATGCCCTATGAAGGATGCCGAATGCAATGAAATATATATGGCCTTCAAAATGGGTACATCATGACATTTTAAAAGTTGTTTAAGGGGCAATTATTGGACATGCAATATTGGGCTTAAATAAGCTCTAGCCCATTTATTTCCTCTTCATAAGATATTGGGCTTTTGACACAAATTACTTCACTATTCGGGTTGGGCCATTGTTCCATATTTTCTTTGATACTTGGGTTTTGAATTTCAAGACCTATAATTACAAGTTAGCTCATCACCATGGAGCTAGGAGTACTACTAGGATGGCAAAAGGTAGGGAAAACTTGCATGGGGCAAAACTAGGGTGGGTCGAAGGTTGTTATCTCTAATGTGAGAGAGAGAGAGAGAGAGAGAGAGAGAGAGAGGTTGAATATATCTATATATATATATATTAAAAATATTAACTAATGTATAAAAATAATTTAAACATATATTAAATACAATATTTTTTTAGGTTGTATATTAAACGGGTTATATAGGTCATGTCGAAGGTTGTTATCTCTAAATATTTTTTTAGGTCGTGTCATTCCATTTATTAAACGGGGTTGTTAGGCTTTAGGAGTTTTGACACAATTATCATTTGGGTTAGTTTAAGGTTGAGCTATGTATTATAATATTTTTACCTTAAAATGACATAAACAAGATTTGTTAACACAAATTGCCAACACTACAAAACTCCCTACATGACCCTTTTGCCTCATCTATCTCATGCAATTTTTACTTTTATTTGCCCACTTTTGGTCATGTCTTGCTTGCATCATTCAAAACGTGTCTATATAAATAAGGCAAAAGGAGAATTTATTTTATTTTATTTTAGATAAGATGGTGTCGGTGGTCATTTTGGCAAAAAAACCCAATAGTAGGAAGAAGCCCAACAATATGGGCGTTGATGCTCATTTTGGGAAGCCCAGTAGCAGGAAGAGTTAGTGGATTGATTGAAAAACCATTGAGCCCGAATGACAGAAACAATGGATCATAGGCCCATAAAATAAATAAATGGGCATTGAGGAAAGCAAACGGGCCTAAAAGAGCCCAGAGAGAGAAAGTAACCCATGGGCAGTATGTAATATAGAAAAGTGAGAATGGGCCGTAAGAGGCCCGAAGTAATGAAGTAAGAAAGTAAGGGGTTGTGGGAAAGCCTATGAGCCCCAAGAATGAAGGATAAGGAAATTGGACCAGGGAGGCCCAAAAGAGTTAGTAAAAGCCTATGGGTATGCAGAATTAGAAAATGGGCCAAGGATGCCCAAAGAAAGCAAATGGGCCAAGGATGCCCAAATAAAGCAAATGAGCCAAGGTTGCTCAAAAGGAAAGAAATGGAACAAAAGAGCCCACAAGCAATGTAACGGGTTAAGAAAACCCAAAGTAGCGTAAACGACCATACTAAGTCATTGAAAGAAGAATGGGCAATGGGCCTAAAGAGGCCGAGCAAGCACGAGTCAAATAATACCACGGCAAGAAAAACAGAGTGTTATGGCAGGAGTGGCAACAAGATTACGGAGTGAACAAAGAATGGGCTAAGAGGGGGAAAACTCACAATCTAGCAAAAACTAGCCCCATGAAAGGAGCAAGCCAATAAAGAATGAAAGAAAGAAAAAAAAAAAGTTCACGCCATAAGAGGTCAAGGATGAACAGCAAAATGCACAGACGAGCCTCCAAACCATGGCAAACGCATGAGCAGCGGACAAACTTTTGGCGTACACTGGAAGTGGAGCACATACAAGGCCCAGGCACTACCAACCGGTATCTAGCCAATACAGGAGTAGTGGGTCATGGGTCAGAGGTAAGAGGGAGTATGGTCTAGCAGTGGGGAGAAGGGAAAGCCTATTCTGGGGTTCCCGCTCAAACTCTTTTGGGTGAAATGTCCTGTTGGGATGACATACCACCCAAAAGAGGAAGGATGAGCTGGAACCACTAGGTGCATGCCATGAGGGATAGCAAGAAAGAATACCCATGCCATGGAGGATAAGAATGTCATGGCAAACAAGCAAATAAAACAGTCTTCTTTGTCTAGTAATAGAAAGTGACACAGCCAACACAGTTAAGTGGTGTTGGCTGGACATCTAACAAACCCGTGGGTGGTCGGGAGGAACACCCTAAACCAGACAAAAGTAATTAAAGGCTAAAATGGTAAAAAACAGTCATGGCCGGCAGTATATAAAGGGTCCGTGCCGTGAACAAAATCATCATCGCAACAGTAGTAATAACCACAAGAGTAATTGTCATCACACTACACGAGTAAGCACTAAGAAAGAAAGAAAAGAAGGGGAAGAAATTGAAATAACAAATAGAGAAAAAAGAAACAGAGAATTAGGAAGAGAGTGAGAGAGTGTAGAATGGCAGACATGCACCAATGTTGACACCTCATTTTACAACTTGCATTTAACCAATCGGTAGATCTTTAGATTTGTGATACAAAACAAATCTTGATGCTCTAACAATCATAATGGTATGTCATGGGTTTTGATCGGACCACCTAATCAAAAGTTATCATACAATCAATTTTCAATGATCATGACTCACCTACACGATGGGCCTAGTCACGTCCTATCTTAAACACTTAATTTTGATTGGTTCCAACAAGAATTAATTTAAAATTAATAATGTGTGAATTTTGATTGGATTTCATTTTATTTATTTATTTATTTTAAATAAAAAATGTTTTCCTTTATGGCATCTTATCTGCTCTTTTGAAAAACAATTTGGAAAGAGAAAGATATGATCCATGAAAAATTAAAAAAAAAAAAATGCTTAAAAAAAACGTTATTATCTTTAGCAGAAACTTGAATCGCATTTTTGGCTTGGAAAACGTTGAAATTTGATTTTCTCTATTTCTGGAAAAGTTGTAGAGAATTAAATTTCTTTTCAAAAAAACACCAATCTCGAATCAATTGGAACTTTGAGAAAAAAGTTATGGCCAAAATACGAAACAGGTGCAGAAGATAACACAAATTTCTCATCATCTTCAATTTTCTTTCAAAATTTCAAATGAGGATCAACACCCAATCTGATCAAGCTTATCTAATAGGCTTATTCCCTCCCATAGCTTCAGAAAAATTGTTTTTGAAAAAACAAGTTGGATAGGAAAACAGATACATTCTTTGAAAAATTTCAAAAAACAGAAAAACACTTAAAAAACGTTACTATTTTCAGCGGCAACTTAAATCGCATTTTTAGCCTGGAAAACGTTGAAATTTGGTTTTCTCTATTTCTGGAAAAGTTGTAGATAATTGAATTCCATTTCAGAAAACACTAATTTTGAATCAATTGGAATTTTGAACAGAAAGTTAGAGCCAAAATACAAAATAGGTGCAAAAGATAACACAAGTTCAGCATCATCTTCAACTTCCTTTCAAAATTCAAATGGGGATCAACACCAAATCCGTTCCAGCTCATTTAAACAGGTTTATCTCCTCCCTTAGCTTCAAAAGAAAGCTAATGACTTAGCTTTAAAGTTAAGCCATCCCTTCCCTTATAAATAGAGAAAACCTCTTCCATTTTCTGGACCCCGAAATTCCCTCTGGAGAGCTAGTGAGAAAGCAGAAAAGAAAAACTGTTGTGCAACCATTGTTCTTACTTTGGTTGTAGTTGAGTACTTCCTTGCTTTCTCCCTAGCCCTTTAAGTGATCACTTCCCCCTTTTAATTTATGTTCTATGCAAGTAAGTAGTTAATTATATTCTTAACTTTCCACACATGCTTGAATAAATGCTTAACAAGTTATTATTTGTTTCTTTCATGATATGCTTGGATCAACATGCCTATATGTCTCATTGATATTCCTTTTAAATGCTTAGATGAACACTTCTAGGCTAATACACAAATTTTCTCTTGAATGCTTAGATGAACACTTCTAGGCTAAAACACAACTTTCTCTTGAATACTTAGATGAACATGTCTAGGTAGTTGTTTTGCTTTGTTAAATGCTTGAACAAACATGTCTAAGTATTTTGATTTTCTCTAGATGAATATGTCTAAGGGATTTTCCTTTACTTCTTTTCATAATTGCTTGGATGATCAAATATGCTTAAATGTTTTATTTTTTATTTTTTCTCTTTGCAATTATGTTGATGACAAATAACATGACAACTTTGTTTTTCTTTTTTTCACATGCTTAGATTAACATGTCTAGGCTAGGAATTCTTTGTTTACATTGATTTCTTGGATGAACATGCCATTACCTTCATACTTTCTTTACATTAAAATTGTTTTCTAACAAATTTTTTGTTTTGTTTTTTTGTTTCTCTTTATGTCAGATTCCCCTAACACATATTTGCTTACAATTCTTGCAAATTAACATGTTAGTATGACATATTGTTTGTATTTGTTTGACATGACGTGATGTTGGCCACCTTAACCTAGGAGACCGGTTTTACCGGGCGAGATGGGTGCTTAATCCTTTCCCATCTTGTAAATTAGCCTCTGAACCAAAATCAAGGGTTCAGACTATGCTATTGTATATGCAATTTCACATTTTTTAGAATGTAACTGGGAAATAAAGCAATATAATTTATTTTTCTTAGATTGTATCTAGGACAAAAAGCATTGTAAATTTTTGTTACAAAATTGATGTAAATTGTCATATATTAATACAACAAAAGTATTTTTTTATATTGAAGGTTTTCTTATTTTTCCATTTAAATTAAATAAGTGGCGACTCCATGGAAAACCCTCGATCTAGGTGTGAGCGACCGCGACCCCAACCCGCCAATTTTTTTCTTAAACTACGCCTAACCCACGCGAAAGGGTAGCATCGTGATGCTCAAAATGTTGAATTCACTGTAAAATGTACTCCCCCTAGATCGAGGGTTTTACATGGAGTCGCCACTTATTTAATTTAAATGGAAAAATAAGAAAACCTTCAATATAAAAAAATGCTTCTGTTGTATTAATATATATGACAATTTACATCAATTGTGTAACAAAAATTTACAATGCTTTTGTCCTAGATACAATCTAAGAAAAATAAATTAAATTACTTTATTTCCTAGTTACATTCTAAAAAAATGTGAAATTGCATATACAATAGCATAGTCTAGAACTCTTAATCTTGGTTCGGAGGCTAATTTACGAGATGGGAAGGGATTAAGCACCCATCTCGCCCGGTAAAACCGGTCTCCTAGGTTAAGGTGGCCAACATCATGTCATGTCAAACAAATACAAACAATATGTCATACAAATATGTTAATTTGCAAGAATTGTAAGCAAATATGTGTTTTGAAGGTAATGCCATGTTCATCCAAGAAATCAATGTAAACAAATAATTCCTAACCTAGACATATTCATCTAAGCATGTGAAAAAAAGAAAAACAAAGTTGTCATGTTATTTGTCATCAACATAATTGCAAAGAGAAAAAAATAAAATAAAACATTTAAATATATTTGATCACCCAAGCAATTATGAAAAGAAGTAAAGGAAAATCCCTTAGACATGTTCATCTAGAGAAAATCAAAATACTCAGACATGTTTGTTCAAGCATTTAACAAAGTAAAACAACTACCTAGACATGTTCATCTAAGTATTCAAGAGAAAGTTGTGTTTTAGCCTAGAGATGTTCATCTAAGCATTCAAGAGAATATTTGTGTATTAGCCTAGAAGTGTTCATCTAAGCATTTTAAAGGAATATCTATGAGACATATGGGCATGTTCATCTAAGCATATCATGAAGGAAACAAATAATGACTTGTTAAACATTTATTCAAGCATGTGTAGAAAGTTAAGAACATAATTAACTACTTATCAACATAGAACATAAATTAAAAGGGAGAAGTGATCACTTAAAGAGTTAGGGAGAAAGCAAGGAAGTACTCAATTACAACCAAAGTAAGAACAATGGTTGCACAACAGCTTTTATTTTCTGCTTTCTCACTAGCTCTCTAGAGGGAATTCGGGGTCTAGAAAATGGAAGAGGTCTTCTCTATTTATAGGGGAATGGATGGCTTAGCTTTAAAGCTAAGTTATTAGCTTTCTTCTGAAGCTAATGGAGGAGATAAACCTGTTTGAATGAGCTGGAACGGATTTGGTGTTGATCCCCATTTGAATTTTGAAAGGAAGTTGAAGATGATGCTGAATTTGTGTTATCTTCTGCACCTGTTTCGTATTTTGGCCATAAATTTTTTCTCAAAATTCCAATTGATTTGGGATTGGTGTTTTTTGAAAAGAAATTTAATTCTCTACAACTTTTCCAAAAATAGGGAAAATCAAATTTCAACGTTTTTCAAGCCAAAAATGCGATTCAAGTTTCTGCTAAAGATAATAACGTTTTTTGAGCATTTTTCTGCTTATTTTTTTCTTAAAAATTTTTTGTGGATCATATCTTTCTCTCTCCAAATTGTTTTTCAAAAGAGCAGAAAAGATGCCATAAAGGAAAACATTTTTTTATTTTTAAATAAATAAATAAATAAATAAAATGAAATCCAATCAAAATTCGCACTTAATTAATTTTGAATTAATTCTTGTTGGAAGCAATCAAAATTAAGTTTTTAAGATAGAACATGATTGGACCCATCGTGTAGGTGAGCCATGATCATTGAAAATTGATTGTATGATAACTTTTGATCAGGTGGTTCGATCAAAACCTATGGCATATTATTATGATCGTTAGAGCATCAAGATTTGTTTTGTATCACAAATCTGAAGATCTACCGGTTGGTTAAATGTAAGTTGTAAAATGGGGTGTCAACACTAGGAGGAGTACATTTTATAGTGAATTCGACATTTTGAGCATCACGATCCCACCCGTTCGTGCGGGTTAGGCCTAGTTTAAGAAAAAGTGGCGGGTCGGGGTCGCGGTCGCTCACAACCAATAGACTTTTTTTCCTTCTCTCCCTCTAAAAGCATACTCTCTATTAGAAATAAAGAACTCGTTTGGGCACAAGCCATTCAGACCCGTTTCCTCAAAGTGTGTAATTTTCATAGCAGGATCCTCCTACGAGGTTACCCACATTGAGAAAGTGGTTCCCTCCTTGGCCTTAGTCCCGTGACGAAACCGAGCGCTGCAAACTAATCTTTTCTTCTTTAATTTTACCAATTATTGCTATCGTCTTTACCATTGCACTTATAATGTGTTCTTTTCCCTTGCTTTAATTATATATTTTTTACTTATTTTTGTCTAACAATAACGTATTCCTGTTATCATTGTTTTATTGCATTTATCTGCCATAACCTTTCTGTAGCAACCTCGCTTTTCATGGGCATGTGACTAAAATTTCGACATACGAGGTACAGTTTGTGCACAAGCCAGATCAAAGTGAGTTGCAATTGGGCCGGTCCCAACTCCCTTATCCAGAACACTTGGGTCTAGTGTAGCAGGAGGCAGTCTAGCCCAAAAATCACAAAAGACCCACCACAATGGGTAGAAAAGAGTTGGTAAATTATAGGAAAAAAACCATTATGTCCGAATGGCAGGAATACTGGGTCATAGGCCTAGAAAATAATAAATGGGCCTCAAATGAATCAAGTGGGCTTAAAAGAGCCTAGAGGAAGAAGAAATAAATCCATGGGCACTATGAGAAAATAGAAAGTAAGCAGGAATGAGCCAAAGAGGCCCGAAGTAAATGAATTAAGTAAGTAAGAGGGTAATGGCAAGCCCATAAACTCCTAAAGGAAAAGGATGCGGAAGTTTGGGTTGAGGAAGCCCAAAAAGAATTAGCAATAGCCTATGGGAATACAGAATTAGAATGGGCCGAGGATGCCTAAGGAAAAGGAATGGGCCGAGGATGCCCAAGGAAAAGAAATGGGCCAAGGAAGCCTGTGAGCAATAAAATTGGGTCAAGAGGGCCCGAAATAGCATGAGTGCAGACCCAATGAAAATATGGGGTCATTGTAATTAAGTAAAACAAAAAAAAAAACATACAGCAGGCCTAAAAGAGGTTCGGTAAGCACGGATTAAATAACACCACGGCAAGAATAACAGAATGACATGATAGGAATGCTAGCAAATCCATAGAAGAAACAGGGAGTGGGTTAAGAAGAGAAAATCACACAATCAAGCAAAGCCCAGCCCTCGTAAGAAGCAAGCCATAAAGAATGAGAGCTCAGAAATTAGTTCACACCACAAGAAGTTAAGAATGGGCGGCAGAACAAACAGGCGAGCATCCAGGCCATGGCAAACACATGAGCAGCAGACAAGCTTTGGACACACATGGAAGTGGAGCACGCACAAGGCTTAGACATCACCAACTTGTACTCAGCCAATACAAGAGTAGTGGGCAAGAGTCAGATGACAGATATGCACCAATAAGCTAATCACTTCTCTCCCTCTAAAAGCCTACCCTTTATTAAGGATTAAGGATCTTCTTTGGGGCATAAGTCATTCAGGCTCATTCTTTCAAAGTGGGTAATTTCTACAATAGGACCCTCCTGCGAGGTTATCCACTATGGGTCACAAAGGAGTTTGTGACCCAACTCGAATCTTATCCTCCTCTGTGTTTTTCGTGGAGTCTCAGGCTATGTACTGAGATTCCTTCTCTTTAACTATATCTCTCTTTTTTCCTCTTGTGTATCACTCTCTCTTTCTCTCCCCCCAGATTTTCCAACCCCCATCTCACACCTTCTCTTCCCCTTTTTATATCCTTCCCTTAGTGGGTTTGTCATCATGAATGACGAGTTTTCCCAAAAAGATGGCCCTATTTTGACCTATATTCCTAATCGGATGGGACCTACTGCACATTTCTGAATTGACTCTATTGGAACTTGTGCCAACCTCCAAATCTATGCTCGGCTAACGGATATCCCCAAGGCATTATGTAATGTTCTTGGTGATGCCTTTGGTCGATTTGTACTATACCATCCTTGGACCCTCCATCACTTGTTTGGTACGACTTGATTGGGCCTAACTTAAGTGGGCCTTGGCCAGTATTTGATTTATGAAGTGTACACTAACCATTAAAAATTCTTTTAGTCAATCAAATATATTTATAATTCAGGTTTATATTAAAGAAAATTGATTTTTTATTTTTATTTTTATTTTTTTATCATATGAATCATATTGGATTGATTACTTGTTAAGAATGTTAACATGATATTAACTCATTTATTAATCATTTTACAGCATGCCGAATTGCTCTTAAACGAATTCATTTACACCTTAGATTTTTGTGACCCCTCCACTCATGCTATTGAGATATTGGCTATTCGATCATTTCTTCGCCAAAATCTTTATTTAATTTTTAAATTTGTTTTCATCCTAGGGTTTTATGAGGGTATAGAAGCGAGTGTAGAACACAAACCTCGACACTCAAAAAAACCGTAATGGATACATCGACAGCCACCTTGTCTAAACCCCACACAAACCACTGAAAATGGAAAGCCCAGATTCAAAAACCACAATATCTCCTCCACCACCGCCACCACCACAACAAGAACCCGAACCCAAAAAGCTTAAAATGTCCACCACCACCACTTCGGACGACGAAGACACTACCACCACCACCACCACCACAAGCCCCAAAAAGCAAAGATACAAGCGCCGCAAAATCGCGATCTTCTTCGCCTACTGTGGCGTGGGCTACCAAGGCATGCAAAAGAACCCAGGTGCCAAAACCATCGAATCCGACCTCGAAGAAGCGCTCTTCCTCTCCGGTGCGGTGCCCGAACAGGATCGAAACAACCCGAAACGCTACGACTGGGCTCGCTCGGCCCGAACCGATAAGGGTGTCAGCGCCGTGGGTCAAGTAGTCTCGGGCAGGTTCTATATCGACCCGCCGGGTCTCGTCGAGCGGCTCAATTCGAATCTCTCCCCTCAGATTCGGATCTTTGGGTTCAAGCGGGTGACGGCGTCGTTTAATGCCAAGAAGTTTTGCGATCGAAGGAGGTATGTGTATTTGCTACCTGTGTTTGCCCTTGATTCCTCTTCGCATCCTGATAGAGAGAGCGTTTTGGCTAGTGTAGGGTCTGGGAATGAGCTTGTTAAGTGTTTAGAATGCTCCGAGAGAGGCCGTAAGGTCGTAGGTATAATGGGTAAGCGTAGTTTTGAGTTTAAACCTGTGAGTCCTGAGTCAGGCATTTCGTCGAACAGTGAGGATGCAAGAGTAGAATCTAATGTTAACAATGAAAATAGGGGTTCTGTTGAAAACGGTGATGCTGATAAGTCAAATTCTGAATCTATGGAGGAACCTAAGGTTGTAGATCACAAGGAAGTTTCTGAAATTGTGGTTGAAACCGTAAGTTCTGACCAGAATGAGGGTACTGATGAAAAAGCAAATGGAGAGGAGAAGGGTGCAAAGGGAAGTGGGTTTTGTTATGGTGAGAAGGAGAGGGAGAGGTTTAGTGGAATTTTGATGCATTACGTGGGGACTCATAACTTCCATAACTTCACCACCAGAACGAAAGCTGAGGACCCTGCTGCGAAGCGCTTTATCATTTCATTCGAAGCAAACACTGTGGTTACGGTTGAGGGCATTGAATTTGTCAAGTGTGAGGTTGTGGGACAGAGCTTCATGCTTCATCAGATTCGTAAAATGATTGGGCTTGCGGTGGCTATCATGAGGAATTGTGCTCCGGAGTCATTGATAGAAAAAGCTTTTCAAAAGTAAGTGCTCCCTTCTTTGTATTTATTGCTTGCATTTTTGTTTGAAAACTTACAATGTGATTCTCATAACATTATGTACCAAAAAAAAAAAAAAAAATTGCAGGGATGTGAACATTAATGTGCCTACGGCTCCTGAGGTTGGTTTGTTCTTGGAGGAATGCCTCTTTAGCTCATATAACCAGAAGTGGAAAGACACTCATGAAGAGGTGTCAATGAAAGCATATGAAGAAGAGGCAGAAGAATTCAAAATGAAGCAAATCTACTCTCATATTGCATCAACAGAGCATAAAGAGGGAGCTGTGGCCCTTTGGTTGCATTCTCTGAACCATCGGAATTATCCAGATTTACGCGTTGACAACAATGAAGACACCAGTAATGGGAAAAGTACTGAAGTAGTGAACATGGCTGAGTGAATTGGCACTGCAGAAAAGATGATTTGGAGCACTGCATTGACTTTTATGCGTGCCCTTATTTACAATATTCATATACTAATTGATCATCTGGAAAAACAATCACATGTGTTGAATGTATGACCCCAATACGTGTTCTGTTTTCAGTTCATCATTTGAGGTAATCCATTTACATAATTTATATGATTATTGACAAGTTTTGATAGGATTACTGCAGCTGTTGGTGGTTCTTTTATAGCATATGGATGTTTGATATACTTGGGAATTTATTGGTTTTTTCGAATTCTTGGGAAAATTTTCTGCAGCATCTTTTTTCAGTTTCTTCATTTCTGGCATTTTCATGAAGCTGAATATGTTTTTTGAGAAAATTCATGATGCAAAATTTTACTCATTTTAGCTTTGTTAAGCCATTCTCCTAAAGCTTCATTAGTAATTTTTTGGAGAAAAAAGAAACAAACACATGCCTTGCATGTGCCACCAAAATTATTGCTCAAAATTATTGTTTGAAAAGGGGGGGAAAAAATCTGAGGCCTGCTCCTTCGGTATGTATAAGTTTTTGTAACCTTTTCTTTCCCACCCTTTTTGTGGTTTAGATGGTTGGATAATTAGAGGAGCCTAATGCTAGTTGAGCATTTTGGATATCATTTTGCTTGGTACTTTTGTTTAGGATGATTAAGCCTCCAGGAGTGGAGAGGCCAAAGCGTGTATTGTGAGCACTAGAACCGGGTAAACACCAGAGGCAAAATCAAGATTTCAACATCGAAAATATCATATTCTATCTTTTATGCGCCACAGATGTATAACTGTATGAGTTGTAATAAGGTAATATTTGTAATGGATAAATGGATTTCAACATTACATCAATATCATGTTCAAATAATATATTGAAGACAGGCAATTTCTCACAAATGCAAGTAGCCATCAAGTAGTAGGCAGAAAACATATTCGCATGGTCAAACTTACTGTGAAGCACTTGGATTACACTGCAGAGGCATGATACATTGATACATCATCTTTCATGCTTTAATTCATCAAGTAACAAAGAAAACGTTAGAGCTGGAGAATAAAAAAACACAACTAATTTGGTAATGTCTTCATATTACACAAAATAGCAGAAGCAAAATTCTGTGGGTGTTAAATTCACAAATGAAGCTTTTGACAATGAGAAATGCACGTTTACAATATTTTCACAATAAAGTTTAGGTACAAGATTGTTACTTAGCCTGTTATTGATGAGTAAAAAAGAAAATAGTTTCAGTACTACTACCTAGAATTTATTAAAATGTTGTGGACATAACATTTCTTTTTCTTTTTAGGAATTGAGAGGCAAAAGAATCGTATATAAGTTAGGCAACAAGAAATGCAAGCAAACAATAAGCATTTGTGAAGTGGTCTATTGATGTAATTGTGAATGATATCCTTTCTACTATAAATATTTTTGAGGATGTATCTTTCTCTTTTGTTAGAAGAGAGGGCAATTCTTCAGCCCATCTCTTAGCCTTTTGGGCTGCCTTCTGGCATAAATCTGGGCCTATTCCCCTCTCTTGCCCTCCTGCTATTGTAGCTCAAGCTCTGGACTGGAAGGAGATGGGTTGGGGCCCAAAGCTGGTTGGTTTCGGCCTTCTTTGCAATAAAATGAGGTTGTTCAGAAAAAAATAAATATTTTTTTATTTTTTGAAGGGCATAGAGTCAATGCAATTCTCACCGCTAGCGTCAGCAATGGGCCTCTTCGAGGTCAGTATCGGTTGTTACGGGGCATTGAATATTGATGGGATTAGGAGGAGTCTCTGAGATTCCAAATTAGTCTGAGTGAGAATCGGAATTCCTGGAAAAACATGAATTCCATGGAAGTAGAAGAAATGGCGGTTGACTGGACCCGACTCCCGCGAGACATCCTGGAAACAATATCCAAGAATCTCACAATTTACACCGACTACCTCCGATTCCAAGCCGTATGTCACACGTGGCGAATCTCTGTCCCAAAGATCCCTCACCACCTCCCTCCTCAACTCCCATGGCTAATGCTCCCACTCTCCCAACAATCCCAGTCTCAATCCCACCGACCTTTCCTCGACCTCTCCGACCACAAAATCCACCTCCTCAACCTCCCCGAAGCTGCTTCCCACCTTAAACGCCGATGTGGCTCTTCACACGGCTGGCTCATAATCCTCGACGAAACCCCCACAATTCTTCTCCTTAACCCTCTCACTCGAGCCAAGCTCAATTTGCCTCCTCTCTTCACTTTCCCCAACGTTGTCACCTTCAACTACTCCGAGATCGGCAAAGAATACGCCCTCCGATCCTTGTCTGGAAACATCTACCGCCGCAGTTTGAAAGAAATGCGCGACTCTTTCATCAAAAAACTCGTCCTCTCCTCGAGTCCTGCTCTAAATACCAACTTCATCGCGCTGGCGATTCTCAATCAAACCGGCGATTTAGTCTTCTGTAAGAATGGCGATCAAGCTTGGACTTTCATACACGACGCAAGGTCTTTCTGCGAGGATGTGATATACTATAACGACCTATTCTACGCGGTGGACAAGAGCGGCGGTATTGCTGTGTGCGATGTACACGGTGAGAACTCGCCGCGCGTTTCGATTATCAAAAGATTCGAAACCCCGAGACAATTCGGGGGCGATATGCAATACCTGGTGAATTCTGGGGACGATTTGTTGTTGGTTACACGGTACTTGGATCTTGGATACGAAGACGGTGGTGACCCTTACAACAGTCCCACTGTGTTCTACAAAACGGTGCAGTTTGAGGTTTTTAGAATGGATTTTAGCAGAGGGCCACCGATGTGGGAGAGGGTTTGGGACTTGGGTGATCGAATGTTGTTCGTTGGAGAGAATTCTTCGTTGTCGTTGTCGGCTTCGGATTTCCGGGGATGTTTAGGGAATTGTATCTATTACACGGATGATTACTGTGAATCGAATTATGATGGTGCTTTTCGAGATTATGATATAGGGATCTTTAATTTATGCGATGGAAGTATTGAAGCTTTGCCATGTTACCACCCCAATTCACATTCTCAGTTGCATTGGCCTCCACTTTGGGTTTCACCCAATCCATGCTAAATATTGGAGCCTGAAGCCTTGAATTGATGTAAGTTAATCACTCACTTCTAGGGGTCCTCTTGTATATGTATTTCTTTTATATGTATATATATGTTGCTTCTAAAATTGCTTTGGATGCAAGTGATGATTTTAGCATACTTTTAGTAATTATCTAGTAATATTACATTTACTTGAAGTGACTTTGTCTATTGGATTTCTACAAGATGGTTAGTTATTTAATTCAGATGGGAATCCTAGAGATCATGACAATATACGAAATTTTTTTCTGTAGAGCAATATAAAATCAAAGTGTACTTTGATGGGAAACATGTTGGTTAGTTGTTTAATTCAGATGAAAATCCTAGTGATCATAAGGCCTTTGCACAGGTTAACTTATGACAATATCTGGAAATTTTACTGTAGAAGGGATATAATAATCAAAGTGGGCTTTAATGCGAAAGTGAATTTTTGGCTTTGATATATGAGGATGATAATATGTATGTTTTACTCGGGGAATGAGGCAAGAGGTTTGGACCTCGAGATGCAAATATGGTATTGGTCTGGAATTCTAAGGCTATTGCCTGATAATCCTCATATATAATATAACATTGACATCTTCTGAAAATTGGATTAAAAACGATACATATATATATTTATTTTTGAGGAAAAAAAAAACGATACATATAAGTAATGATGTATAAATGAACATAATGTTTGTGATGGCCTTAATTTGGGGCTGGTCAATTGAACAATTTGAAAGTCACTAGAGTTCCAACTTCCAAGCGTAGGGAGGGGAGGTCGGAGCAGATTTTAACCAGAAGAAAATAGACATCATATTATTGATACTTCATTCACTTGCACAAATTTATAAGGTGATATTCTTCAATCCTCACCCGTTACCTCACCCTTTAACAAAGTAATCTTGTGGTGGGTAATTTGGATTTCAATAATTGATATCTGATGTTTGATATTATATAAATAATTTTAAAAATAAAGGTGGACAAACATAATTTACTACATGTGCAATTAGCCAGCAAATACCAGGCAGAAACCATATTGGCCATTGCCGAAGTACCAATCACTTGGATTTTACTGTATTACCATTTTTTCAAGCTGAACATACCTAAAAATAAAATATGGTCACCCGCAAAACCATTCTTGTGCAAGTCCAAGAGAAAAGAATATACTGCAGTTGTCATTGTAGAATGAGGCTCTAGATACTGCAAGAAGTAACAAATCTTAATTTTTAGACTCCCATCTTAGAGTTTATTCACACTTCAAAGGTTCCAAGAGTTGCACAAGCTGAAGATTTGATCTTGACCCTTTTATTTGTTTACCTTGATTGACTTCTTAAGTTTGGCTTCTTAGGTTTACTACACGTGAATTCAAGAACATCTGCTTATTGCCAAATAAAAACTGCAGATTCTTGTTGGTCTAATAACATGTTTTAGGTTTAAAATTTTGAAAATACAATTGATATACACTCCACAATCCTGAATTTAAAACTCTTCGAACTTTCACTCAAATCTATGATGCATTAGATGGCCAAATCAATTAAAAAAACATTATTACCAAAGTTTTACTTTGAGAGAGTGAGAGAGAGAGAGAGAGAGAGAGAGAGAGAGAAACACCAGGTTGATGAAACTTTTGGTTGCAACATTGACTACCAAAAAAAAAACTAGAGGACATTAGTGTGATGTTGACTATCAGTGTTTCGATGCTTAAATTAGCAATCGGGTTGTGTTGTTCTAGAGAAGAAGAATGGATTTAGTATCTACCTTCTTTTTTGAGAATTCTCCTTTTTGAAGATTGTTTTAGGTAGTTACTGATGGAGAACAGTTTATTAAATGCAAGTAATGACTTGTAACCATTGGCATTGATCTCATATCCTAATTGGTTCACATCTCTACTAGTTTCTCATGCTTAGATCAAGGGTATTGGTTGGCATCAATTTGGGAACTAATATCGTTATATTGCGGAGGTTCAACCAAGTAGGTGACCTATTTTTGCTAAGTAGGTGATATGGCATTCTTTGTTTTGCATATTTATACCAGTGATTATTTGAACCCAAACCTAACCTAATTCATTACCTAGTCGATAATAAAATAATAATTATGCTCTTTTTTGTATTTGAACAAAATGGTTGAGAAAACCCACGACAGAGGGTCTTTTTTGGAACACTTAGAAGTTATGCATAAAAAATATCAATTGCTTGATGAGTTTCTTGAAGCACATCAAATTAAGTAAAAAAAAAAAGAAGTGGTAAATCATAGCTAATTGCAACTTTTGAATTTCCGTTTTCTCCTACATAAATCATTATATAGATGTGAGTATTAAAAAAATGGTTAAAATCTAAAGTTACTTCTTTTTTTTTTAAATTGATTGTCATTTTTGTATTTATTTTTGTCATTTTTATCCTTAAAGTTCATCAAGCTTGTTGTCAATCTAATTCTTCTGTCCACTTCGGTTAAAAGTTGTATGTTAACATCTTTTAAAACAATGTAATTTTTTAAAACAATGTAATTTTTTAAAATAATATATTTTTTAAAATCTCTCTCTCTCTCTCTCTCTCTCTCTCTCTCTCTCTCTCTCTCTCTCTCTCTCTCTCTCTCTCTCTCTCTCTCTCTCTCTCTCTCTCTCTCCCTATGTTGTTTCTTCCCTAACTTGATCTACATCATCTTTAGGGATTAGTATGAGGTGGTAGTGGCATAAAGTTCATGGCTCCAAGATTGGCTCACAAAAGCAAGCTTGTACCTTTGTGGTGGACCTTTTTGTGTTTTGGGCTGAATTGCTCCTGTCATACTATGAGTCAATGATTTTGGGATAGGAGAGTCGGGACTGACCTAACTGAAACACACCCTAGGCCAGCTTGTGCACAAGTCAGAGCCCTGGCAGGAAAGTGTTTTCTTTTGTGTTCTTTCTTTTCCGTTGTTATTCCTTATCCCCCTCTACTATTCCCCTGTTGTTTTTTTTGCTGTGCACATCTATGGCCTTTTATACTGCTTGCTATGACATGGTTTATCATTTTTACCTCTCAACTACTTTTGGCCTGTTATGGGTGTCCTTTCAGGATTGTTCACTGGTCTGCCGGCTGCCCAACCACCACCACTACCCTGTATTGGCCGCGCCATGCCTCATTCCCAGACAAAAGTAGTTTCACCTTTATTTGCCTTATTGCTTCTAGGCTTGCAGGCTGAAGTGTCTGCCATGCTAGTTTCACATATATTAAGTCTTCCTTCAATTTCTACCGTCTAACATTTCTGCTGGATCAATTCACACAATATCTTGGGCTTCCCTAACCCATTTTATTCCTTGGGAATTCTCAGCCCATTTCAATCTTTGGGCATCCTCGGCCTATTTCATTTCTTGGGTATCCTTGGCTCGTTTCATTCTTTGGGCATCCTTGACATGTTTCATTCTTTCCTACTTCTCACATTCCCATGGGCTTTTGCTAAATCCTTTGGGCTTCCCTGGCCTTATTACCACATCCTTTACCTTTGGGTTTATTAGCCCACAAACCAATCCCACTTACCAATTCCTTTCTTTGGGCCCCTTCGACCCCTTTTTGTTTTTTTTTTCTCCCTATTTCTTATTATTCCCATGGGTTTATTACTTCATTCTTTGGGGCTTCCTTAGTTCGTTTACTTTTTTGGAGCTACTTTGTTATTTTATGGGCTTGTGGACCATTGTTCTTGCTATTCGGGCTTAGTGGTCTTTACTTTGCTATTTTCTTTCTTCACCTTTCTCATATTGTTGGGCTTTTTTGTCGTTGGGCCCTTTTGCTAAAAAATGGGCATCAATATTCAACCCTCTGAGCATATGAATTGCTCCAGCAATTCATATGCAAATAAAAGGTCTCTTCCTTCTCTCCTCTTTTTTTTCGCGGGTTTTTTGAACAGTGGGCCCTGCCTTATTTTCCTTCTTGCCGTAAACAGTGTTGTCTCTTCGAATTTCCTAGTTTAGTAGTTATTATGAAACATAGCTTCTGCTTCATTAATACAATGCTTCTTTTGACGGCTGACCCATTGCATCTTTTCACATCATCTTTATTGTTATTAGTAATTAAACCATTCATTTCCCATCATTCGCTCAAAACATCTTTTCATTCCCTTTTCTTCACCGTATCTTCTTTCTCAAAGCCTCCCTATCAATCTTCCCCAATCAAATAAACTCATCATGACGCTGGCGAAAGGCGAGGGTTCTTCTCGCCGTAAGGGAAAACAAGTTGCCACTGATGATCCTCCTACCAAAATCGTGGGAGAAGAGGCTCCCCTCTTTGAATCGGAACGCTCCGAGGAGGAGGAAGGGGGTTGCGACTCAAATAGCAAGTGCCCTCCCCTTATCGATCCATGGTACGACACCTACATCCATTTCCCCATGGTGTCCAATGACTAGTTCCCTTTACTGCCGGGCCGCCTGTGGCTCTTTATTTTCCACCGTGATACGGAGGTGTCTTGGGCCCCTTTGGCTTCCACCATTCCCGATCTTGATATATGCCAAGGGACATCGCTTCCAGTGCCCATCCTCTTTGAATTTTGGTTGAGTACCTCTTTGGGTTGGAAGGAGTGGGTGGGCAAAAAGTTGTCCGATACGGGTTTCATGGCGGCGTTACATTAGGTTGGCGTGTTAAAGGCCATTGTTTTATCCCATTGCTTGTCCAATTATAGGGACTTGTTCAATCTTCGCCATTTGGTCCACCAATGGTGTAGCGCCACCCATACCTTCTTTCTTTCTTGCGACGAGATCACCGTGACTTTAGAGGATGTGGCGAACCAACTGTTGTTTCCCATTCTTGGTGATGTGGACCCGAGGAATATTGAGCTTTCCACCGAGGAAGAGGCTGTGGAGGCCGAGTTGGAGAAAAGGATGAGTGGGAAGTTGTCGCATTGGGTTGGGACTTTCTCCAAGGCTTCCGATGTTGTCCACCATGCGGCCTTTGTTGTGTTTTGGCTATTTAAGTTCGTTTTTGGCTTTCACCCTCATTATGCTGTAAAACCTCTTTATTTTCGCTTAGCCATAAAGATTTTTGTCGGGGTGAGTCTGCCATTGGCACCTATGTTTCTGGGTCACTTGTATGTGCAGTTGGATATTCTGTAGAGTGATGAGAGGCAGGCAAGCTCCTACCACATAGTTACTACTTCTACCCACAGTACCATTTTGCAACATCTGCTGTGGGAGCGTTGTGCTAGCATTTGGCAAAGTGCAAGTATGTCTATTTTTCCAAAGAGAAGTACTGCTCCTATCCAAAGGTTAATACTGATTTTTGTGGCCGTTTTGTCTCTAATTTTCCATCGACTTACCGCTAGGTTGGGTTAAAGCCGTTTGGGCATCCTGCCATCGAGTTTTTTAATAATGGAGTTAGCTTTTGTTGGAGGGCATACAGGAATTTGGGCACTGGCTTCACATGTGCTGATTCGGTTATGGGCCCCTTTACTAACACCGTTGGGACCATCACCCCGTTAACTGCCTTTAATGAGAGGGGGATTACGTATTTGGCAGCCACTAATGCTGCGTGGCTGCCTTACCTTACTGATGAAGGTATCTACTTCGTACACTATTCTGCCAACAGGGTGAGGAGGCAGTTTAGGTTAGATTAGGACATACCTGATGATTTCACTGCCACTCTAGAGTTCACTACTTCCGTTTGGTAATTTCTGGAGCAGGCATTTCACAGCAGTCACCATTCTGGGTTCACATAGAGAAGGCCTTTGCACCGTTGTGATGCATGGGTATTGGCAGGCTGTGATAAAAAAATTTGGGCAAGAGTTGTTGGGTGGCTTTAGGTTTTCTCTCATTCCTCCTGAGGGCTTTCATGCCATCATTTTTGCCATATTTGAGTGGTAGCATGTGCTAGGAAACAGAGCAAGTCTGCCATATTTGAGTGGCAGGAGAAGGAGAAATGGTGGTATCTATATGCTGGTGAGTATCCCGCAGACTGGAAGAAGTAGGTGAAGGTGGTGAACCTTCTTGCGCTTGCTAAGAAGGGCTCGGTGTCTCGGAATGCTAAGCCCAAATCTGCCAAGAGAGGGGATGATTCTTCTGAGACTTGTTCCGATATTGTTCCCTATGAAGGCGGCCTTCCTCTTATTGGCAACATAGTTCTTGAGAGCTTTCCTCCTCCTTCTGCTTGTACCCGTTCCAGCAGGCGCTCTACTGCAGGCAAACCTAAGCCTTCGGCTCCTAGGCCACTACAAACGCTCCTTCTTCCAGTAGGACCTATGACAGTAAGAGGAAGACATCTCCACCGCCCCTATCTGCCCCTGCCGAAAGGAAAGTATGTTATTTTTAAGCTTTGCCTTCTCTCTATTTTACTTGTTTATAGGGCCTTCCTGTGGTTCACTTCACATGTATACTCATTCATCATCTTTTTTCTTCCTTGGCAATCTAATAAGCATAAGGAGGACAATTTTGCCACCCGCCCCATATTACTTGATGAGCTTGAGTTGGTGGTACATTCCTTCCCTTCGAATGCATTGTTATTGCCACGTGTCGCCATGTGTTTTCTCTCTTTTTTTTTTTTGCATTCTTATTTATTTCTCCTTCTTAATATTTTCCCTTTTTCTTTCTCTTCCCTTCTATCTCTTTTTTTTTTAGACTGATCCCGAGCCCCATTTTGTTTATCACCCCACGAGTGGAAAGGTTCCTACTACTATGGGCATGCCCATGGAGGGCTTTTTTGATGGGGCTGACATTGTGGCCAAAACCATGACCTCTGCTCCTATTGCTACACAAGGAGCTCCTGTCGAGGCTCCAATTCCTCCACCCAAGCCCATACCTGTTGAGGAGAGCATTCAGGCTGAGAGGGTTGGTGAGTTCGTTCCTACTTCTACTGAGATTCCTACTCCTCGGAAAGAAGTCACTCTTGTAGGTGCTTCACAAACTGGGAGTGCTTCTTGTTAGGACATATGTGATTCATGTTAGGAACATATGTCATCATGTATTGACTAATCCTTTGACAAAATGCACTTTACTTGTAATTGAGTAGATCTAGGATGTGTTTAGTGCTTCAAGAAATAAAGTTTCAAATTCAAGTGTTAAAACTATGCAAGTCTGTCTAAAAATCAAGTGATGAAGTGCTTGATTTTAAATCTTGAGATTTAAAAAGCTGTTCTAGCCCGATACTCGACAGATAGGGTATCTATCGAGAATTATGAAAATCAGATTTTTAGTTTTGATTTCATTCAAATTCGTGAGTATGAGTTTGAGCTTTCTTTTCTCACAATCCTAAACATATATAAGGATTATTTTAAAGGTCATCACAGTGAACACAGTTGCACAAGTGTGAAGCAAAGAGTTGTTCATGCAAATTGTGACCGGAAACCTAGTTTTCCCTAGTTCTTCTTTCTCTTTAAGAAGTTGCTGTATTTGCACATCGTAGGGTTTTGTGACCAAGCAACTTTGTGATCTTCATCATGTGATGAACTGAAGAACTTTGCAGTCAACATCCTTCTTAAGTTGGTGATTAAGTCACGTATTAGGATCTACGCATCTATTGGTTAGTCACGTACTGGGAGCCATGCTTTAAAATGGGAGATTGTCAGTACAGAACAACTCTAATTGGGGATTGGGTAAGGGTTCAACTGTAGGTTGGTATAAGGTACTGAGATTCCTTTACTTGTAACCGCTTGTTGTGATAATAGTGAATTCTCAAGAGCGGTGACCTTAAAATCACTCGGTGAGATTTTTGCCTTAGAGGTTTTCCCCATCGAAAACAAATCACCTTGTCAACTTTATTTTTCGCTACATTTTATTTTAGTTGGTGATTTGTTTGTGCTGTCACGTACATTCCATGTTAATTTGATTAATCAATAAACTTGGCTAATTAATTAATTAATTCATCACAAGTGATCAATACATTCTTCGCCTATTAAGTGGTGTCAGAGCAGACATACTCTGATTAGGTTTTTAATCTTTGCCATGTGATTCATTGACCCCTGTTTGTCATGGATAGAGGATAGTCACTCATTATTCGTTCTTTATTCGATGGTACTAACTATGCATACTGGAAAGTATGCATGAGAGTTTTCTTGCAGTCTTTAGATGAGAAAGTGTGGCAAGCTATGGAGATAGGCTAGACCAAGCCAAAGGAAACGCCGGCTGATCGGGATGATGCTAAGATCAAGGCGGCAAACTTCAATAGCTGGGCATTGAATGCCTTATTCAGTGTGGTCACAAATGAGGAATTCAAGACGATATCCTCCACTGAAATTGCGAAGGAAGTATGGACCATTCTCCAGACAACTTATGAGGGAACAAAGGCTATCAAGGACTCGAAACTTCAAAGGCTCACTACTAGCTTCGAAGAGATTAAGATGAAGGAGGATGAGTTATTTGATGAGTTCTATGCCAAGCTCGAGGACATAATGAACTCAGCTTTTAATCTCGGAGAAACCATTCCCGAACCCAAGATTGTGAGAAAGGTGCTCAGATCTCTGCTCAAGAGATTTCATGCCAAGATCACTGCTATTGAGGAATCAAAGGACATCGACAAGATTCCTTTGACAGAGCTGGTTGGCAATCTGCAGACCTATGTGTTGGGTTTGAAAATGATTGGAAAATCAAGTAAAGGTAAGAGCATGGCACTGAAGGCCAAGAGTAGTGACATAGATGAGTCTTCAGATGATGAAGATTCCAAAATGAAGTCCTACATTACTAAGTAATTCAAGAAGTTCACGAAGAATGCCAAAGCGAAGGGCTTTGACAAGGGCCATAGGCAATCTAGTTCTTCTCACTCTAAGAGCTTAGACAAAGGGAAGAAGGATGTTAGGGATAGCAATTAGTACACTATTCCTTCAGGACCTAAGTGCTTCGGGTGTCAAGGTTTTGGTCACACGAAACAAGAGTGCCCTATTTATCTCAAGTCCATCGGGAAGAGCAAGGCAATTGTTGCTGCTTTGAGCAAGGCAATTGTTGCTGCTTTGAGCAACACCGAACCTGAGGATGATTTCGAAAATGAGGATGACGAAATCCTAAATTCCTTCACTGCCATTGTCAATCCTACTGAGGGGATTGTAGAAGATGTGAATGAAGAAGAGGACTTGGTGGAATCAAAGTTTGAGAAGATGGATGAATAAGATGATATCCACACAGCCTATGCAAAAATATACAAGGTCTCGGAAAGATATGAGAAATTGTATAGGTTGGCCACCAAGAAGTTCAGTGATGTGGAGCTCGAATGAGAAGAAATCTCCTCAAAGTTTGATGAAGCCAATTAGACTATTGGAGCACTAAGGTTTGTGAATAATTTTTTGGCTGAGAAGACCAAGAAGCTTGAAGTAGAGTTGTTTCAAGTCAGAGCTCAATTGGAGAGGACTTCAAGTGCAAAGCTTGACGAGATGCTCATTATGTAGAAATCTGCTTCTAATTGAACCAGTTTAGGGTACGATTTCTCTTCTCCTAATATTGCTTCTTCTAGTACTATTGTTTTTGTTTCTTCTGCTAATAATGTTGAATTTGAGAACAATAATATTAAAACTATGATAGCTAGTGAGAACATAGACAAGAGTAAATCTATCTTAGGACCACCCCCTAAGCTTATTAAGAAAGAAACCAAAAACCCTAGGGCTAAGAAAAGTAATGCTCAAAAGTCTAAAGAGAAGAAGCAGCATTTATGTCATCATTGTGGAGTAGCTGAACATACTTGACCTAATTGCTATAAGTGGCTAGCCACTCAACAGAGCAACAACATCGTCTCATCGGGGAACCTAAGTCAGTTTTCATCCTCTCTTACTCCTCTTAGAGATCTCCTCAAAGTCTTCATGTTCCTTTTGAACTTGAACAATTGTAATTTTTCCCCTTCTCTGTCGGTTCAAGGGTTCGCTAAAAAGAAAGGTTCTTCCAAGGTGTGGAAGGAAAAAGGGTCCAAGTGATTTAGTCACTTCTCTCTCTCTCTCTCTCTCTCTCTCTCTATTTCTCTCTCTCTCTCTATTTTTGTGTTTGCATTACTTGTGTTTTTTGCTTTATTGTTTTGAGTCAGTCTAGTTTTATGCATTGTTTTGTTTAACTTGTTTTTGTTTGTGTGTTTTTCAGTTTTGCTTTATTTTTTTTTCCAAAAAAAAAATTGAAAAATAAGAAAAATACAAAAACTGTGTGTTTGTGTACATTGGTACTTGTGTACCTTGAATGGCCAATGAAACAAAGTTTTCTAAATTTTGTATCTTTTGTAACTTAGATAAGCATCTTTATGCACAACTAAGCAAGTGAGCTTTGTGGCTCATGTTTGTGATGAGTAAGATTAAGTTATCTCTTGTACTTAACACTCGTATCACTCTTTTTGACGGGAATGACTAGAAAATTCAAAGAGAAAGACATAAATAACTATCTCACCATTGTTGCCCGCCAATCATGAAATGACATTGGTATGCTTCAGTATAGTAAAAGTGCAATGTCAAAAGCTTAACGTAGTTGGGTATTTCTTTTCTCTCTCTTATATGTCCATGCATGATATGCTTAAAAGAAAATATGCAAAAAAAAAAATTAAAGCAAAAAGAATCAAAATACTTTAAAATATGATTGCAAGCGTGTATTCTAAGAGATGTGGAAGTTATATGATGTACCTTGAAGGTGATAGTCCCCATCAAGCAGTTATGATCGTGTGTGAGTTAAATTGATTTGCTTATATCTCAAATTGTCATAACATGTAGACACTTATGCAATCTTGTGATGTTTTTCACACACAACACGCAATATTCTTTGCTACTTTTGATATATGTGCACGGACAATGTGATTTGACCATCACAAGGAATACATGTGTTAATGTATACCCACTAAACTGTCTTGACTTGTTTTTGAAATATGAAATTGGTTAGACTTGTTTAGTGTGTGTGTGTGTGTGTTTTTGGATCTAAATGCTTGACATTTTTCTTGATAGAGAGATTTTTTGAGAGCTAAAATTGTTGTTTGGATCTTTGGTTGAGTAGCATGCTTGATTGCATTCATATCTATGTTTTTCTCTTCTTGAAAAACTGTTTTTCAGCAATCTCAACAACTTCTCGATACCTCTCGATAGCTAGGCTATCTATCGAGCTCTTCACCTTCTTTTTATCACAGTCTCCATAGCTCCTCGATCCATTGAGAAAGTCTCTATCTCCTCGATAGATGCTCGATAGCTTCTCGATCCATCGAGCCCCTTTGCTGTGGAAACCTCTGGACAACTCCTCGATAGCTATTTCTTGCATTTTAATTCTCGATAACCCTTGACACCTCTCGATCCATCGAGAATTATGAACTTCTATATAAAGGGTCAGCGCGAATTTCTCTTCACTTTTCTCGATCTTTCTCGATCCTTTCTGACCTCTCATCTTCCCAAACACCTCTCTTTCACTCCAAACCTCTTCCCCAAGTGTTCTTCGGTCTCAAGATCATTTCTTTTCTCTGGTAAGACTCCTTCTCATTCATTTCTTCATGCATTTCATCTTTTGTGACCTAACTTTTGGGGTTTGTTGAAAAATTTGGAGTTTTTCAAAATTAAAGAGGTTTTTGCAAAATTTTGGGATGGATTTTGTATATTTGATCCTAAATGATCATGCATTGCATCACATTTACATTATAATAATGTTTCATGCATTTTAGATGTGTGTTTACTTTGTTGCAAACTTGTGTGCTGGTAGGTTTGGATTAGGTTGAGCCCATGATGCTTTTAAGTTTGCATATCACGTATTCATGCATTTTTCATGCATACGTACCTTCATTTCTTTATATTCATATATTGAATTGTTTTGGTGCTTTTCTGCTTTCTCCCTTTCTTTTTCCTTCTTTTAGTCTGCATCATGGCACCTAAACTGAAATCCACTCCGTCTCGAAACCTTCTTCATTCCAAGGCATCTTCCTCTGATCCTACTCTCTCTCATCTTCGGTTTTGTGGTGAGAAAGCCCATAAGGACTTCTTGGAGAACTTTTCCTGACGAGACATTCATTCGAAATGCCAAGTCATACTATCGAACTTCTCAGATACTGACCTACCCACTGTCATCCACAGTAGGGGTTGGGAGTCACCATGTGGCGTCCCAATCATTTTTCATTCCGTGATCATACTAGAGTTTTACTCCAATATGCACGGTTTCAATTATTCAGTACCTCATTTTTCTACTCGCGTTCGAGGTACGCACATTGCGGTCACTCCGGATATTGTATCCGATGTGCTTCATGTCTTGAAGGTGGCGCATCTTGACTACCCCGGTTGTGAGTGTCTTAGGATTGTGTCTAAAGATGAACTTATATCTCTATTCTGTAAGACTCTTTCTTCTCGAGGTGATAGTCAGAACACCCGTTGCTCGGCCTTTGCTAAAGGTCCAAGGTTTCTTAATATGGTGATAACCTTTTTTCTACATCCTCTATCACACTATAACTCTATCACAGAGCCTCATGCTCGATTTTTGCTGTTCCTCTTGGAGCATCTTACTATAGACTTCCCTTCTCACTTCATTATCTCCCTCATAGATGTATATAGGGATACGACGACTCGTGATAAGCTTATCTTTCCTTCAGCTATCACGAGAATTCTTTGTCATTTTTATTTTTCCTTTCCTATTTCCAATCATTTTTCTGTCATGTGTCCCATTGATGCAGCGACTGTTAGACGAAGTTAGGCCTACCTTCGACCGAAGCGACCACTGACTGAAACAACGACACCTCCAGCTTCTTCAGCTCCATCCACATCCGCTCCTTCTTCTTTTGCAGGCAGTGTGACTTTTGATGTGGTCATGGTGCAGCTTCAGTGCATGGATGCTCGCTTGACACTCTCAGTGATAAGCTGTGTCAGGTGAACACCTATGTCGGTTGAATTGCATGATAACAAGCTCACCTTGGTGGCTTCATTGTGTCTTCTACTCTTTCTCTAGAGACTTCTAAGGATGAGGACAATGATGGTGGCTCTGATGGTGGTGATATGAGGATAATGGTGCTAGCTCCTCTAGCGATGATGAGATGACTGCTTGAGTTACTTGCCATTTGTCATTTGTGACAAAAAGGGGGAGTAATTTTGGCGATAAGAGTACTCATGTATTTAGGGGGAGAGTTAATACATATGAGATTTTTGTTAAGAGGAGTGTCTATACTTTGAGGGATGTAGTGAGGACTTATGTATCTTTTCTTTTCTTTATCTTATAGATACTTAGTTCATGTACCTTTGGTCTTGCATGAAGAGGTTGTTATTACAATTCTTTCACTTATCTTTACATGTGTTGTTTGTTTTCTCTCTTTATGCACATGCTTCTTATATATTTGTATGCAATCTTTTATTTCTGTTTCACACTAAGATGCATTAATGTGTTTTGTTTAAAGTGTTTCAAAAATACAGGTTGTCAAAGTCTTCATTGCCATGAACTTTCTTCTTGAAATTTTTTTCAAGAGTTTGTGTTAGGATAGATTTTATTGTATTCAACGAGTATGAGTTGAGTGATTTATGACTTCTCTCATATGTTCATTTGTTTGTTGTTGTAACACCCCCAACCTAATTGCATAATTAAATTTATGAGTTTATATGTTTGTTATTATCTTAATTAATTTAAGTGCATAAAGTTTTGATATTGTGATATTATAAACCATGTATACTCTTTTGATGTTGTAGAAATGAGTTTTATTAAGGTAAGGATATATATAAGTAAAGTTATTTTGGCATTGGGTCTTTCTAGAAATATAAGCTCTTAAGGGGTTGAAAGTCATAAAAAAGAAAAGAAAAGAAGAAGAAGTGAGCAATAGTTTTTTTTTTCCTTAGCATTATACGTGTCCCACCCCAAGAAAAGTCCACTTCCTTTATCTTATCTTCTTGGCTGCATCAGAAGTCCAACCCCCTTGTCTTCTTTTTCTATTCCTCTTTCTTGCTTCTTTGTTTTCTTTCTCTCTTTGCTTTCACACGGCAAGACCTCTCTCTCTCACTAAAACAATAAATCTCACTCTAAAGAAGGAATTAAGAGCCTAAAACTAAAGTTTCAGCTTCAAATTTGTGGGTAAGTAATTAAAACCTTATATGATTTTAGAGTATTTTGATAGTTTAATTGTTTTCCCTTCTTTGTTCTCAAATATGATTTTAGGGGCTAAACTTGTGATTCTGTTTTTGTAAGTTGAAAGTTTGATGGTGTTATGTTCTATTGGATGCTTAATAAGTTATTTTAATGTTTATTGTATTGGTATAAAAATACCCAAATGAATGGAAGACCATTTGCATTTAGTTGATGAATTTTGTATCAACATGCACTGAAGTTGTCACTGTGACAGATTTGATGTTCACTACAAGAAAATTTTGTATTAAATCATTTGCTGTGAATTAGGATGCTAGGAGTAGTTTTTATTAATCCTAAGACACATATGGTTGTAATGGAAGTGGTCTCACTGCATTTGGATTAATACAAAAATAATGGTTTAATTTCTAAGTTGCATAAATTTCTGTCAGGACAGATTTGAGCACGTTGCCTTGTACGATTTTTAATAAATTATTTTTTTATGCTTTGACTTTGAAATTTATACGGTATATATTAAACATACAGGGGAGTATCTCTGTAAAATTCCATGACAATTGGATGTGTTTTGACAGCCCATTCGTATTTTACAAATGGGGAATTTGCTACTGAAATGATCAGTAAACAGTGTAGGATAACTATGACTTTATAGATTTAATTTTGAAGTTAGGGTAAATGTTTTGAGCTATAATTTAATGTGCTTATCTTTTGGTATGTTTAGATCACATATGAATTTTTATGGCTTGGTTTCTCTGTATTTTGGTATGTTATGAGTTTGATGATTGTACCTTGTTTTTGGGAAAACTCTATGTGATGGGAATTAAGATTTTACTAAGTTGGGAGTTAGGTTGTGTTTGAGGTATAAGTTTATATTTTAGGAAGAGTTGTTAGTAATAAGTTTTGGTCTTTCATTTAGGTGACAAGAACGAGAATACGGACACTTGAGCTCCTCTGGTACAAATCTCTCGCGTCTTCTGTTTTCAGGTAAGGGATTTGTGACATGTGCATTTGATAAGTATAAGGACTATTTAGAAAACTATAATGCATTAAAACCTTTTAATTAAAGATATTACATATAAGCATGAATCAAGTAAAGATTTATGTTCGTGACTTATTAAATCCAATATATATATATATATATATATATATATATATATATAATCATTTTAGCATATTGATGCTATTACTCATATCACGAACATAATGTTTAAAGAAAGAATTGGATATGCTACTGTTATTAAATAGTTATGTAAAAGTATAGTATCTGAAAAGTATAGTTTTTAGTTATTCCATTGTCATGATCTGAACTCAGCCAGTAGGGGTTATAGTACTGGTATTTCCATGGAGATTCTGTTTGGCCATTAAAAGTGGGACTGGCTCTGCTGTACCCGCCCTTGTTGGTAACCGCCAACTTGTGGAAGATGTCAACCTACCCCCATGGTTGAAAGTATGTATTATGATATGATTCTGGAATTACCTAGCATTGTGGGGAATGCTAGATGCCTGACACTAAGTGCTGGAAGCCTCCCAAAGCTGTGACAGACTTACAATTGGACTAACTAATATGTATTATAAAAGAGTTATTAAGCTATTTGGAAGTTATAAGAAAAGTATGATGATAAGAAAAGTATGTTGAATTATGTTTAAGTTCCTTATCATGTTCTTTTATTATTATATGAAAGGAAAATGAAGTATTTTCATTTGAAAGTTCATAAGTTAATTTAAGAACAATATGAATAGTATGAAGGCTATTTTATCAAAGCTGACATGTCCATAAAATATTTGATTTACATGCATTCTTATCAAAGGCCCATGGAGCTTAAAAACCTTACTGGGCTTCGCAGCTCACCCTATTATATTTCAGTGCACAGGTTCTTCCTGGAAGCAGCAAGAGTATTAGAGGTGGCAAGATTCTGTGATTCTCTTTTGTTTAGATTGTATAGTCTTTTTTGTTGTATAGTAGTTTAGCTCTTTTGTTGTATAAGAGGAATCAAGAAGTACTTGATCCTTTGAGCACAGATGTAATTCTGAACTTTAGTTTGGTTTGAACCCCAGTTGTATGTCTTTGGGGTTGGATTTGTAAATAAGAGTTATGCTAAATGTTTAGCTATGTAATATTTGCACGAATACCTGAAGTTTCAGCCAAGTGGCAATCTTGCAAAGTTCAAATGAAATGAATTTTCAAGGTTTTTACATTTTTGTATATTATGGCTTGATGATGCCAAGAAAATCAGTAGGCTGGATGCTTCGGACTTGAAAGGACTACTGGTTCTTTCTACGGCCTGAAAAAGAAAGAAAAGCGTATCAAAGGCGACCGGGGCTGCTGGCCAAAAATCCTCCGATAGCAAAGTTAGTTTTTTCCTCTAAGTTATTCGAATTCCAACTTTTTTGGAGTAAAAACTGAACATACCTTGGCCTTGTCTGAGACAGCCTTTATATAGTGTTCTTATAGACGGTTATTGAGACAGGAACCTCTCCTGGATTCAAGGAGGCTTAACGTAACTGCCATAACCGTTTAGGAGTTACACTTCTATTCCACAACGGGTACATGACCGTTATGCGTGGGATAAGGGATTGTCACATTATATTCGGAGATTCTCCTAAGTATGATACCCTCGTCTTGGAATTCCTTCATCGATCGCGCCTGTTAATTCTAAGTGTAACATCTTAGTCCACGAATCTTTATATGGACGAGTCCTCATAAGGTAGGCTGTGCGCATCCTATGGACGAGGGATGTAGCTTCGCTATCACCCTCTGGACGTCCTTGTCCGTTACTCTCGTCTTGAGGATAACTTCTGGACGGCTGCGAAGGTGGTGACCGTCCAAGGACGGGTTGAGTGTTTTCACCCCACATCAGTTGCCCCTCGTCCAGGAGTTATACGATGTATCAGCAGATTCTAAAATGCACCACGTGTCGCATATCCATAGGAGGTTAGTCAACTGGTTTATTCCTCTGAGGCATGCGCCACGTGTCACCTTCTAATTAGGTCTGTCGTTGCGGTTACCGAGACTTTTCTGCCTATAAATAGTGGTTTCTCTCTCGTGCCCCTCTCACTTTTCCAAATTTTCTACTTTGACATTCTCGTCCGTCGCTTCGTCTAAGAATATCCTCAGCGTCCTTAGTGTTCCTCGTCTAGAGCCAGGTAATCTTTCTATACTTACTTTAGCTTTTCTTTTTAAGTGTTAGGACGTTTTCAATGGCCTCCTGCTCGTCTAGCGACAGTGTGGTCAGGGCTATAGACGAGTATCACGACGGCTCTAGTTGTGACACCTCTAGTAACGTCAGTAGTAGTAGTGGTCACACAACTGAGGAATACACATCTGGTGTTCCTGGAATCCCTGTAGAAGCTTTTCAAGAGAATATTAGGACGAGGACAGCCTCTGGGGCTGACACCTCGACGAGCTCCCCCTCGTCCTCCCCTTTAGACGAACAGGAAACCGTATATAGTTGTGCTTTAGAGGTTCCTTCTAGGACGGACGAGAGAAGGTTAGATTCCCTTAGGACTTGGTTTCAAATTCCTGATGATCTAAACCCTAGGCTAGCTGTTCGAGGTGAGTGGTGTTGCCAGCCTCGTTTTGGAATAGGTGTTTATGAAGCCTATTTGTTAGGGGGGCTTAGACTTCCTTTAAATGCCTTTGCTAGGGAATTACTCACTAGGTTGGGCTTGGGAGTGTGTAACCCCAACGCATGGAGACTAGTTGTCTCCATGCAAGTCTTATGGATGGAGGTGTTTGACGGGGACCGTCCTATTACCGTGGACGAGTTCTTGTACTGCTATAAACCCTCCGAAATAAATCAATCTCGAGGCTTCCATCAGTTCACAGCCAGGGGCAATGATTGTAGACTGATTAAGTCTTTGCCCTCGTCTGACAGAAACTGGAAGACGGAGTTTTTCTTCGTCTCTGGTTTCTAGGCGGGGCATCCCGTTGAGATTGGTAGAGACTCATTTGCTCCTTATACTGGAGACATAGGGAACCTTCGTCCAGAAGGTATGTTACGTTCTTCTTTTTTTTTCTTTCTTTTATATTATACTTTCTGTTTGGACGATGGTCTGACCTTAGTTTCTTTCTTCTCTTTCCAGCCGTTGGACGACCCTCTTTGAGCAAGTTCCATCGTGACCGCGTCCACAGGGCCCGTCTACATCCTGAACGAGACTTCCACTCGTTAGTGACCCTTAAGCGTCTACACAAGTGGGGACTCGGCCCTGAACCATCCGTCGACGCCTTAGCACACGAGCTAACCACCCGTAGACGTGAGTGTTGCACTTTAAGACATGTCTTTTCCATTTTTGTTTTATTATTATTTATATGTCTTTTCTAAAATTTTTATTTATTTATTTATTATTTTTTTTTATTTTAGGAATGGCAACCATGAAGGGAAACAAGGGGAAGGAAGTCGTCGACGAGGCAGCTAGATCTGAGCCTCAACCCCAACCTCGTCTTGTTTCTGGTGAGAAAAGGAAAAGCTTGTCCAAGCATGTGGACTTGACTAGCCTGCCAAGTCGTCGGGGGAAGAAAGCTAAGTCTGGGTCGTCCGTGCCCGAAACCGCTAGGCCCGAGCCTACTTCCCAACCGCCCGTCCCGGTCCTTGATGTTGACTCGTCCACGCCCCTAAGCGCCACTCCGTCCAAGTCCCCTCGCTATTGACTCGTCCCGGCCCCTCAAGGGATTTCTACTAACTTATTGGGGAACGAGGATCTGGCTTGGGAACGTTTTCAAGAAGCTGTGAAAGGCGAGGACGTGGCTGCGTGCTACAACATGTCCTTGAAAGATTTCGAGCATTCTGGCGTCCACGATCTCTTCAAGGTGACTATCTTTGCCTCGTCTTGATTTGCCCATGTTTGCCCAATATTGTTTCTATCATCTAAACTTCCTTTTCTTTTATGTAGGCTATGTCCAAGTTCATAGCTGCGTCCAGGCAGGCCACTGAGTTGGACAGGACGAGGATCCTTCTAGAGAAAAGAATAGAAGAGATCAAAAACGACTGTAGGACGTGGGCAGAGGTGGCGAACAAGGCCAAGGACGAGGTTGAGGAGTTCAAGGTTTTGGTGGGGGAGCTGAAGTCTGACACTGCCAAGAAGGACGAGCATCTTGAACTTCTTCAAAAGGAAAATGACGAGTTGAGCCAACTTCTGAAGAAGGCTAAAGACGAGGCGGTGGAGGAGTTCAAGGCGTCCAAGGAGTTTACTGACTTGATGGACACGAACTATGCAGCAGGGTTTGAGGACTTTAGGATGGACGCTATGGACAGCTTTCCTGAAGTCGACTTTAGCGTCATCAAACTCAACCTTGCCGTCCGTTACAAGTTCTCTCGTCCACACAAGTTCAGACGATGTCAATGTTGAGGACGACGCTTCCACCAGACCAGCCCAGGACGACCCTAATGCTGATGCCCCTTCCCCTTGAAGAAGTTATTGTTGTTTAGCTTTCTTCTTTTCTCTTTTATTTTATTTAAAATGTATCTGAGAATCTGAAATGTTATTCGAGTACAATTTCTTCGTCTAGAGTATTCTAGACGAGCTTATGAACAATGTCTTTTACTGTTTACTTTATAAGGGTTTTTGGACGGTGGTCGTCTACCCTTTTCAAATTAAAGAATATCTTTTTTGTTTGTTATAATTTATGCCATTGTCCTTTAAACTATGCTCTAAGTGTTGAGTGACCGTCTACAATCTTTCTATAGACGACCCACTTAGGACTGATGACGACTGCATTACTTTGGCCCGTCCCTTAGGCAATTTTTATTTGCTTTCTCGTAAGCAGTTTATAATGTTATGTCTTCTCGTCTTGACGAGTGTTCGTCTCTGGAATGTTATATCTTAAGGCTTACTTTTCCTTCTTAGACGAGTGGGCCTTGGCCTTTCTCTCTTGCTTTATCCTTTTTAAAGGAAAGCGTTGGACGAGAAGGCCTTAGCATTTTTTTCTTTACCTTATCCTTATTTAAAGGAAAGTTTTGGACGAGAAGGCCTTAGCATTTTTTTTTTACCTTATCCTTATTTAAAGGAAAGTTTTGGACGAGAAGGCCTTAGCATTTTTTTTCTTTGCCTTAGTGGGCCTTGGCCTTTCTCTCTTGCTTTATCCTTTTTAAAGGAAAGCGTTGGACGAGAAGGCCTTCGTCCCGAGATTTTATTTGTCTAAGGCTTTTGCCTCGTCCGTTGATATTATCAAGGAAACTGGAATTCAAGTACATAAGAAATCCAAACCATATTATTACATGAACATTGTTCACAAACTTGGCACGCGCTCATAAGCTAGTGCCTTATTAAGATATCAAGTACATAGCATCATCTTTCATAAGCTAGTCTGTAAGTAGTGCAGAAGTTTAAGAACTAGTGCACTTTTATTCATAACACACCATAATAGTAGTAAAAGCACAAGTAAATAGAAGCAAACAAGCAAATCACAACTGAAATTTTGCCACTGACTTCCCTCGTCCCCGCTCATCACTGATAGTACCTTCGCAGATGTTCCACATTCCAAGGATGCCCTAACTTCCGCCCGTCCAGGGCTTCCAGGTAGTAGGACCCTTGCCTTTTGCAGTTGATTACCCTGTAGGGTCCTTCCCAATTGGGTCCCAGTTTTCCGTGTGCTGGGTTCCTGGTCGCCAAGGAGACCCTTTTGAGGACAAGGTCCCCCATACCGAACTGTCTGGGTTTCACCATGGCGTCATGCTGTCTGACCATGAGATTTTTGTACCTTGTCGTCCTTTGTTCCGCATCCATTCTTACCTCATCGATAAGATCGAGGTCGAGGCGAAGTTGTTCCCCGTTGTCTTTCTCCTGGTACTCCATCACTCGGTGACTTGCCATGTGGACCTCCGCTGGTATGACAGCTTCACTCCCATAGGCTAGTTTGAACGGGGTCTCTCCTGTTGGAGTTCGTGCGGTCGTCCTATAGGCCCAAAGAACACCCGGTAGCTCGTCTGGCCATATCCCTTTTGCCCCCTCAAGCCGAGTCTTGATGATTTTCAGCAGGGATCGGTTTGCTACTTCGCTTGCCCATTTGCTCTCGTGGATGGGAGGGTGAAGAGTAGTGATTCTTGATGCCAAAATGATTGCAGAAGTCCCCGAAGGGTGCGTTGTCAAATTGACGCCCGTTGTCGATACTAATACCCCGGGTACTCCGAACCCGCATAGGATGTTCTTCCATACGAAATTTTTCACGTTCGTCGAGTGATTGCCGCAAAGAGGCTCGGCTTCTACCCACTTGGTAAAGTAATCTATTCCTACCACCAAAAACTTCATTTGCCGGACTCCTATGGGAAAAGGACCTAGGATATCCGCCCCACCGTGCGAAGGGCCATGGGGCCGTCATTGGGGTCCGATACTCGGACGGCCGTTCGGGCACATTGCTATAACGCTGGCATTGATCACATACCTTGACATAGGCTTTAGCGTCTGCCTGCATTGTTGGCCAATAGTAGCCGGCACGGACGATCTTATGGACAAGGGATCTTGCCCCTGAATGATTTCCACACGATCCTTCATGAACTTCCCTCAGAACATTGTTTGACTCGTCAGGAGCCAGGCATCTTAAGTAGGGTTGAGAAAAGCCTCGCTTGTACAACACCTCATTTATGATGACATACTTGGCCGACCAGACCCTTAACTTTCTCGCTTCATCCTTGTCTTCTGGAAGCCTCCCCTCTTTGAGATAGATTATTACTGGACTCATCCAATTTTCTCCTCCTCCTATCTGCTGTATGTCAGGGATGTCTATGCTCGGCATGTACTGAACGTCGTCAAACTCGTCTATGACTCCTGCCGAGGCGGCTTTTGCCAAGGCGTCCGCTCGCCGTTCTCCTCCCTGGGAAGTTGAATAAAACTTATAGTTGAAAATTTCCGGGCAAGGCGTTTCACTTTGTTAAGGTACTTCTTCATTCGATCTTCTTTGACATCACACATCCCATTTACTTGGTTAATGACTAGTTGAGAGTCTCCTCTGATTGTTAACGACTCCGCCCCTAAGGACTTGGCCAATTCCAACCCTTTGAGTAGAGCCTCGTACTCAGCTTCGTTGTTGGTAGTTGGACATACAGACGGACCGCATACTCCTGCCTTGTCACCCTCAGGGGACTTCAAATACAATTCCAACCCCTCCCCGCATACAATGTGGACGATCCGTCTACATTCACCACCCACATCTCATTTCCTTCGTCCTTGCTCAGGCCGTCCCGGACCGGGGGTGAATTCCCCGCAATGAAATCCGCCAATGCTTGCGCTTTTATTGTGCTCCTCGGGAGGTACTCGACATCGAACTCGCTCGAGCCCAACGGCCCACTATACTAACCGTCCGCCGGCTTCCAACTCCGCTCATCGCCTTTTTTATGGGGTGGTCCGTCGCACGTTGGTGACGTGTGCTCGAAAATAATGTCTCGCCCCCGGAAGCCGTGACTAATGCGAAGGCTAGTTTCTCCATCATCGGGTATCGTCCTTCTGCCCCTCTCATCGCGTGGCTTGTGTAATAGACCGGCTTCTGGACTCTTCTCTCTTCTCTGACCAACGCTGAGCTTACTGCGTGTGGGGACACTGCCAAGTACAAGTACAACTCTTCTCCAGGTACAGACGGACTCAACAACGGGGTCGTCATGAGATACGTCTTCAAGTCTTGGAAGGCCTTCTGACACTCGTCCGTCCATTCAAAAGCCTTCCTAAGGACTTTAAAGAAAGGTAAACATTTGTCAATAGCTTTCGATACAAACCTATTGAGGGCGGCGACTCGTCCAGTAAGAGACTGGACTTCCTTGATATTTCTTGGTGGCTCCATGTTCTAAGCATCGCCCCGGATTTTATCCTGGATTCGCCTCACCTTCCGTGTGACACCATAAACCCTAAGAATTTACCCGATGAAACCCCGAAGGCACACTTGCTCGGATTTAACTTCATGTGGTACCGTCGCAACGTATCAAAAGTCTCTTGAAGGTCGTCAAGATGTTTATCCTCGTCCTGGCTCTTCACCAGCATGTCGTCCACATAAACTTCCACATTTCGCCCGATTTGAGGATCGAACATATGGTTAACCAGCCTTTGGTAAGTTGCCCCCGCGTTCTTCAAACCGAAGGGCATAACCTTGTAGCAATACAACCCTTGGCTCGTGACGAACGAGGTCTTCTCCCCGATCCGCTTCATTCATCCGAATCAAGTTATACCCCGAGAAAGCATCCATGAAGCTAAGTATCCCGTGACCTCGCCGTTGAGTCCACTAACCGGTCAATGCGCGGCAATGGATAGCTATCCTTGGGGCAAGCTTTGTTGAGATCAAGGAAGTCCACGCACATCCGCCACTTGCCATTGGCTTTTTTGACCATGACTACGTTCGCCAAATCCGGGCCTGGGTAATGAACTTCTCGGATAAACTTCGCGGCGACCAACTTCGCACTTCTTCCTTGATGGCATTGTCTCGTTCGGGAGCAAAAACTCTTCTCTTCTCGACGCACCGGTTTCGAATAGGGACACACGTTCAGGCCGTGGGTAATGACGCTCGGATCAATGCCAGCATGTCCTCATGACTCCATGCAAAGACATCGAGATTTTTCTTCGTAAATCGAACCAAAGCGTGCTTTGCCCCCTCTTCCATGCTTGCCCCAACTCGGTAGACTTCTCGGGTTGGTCATCGTCCAAAGGGACGTCCTCTAATGCTTCAAGCTGGGCTCACCACGACCCTTCTTCCGTCTATATTCATCGCTTGCATGTGCTCGTCCATGGCCGCATGGCTAAGTAGCATTCTCTCGCCTGGGCCGGTCTCCTTGTACTCGGCCTACTCCGTGCTCGGTCCGGGAATTTGACGGACAGTGGTAGGTGGAGGTTACCGCCTTCCAAATTGCTTCAAAGTTGGCCTTCCAATAATTGCATTGTATGACGATGCACAATCAACAACAAGGAAATTCACCTCCTTGGTTATCTGCTGTGGATACGTCCCGACAACCACCGACAACGTGATGGTGCCCACAGGTTGCACCTTCATCCCTCCGAATCCCACCAACGGCGAGTTCACTGGTCGAAGCCGATCTTGTCTTAGCTTCATTTGTTGGAACGCGGGGTAGTAGAGAATGTCGCGTAGCCGCCATTGTCAATCAATACCCTCCCCGGTCGTGTAGTCGAGATGAGTAGGGTAATGACTATCGCGTCATCGTGTGGGTGGTGAATTCGTCCCCGCCTCCTCGTCCGTGAAAGTAATACCTATTGGTCTACCTCCTTCGTCCTAGGAGGTCGTCCAGACCGTTGGATGTTCTCCGCACCACCCTCAGGTATGTCTTCCTTGATTTGGACGACTGTGCCGCCGAGCTTCCTCCTATAATTACCCTTATTTCTCCTAGTGGGGGGCGTAATGATTCTTCCACCTTGGCCTTCATTTTCTCATCTCTCTGGTCCCGTCCAAGGAAGTTCCTCAATTTTCCCTGTCTAATGAGATTTTCTATCTGCTGCTTCAAGTCAAAGCACTCGTCCGTATCATGCCCATGGTCCCTATGAAAACGGCAAGCATTGCTCCTATTACGCTTGTTGGGGTCTCCCTTCAATTTGTCCGGCCACTTCAAGGACGGACGGATCGTCCTTGATCCGCATAAGAACCTCGCTCTAATGGCATAGTCGTGGGCGTGTATCCGATTCCTTGCAAGCAGGAACCGGCCTTCTTACCATCCTTATCTTTTCTCTCGTTTACCCGAACTTTCTTCGACGAGGTCCTTGGTCCCGGTAGCGATGGTGGCCCCCTTCCGAGCGCTCTCGCCCTTTTTCTTTTCTTGGCTATGATGGCGTCTTCGCATTCATAAAATTCTCGGGCCGAATGGACAAGCTCGGCCATAGTCCGTGGTTCCCGCTTCGTAGAGCTTATGAATAAACAAGTCGAATTGACCCCATTGTGGAAAGCGGCCAGCCACCGCCTTGTCATCCATCTCGTCCACCGTTAAGGCTTCTCTCGTTAAACCGGGTGATAAAAGATCGCAAACTCTCATTGTCCCCTTGCTCTATGGTCCGGTGAGGCTGCAGGAGGATCGCTCGTGACGCCGTCCTCCAATGAAGTTGTTGACAAACAACCTTACTCGCTCTTCAAATGATCCCACCGAGTTTGGGGGAATCTGCCGAACCACACTCGCGCCGGTCCCTTGAGTGTGGTGGGAAAAGCTCGCACATGATCTCGTTCGGGACCCCCGCAGTGCATGGTCGTCTTGAAAGTTGCAATGTGATCGCAGTGGGTCGCGATTTCCATCGTACGAGTCTAGAGAAGGCATTTTGAACTTCGGGGGTGAGGGTGATCTGCTGGATGGAGGCCGTAAAAAGGAGTCCGTTCGGTGGACCATATCATCTATCGGGTTTGCTCGCCTCATGTTTTCCCTCATTTCATCCATGGCTTTTCTCATCCGGTCCATTTCTTTTTCCAAGTGCGGCACCCTTCTTGAAGCGGTACCCCTTGTTTGATCTTCTGACCCTACATTCTCCCCTCCTCCTTCCCGACTCGGGGCCCTTCCCTCAATGTGTCCTCGACGCTGCCTCCCGAAGTTGATCTCCTTATTCAATTCCCGGGTTCCGACGTGTCAGCTTCGCCATAGCAGCCGCCATGGATTGTATGTGCCGCATAGAAGGCGGTTGCATTACAAAGCCGATCTCGCGATCACGAAGGTGGATTGGCCGGGAAGCATCCCTACTCCTGGTGGCCTGGCTGGTAGCCCTTGATCTTGTTCGAACCATTCAACCTTTTGTCCGGATAGAATAACAAGTTTACTTCTTTCCCACAGACGGCGCCTAACCGATGATGCCAAGAAAATCAAGTAGGGCCGGATGCTGCGGACCTGAAAGGACTACCTGTTCTTTCTACGGCTCGAAAAAGAAAGAAAAGCGTATCAAAGGCGACCGGGGCTGCCGGCCAAAAATCCTCCGATGGCAAAGTTAGTTTTTTCCTCTAAGTTATTCGAATTCCAACTTTTTTGGAGTAAAACCGAACATACCTTGGCCTTGTCCGAGACAAACTTTATATAGTGTTCTTATAGAAGGTTATTGAGACAGAACCTCTCCCGGATTCAAGGAGGCTTAACGTAACTGCCATAACCGTTTAGGAGTTACACTTCTATTCCACAACGGGTACATGACCGTTATGCGTGGGATAAGGGATTGTCACATTATATTCGGAGATTCTCCTAAGTATGATACCCTCGTCCTGGAATTCCTTCATCGAGCGCGCCTGTTAATTCTAAGTGTAACATCCTAGTCCACGAATCTTTATATGGACGAGTCCTCATAAGGTAGTCTGTGCGCATCCCATGGACGAGGGATGTAGCTTCGCTATCACCTTCTGGACGTCCTTGTCCGTTACTCTCGTCTTGAGGATAACTTCTGGACGGCTGCGAAGGTGGTGACCGTCCAAGGACGGGTTGAGTGTTTTCATCCCACATCATGGCTTTTATGCAAGAAAATAAGCAGGTATACAGGAAACAATTCTTGATAAGCACCTTATGTTTAGGTTGGTTCGTGTTAGTATTGAGGTAAACTTGATATTAACATGCTGGTCATGCTCTAAATTCTGAAGTACAGGTTTGGGTCGTGACAGTTGTAGTTTTGTCACGGATTGTCAAAGGGGGAGATTGTTAGGACATATGTGATTCATGTTAGGAACATATGTCATCATGTATTAGCTAATCCTTTGACAAAACACACTTTACTTGTAATTGGGTAGATCTAGGATGTGTTTAATGCTTCAAGGAACAAGGTTTCAAGTTCAAGTGTTAAAACTATGCAAGTCTGTCCAAGAATTAAGGGATAAAATGCTGGATTTTAAATCTCGACAGCTAATATCTATCGAGATTTAAAAAACTGTTCTAGCCCGATGTTCAATAGCTGCTCGACAGATAGGGTATCTATCGAGAATTATGAAAATCAAATTTTCAGTTCTGATTTCATTCCAATCCGTGAATACATGTTTGGGCTTTCTTTTCTCACAACCCTAAATATATATAAGGATTATTTTAAGGGCCATCACAGTGAGCATAGTTGCATAAGTATGAAGCAAAGAGTTGTTTATGCAAATTGTGACCAAAAACCTAGTTTGCCCTAGTTCTTCTTTCTCTTGAAGAAGCTGCTGTGTTTATACACCGTAGGGTTTTGTGACTAAGCAACTTCATGATCTTCATTGTGTGATGAACTAAAGAACTTTGCAACCAACATCCTTCTCAAGTTGGTGATTAAGTTGCGTACTGGGATCTGCGCATCTATTGGTTAGTCACATCCTGGGAGCCATGCATTAAAAGGAGAGATTGTTACTACAGAACAAGTCTAATTGGGTATTGGGATAAAGGTTCAACTATAGGTTGATATAAGGTACTGAGATTACTTGTAACCACTTGTTGTGATAATAGTGAATTCTCGGGAGTGCTGACCTTAAAATCACCTAGTGGGATTTTTGCCTTGGAGGTTTTCCCCACTCGAAAACAAATCACTTTGTTAACTTTATTTTCCACTGCATTTTATTTTAGTTGGTGATTTTCTTATGTTTCCACGTACATTACATGTTAATTTAATTAATTAATAAACTTGGTCAATTAATCAATTAATTTATCACAATGGATCAATACATTCTTTGCCTATCACTTCTCCTGCTACTCCCTTTATTATCTTCGCCAACGATCCCTTTGTTTCCCTCTCTCAGGTTGTGAAGAATAGCTCCTCTTTGGTGTCACCCCTTCATCTATTCCTAGTTCTGCCACCCGAGGGCCTGATGCAAATTTGTCTTCTTATGAGGGATCCAAGGAGGTCCTTGAGGACTCTAAAGATGAGCCTGTCGTGAAGATGAGAGTTTTTTAATTCTAATACGGATGATGATGGTAATGAGCAAGAAATCGAGGCTATGGGTATGTATATTTTGTCCTTGGCAATTCTTCTTCTTCTTTTCTTCCTATCATTTCTTGATTCAACCCTCTAATTGCCTTACATATCATCCTTCGCAGCCACAAACATTCCTGAGGATCCTAAGGCTACAGCAGGCATCGCAATGCCTGCGGCTCCTACTTCTGCCACACCCGTAGCCCCCACTCCTATAGGCCTTGGTAATTTCCCTACTACTGTATTTTCTTTATTCTTCATTGTTGAATTCATCCTTCCACTTCTTCTATTTCTTGTTGACTCACGCTTCATCTTTATTCTTCTTCTTAGGTCCAATTCTTGCTGACGTGGTTCCATCCTCTCAGTTTGAGGTTGGCAGTAGTTCTGCCATAGTTCCTTATCCGACGAGTGAAGCTGCTGCCTTCTTCGTCCAATTTGACTAGCACGAGACTAATTATCTTGATCCTGCTGACTTCTAGGGGGCTGGAACCCTTTACGTTGACTTTTATGGCTTTCGAGTCCCTAGGGAGTGTATTACTCATTTGGAGGCAGTCTATAACAGCCGTGGGGACTTCATGCAGGGGTTTCTCTTTGGCCAATCCATGAGGAAGCACTTCCTCAAGCTATTAGGGAGTGATGAACAACATTGAGCATAACTTCATCGACATTGTATCTGTTGAGAGGATCCTGCAGTGGAGGGCTGCAGTTCAGGAATTGGTCAAAGTTGGATTTGTCGTGGAGTATCTGCTGGACCACCTGTGGGAGATTGCTTAAGCCTTCTTTATAAAGAAGGTTCAGCCTGCTATGGATGTCATATATGCTCCTATCGAGGCTTTGAAGAAGGAGGTGGCAGACCTAGAGGCACGTCGTGAACATCTCCTTTCTGGTGTTGCTGGTCCTAGCTGCTTTGGAGATCAGACCCTTATTCCAGGTCTTTGATTACATTATGTAGTTTTTTGTATTTCCTTTCCCTATGTTCATTTTCTTTCCTTTTTCATCCTACCCAGTACACTTTCTTATTTCTCTAGCACTTATACGATAAGTTCGACATGACTTATATATTTTGGGCCTGTAATCTATTATGCTACATCTACTATAGCTATTACTATGATTATGATACAGTATGTTTTGCTAATACTCCAAAGTCTTTATTACTTTTTCTTTTACAAACAAAAAAACACTACAATACTTTTTTATGACATTATCCCTTGCAAGGGTGGTCACTTGAAGGAAAGAAAGAAAAACTAAATAAGAGAAAGGAACAATTACATAATGTTTCCTAGGCATAATAACGCTTTAACCATTTGCCATTAATGGGGTCCATTAAATCTTTTCCATTCATCTGGGCCAAACGGTAATACCCATTTGTATGTGCTTCCTTGACGTGGTCTGCTGTCTTTAACACAAGATGTCCTTCTGCAAACACCCTTTCTTTAATTGTTCTACCATAAGCTTCGGTCATCTTTTGCCTATATCTGCAACTGCGCTCTTGGGCCTCCTCCCTCTTTTTGTCTAACTCTTCTAGGTCCTTGCATCTTTCTGCTACAAAGACTCCTTTCTCTTTTTATTTCTTGCGTGCCTGCATAACTCTCAGAGAAGGTATCATTATTTCAGCTGGGCTCATCACCTCTATTTTGTACACCAAAGAGAAGGGGAAAAATGCCGTGGTGGACTTTGGCAAATTTCAGTAGGCTCAAAGGGCGTCTGGCAAATGCGTTACCCATCCCCCAGTGTATTCTTGGCTCATTTTACTAATAATCTTGATGAGAGTTTTGTTTGTCACCTCTGCCTGTCCATTCCCTTGGGGGTAATAAGGCGATGATCGCTGGTGTTTGATCCGGTAAAATTTCAGCATCTTTCTTACCTCACTGTTGACAAATGGATTGCCATTGTCACTTATGATTCTATGAGCCACCCAAAATCTGACAATTATGTTTTCTTTGATAAAATTTTCCACAGCTCCTCCCGTGACTTTACGGAGTGGTATGACCTCTGCCCATTTGGTAAAGTATTCCGTAGCCACTAGGATCCATATGTACCTATGAGAAGGTGGGTTAATTTTTCCTACTAAGTCAAGCCCTCAAGTATGGAACGATCATGGGGTGACCATGCTATGCAAGTTTTATAGGTGGGTGTGAATCAGTTTGGTCTGCACTTGGCAGCTGTGGCATTTCTTCACGAATTTTACCGTATCTTTCTTCATAGTAGGCCAGTAATAGCCCATCTGCAGCACACATTGGTACAAATTTTTTTCTTCCCTTGGTGCTCTCCGCATTTCCCTACGTGCACCTTCCTCATCATTTCTCCCACTTCTTCGAGACCTAGACATCTTAATGGGTCCGCATCATATCCCTTTTGAAAAGGACTCCCTTATCTAAAATGTAGCACACTGCCAGCTTCTTGAGCTTATATCTTTCTCTATGCTTCTACGATAGGACACCTTCTGCTAGGTATTGCACGAATGGGCTTCTCCAGTCTTCACTGGTAAACACGGCATAACTTTCTTCCTTATCCATAATCAAATGGCAGGCTTCACACTGAGTTTGGACTAGGTCTGGATCCTTACCCATACTTGGCCAATAAAAACCCGCTCTCTAGAGTTTGCAGTAAAGGCTGATCTCACCTCAAAATCCTCAGGTCTCACCATGCACTTCCATCAGTCTTCTTCAGGCCTCTTCATGCCCTACACATCTGGACATGATTCCCTCTAGCATCTTATGGTACAGTTCTCCTTTTATTAGGACGTAGTCCTTCAATGTTTTCAAATATGCTAGATCTCCCTCTTTTAACAGAGCTTCCTTAATGGGAATTCTCCAATCCTCCTCACACTCCTGCTTTTCCCGAAACCTTTCTTGCAAGATTTCAATAATAGACTCTCTTCATTTGTTGACTTCAACTCTGGTGTCGTTTCCTTCAAAGGCTATCTGTGAGCCCAATGCAGTCAGTGCATCTACTTATCGATTCTCGCTTTTCTAAGTATGCTCTATCTCAAATGTGAAAACTTTTCTTCCATTTTTTGGGCCAACATCCTGTACAGAGCCAAACTCGTTTCCTTTAACGAGAAACACCCCTTAGTTTGGCAAACCACCAAGTTAGAGTCTCCCATCACTTTCAAATGTTTGATCCCCATCTCAAAGGTTGTGGCCAACCTAGTAAGATAAGCCTCATATTTTGCAATGTTGTTGGAACATGGAAACTCCAGCTTGAATGAAAGTGCTATGGTCTCTTCCCTTTTGTGGTAGAGGACCACTCCTGCGCCCCCCAAGTTTGCCATGGAAGAGTCGTCAAATTTCATGACCCATTGTTCTCTGGTTACTTCTGCTATGGCCACTTCTCCTAGAACTTCATCATCCAACGAAAATTCTTCTTCTCCTAGGAATTGAGCTAACATGTTTGTTATGGCTTGACTTTTTAATGCCTTGGGTGTTCCTGCCTTTAAGTCATATTATGATAATTGTAACAACCACTGTGATATCCTTCCAGAGAGAATTGGCTGTCGGAGGAGGGCTTTGATTGTGTGAGACTTTGTCATCAAGTGTATCTCGTAAGCCAAGAAGTAATGGCATAATCTTTGTGATGCATATACTACTACTAGGCATGTCCTTTCTGCTTTGGGGTAGTGGGTCTTCGCATCCCTTAAAGCGCGACTTTTGTAATAAACTGGCTGTTTGGTGCCACATCCATCTTCTTGGGCTATTAAAGCGCCTATGGCAGATGGGCTTGAGGCCAAATAGAGCAATAGAGGCTTTTTTCGAATTGGGGCTTACACCGTAGAGAGGTTTGTCATGATCTGTTGTAGCCTTCGAAAGGCTATCTACTACGCCTTTCCCCACTCAAAGCTTTGTCCCTCCTTGAGTAATTTGGTGAAGGATGAAGTGATTATTGCTAAGCCTAGGATGAACCTCTAGATATAAGAAACCTTCCCCAGAAAACTCTTCAATTCCTTTACTATGGCCGGTGGCTTTATGGTTGCTATGGCTATAGCCTTGGCTGAGTCCACGTCTATTCCCTCACTGTGGACCAAGAATCCCAGGAATTTCCTGGCAGACACTCCAAAAGCACATTTGAGCGGATTCATTCTAAACTTGAAAAGTTTGCACCTTTCAAATACCTTTTTTTAACACTTTAACATGGTCTTCTTACCTCTTCGACTTCACGACTATGTCATCCACATAGTCTTCCAGCTCACGATGCATCATGTCATGGAATATGGCGGTCATTGTGCATTGGTAAGTTACGCCTGCATTTTTCAACTCAAAGGGCATCACAATGTAATAGGAATTACCTATGGGTGTTTTGAAAGCAGTCTTCTCTGCATCTTTTGGTGCCATTTGAATTTGATTATATTCACTGAACCCATCCATAAAGGAAAACATGGCGTTTCTTGCCGCAGAGTCTATCAACAAGTCCATGTTCGGCAGCGGGAATTTGTCATTTGGGTAGACTTGGTTATGGTTTCTAAAGTCCACACAGCATCTAATCTGCCTATTTTTCTTCTTTACCTGCACAATATTAGACAGCCATCGCGAGTGCTGGATAGGTTTAATGAAACTAGCCGCCAACAACTTTTGAACTTCCTTCACTATTTGCTCTTCTATTTTAGTGTGAAACACTCTGGCAGGTTAAGCCACTAGCTTAGCCTTGGAATCTATGTTGAGCATATGTGTTGAGGACTCTTTTTTTGCCCCATGTGGCATTACTTCATTGGCAACCCATGCCACATCAACATATTATTGATTTTTTGGGTAAATCTATTTAAAGCCCAAAATAAGCTCATATTTTATTCAATTATATGGATTGGGCTAACATGGCTCGTGAGATCCTTATTTCAAAAGGCGAATTCATGGTCCATATCTCCTTTCATCAATTGGGATCATAACCCGTGATATCATCAACATCAACATATGGATCGAGCTTACACAATGAATCAAAGCTTATGGCCTATATTACCTCTCTCGTATTCATAGAAAGTGGCTTCTTCAACAAAAGCCCATATTCACACAAAACGACTACAAAACCCAAGGTACGTTATCTCATCTTCGGCTTATGATCCAAGCTTATGGGTCTCTTTGGGGAAATTTTGGAAGTTGTGGTTTGGAGGGCCAAGAGGTATGTTCAGTAAAGCTCCAGCAGTTTAAAGTTGATAAAAGAAACATGTTGCTTGGCGTGTCTTTTTCAACTCCTTGAACTCTGACGAGTCCGTGTGTAGCGGATAACATATGGTAATCATCTCTTATCACATAGCACTTAAAATGATAAAACTCCCTATTGCTCTTTTCCTGAAACTTAATATTCATCATATGACAAATACTCAATATTCCCGGCCATCTAACTGCTAAGAAAATAACTATTCATTCAATCCCCAACTGTTCCTATATAAATTTAGAAACTTAATTATATTATTCTACATAAATCTCATTACTTATTTCAGCTAAAATCCAACTCAAACACATGACCTAATCTAATTGACTATCTTTAATCTCCAACTATATACAAAATATTCATGATATCTCTAATACCTAACTGTTGTCTACCACAATTAGACCATATATTTCTCTGCCAGCTGCCAGAGCAAAGCATTAAATGCTCTTCTTGCTCACCAAGATTAAGTCATAACACAATGAGACCTTGACTAAATCTCTAAAGCTTCATTAACTATCAACCAATCATTCTCTTATTTACTAAAAATGTGTTGTAATAAAACCTTGGACCAAAAATACAAACACCAAAAAAGGAAGCATTTTCAACAGAACCCCAGCAGTGTATTCAGTACTTGACACCTGGTTGAAACTGATATTACCAGCCATTTAATGCTGAAATCCCAGCAGCCAGCTGCTATACCTAAAATAGCAAGATACCCTTAAAAGAGATCTTACCATTTTTCAACCAAGTCCATGAAATATACATCCCAGCAGCTTGACATCTGACCCCATCTGCTTCTGCCCCAAGCAACAACTGACTTATGACAGCTGGAACAGCTGTGACAGTTTTTCCTAACAGCTAGGACAGCCTTTTTAGAACAGTTGTGACAGTTGACCCAACAGCCTTAACATTACTGGGTTTTCCTCCTTTGGTTAAGAACTAAAACCAACTAAGTAACTATCTCTTTCTTGCTAAAATACTTTCATTTTCTGCTTCTCTTTACCCAGCAGCTATTGCCTAAAATAACAATAACACCTTAAAGCTAAACCTACCATTCTTAGCCAAATTCTAGGATGAATTTTCTAAAGATTCATTGCTATTTGAGACAGATTTTGGCTGAAATTATTTGCTAAAACACCCCCCTTTAAACTCAGCTATAAAAAGAACCCTTCATCAACACACCTCAAGAAAACCAATGGGGGAGGAACAACTCTCTCATGAACTTATCTATTCTCTCTCCCTCTAATTATCTTCTTAAACTCTTAATGAAGTTTTGAGCTTTTAGTTTCAAAATCAGGAACTAAAATCTTCAGCCCTTAGCTCATAAATGCCTTTCATAAGCCTTCATACACCCTCCAGCAGAAAATCCTAGCAACATTGCTAAACACACTACAACACTGTTACCCCTCTTATACTCATTCTCTCACTCTTTATATTCAGAAAATACACCTATCTTGCTGCTCCTATCTCCAAATACCTAAACACATCTCCATACTCTTCTCTTACAAAATCTTTCCTCTTGGAAAGCAATCTCTACAACTTCTCCAGCGTTTATAATCTCATATTTTTTACTATCCTTAACCTCCATATTTCTCATACTTCCATATATCATACATATTATAAATACTACATCCTACAAAACATCTATATCTTTTACCATCTCCACACCTCTCAAGAGATATCAAATACTCATACTAAAAGTCATTCGCATGGAAGGCATGAAGTTCTATTACTAAAACCCTTCTCCTAGAAGGCACCAAGATCTCATATCAAAGCCCTTCTCCTAAAAGGCACAAATCTATCTTACATAAAACCCTTCTCCTAGAAGGCACCAAGATCTCATATCAAAAGTTCTTCTCATGGAAGGCAACACTATTTATAACTTCACAACAACTAAAAGAGCATTGTCAATGGTGAAAACTCATTTAAGTGCATGATAAGAGGGGCAAGCTTAACCATCCCCTACACATAATTGGACATACTCTTTCTCCCTCCAGTTACACCCATTTTTCCCCCTCAATCTTGAAGTTATCATGGCAAACTGCCTCTCTACCGCTGGGGTCACTCTACTGGAATATTATCAACTCACAAAAGTTGTACAGTTGGAACTACAAACCATACAAAGATAAGTGATTTTGCTTCCATATCTTTAAATATACATCATTGAGTACATAATTACTTCACATTTAAATACATATTACTTTATTCCAAATACTATTACAACTATTGATCAAAGCTATCATATCAAACACATACTACATATTTATTCAACCATTATCGTGATTCTTAGACTTTGGCTTTAATGGCTTTGTAGGCTTAAAAGTACGCCAGTAGCCGTTGGACCACATGGCCCAATGTTGAGTTCCAGACGTAACTTCCTAAACGAACCCGGGTCTAGCAAGGTCACCCCTCCAAAGGACCACACGTGGCTGAGCAACCAAAAAAGGCCCCCGAACAGTATGTACTACCAATCTTGGATCTAGCCTAGGCATTTCGCTGTAGTCCCATGCAAAAACATCTCTAAACTCTTTCAGCAACAAGATCAACTCTGCATTTTCATTCTCTGACAACTCTGAACTTACTGATATGGGTCATGGCTTTTATGGGTCCATACCCAAGTTAACTTCTTCCTACTTTTCCTTTACTGTTACCTGTACATCATTTTTTGCTGTAACCCCCTTTTTGCTTTTCGTGTCGCTTTCTTCTCCTGTGTTTTCTTGGGCCATATAGCATACTAAACTTTTATTCTGTAATCTTTGTCCAGGATCCCCTTACTTACTGCAAGTGGGCTCCACGCACCTTCATAACTTGTAAATTATCCTACCATTAAGTGTTCGAACCCTGACGCATCCTGGTGTGCCACTTGACTCTGAAGTGGGCGCTTCTTTCCTCTTCTTTTTCTGTGCTAACAACTTTCTCAAATCAGGCTTTGGGTTTTCCTAAATATCCCCCCACTTAGGGACGAAAGTGCCTTGTGGTTTGGACACTGAACTTTCACCAGATGGTACCCATTCGTCATAGAACATGGTTTCTACTAAATGGGCTTTTGCTTGCTCAAAGGGTGATAAGTTTGCCACTATCCATACCATTCTTCCATTCAATCTTCCTTTCACGCGTTGATTATAGGTAGACGGGACCAATCAGTGTTTGTGCAACCATGGTCTTCCCAATAATATGTGGTATGAAACTTTTGTTTTCACTACATGGAAGTGGGCCAAGGAGGCTATTGGTTCCACTATCAATCGTAGCTGAATGTGGCCTACAGTGTACTCACCTCTTTCTCTGAATCCTGTTATTTTCATTGGACATCCCTGGATCTTGCCCTCTGAAATTCATACTGCTTGCAATGTGCTAGGCGGGATGAGATTCACTAAGGCGCCTATATCTACTAAGGCTTGCTTAATGGGGGATTTGGTTTATGGAGTCCACCAAGTAGAGGGGTCTCCTATGGTCTGAATAGCTTACTTTCATGTCCTCATCGCTAAAAGTGATCTCGTTGGTGTCCTGTAAGAAGGCTTTGTCAACTCTGGTTTCTACCGACAAGCATTTTACTCTTGCCCCTGAGGCAATGCTTACCAGAGCCTCTATGGCAATTCTCGGCTTGTTGACTGTGAGTTCCAATTGATCAAATAGGTTCTTGAACCTAGAACTTCTTTGCAAGGTGGTAATGGCTGCGGCAGGCAGGGCCGGCCTTTCCTCTTCATCTTCCTTTGAATCCACACACATAACAACTACTACTACCCATTTCCCTTATGGTTTGGGAGTGGATTTCTTTGTACTTCTAACTGGGACAACTCGAGAGTTCCCTCTCTGATTCTACAGGGCACTAGTCTATAGAGCGCCTAGTATTCTGCGGTAGGGTGTTGCACATAATTGTGCAAACAACAGAATTGGGAGTCCTTTCGCTCTTCTTCAATGGGTTCCCTAGAAACTTGGTTTGGCTTAAAGACCTCGTCTACAATCCATTTATCTGGTAGCACATCTAGCTCTTTTGGTGTATATGGTAGTGGCGGGGGGGCCCCGTACTCCCTCTCATCCGATTTCCTCTTCTTTTCGCCAGTATATACGACTATGGCCTACGGAGTAAGTCTCTATTCTTTGGGTCTGTTAGAGCTTAGGCTTACTGATTGGGCAATTTCCTGGCTTTCTGCAATAGCTATGCGAACTAGGCGATTTCCAAGTTCTTTAGAACAGCTTTGTATTCCATAATCATATTACCCATACACATTTCCACTAATGTCTTTTCTTCACAGTGATCGTAGCAATCAAGGGCTATGTCCTTGAATCTCTTGATGTATTCCATCAAGTCTTCACCGCTCATTTGCTTAGTCGCTTCCAAAGTTGCAAGTGTTACTGTTTCTTCTCCATGAAAGTACTTTGTGCAAAATACATCCACCATGTCATCCCATGTCGGGATTGACCCTAACTTCAAACCAATGTACCACATGTACGCCTGGTCACATAGGGATTTTGAGAACTCCTTAAAACATAAGTTCTCGTTTGCTGCCTAAGGACCGAGGGTGTCAATAAACTTACTCACATGTTCGATAGCACTTCCCTTCTGCCATTATATTACGCAAAAGTCTGTGGTTCATATCTCTCAAGATATGGCTTGTTAAGTATTCTCAGCGGATAAGGAGGCCTTTGTGCATGGAATCTTTCCTTGGGTGCTTTGGCCCTTTCCTGCTCTAGAAGTGCTGCAACTTTGGCCATGGTAATGACACACGGCTCCGTATTCTGTGGGCCACCCCCTACAGGGGTTTCTTCTTTGTTTATCGCATTCTCCAGGTCATGCTAGCTTCCTTTCTCTTTCATCTTGTCTGCCTTTTTCTAGAAAATCTCTTCTATTAGTTGCTGTTGGGAATGCTGCACAAATTGCAGCATCTCAATAAAAATGTTGGTATTATCAGCGGGAACTCTTTATTACTGATGCAGTCCAACTCTCGGTCCGTTAACACCTTTTGCCTAGTTAGGCTGGTGCAGGTAAGGCATGGCTGGCCTTGACTCTGCCTGCGAGAGCATGACACTCATATTTCATGTTGTCTTTGATCTTGGGAGCATAAATTACGAGGGTTTTATCTGTTTTTTCCCAGCTCCCGCTCTGTTAACACCTTCTGCCTGGTTGGGCTGGTGCAGGTGAGGCATGGCTAGCCTTGACTCTACCTGCGAGGCACGACACTCATGTTTCGTGTCGTCTTTGATCTTGAGGGCATAACTTGCGAGGCTTTTATCTGTTTTTCTTGTCTTTTTCCCAACTCCTCAGTGGAGTCGCCAATTTAAATGTGGTGGGCCTTTTTGTGTCTTGGGTTGGATTGCTCCTGTTGTACTACAACCCAATGATTCTGGGGTAGAAGAGTCAGGAATGGCCTAACTGAAACACACCCTAGGTCAGCTTGTGCCCAAATCAAAGCCTTGGCAGGAAATTGTTTTCTTTTGTGTTCTTTCTTTTCCGTTGTTATTCCTTATACCCCTCTGCTATTCCCCTGTTGTTTTTTTACTGTGCACATCTATGGCCTTTTATACTGTTTGCTGTGACACGATTTACCATTTTTCTGTCTTGGGCTGGATTGCTCCTATTGTACACCAGCCCAATGATTCTGGGATAGGAGAGTCGGGACTGGCCTAACTGAAACATACCCTAGGTCATCTTGTGCCCAAGTAAGAGCCCTGGCAGGAAATTGTTTTCTTTTGTGTTCTTTCTTTTTCGTTGTTATTCCTTATACCCCTCTGCTATTCCCCTATTGTTTTTTTACTGTGCACATTTATGGCCTTTTATATTGCCTACTGTGACATGATTTACCATTTTTACCCCTCAACTACTTTTGGCCTATTGTGGGTGTCCTTCCAGGACTGCCCACTGGTCTACCGGCTGCCTAGCCATCATCACTACCCTGTGGTGGCCGCACCATGCCTCATTCCAATACAAAAGTAGTTTTGTTTTTTTTTCTTACTTCCTTTGGCACTCCCATCCAGATAAGAGCTGAGTTTCTCTCTTACCAACCTCTATAATAAGCACCTAGTGATTCCAACTTATGTTTGCCTCTTTTGGGTGTAATATCATCCTAATAGGACATTTCCCCAAAAGAAATTGAGCGGGAACCCCAAAATAGGCTCCCCTTCTCTCCATCACTAGATCATACATTCTCTTACCTTTGACCCATGGTCCACTTCCCCTGTATTGGCTGGATACAAGCAGGTGGTGCTTGAGCCTTGTGTGTGTGCTCCATTTCCATATGAGTCCATTGTTTTTTTGGCGCTTATGCATTTGTCGTTGCCTACAGGTTTGTCTGAATTCGTTGCATGCTCTAGGGCTGGTTTAACTCTTGCAGTGTGGATGAGTCATTAGGTCTTCATTCTCTACAACGCATCCTTTCGTCGGGCTGGACATTGCTTAGGTGTGGGCTTTCTCTTCTTTAATTCGGCTCATGTCTCCTTTCATCCCTTGTCTGTGGGCTAACTGGTGCTTCTGTCACACCACTGCTTTGTTCTTGCTATGATATCATTCAGCTTTATTTACCTTATTACTTCTGGGCTTGCGGGCTGAAGTACCTACCATGCCAGTTTCACATATATGAAGTCTTCCTTAGGTTCTACTGCCTAACATTTCTGCTAGATCAATTCACACAATATCTTGGCCTTCCCCGGGTCATTTTATTCCTTGGGTGTTCTTGGCCCGTTTCATTTTTTAGGCATTCTCGACTTGTTTCATTCTTTGGGCGTCCTTGGTTCATTTCATTTTTTCCTACTTCTCACATTCTCATGGGTTTTTGCTAAATCCTTTGTAGTTCCCTGGCCCTATTACCACATCCTTTACTTTTGGGTTTATTGGCCTTTGAATCAATCCCACTTACCAATTCCTTTCTTTGGGCCCCTCCAGTCCCTTTTTGCCATTTTCCCTTTTTTTTTTTCTTTTTTCTGTTTCTTATAATTTACATGGGCTTACTACTTCATTCTTCGAGGATTCCTTGGCCCGTTTGCTTTCTATGGAACCACGTTGTTATTTTAAGGGCTTGTGGACCATTATTCCTGCCGCTTGGGCTTAGTGGTCTTTACTTTGCTATTTTCTTTTTCTTTTTTTTTTACATTTCTCATATTGTTGGGCTTCTTCTGCCATTGGACTCTTTTGCCAAAAAATGGCATCAACAACCTTTCACTTGGATTAACCTCCTCATTGATCACAACTCCAATAAATGTTGACCCAAACAATAAACATAACTCATGATTTGGAGGGGGTATCTTAAGAGACTAGCCTCTCAACATGTGTGACTCATACATGTGGGATTGTAAAATATTGTGAGACATAAAACAAACCTATGCAAAATGATGTTATTTTAGTAATCAAATAATTAAAAATTTACATAGTGAAAAATGTGGTTTGTGATACTCTCTCTCTCTCTCTCTCTCTCTCTCTCTCTCTCAGTTTGTCATCGTTCTTGTTGTCTTTTACTTGCATTGACCAAGTCGCACTACATCGAGAACAATAAAACTAACCCTAGTATGGCTTGTCGACTACCCTTCCTTAGTGCAATTCGGTGGGGTTTTTTGAGAAACTTACACTTTGAACACCTAACTTTGAATTTTAAAATTGGAAACTTTAAGAATTGAGTTTTTTTTTTAGGTGTTTAAAAACAATGACAATATGTCTACTACAACAAATATTATTACATAAGTTTAACAAACTGATTTGTTAACTTGTATACACAAAATGTGGGTTCCAATTAGCTCAACTAGTAAAATCTCTGATGGTTGTATAAGAGATTTGTGATTCAATCTCCGCCTACACAAAAAAACTGATTTGTGTCTTAATCTAATGATAAAGAACTATCATTAGGAGTGGACGTCATATATTAAAACTTTCTCTCAAACAAAACTTGTATACACAAAATAAAAAAGTAGATATAAAATTTATTTGTTATCTTGCTTATGTGATAAAAATCATGTGTATCATTACATCAATTTGTATGAATTTTTACAATTAAATTGATAATATTTTCTATTTAAAAATGACTTGGTGGGATTACGACAACAACAATGCTTAAAAGTCAAGGATAATTGTTGTGGATTCTAGAAATATCAAACATTTTCTCTAGAGTTATCATCGTTTTACGATGAACAATATTCATACTCTTTAATATCGTATGTAGAATGTAATTATGTAGTGTAAAAATATAAACATTGTGTAAAACATTTCTTATTTCGGATTGTGAAATAATAATTAGTGTTTGCCCAATGACTTTTGGTATGCTCATAAATTTCTTTAGTTATTAAAAGATGGTATGAGATTGAGGTGTTTAAACACTTTCTTACTTATTATTGAAATGGTATAGTTATCATTTTTTTTACTTTTGTTTATCATTCTTTTATTTTTTGTTTATTTTTATATGTATTTTTGAAGTGAATTTCACTTAGATAAGTATTAGATAATGATCTCTCTTATTATTATGTTTGATGAAACACGGGTTCGTCAGTTGTAGTGAGGTCGTCCAGACGGGACCAGACTGATGAATCACGAGTTCGTCAGTCGTAGTGAGGTCGTCCAGACGGGACTAGAGGTCTGCTTGTGTCGCGGGGGAAGAAGAAATTCTCCAGAATGGTCACCGGTGTGGTGCCTGCCACAACGTCTCCGATGCCAAAGTTAGTACAAGGGAGTTTATAATAATAGACTATAAGAATGATTAGGGATATCTTGTAAATGTGTTCGTACCTTCTGTTGGCAATGCGTGGGCTTTATATATGTTGTTCTAGATTCTAGCCGTTGTGGCAGTTATTGTGGCTTTAATGCCTCTTTTAGTAACGCTTCTTGCTGAGTAATGGGGTTTTAATATGCCTTCAACGGTTCGTCCAGCTGGTTCTGTAACCGTCCAGGGTATTATTGGTGGCATTGAATGATTCTGCTATCCTCGTCAGTGACGTGTATACTTGTTTAAGCTCGTCTCAGAGAGTAGTCTCGTCAGTCCCATCAGATGCCTTTAGTCTCGTCGGCAGTTAATCTCGTCAGTCCCATCAGATGCCTTAGTCTCGTCTGTAGTTGATCTCGTCAGTCCCATCAGATGCCTTAGTCTCGTCAATAGTTGATTTCGTCAGTCCCATCAGATGCCCCCGGATTTTGTGGTCGTCATGATGTTCCATGACAACCATAGAAGATGAAAGGGTTTTTTTTTTTTTTTTTAATAATTTTTTGGCTACGTCAGTAGTGTACATCCATCTAGGCGGAATCTTATCACGAGGCTTCGTCAATATTGTACATCCGTCTAGGCGGAATCTTACTACTTACTTCGTCGGTAATGTACATCCGTCAATGCGGAATCTTATTACGAGGCTTCGTCAGTAATGTACATCCGTCTAAGCGGAATCTTATTACTTACTTCGTCGGTAATGTACATCCGTCAAGGCGGAATCTTATTACCTAGCCATTCTCGATGATCTTTTGGCTTCGTCGGTAATGTACATCCGTCAATGTGGAATCTTATTACCTAGCCATTATTTATGATCTTTTGGCTTCGTCAGTAATGTACATCCGTCAAGGCGGAATCTTATTACCTAGCCATTATTTATGATCTTTTGGCTTCGTCAGTAATGTACATCCGTCAAGGCGGAATCTTATTACCTAGCCATTTTCGATGATCTTTTGGCTTCGTCAGTAATGTACATCCGTCAAGGCGGAATCTTATTACCTAGCCATTTTCAATGATCTTTTGTCTTCGTCAGTAAACCGACGATCTGGACGCTCCCTCTTTCGTCCTTTACGTTCGTCCTCCCTCTTTCCCTTTTCTTCTGTTTTCTCCATATCTTTAATGGCGGCTAGCGCATCCTTAGCATTCATGTATTTTTGCGCATTTAAGAGCATTTCTGCCATCGTCTTAGGTGGATTTTTTGCCAGCGACACCACAAACTCTCTAGACTTCAGCCCTGCTTTAAAGGTTGTCAGCTGTACTTTGTCATCAGCGTCGTCCACTTCTAGGGTTTCTCGGGTAAAGCGTTTTACGTATGACCGCAAGGTTTCTTTCTCCCGTTGCTTAACAGTGAGTAGGTGGTCCGCTGGTCTCTTAGGACGTTGCCCTCCGACGAAATGGCGCAAAAAGGCGCTACTCAACTGTTCGAAGCTATCAATGGATGAGGTTGGCAACTTTATGAACCACTCTCTTGCAGCTCCCTTAAGTGTGGTAGGGAAGGAACAACACATTATTTCATAAGGGGGCTGTTGGAGGCCTAATGTCGTCTTGAAGGTATTAAGGTGATCTTGGGGGTCCTTAAGCCCGTCAAAATGCTCAAGCTGAGGCAACCGAAACTTCGCCCGCATTGGTCGTTCCAAGACTACCACGGAGAAAGGAGAATCTGTTGCCCTGACCATTCTATCTAGGCTCTGATCTGTCTTCTCCTTAATAGCATTTCTCAGTTCGTCCATCTCTTTCCTCATCTCTTGAAGAAGATCAGAATTTTGTTCGTCTGGAGTAGTGGTCCTTCGTCGATTGCTTCTCCCATGACTGTCTCCTTCATCCTCCTGGACAACTCTAGACCGATTCTCCTTATGCTGAAGCTGTTGTCTCATCTCCTGATTCTGCCTGGTGAGCTCTTCCACAGTGGGCGCAAGAGCTTGAACTTGCTGAGCCAAGGCTGCTGAGTCTTGGTTGGACTCCATCTGGATATTGAAGTTGGTAGGAACTGCGCTTTCGGATCGTAGTACGAGAACGTCGTTCCCACAGACGGCGCCAAACTGATGAAACACGGGTTCATCAGTTGTAGTGAGGTCGTCCAGACGGGACCAGACTGATGAATCACGAGTTTGTCAGTCGTAGTGAGGTCGTCCAGACGGGACTAGAGGTCTGCTTGTGTCGCGGCGGAAGAAGAAATTCTCCAGAATGGTCACCGGTGTGGTGCCTGCCACAACGTCTCCGATGCCAAAGTTAGTACAAGGGAGTTTATAATAATAGACTATAAGAATGATTAGGGATATCTTGTAACTGTGTTCGTACCTTCTGTTGGCAATGCGTGGGCTTTATATATGTTGTTTTAGATTCTAGCCGTTGTGGCAGTTATTGTGGCTTTAATGCCTCTTTTAGTAACGCTTCTTGCTGAGTAATGGAGTTTTAATATGCCTTCAACGGTTCGTCCAGCTGGTTCTGTAACCGTCCAGGGTATTATTGGTGGCATTGAATGATCCTGCTATCCTCGTCAGTGATGTGTATACTTGTTTAAGCTCGTCTCAGAGAGTAGTCTCGTCAGTCCCATCAAATGCCTTTAGTCTCATCGGCAGTTAATCTCGTCAGTCCCATCAGATATCTTAGTCTCGTCTGTAGTTGATCTCGTCAGTCCCATCAGATGCCTTAGTCTCATCAGTAGTTGATTTCGTCAGTCCCATCAATGTTTATTTATTTAAATTTAACCAGTTGAAAGGTATATAATTTTCATTTATCATTCCTTCTCATTCTCGTCTTAATTTTTTTTTTTTTTAAATCCTAACAAATGAAACGAGTAAGATAGCAATATTCTCTTCTTATCTCCTTAGTTTTAAAACAATAAGAAGAAGAAGAAGAAGGAGAGAGAGAGAGAGAGAGAGAGAGACTTGAGAGGTTGCTTAGACATTTTTTCTTCTTACATCGTTTTGTTTGACTACCATTCTTTTTTCTCTTTTATTTTTGAGGTTGTGGTTAAGGCTGCCCGGGGATATGAATTGAGAGGTCGCTCATTGAGATAACCATTAATTTAGTACTAGTACATAAGTTAGGTCTTTACTAAAAAGTTTTTGCGCTCTGATTCCTCAAAACAAGTATGTCATTGAAGTGGCTGAGGCTGAGGAACCATAATTAAATTTTCCACCCAAAGAAGAAAGTCATTAATTTTCACTCTTTTTGTATTAACGTATGTTTTTGAACCTTCCTTTTACTTACACGGCACTTTGTACAACATGACAAACTCCCCCAAAGTCTCCTAAATCAAGCAAAACCAAACCCAAAGAAAAAACGAGAGGCATTATTCACAACACACACCCTTGTTCAACACGAACACCATTCATTGCATGCTTCATGCAATACACCTCATGGAATACATGGACACTGCAGAGTCCACCGAGGGTGTACCGTAGGCTCTACGATGATCGCTCTCTAACCCATACTCCATCATCGGACGGTGCTCCAGCTCTTCATCATGATCAAACACAAATTCTGGTATCTCAAACTCAATCTCATTCCTCCTCACATGGTTCCACAGAAACTCAACCCTGTTCACGTATTGAAGCTTCCTGTACATCCTGTTTTTGCACACAACTCAAAGTCAAAACTATTCATTGAACCGTTCAGCACGCTAAAGCTACAGGCCTTCCACACCAACCCTTAATTAAATAACTAAAAACAAAAACAAAACGCGTGGATATGGAAACATAATTATTAATGCACAGCATTCAAAAGCTTAGCAAAGTGAAAGCTTTTTTTTTTTTCTTTCATTTTTGTCAGTGACATGAAAAGAATAAAAATGGGCCATATTTATTGACTTTAGAAGAGAATCTTTTATTCTTACCCTCCAATGAAAATGAAACGACCAAAAGTGGCAAGGAAGAGACGGGACTGTAGACCTGGGTGTACAAAGTAAACAGCCTCGAGATTATCTCTAACGTTGATCGGAATAGCATCGTATATTGATCGTAGGGTCGAGATTCCAGGGAAGTTTTCGTTTCTTTGTACACCCGTGTTCACATACACCACTGAGAATGGCTTGTCCTTTAAGTTGGAGAAAATTTTCTCCTCCAAATACTGGTTCAAGACCGCAGTACTCACTAGCTGAGCTGAAATAAAATCACAAAGGGAACACAATCAAGAAACCTAATCTAGGGTCCGTTTGTTTAGATGTTTTGGGAGTTTAAAAGAGCCTAACTTTTTTTCGATCACTCGTCTTAAACTCAATACACAGTTTTCAGCTTATACAAACACACTCTTAAACCCAAAAAAAAAAAAAAGTAATTCTAATTCAGGCAAAGAACCCAATTAATTGACGATGAGGTTTCTTATTACCTGGGAAGAGCTTTCCGATTATGCAAAGGACCTTACGGCCACGTTTATTTGGACCATGGATCTTGAAAACTTGGAGCTTATCGATAAGGTGTTCTTGATCAGATGGGGAGAGTTTTAATGGAGAAGTCATGGTTGAAAAGGCTTTAGAGGTAGAGAGAGAGATTAAAAGCTAATTAAGGAGGAGTTGGCGGTGTGTTTGGTTTTGAGAGGGAATGCGATATTGATAGGAGTTTTTTAAATGAGTGAGAGTTTATATACAACCGGACGTGGGCTCGAAAGGAGTGGCCTGTGGCTTATCCAATTGGGGTTTTGGTTAAAAGATGTTGATGGTATATAATATGGGGAGCATATTCTCAAGCATCTACCGTTTTGGATTAAACAACACGTTGCTACTGGTATCGCTGCTACATGACACCTGTGGGTCCACTTTCATTTTGTTTGCAATCTTCAATATTGATCTGGACCGTTTGATCTGTGTGTCTTAATTATCTACATCAACCTAACCAAAAAATCCAAATTTTTTTTATTTTTTTTTTATTTTTATACAAAATAAAATTTCTAGTCTAGTCTAATCTAAAGTGTATATGTGTGTGAAACTCCCTTCTAGAAACTAGAGTCTCGGTCTTTGGCTCCCACACTCCCACAAATATTGATATTTTATACTTGTGAAGTGATCACCGCACCAATGGTGCATCAAGGGTGCACGGTAATAACAATCCAAACTCATTGATTTCACTAAAAATAGGTTTGACCATTGAATTATTAATCTAATTAGTGAGTTGAGTTAGGATTGTTTTCTTAATTGATAAGCCAAGTGTATTTTGGGGGTTTTGTTTGGCAAGGAAGTCAATGAGGGGAAAATTAACAAGTTTAGAGAAATAATGTGCATAGGATGTGTAGGCATCAATTTTTTTTCCCTAGTAGGAACTAGAAAGGAAAAGAATATTTTCACCACGGAAAGAGACATAGATTGTAGTTAAATTCATTTTTGTGTTTAGGCAGTTTTGATGTGTTTGTGTCGCCGCTCTTGTTGCTAGTTGTTTAGGTGTGGTGTGTAATTTTGGCGTTGTCATAGTAGATGTTGCTGTTGCCTGTTAGCCTTTGCTTGGGGCTTTTTGTGGCTGCAATTTCTAGCAGTTTGGCGTGTTGGAATCTGTCGTAGTTGATGCTTTTTTTTTTTTTTAATGTGTGTCTAAAAGTCTAATGTAAATTATGTAATGGATAATTAGAGTTGAGGTGTCCTATTCAATCAGGGAAAGGTGCGAGAAGGTTTAAGTAATTAACTAATGGTGTGTTTGGATGATATAATTTGAGTATTTAGATTTAAATTTGAGTGATTAAAATTCAAATAATTAGTTTGGGAAGTTTAAAAAATGTCAAGGATTTGAATTTGACAAATCCATTAAGAATTTTAAATCTTTTAAATGCTTGAATTTGAAATAATTTCTAAAATTAATGAATTTGAAATACTTTTTTTTTTACAAGATAGAATTTCTAGTCTAGCCTAATCTAAATGTATATATGTGTGAAGCTCCCTCCTAGAGACTTGAACCCCGGCCTTTGCCCTCCACACCCCACAAGCACTTATACCTGTAGAGTGACTATCGCACTAAGTGTGCGGTGGTGAATTTGAAATACTTTAATTTCAAATCTATTAAATTAAAAAATCCAAATCTATTCAAATACAAATTCTCAACCTAATTATAAGTTTGTAACTTTATGAGCATTATTCAAAGAATTAAAAAAAAAAATTTGATGGATAATGGGTTCATTACTTTTTCTTGAGACTACAATGGGTTCATTTCAATCAGTCAAAGTTGATCCAACATCGCAAACATATTGATTGGCCATAGTGTTTCATGCTTAAACAGGCATTACGTTGGAGGTAACGTCAAAATGATGGGATAGACCTGGACCATCATTAGAAAACGTTGCTATACAACAAATATAATAATATATGGCTAAATGCTCACTGGTGGTGCAGGATTAAAGTTTTTATGAAGAAAACGAGAAGATGTTTTAATTATATTGTTGAATAATATAATGGTGGGAACTGTGATCTGACTCTTTGAATTACAAGCAAACAAATTGAAACTGGACCATCATTGTATATTTGTATTTAAAGGTCCGTTTGGATAGAACTTATTGCTGAAAATTAAAAACTGAAAACTGAAAATACTGTAGTAAAATAATTTTTAAAGAGGTAAAAAATACTGTTCATCTCAAAAGTTACTGTTCATTAGCCTAAAATCACTGTTTATGGCCAATGAACAGTAATAAACACGCGTTAGAAAAAGAAAAAAAACGTGGACGCAGCTAAACGCCGGATCCAAACGTATTCTAAGTCTTCGAGAGCTTGATTGAGAAAAAGGTTAAAATCAGATGGATGATGGATTTAATTAATGATTAATAACCACTAAAGTGTGTAATTTCAAAAACAATCACAGCATAATTGGGGGCATTCCGAGAATCGAACTCGGGACCTCTCGCACCCAAAGCGAGAATCATACCACTAGACCAAATGCCCTGATGCATGCATGTATTGATTTTAAATTTACCTGACAACAATTAGATGGGCTGTTCATATACAGCATCCGTTGCGAAAAGAAATGAGCTGATGGGGAAACGAGCAAATCTGAAGATGTCTTGGGGAAACAAAAATACCCTGACTGCTCTCATTCCAAAGCAACATCATTGTGGTCTGTACAGGCAGAATATTATTGATACCCAAGCCACGTTAATGACATTCTTGGATTTTTCTTTTTGGAGGTAATGAGATGGGAAATTATTGGATGTTACAATTTTTTTTTTAAGTGAATTTGGATGTTAAAATCAGATGTAGAACTTTTCTCACGTAAATTGAGGTATAAGTTTATATAAGAATTAATAAATATTTATTAACTCAATAAGAATAAAAATGAACAAGTTTATAAATATTAGTCTTAAAATTTTTTTTTTTTTTATATGAATATTTTCTTCGTTTTTGAAATAGAGATACATTTCTTATGAGGTGTGATTGAGAAATTGTAAAAGACAAGTTGAAGAGGACTGACAAGGAAAAAGTCCAATGTTCAATAAGTATGAAGAACAAAGATTATTGTGTCACAACTAGTACTACTACAATTCGTTCATGTGATGAGTTGTGGTTGATGAATGAATGTCTCTATACAAACCTATTATCACCTATCTACTATCTACAACTCACCTAGAAAATACAGTTTACCATATAAGTGAGTTGTGCCCACAGGTGACACCAGACTTTTTAAAGAATAAATTTTGGCAAATTTGTCTTTGTGTAGCCATCAATTTTCACTGCCACCATCAAATTTCCTGACCACAAACTCATTTTTCTTTGATTGTGTCGCCCCCTTTTCATGACAGTAATACCTTTTTCGGTAATTCTCTCTTCTTTTCTTTCTCTTCTCGGGGTCTATTTGTGAAAAAATTTTTGCTAATGTGTGCCCTAAAGACACACAATAATAAATCACTTTTAAAAATATTCTCTTGAAAATTTAAAAAATATTAATAACTTTTTCAATTCTCGATAAAATGTTTCTAAAAATAGAAGGATTAATATGTGCCTTGTGAAAATGCTAAATAAAATGGGACTCCTCAAATTCAAGAAATGTGAAAAATAAATGAGAGCAACGTCCAAAATTCACAATACTATACTTTTGAGTTGTCAAGTCAGAGAAAGAGAAAGACCATGATTTCTACAACTCTTACGGTGGTTAAGAGAGAAGACAGGGATTGAGATTAGATGACCATGCAATTACACTACTTTCTGCATAAATATTTTTACATTTTTAACTTTTTAACTTTAATTTTTTATTTAACAATTGAGATTAAAAACTACTTTTTGTAATTTTCAATCTCAATTGTTCATTGGCATTGCATTAGTTGCAATACCTAAATATTGCACCTGATCTCAATAAGAAAACTGTGTTGTTGATGTAAGGTTTGATGAAAAGCCTTTATAGCAAGTCCCTAAGGTCCAATTTCGTTTATGGGATTTAAGCTTTTAGCTACTATGTTGCTAAATAGATGGTAAGCTACATAATTGTTTTAGTTTGGATAATGGGATGAGTTGGTTTAGTTGTGATTTAGGAAATTCGTTGACTACATCTGATTAGTTGAACCCTCTAGGCCAAATTGGGGCAGCTAGGGAACTTGCTAAATAAGACAAACCCTTTTAGAAATCATTAAAGTAACATGTGTTTAGGGCCTTTAGGCTAAAAAAGCACCTTTAGTCACATGCAGGATATTATTTGCATGAAAGTAGCCGATACATGATTCATTTTATGGGTTCATAGATTCTTCAAGTGATCCTAATTTATGTAAAGTTTATCTTGAGTTTGTTTGGATGAGTTTAGTTTTATAAAATAAGTAGTGTAAAAGTCTAAGTATAATTAGGAAAAGTGATACTTTAAAAGCTGTACATAAGTTGGCTGTGAATATATCATTATGGTTTGATTTTGTTATTGGTATGTTTTCTTCTCTTTTTCTTCTTGATCTTGTTTCTTCTTGATTTTGTGCTATGAGTTTATGGTGAATTATACCTGAAGTAGGCTATATCTTTTATACATTTCATAGGTGAACATGAAGTAGCATATTATTTTTATATGAAGAGTGTTTCTTGTTATTAGCTGATTAAGATTGTTTATTGAGATGTATTTAGTAACATTTTGTTCATGTTTATTTTTCGTTGGTATTAGTATATTTGAAAGTTATACCATTTTATCTTTTCCCTGTTGTTTTTTTGGATGTATCATGTAAAGTATTAGTTGAAAGTGTAATTGTCAACCTGATGTATTTTGTATTATTCATTAAATGCATTGTCATAATCAGTGTTGTAGATCATGAACATTGAGCTTAGTTAAATCATTAGATACAAGGAATTATTGCCTTATATTCGGCTTTGAAATTTGAGTGAAAATTACGTGTAATAAAAGTATAATCTGATGTATTTAGTTGAAAGTATATTGAAATACCTGTGAATTTAGCTCATTTTTGTGCCATATTTGTGTAAATAGTTTGTTGGTATTGTGTTATTGTATTTGCTATTGTAAATAATTATAAGTAAATATATTTAGTTTGTTGGTTCAATGTGGTATTGTATTTGCTATTGGAAAATATGAATTGTGGTTCATTACAAGTGCTATAAAATATGTATTGAAAAATATGTATTCAAGTGCTATAATTTTTTTTAAAAAAGGCCCTATTGGAGCACTTTAAAAACCGCTGGAATAGGGTATGGGTGTAGGCAAGGCTGCTATGCCTAGGGGTGTGTGCGGTTCGGTAGGGGTGGTTTTTTTTCCAACTTTATTACCGAACCAATAGAGATCAGTTTTTTCATAATTGGAACCGATGCACACTGCCTAGGGTTGGTTTTCTGACCTATAGCAGTGCGGTTTTTTGCGGTGCGGTTTAGTCGGTTTGATATATTAAAAAAAACTATTTTTTTAATAATAAAAAAATTGGGCTTTCAAGCCCAATATCAATATATCAACCTGTTCAAGAAACTTGTTCCAACCTAGTCAAACATAAAATAGAAGCAAAAGAAAAGTCATTAAAAAAAAAGTAGAAATGCCAAATAATATTTTTGTATATCTAGCCAACACACAAAAGCATATTCCAAAATTTGTGCAAAAAATCTATTCACATAATGATCCAAATTTTTTCATTTCATTCACCATGCAAAAATATTTTGAAATTGCCTCAATAAGAGTTCAACTCCCAAAATACTATCATGTAGCATATAATATCATTAGTGTCACTGTGTGTGTCAGTGTCAATAACAATAATTGTTAATGTATCCACTTAACAACGTATTACAGAATCATTTGTCACTGTCCACAAATGCCAAAAGAAAAATATACAAATTAAATTAGCATTTAGACAAAAGAATGCTAATTGCTTTTATCCCCAATAATAATCCCACCGATGAATACCTAAATAACTACCATTAGTGAAAAGTCCACTACCAATAACATGTATAGATATAATTAGCATATAGGCAAAAGAATGCTAATTATTGTAAGCCCTTTGTCCAGTAAGTCTGTGCGCTATGCATCATTCTAGAACTCTTACAAAATTCTAAACAAAACAAAACAAACACGTGTTAATAACAATAAAACGTTTATGAACAATAGAATATTTATAATTAACACAAACAAATGATTATAGCAAGTATATTTACATAATACTAACTACTAACTAACTCCAAGCAGAGAGCAGTACATCACTCATCATCATCCAACACAATGGTGCTTGGATCCTCCTCCATAGGCATTGGGCAAACCGATGCAATTTCTACAATCTCATTCAAAATAAAATGATTGGTAAGCATTGAGCAAATAAATAAAAAATTGATATATACAACAAACAAAATGGACATATATTTACCAGTTTCAATCTCAAAACCATCCATATCCTCCACATTATCCATGCACTCCCGAAGCTTTATTGGTCTTTTTTTCTTTGCATCCTTCAACCAATTTTGAGTACAAATAAGTGCTTCAACTGTATTAGGAGATAGTGAACTACGGAACAAATCCAAAACACGTCCCCTCGTACTAAAAGCAGACTCGGATGCAACTATAGAGACATGAATAGCCAACACATTACGGGCAATTTGGGAAGGGATATCTAGAAGAATTCATTTTCCACCACATTAAGATGTCAAAATCTTCCACATCAGGGTCCTCAGAAGATTCCAACAAATACTTATCCAACTCAAATTTGCTTTCCACATTGTCCTCGTCCGCTAAGTGTTGCTTAAACCTATTATTATAACTTTTAATGCAATTAGACAATGAAGCATTGCCAACACTTGGCCTGAAGTCCCTAGACAATGAAGCACCACTACTACTAGAACTCGAAACTCCATTTTGACCTACTCTCTCCACATACAACCTCTTCAATGCATCCCGAATCTTAGAGCTCATCGCATCCCCTTTGTCCTTTCCATACCACTCTCTAAATTAAAACTTTACATACTTCAATCTATACCTTGGGTCAAGAACAACAGCAACAAAAAGCATCAAATTGATATTATCCATACTTCCTCAATACTTATCATTTTTTTTTCATCTCTACCGCCATACTCTTCAAAAGTGGATCCCCATCAACATTACACAACTGTTGCAATTGATCTTCAATACTAATTAGCTCATGGAAGTATGTATTAGAAGTGACAAACAAGGACCTAGAAAATCTAAGTGTAGCCTCATAAAATATGCCAAAAATTTCATGAAGGTCTTAACATTTTCCCAATCAAAATAGTTAGGAGGACCAATGGGCTTTTTCCCATTCCCATCTGATTCACAAAAATAAAGTTTGTAATGCCCATCCTCCTTTTCCAACCTATCAAATACTCTCACAAATTTCAAAGCACAATTTATCATGAGATAAGCGGAATTCCACCTTGTTGGCACACCAAGGGACAACAAGCATTTGGCTTTGATTTTCTCATTTTCAACACATTCTTGAAACTTCTCAAACCTTGCGGGAAAGGCTCTCACATATCGCACCGCATTCCTAACTTTGGCAATTGATTTATAAATGGACTTCAACCCACTTTGCAGTATCAAATTCAAGATATGTGTACAACAACGCATATGCATGAACTCACCACCCAATATGCTACTATCTCTTTCTTTTGTTTACTTCTTCATATAATCTATTGCCACATCATTAGAACTAGCATTGTCCGCAGTGATTGTAAACAATCGGTCTATACCCCACTTCAACAAACATGACTCAATCGCTCTACCTATGGTGTCCCCTTTGTGATTAGCTATAGGGCAAAAGTTCAAGATTTTCTTTTGGTAAGTCCAATCCCCATCAATGAAGTGTGCAGTGACTACCATGTAGTTCAAGTTTTGTATGGATGTCCAAGTATCCGTTGTCACACAAACTCATTGCCCAACAAAAGCCCCTCTCAAAATATCCACCTCACTAGAATAAATTTTCATACAAGCCCTTGCAATGGTAGTGCGATGGGAATAGGAAACCTAGGCTCAACTATTTCCATATATTCTTGAAAGCCTTGACGCTCCACAAATTTAAAAGGCAATTCATCAATGATGATCATCCTTGTCCTCTCTTCACTATAGTTTGCAACCACTAACACATTTAAACCACTTTCCCCTTCTCTCTTTGCTTGAAAAGACAAAGTTTTTTGCTTATCATCACGGGAAAAATGCCACTTCTTACACACCTTCATGTGTTGCAACATGCTCGAAGTACCATTTTTCTTACCATGACATTTATATTGATTTTTACAATACTTGCATTGAGACTTAGGATTTTTGGGATCAAAAGCAGCCAACTTAATGAAGTGTTGCCATACTATAGACGGGTCCTTACCACCTTATTTAGGTGATAGTTGGGGAAGTGATGCACCAAGAACAATTGGTGCTGTAGGTTCAAGTGGGTTAGGATTAGCATTACCAAGACTAGAAGGAGGTGGGTTAGGGTCCCCAAGTGCAACAAATCCAGGTGGAGCATCGACATCCATCTAATAAAAAAAATTCAACCAACAAAAAAACAAAGTTTTTACAACAATATCAGATTATAATTTTTCCAGCAAATGCAGTATCAAATAGCTCACTCTCAATCAATGAATGTCACAATCAGATTCAATAATAGCAATAACAGACTAACAATCATTAATCATTACTCAACAATTCATGTCACTAATATTAACAACAATTCAGAACTAGAGAATTAGCTTTTATTTTATATTTATGTTGAATAAATATAAAATAAAAGCTAATTTTATATGTAATTATATATAAACTTAAAGTAGTTGTTACTAAGTACTAAAAATTTAAAATCATAATGTTGAATGTAGTGAGTGTTTAGTGATTACCTCTCGGTGAATGATTGAAAGCGTGAACTCTCTAAATCTCGTCTCCCTCAAAAATTAAAATGCTGAAGAAAAAAAAAACGTTAGTGCTTACTACTTAGTAGACTGTGACAAATAAATGCTGAGAAATTGATAACAACTAAATTGACAAACATTATAACTGACAAGCATTAGTTATAAGCATTAAGCAAGAGAGCATTATAAAACTACATGGTATAATATAACTAAACTGACTAAATAAATAAATAACTAAAAACTAACTAAATTAATTAATTAAAAACTAACTAAATAAATTAATTGCATGGTATCATATAAATTAACCAAACTCAATGTGTGTCCAGCCAAGAGGAATCATATAAAGTATAGTCCCCACTTCTTATCCAATATCCAAATTCCAAAAGAGAACACACTCTCTAGTCTCTTCTCAGAATCTCAAAGCAACATTCTCTGCTTTGTACAAACGTTAATGGCAGATTCTCTAACTCACAACTTCCCTACTGAACAACAACAACTCACACACACGCCTTCGTCTAATCTTAGAACCTACAAGGCTACAACTACAAACACAATCTCTCTCACTCCGTTTCCATTAAAACCAAAAGAAAGGGGCTGATGGCTTACCGTGGTTTGTCGCGGGCCTGCGGTGAGCTGTTGTTGCTGTTGCGAGGCGTGACTCAGGCTGGCGAGACCGCGAGAGGCTAAAGGCGAATGGCGAGAGCGAGAGAGAGAGAGTTAAGGGTCCCCAGGTGTGAATAGAATGAATTTATAGTAAGGTATGTCTAAAAACCTACATAAAACAGTGTCGTTTTGTGTGTTTTTTTTTATATTTTATAATAACCCAATACGACGACGTTTTAGTAAAAAAATTTAAAATAGATATACACCTAAACGACGCCGTATCCCTGATCTGAAAATATTTCCCTATTTCTGTTTGTATCGGTTCGGTTCGGCTCTACTCGGTGCGTGCTTTGCGTCTTCGATGTCCTCACCGCACCGACATCGGAGCTCCGTTCGCGTTCCGATCACCGGCATCGGATTCGTTAGTTGGTGCCAATGGCGGTGCGGGAGTGTCGATGTCGATCGGTGTTGTTGGCTCCGGTGATGGTTTGCACACTCCTAGTTATGCCCTATACCAGCAGTTCTCAAAGCGCTAGCATAGGTAGAGCCTATTGTGGCGTTTTAAAAGCGCTGGTATAAGCCTTTTTAATTATATTCATTGAGGACCTATACCAGCGCTTTTGAGAATGCTAGAATAGATACTGCCTATGCTAGCGCTTTCAAAAGCACTGGTATAGGTTGTATTCATATTTCCATGAATACCCTATAGGAGCAGTTATAAAATCGCTGGTATAAATATACCTATACTAGCGCTTTTTAATAAAATAAAATAAAATAAATCGCCGGTATAGACCTTGAAATTTGTCGGTACAAGTTTTCAAAGCTGTTGGTCAGGACTATCTTGACACAAGTAAAAGCACCAGAATAGGGTCTGAAAAGCGCTGGGACCTATCCGGCGCTTTTGAAAAGTGCTGGTACAGGTCCGGTGACCTTATATTGACTGTCACTACGCGGCGGTTGCAAGCGCCGGGATAGGTATTTTTTGCCTCTTTCGGCGCTTTTTGGGACTATCCCAGCGCTTTTGCAAATGCTAGAATAACCCCATTTTTTTGTAGTGCCAATGGAAAAACCAAAATTGCCCCAACCTTACCCTTCGAATCACATTCCCATAAATCCATATATTAATCTACATGGACTTGGGCCACGTATGAGAGAATAATATATGATACAATATATGTGTAACGAGCCAAAGAGAGTCGGGCGTTGCTTTGCATTAGACTTGTAGATTTTTTTGCAAAGGGCAAAATTTAGGTACAGTACTTTAAGTATAGTTCCTTAGGTTTCCTTTTTAAATTTAAGTCACGTGTCCACTAAAGTTAACTCAACAAACGACGTTTAAACTTTAAAGCAATAACTCAACCAATGTTATGCTCTAAAGTGGTCAAGCTTTTACTATCACACCTCAAAAGAAGAGAAAGTGCAATAAACTCATTCAGAAGAAGGAAAGATCAAAAAAGTAAATAGACCCATCACCTATCAATATCATTCATGTGAGCCATGAGTCATGAGCTCAGTCTCTAAGGTAACGCAACTTGTGATAAAAATCAGGTGGCTTCAAACGCTTTCACTTTCATTTTCCCAAGAAACAAACAAGTTCCAAACAAAAATTTTGGTTGAAACTCAACAAATTTTCGGCAAGATCCCTTCACAACCACACCTCATATTCATTCTGGCCACCATGTGAGGAGATAGATTGGTTTTCACCCACATGAAAACCCCATAATAGAAGCTTTAAGAGGGAACTAGCCTAAGAGAGAGATGAAGAAGACAGTGGGGCATGGCGGTTGCGTAAGGATTCAAGGTGGAACTTAATTTCCTTAATTCTAGTAAGAATTTTTGGTCCATGGCCTTGCCCCTTATTTCTTTCGATCTGTTGCTGGGTAAGCCATAAAAAGAGGAGAGGATTTGAAAAAAAAAAAAAAGCCAAAGAAATATTAAAAAGAACATAAAAGAAACTTGATGCCTCTAGAGGAGGAGACTTCAGTACAAGAAACTTGGTGGAAGAAGTTAACTGGGGAAAGCTCTGATACATGAAACTAAAATCATCAATTGCGGGCCAGTGAGGAAAAACACAAAAGCCAAAGCAACGAGACAACGCAGTTATCTTTTAACACCCGTTTGTTGAGTTTTCTTTATTGGACACATGGCTTAAATTTAAAGAGGGAACCTAAGGTACTGTACTTAAGTTTTGCCCTTTTGCAAAAATGACAATAGAAGTTTTGTTGTTTCAAGTTGTGGGGAATTGTGAATTAGAAAGTTTGGTTTGTTGGTGGTTGTGGGGAGGGGTGTAAACCTTTGGGTTGCTAGTGCGATGACCAAAGTTCTAATGGTCTTCGGTTGAAGAAGGCATAAAGAAAGAAGGAAGAGTGAGAGGGTGGCTAATAGAGTTATTTATTAGATTTTGTTTTTTTTTTTGGTAAATTGCAAATTACACCCCTAAAGTTTGGAAGTGATTAGATTTTACACTCTGAAGTTTCAGAATTTGGATTTTACCCTTTGAAGTTTTGTGATATTTAGATTTTACATTTTGACGTTTTAAAATTTGAATTTTACCCCCTATATTTTAGAAGTGTTTGGATTTTAGTCCTTAAAGTTTTGGGGTGTTTAGATTTTACACCCTAAAGTTTTTTGAATTTGGGGGTGTAAAATCCAAAAAACCCTAAACTTTAAGGGGGTAAAATCCAAGTTCTAAAATGTCAGGATGTAAAATCCAAACACCCCAAACTTTAGGGGGTAAAATCCATATTCTAAAATTTCATGGTGTAAAATCTAATCATCCCTAAACTTTAAGAGTGTAATATGTAAATTACTTTTTTTTTTCTTCCTTGTCCAAGCTTATGGGTGACATGGCTTATGGCGACACCTGACATTATACGATAACGTGTATTAATGAATAGGAACCCATTTGACACTTAACAATCAAACTACTAAGGGAGATAGACTATGGCCAACATGAAAACAAAACCAAACATAAAGGGCCAAATATTAAAACAATCCTAAACATCAATGGTCAAAAAGTATAATTTAATCATTAATTTTTATTATTCTAATTAGATCCAAATGGGCGGAGTAGAGAAGAAAAAGAAGAAGAAGCAAAGGCCCAAAGCAAATGATTATTCTAATTAGACCCAAATGGGCTAGAAAGAAAAAGAAAAAGAAAAAAAAAAGAAGCAAAGGCCCAAAGCAAAACTATTAGGTTTTACATGCGTCGTGATAGGAATAAATTGAAGTCCAACATGCGTCATGAAATAGGGTGGATGGAAAATTTGGAGAGAAAATGAGTTTTTGTGTTGTTTGGTTGGGAAGGGAGAAAGAAAACTTTTTTGTGGAGTCTAGACATTTTTCACCTGGGTCCACACAAAACTTTTCTCTCCAAAATGGAGAGAAAAGAGAGGTAAAAATGTTGAGGCATACAATGTGACGAAAATACCTTGATTTTTTATTGCCCTCACTTACCCCCTCTCACTTTCCCATCTCCTAACTTGATCATTAATCCTTATCTCATGAGCCTCTTCACAACAACGGTGAACTTAGCTTCTCTCTTTTTTTTTTTCTTTTTTTTTTTTTTGAGAATGTCTTCCCAACAAAGTTAACGCATGGTACAATTTTTGTTGCCCCATAAATTTTATATTATATATAATAATAAAGAAAAATAATATAAATTTATATGTATTTGTGTTCATTTATATATTATTTAATGAGTGTAAATAAATCTATTTCTTATATATTATGTAATAAGGACATAATAGTAATTTATATAAACTACATTTTCAATCCTTCCACTTTTCTTTCAATCAAACAAAAGAGTTTTTCTTTTCTTTTTTTTGTAGTAATCACTGTGGGGGGGGTAAAAAGATCCTGATGGGAATGTGGGCCTTTTGGGCCGTGTTAAGGAAGGCCGACCTGCTCCTGGGTTTAGAATTTGTTAGTACTATGGGTCGGCCCATACGCCAAGGGTCCGAGGATCCAGCCGAGGATGATTTTTCCCTTCGGACTGACACCGAAGAACCCGGGACTTCATGGTAAAGGTTAGGGAAGGACACGGACAAAACCAATGGTTAAAGGGGGTGAACCCTTGAATGTCCTAGAAGCACCGATGTTGGAAAAATGTCAAAGATAAAGGCTGCTACCTCCGCATTAAAGACCCTGCACCTACCACCCTGGCCGCATTAATGGGGAAGTGACACTTAAACAGTGGAAGGGAAACTTCTGGTTACTATTTAAAGGCACTAAGAAAAGAAATATCTAGGCTAAGGGGGAGTTGGGGCAACACGTGTACAAAGTATTAAAAAGAGGAGTATTTAAGGAGGAACCTAAAAGAGAAAAGGGGAGGGACTTTTTGTAACCTAAAAGGAAAAAGAAACAAAGAGAAAGATATAATGTAAGAACAACTCTCGGCTTACATCCGAGGAAGCTGATTTACAATATTCCTTGTTGTTTCCAAGTACTTGCAATCTTTAGTTTGTCATTTAATCCTCACACACTTCTAACCTGGGTTTCAAGCCCACACTCTACAAATCCATATTGTTTAAGGCTCATTGGGCCTGAGCCCATAACTGTTCTTGGGGCCAGGTGCAATTGTGCACTTACAATTGGCGCCGTCTGTGGGAATCTAGTCTAGAAGAGGTAGGGTTATTATGGCAGGCTTAGGCTCTCACCATGCAGAGTCACAAGGATCACAACCGGAAGATCATTTCGAACGTCTTGAACATCATAGGGATCGTGAGGGAAGCGTCCATACAGAATACCCAGGGGCTAGCCATACTCATGGTGGGGGTAGCACTACCCACGATGAGGGTTCTAAATCCATGCAGAAGGAAATCAATCGTTTGAAAAGGAAGTTACGCCGTGCTAAACGTAAGGTTTCCCCGTCCTCGTCTAGTTCTTCTTCGGAGAAGGATAGGGGAGTTGGCTACAGTTCAAGGTCGTGTTCCCCCACCAGCGCAACATCCTCCGGTGAGGAGGACGACCAGCCAACCCGCAGACGTAAGAAGCTTCATTCTAGGGGCTTAGGCAACGATACCATGAGTAGGGCGTTGCACCAACTCTCTAAATCTCCGTTTTCACTGAGGATTGAGAGGGGGAGGCTTCCCAGGAGGTTCACCCAGCCCACCTTTACCATCTATAATGGCCGGACTGATCCGGTGGAGCACGTGAGTCACTTCAACCAGAGGATGGCAGTGCACTCTCACAACGAGACTCTGATGTGTAAAGTCTTCCCCTCCAGCTTGGGACTTGTGGCTATGAGATGGTTTAACGGTCTCAAATCGGGGTCTGTAGGCTCGTTTGGGGAGCTAACTAGGGCATTCACTTCGCGGTTTATTACGTGTAGCAGAGTCCCTCGGCCATTGGACTCCCTGCTATCCATGGCCATGAAGGAAGGGGAGACACTGAAAGCATACTCCGACCGATACTGGGAGATGTTTAACGAAATAGATGGTGACTTTGATAAGGTGGCGCTTAATACCTTTAAGGTAGGTCTTCCTACTGACCCCAACCTAAGAAAGTCTTTGACGAAAAAGCCCGTCCGCAGCGTACGCCGCCTTATGGATCGTATTGATGAGTACAAGAGGGTAGAAGAAGACCAGCAGCAAGGAAAGGGAAAGGAAAAGGTTATCCCACAGGAGAGAAGGGATTTCAGGTCGGACAGATACCACAACAACAAACCGAGGAGGGATTACTTCGGGCAATCCGGCTCGGCAGCACCTCAGGCTGTAAATACTGTGTTCCGAGAACCAGTGCATCAGTTACTGGAGAAAGTTCGTAAAGAGCCCTTCTTCAGATGGCCAGGAAAGATGGCAGGGGACCCTGCGAAAAGAAACCAAAACCTCTTTTGTCAGTACCATCAGGATGTGGGCCACAATACTGAGAACTGTCGGACCCTCTGGAACCACTTGGAACAGCTTGTCAGTGAGGGAAAACTGAAGCAGCACCTGTGCTACCCTAATGGGCAGGGCAGTCAACCTGTTTCGAATAACCAGAGGAACAATTCATCTCGGCCTGCATTAGGAACAATTAATGTTATCTTAGCTGCGCCTGGTAGGACCGGCTCAGGTCCCACTAGAGTGATGGTGGTTTCCCATCCTCAGGTCAAGGATTTGGGTAGCAGGCCGAAGAGGTTGAAGGGCACCTTGCCCGTCCTAGGTTTCTCCGAGGAGGATAAGGTAGGGACTATTCAGCCCCATGATGATGCTCTTGTGGTCACCCTCAGGATAGGGAACTATGATGTGAGAAGGGTGATGATAGACCAGGGCAGCGGTGCAGATATCATGTACCCTGATCTATTCAAGGGGTTAATGTTGAGGTTGGAAGATCTTACTCCTTATGATTCGCCGCTCATAAGCTTTGAAGGGAGAGCCGTTGTGCCGAAGGGACAAATTCATTTGCCCGTTCGATCCGGCTCAGAAACGGTTGAGGTGGACTTTATTGTGGTTGACGCGTACTCTCCGTATACAGCCATCCTTGCCAGGTCATGGCTGCACGCTCTTGGAGCTGTCTCCTCTACCTTGCATGTTAAAGTTAAATTTCCCTCAGGGGAATGTGTTGAAGAGGTCCTCGGCAGCCAATCGGTGGCCAGGCAGTGCATATCGGCTGCTGTCCTGCATCAGACTGAGGCCGAATCTTCGGCCCTGGTCACTAAGGAATTATAGCAATTAACTGCTCCCGGTTCACCTGGGATGGTGACAGGGGACGAGACATATTGTGAGGGGTTGGAGAAGTTTCCAGTAGCCGATGACCCAGAGAGGTTCTTCCAAGTCGGTGTACTTTTGCCACACCAAGAGAAGATGGAACTGTTAGAATTCTTGAAGGACAATGTTGATGTTTTTGCGTGGGATCCTTATAAAGCTCCAGGCGTTGATCCGAGCTTCATTTTTCATCACTTAAATGTCAATCCAGCTATCGTTCCGAGAAGGCAGCCACCTCGGCGATCCTCCATGGAACATTCTGAGGCTGTGAAGGAAGAGGTTCTTAAGCTTAAAAGGGCTGGTGCTATCAAAGAGGTTTTCTACCCCGAGTGGTTGGCCCATATGGTTGTTGTGAAAAAGAAGAACGGAACGTAGAGGGTATGTGTGGACTTCACTGATCTGAACAAGGCCTGTCCTAAAGATTCGTTCCCAATGCCACGTATTGATCAACTGGTGGATGCCACTGTCGGACATCCTCGGATGAGTTTTTTGGACGCCTTCCAGGGTTACCACCAGATTCCCTTAGCATTAGAGGACCAGGAGAAAACTGCCTTCATTACACCGACGGGGAATTATCATTATAAGGTCATGCCATTCGGCTTAAAGAATGCTGGGGCTACCTATCAAAGAATGATGACCAGAATGTTCGAACAGCAAATGGGGAAAACCATTGAGGTATATGTTGACGATATGGTGGTGAAAAGCAAAGCAATACCCTCACACGTGAAAGATTTGGCCGACACTTTTCAGATATTGAGAAAGTACAAGTTGCGCCTCAATGCTTCAAAGTGCTCCTTCGGCGTGGGGTCGGGAAAGTTCTTGGGATATATGATTACTCATAGAGGCATAGAGATAAATCCGGTGCAGGTCAAGGCTATTCAGGACTTGCAATCTCCTCGGAACCCAAAAGAAATCCAGAAGTTAACGGGAATGATTGCTGCCTTGAATAGATTCATATCTCGGTCGGCTGACCGGTGTCGCCCTTTCTTCCAACTGTTGAATAAGTGGAAAGGGTTTCAATGGACTGAGGACTGCGAGTTAGCTTTTCAACGGCTCAAGAAATATCTTTCTCAGCCACCTATTCTGTCTCGTCCTGAGGCACATGAGATTTTGTTTGCTTACCTGGCAGTGGCCGTCCACGCGGTCAGCCTGGTCCTGATAAGAGATGATGACGGGGTGCAAAGACCGGTATATTATGTTAGTAAGTCTTTATGTGATGCCGAAGTGCGTTATCAACCTTTAGAGAAAGCGCTCATGGCCGTGGTTCACGCCACGCGAAAGCTTCCCCATTATTTTCAGTCTCACACGGTGGTTGTTCTGACTCAGTTGCCCCTCAAGGCAGTGCTGCGTAGCGCCGACTACTCAGGAAGGGTAGCAAAGTGGGGGACCATCCTAGGGGCTTTTGATGTTAAATACAAGCCTCGCACCTCGGTGAAGGGCCAGGTCCTCGCTGACCTGGTGGCGGAATTTGCCGAACCATTGCTGGAAGAAACTCTGAAAGAGGCCCACATGGGTGAAAAATCAGTTGAGGCAATCACAGTTGCGGTGTCTCCGATTTGGGAAGTGTATGTGGACGGGGCTGCTAATCAAAGAGGGTCTGGTATTGGACTCGTTCTAATGTCCCCTGAAGGAATTGTCTTTGAAAAATATTTAAGATTGGCCTTCTCGGCTAGTAACAACGAGGCCGAGTATGAAGCAGTCTTGGTAGGCATGCAGATGGTACGTAAGATGGGTGGTAAGGAAGTCCATGTCTTCTCGGACTCCCAACTGGTGGTCGGCCAGGTCATGGGGACCATGGAGGCTAGAGACCCCAGAATGCAGGAATATTTGGCCCAGATCAAACGTCAGCAAACTGAGTTTGGTTCCTTCGCCTTAACCCATATCTCTCGGAGCGGGAACACTCATGCAGACTCCTTAGCCACGCTGGCAACTACCTCGGCTCAAGGTTTACCTAGGGTTATCCTCGTTGAGGATTTACTAAAACCCTCGGTTGTCATTGCCGACGCACCCCGCGTCCATCTAATAAGGCCTGGACCTAGCTGGATGGACGCGATCGTATCCTTTCTTAAAAATGACCTCCTTCCCGAGGACAGGGCTGAAGCAGAAAAGATACGTCGAAAGGCGCCGCGTTTCTGGTTGTCCGAGGACCAGAAGCTATACAAACGATCCTTTTCAGGACCGTACTTGTTGTGTGTGCACCCTGAATCAACAGACGCATTACTGGAGGAACTGCATGAGGGAATTTGTGGGAGCCACACTGGGGGAAGGTCCTTAGCCCATAGAGCCCTGACTCAGGGCTATTGGTGGCCCAATATGCAGAGGGAGGCTCAAGACTATGCTAGAAAATGTGATCAATGTCAGAGGTTCGCCCCTAATATTCACCAACCTGGAGGGGTTCTCAACCCTCTCTCCAGTCCTTGGCCTTTCGCACAATGGGGCTTGGACATTGTAGGGCCATTTCCGAGGGCCGCTGGAAACAAAAGATGGCTTCTTGTGGGAACAGACTATTTCACCAAGTGGGTTGAGGCCGAGCCCTTGGCAAATATTAGAGATGTTGACTCCAAGAAGTTCGTCTGGAAAAACATCGTCACTAGATTCGGAATACCACACACACTCATCTCAGACAATGGTGTCCAATTCGATAGTAAGGCTTTTAGGAAGTATTGTGGTGACATGGGTATCATAAATAGATATTCCACCCCAGTTTATCCTCAAGGAAATGGACAAGCCGAGGCTGTTAACAAGGTCATAGTCAACGGGCTCAAGAAGAGGTTGGATGATGCGAAAGGTAGATGGGTAGAAGAGCTCCCTCATGTTCTGTGGACGTATCGGACTACACCGCGCAGGTCTACTGGAGAAACGCCATTCTCAATGACTTATGGAGCTGAGGCGGTGATACCACTGGAATCTGGTTTTCCTACCCTAAAGACGAGTTCTTTTAGCCCAGAGAATAATAAAGGACTCCTAGAAAAGGATCTTGATTTACTTGAGGAACGGCGTGAGGCAGCTATGGTCCAAATGGCTTATTATCAACAGAAGCTAAAACAAGGGTATGATGCCCACGTAAAACTAAGACCACTCACGCCAGGTGATCTTGTACTAAGGAAAGTTGTAGGCGCTTCTAAGAACCCAGCTTGGGGTAAGTTGGGACCCAATTGGGAAGGCCCCTATCACATTGTTTCAGTAGCAGGCATAGGGTCGTATAGGTTAGTTGACCTAGACGAAAGAATTGTACCACGTCCATGGAATGTAAATAATCTTAGAAGGTATTACTATTAATGAAATGTGCATTTGTCAGTTGATATTCCAAAGTCATGATTAGCTCTTTTATTTGAAATTATCATTTTCAAGAATCTAACAGAAACTTGGTTAAGTGCAGTCCTCGGACCACAAACCTTGTGGAAATTGATGCCTTGTCATTTGTTAAACAGAACCTTAGTTATGCCGGGTCTTCGGACCTCCTGCTTTGGGAAAATTAACATTTGAAATTATCATTTTCAAGAATCAAACAGAAACTTGGTTAAGTGCAGTCCTCGGACCACAAACCTTGTGGAAATTGATGCATTGTCATTTGTTAAACAGAACCTTAGTTATGCCGGGTCTTCGGACCTCCTGCTTTGGGAAAATTAACATTTGAAATTATCATTTTTAAGAATCAAACAGAAACTTGGTTAAGTGTAGTCCCCGGACCACAAACCTTGTGGAAATTGATGCCTTGTCATATGTTAAACGAACCTTAGTTATGCCGGGTCTTCGGACCTCCTGCTTTGGGAAAATTAACATTTGAAATTATCATTTTTAAGAATCAAACAGAAACTTGGTTAAGTGTAGTCCCCGGACCACAAACCTTGTGGAAATTGATGCCTTGTCATTTGTTAAACAGAACCTTAGTTATGCCGGGTCTTCGGACCTCCTGCTTTGGGAAAATTAACATTTGAAATTATCATTTTTAAGAATCAAACAGAAACTTGGTTAAGTGCAGTCCTCGGACCACAAACCTTATGGAAATTGATGTCTTATCATTTGTTAAACAGAACCTTAGCTATGCCGGGTCTTCGGACCTCCTGCTTTGGGAAAATTAACATTTGAAGTTATCATTTTTAAGAATCAAACAGAAACTTGGTTAAGTGCAGTCCTCGGACCACAAACCTTGTGGAAATTGATGTCTTATCATTTGTTAAACAGAACTTTAGCTATGCCGGGTCTTCGGACCTCCTGCTTTGGGAAAATTAACATTTGAAGTTATCATTTTTAAGAATCAAACAGAAACTTGGTTAAGTGCAGTCCTCGGACCACAAACCTTGTGGAAATTGATGTCTTATCATTTGTTAAACAGAACCTTAGCTATGCCGGGTCTTCGGACCTCCTGCTTTGGGAAAATTAACATTTGAAGTTATCATTTTTAAGAATCAAACAGAAACTTGGTTAAGTGCAGTCCTCGGACCACAAACCTTGTGGAAATTGATGTCTTATCATTTGTTAAACAGAACCTTAGCTATGCCGGGTCTTTGGACCTCCTGCTTTGGGAAAATTAACATTTGAAGTTATCATTTTTAAGAATTAAACAGAAACTTGGTTAAGTGCAGTCCTCGGACCACAAACCTTGTGGAAATTGATGTCTTATCATTTGTTAAACAGAGCCTTAGTTATGTCGGGTCCTCGGACCTCCTACTTTGGAAAAATTAACATTTGAAGTTACAACTTTGATCAAGGTTATCTCCTTATTATGTCTGGATGTTAATGCGTTACTGTTTATTAAACTCGGATCTTAAGTTTTATATCTTTAAGTGTTAAGCAATTTTGTGTAAGGAATGGTCCTCGGATCTTACATCCTACTAGAAACAGTGTTATGCATTATAAGGGTTTAATTGTTATATGAGGTCCTCTCTTCTTTTTAATCGAGGCATTGTTCAAATATATTAACCATGTCACCTTTTATTAAATCTTTAATAATATGCGCGTGATTATGTGAAAGTTATGATTGTGCAATCCTTGGAGTTAGATTTATTTACTCTGAGAAACTTCTGTAATAAGTACAAAAAGAATAAAGTAAAAACAGATACAACCCAAGTGAAAAGCAAACGAAATTGTTCTTCATTAATCAGTCAAATATACATTACATATATAATTCAAATATGGAAAAAGAGAAGTCCTAAAGATAGGTCCTAAGCTTTTGTAGGGGGGTCTTGCTGAGAGGTACTGGTGCCCTCGGTCTTTCTCAACTCCAGCTCAAAGGGAGTCAAGACTTGCTTTCCCTTATCTGCTGTCTTCGTTGGAAGGACGTTGGGTTCCACTGTCTGGCTCAAGTCCTTCTCTGCATCCCCTCCTCCTTCCTTCTCTTTGTTGGAACCAGAAGGCTCTGTAGGATCAGGAATTTGCTGTGGGACCACCGGAGGTAGAGCAGGAAGAGTTGTCTCAGGGGTAGGAGTGGCAGCAGGAGCCTCTTCAATCTCCTGTATTTCCAGGGGAAGCCAAACGTTCTCGAACTTCCTCAGATCCGAAGATAGAGGAACTCCTGCTACGTTTAAAGCTTCCCCCTATACTTTTTGACAGTATTCCCGGCATAAAGCCGCGAACTCCTCTGTCAGCTGCTCCTCTGTGGTTGCTACCCCTTCTTCGAAACTCGCCTGCTTGGCAGCTTGAAGAGAGAGTTGGAATGAGCTGGCTTCTTCCTTCATCAACGCCAGTTCCTTTTTCAGATCCAAGCACTCCCTTTGAGCTTGGGAGAGCTCTTCATCTCTTTCGCGAAGGAGCTTGCGCTGTCCTTCTATCTGGGTCTTCATGGTCTTCAAGTTTGACTCGACCCCATTTTTCTCTCTCCTCAGATCAGCCACCTCTGAGGTCAACTTCTCATTCTCAGCAAGGGCTGTGCCCAAGGACTTCTCAGTCTCCAGCCTGATTTCGAGCTCAGTTCTGGCTATCTTCCGAGTGTCTTCTATAAACTTCTCGGCTACAAAGACCTCCTGAATGGCCTGTAACAAAGTATGATGGAATTAGGAATAGTAAAAAAAAAAACTTACTTATAAATATTGTTAAAAGTGGAATCTTCCTAAAAAGGGAAAAACTTACCAGCGCTAAGTCTCTTTTTAGTGAGAGGAATAGTTGTGGCTGGCCCATTTTTTCCAATGTCTCCATGTCCTTGGGCAGCAGGAGAGGGCGTTCCAACACTTCGGCCAAGTGGTGGGCATGGCCTTGTTGAACCGCCCTTATACTGGACTGGCAGGAGATAGGTGCGCCGTCCAGTCTTAGATCGGGGGACCAGGTGGTCGGTGCTCGGCGCACTTCAGCCTCGTCCCTGATTTCCCCGATTTCAACCGAGCGGGCTCTACCCTTGCCTTTGTCCAGCTTTTGCTGCTGAACCGGTGGGAGTTGTTGTCGTGGTTTCTTGGGGTCTTTATTGATCGTCCCCTCGGTATCCCCCTTTCTCTTCTTCTTGGGATCCTCGGCTGGAAATTTTGGTTCAGCTGGAGGAGGGGGAGGTGGTAAAGATGGGGGAACTTAGGACGTCCCCGTCTTTTTCTCTACAACCTTAGCAGCTCTATTGGTGAGGAGACCCTGCATTCTTCCCATATCTTCTTCGGATTCGTCCTCGGGTAGGGCAACCACAAACCCTGCAATTCCAGAGGCCTCAGTGGCTTCTTCCTCCTCGTTGGAAAGTACAACAAACTGATTCCCGCGAGGTCTCTCGGTGTCTTCGAAATGGAATTGATCTATCTCGTCGTCAAGTGTATACGAAGAAGACACCTGCTCTTCTGGAACGACAGTTGCTTGTGAGTGCACGACGAGGGGAATGGCTGCTATAGGCCGGTTGTACAAAACGGTGTTAGGAGCGTCCGGGAGGTCGCGGTCGTCCAGAAAGTGGGACCGAGCTACGTTTATCCTCCTTCGTCTTCGGTCACCCGCAACTATGGCGTTTTCTATCTCCTGGAAGTCCGAGGAAATGGGAGTGTACCCTAGAATGAGATGAGCAGCCCGGAGTTGTAAGTCTTCGCTAACGAACACCTCGGAGCGAAGTACTCGGTTTAGATCTGCGACGTTATAGTGACTCAGACGAGGACGCACGTGTTGTTTATCTGCAAAAAAGACATCAAAACAAACAAACCTGGTCAGATTCACACAGATATTTAACAAGTTTAAGTAAGTATGAATGTGCATTTCTAGGTGTGTTAGAAGAAGTTGTGTTGTGGGGAGATTAATCCTACGGCATCGCACCTGGATTCCCCCACTCAACTGGGCGGTGGAAGCCGTCGTGCCAGTTCCCAGAGACGATCAAGTGGTCGTCCTTCATGCCTTTGTTGGATTTGGGCAGACAGGAGATTAACCTAACGACACTAGAACGGGACTTAATGTAGTAATCTACGTTGGAAAGTTTATGGGACTCATATAGAAACACGACATCGTGCCATGTGAGGTTTAAACCCATCTGCTCGTTCAGAGCATCTACACTACCCAAAACTCTAAAAACGTTTGGGAGGCACTGATCGGGACACAACCGGTGGTTGCGAAGGTACTCCCTAGTTACAGGTTTCATTGGAAGGGTCATCCCACCCTCTATAAAGGCTATCATTGGGATGATAACCTCTCCCTCTTTCCTAGAACCAGCCACGGCTTCTGCCGGGCAATATTTTAACCCTACATCGCTGGGAATACGGTACTTGGCCCTAAAGCCTTCCATCCCAGCGGCGGTATCAACTAGACACTTGAATCTTCCCATTACAGAGGAACGAGAGACTAAACTCTAAGAGGGAGAATGTTTGTAGTGATAGCCGAGGACAAATACCGAGGAGAAAAGGTTAAGAATAGAAGGACCAAGAACTTACAAGGTCGAAGGTGTGCAAATTTCCACGGTTTTCTGCAAGTAAAGTATGATGGTTGATGTTTTGATGGGATTAGCCCCTGAGGAATTAAATGAAGGCGCAGGTTCCCGAAGCGTCACGACGTGCGAAAAGGCGGCCTCGAAATTATATTTGTCCCGCCTAAAATTTCGTGGAGTAACGAAGACCGTTGGATGCCCATCTCACCGTTGAACGTGGGAGACAAAATGTAACTTACAGTAATAAATGCGCGCGTTTTTGAAAATAAAACCGCCAAGTGGCATCTTATGGGACGCGAAACGATTTCCACACGTGTTGTAACTCACAAAATGTGTGGAGTAGGTTCTCGTCGGATCAAAACCCTATTTTTCTCCTCTGACGTTGAAAATTAGAGTTTTGAGGGGCTATTGTGGGGGGGTAAAAAGATCATGATGGGAATGTGGGCCTTTTGGGCCGTGTTAAGGAAGGCCGACCTGCTCCTGGGTTTAGAATTTCTTAGTACTATGGGTCGGCCCATACGCCGAGGGTCCGAGGATCCAGCCGAGGATGATTTTTCCCTTCGGACTGACACCGAAGAACCCGGGACTTCATGGTAAAGGTTAGGGAAGGACACGGACAAAACCAATGGTTAAAGGGGGTGAACCCTTGAATGTCCTAGAAGCACCGATGTTGGAAAAATGTCAAAGATAAAGGCAGCTATCTCCGCATTAAAGACCCTGCACCTACCACCCTGGCCGCATTAATGGGGAAGTGACACTTAAACAGTGGAAGGGAAACTTCTGGTTACTATTCAAAGGCACTAAGAAAAGAAATATCTAGGCTAAGGGGGAGTTGGGGCAACACGTGTACAAAGTATTAAAAAGATGAGTATTTAAGGAGGAACCTAAAAGAGAAAAGGGGAGGGACTTTTTGTAACCTAAAAGGAAAAAGAAACAAAGAGAAAGATATAATATAAGAACAACTCTCGGCTTACATCCGAGGAAGCTGATTTACAATATTCCTTGTTGTTTCCAAGTACTTGCAATATTTAGTTTGTCATTTAATCCTCACACACTTCTAACCTGGGTTTCAAGCCCACACTCTACAAATTCATATTGTTTAAGGCTCATTGGGCCTGAGCCCATAACTGTTCTTGGGGCCAGGTGCAATTGTGCACTTACAATCACCTTCCCACTTTTCCACCCCTCTAACGAAACACACATGAAGAAAAACTGAATCTTTTTTATCCTCCCACTAATTTTCTATCCTCCTACTTTTCCACTTCTCTGACCAAACAGACCCTTAAGATTCTATTTGATTGGAGGAGTGGAAAAGTGGGAGGATAAAAAATGAGGGATTGATAGAAAAGTAGGAGGATAGAAGAGATTTTGGTTTCCCTAATTTGTGTTTGGTTGGGGTGAAAAAGTGGAGGGATAAAAAAAATAAATTTGTATAAATTTACTCATATGTCCTTTGTAGATGCTCATTTTTTGGAAGCCCAACAACGTGGGCAGAAGAAAGTTGGATAGAAAAACTATTAAGTTTAAGCGGCAAGAATAATGGATCATGGGTCCATAAAGCAAACAAATGGACTTTGAAGAAGTAAATGACCCTAAAAAGGCCCGGAAAGAGAGAAGTAGCAAACCCATGGGCTATATGGATGTAGAAAAGTAAGAATATGTCACAGCTGCCACAGCAGGCCCAAAGTAATGTAAGTAAAGAAAGTAAGGGGTAATGGAGAATCTATAAGCCCCAAGGATAAAGTATAAAGTACTTGGGCCAAGGAAACCCAAGGAGTTAGTAAACGGGTCAAGGATGCCCAAAAGGAAGTAAACGGGACGTGAGAGCCCGCAAGTAATGTAGTAAAATACCCAATGAGTTTATTGGGCCATTAGAAAAGGGATGAACAATAAGCCCAAAGAAACCCAGCAGTCCTGGGTCAAGTAAACATCACGGCAGGCATGGCAGAATGACGTGGCAGGAAGTAGTAGCAAGGCTAAGAATAGAACACAGAGAATGGCATGAAGGAGGGGAAGCCCACAATCGGGCAAAGCCCAGCAAGCCATAAAGAATGAGAAATCAATAAAGCAACCCACGCCGTAAGAAGTCAAGAACAAACGGCAGAACAGGCAGACGGACCTTCAGGCCACGACAAGCGCATGAGCAGCAGGCAGATTTCAGACGAGCATGGAAGCAAGGCACGCACAAGGCCTAAACACCACTGGCTTATTTTTGTGTTTCCTGCTCAGACTCTTTTGGAGGTAGTGTCCTACTGGGATGACATATTGCCCAAAAGAAGTAAAGTTGAGTTGGAACCACTAAGTGCATGTCATGAGGGATGGAAAGGAAGAGAATACTTACACCGTGGTAGGTAAGAATGTCACGGCTAGCAAACAAACAAAATAGTTTTCTTTGTCTGGTGAGGTGGAGTGGCGCGGCCAGCACAGGTAAATGGCACTGGTTGGGCAGCTGACCAATCAGTAATGGTCGGCAAGGACGCGTAAACCAGACAAAGACGGTTAAGGGCTAAAATGGTAAAAGCCAGTCACGGCAGGCATTATATAAAGAACTCCTACTGTGCACAAGAGGGGGGGGGGGAGGGGCAGAACAGTATTCTAAAAAAAAAAAAGAATCACAATGACTAAGTAAAACAGGAAGAGATAAAAAACGAAAGGGAAATGAAAGAAAGAATTGGAGAGAAAAGAAAAGAAAAAAACAAAAATGAGAGAATAGCACAGCAGGCATGCACCGAATAGGATGATTTCCCCCCACCCTCTCAAACCACACTCTCTACTAAAAGCGAGATGCTTATCTGGGCACAAGTCATTTAGGGCCCGTTCTTTCAAATCAGTTAATTTCTTCACCGGAGAGATTATTCGCATTGATGAATTGGTTTTTTCCTTCTTGACTTAGACCCCATGATATAACTCTGCATGACAAACTAATATTTCTTTGTGATTCAATAAGCTTATTATCACATGTTCCGTATTTATTTGTATTGCCATCTCATAAAACATGTGTTTCTCGTAACGACCCATTATTTATTTTGTCTAAGTGGTGAATGAATCTTTGTTATCATCTTTATTGTATCTGCCTGCCGTAATTGTCATAACAGCTCTACTTGCTAGAGGCATGTGATCGAGTTTGCGCACAAGCCGAACTAAGGTGGGTTGCAATTGAACCAGTCCCAACTTCCTGATCTAGAACACCTCGAGCCTAGTACGGGAAGAACCAGTCCAGCCTAATACCACACAAAAGGCCCGCTACACGCTTATTAAAAATGATGCCCAATTAAAACAAAAAAGTGAAAAAAGACAATCACCCCAATTTATTGAAAAAAGAAAAATCATGCCCAATTTTTTTATATTTTAAATTACATCTAGTTAAACCAGAAAATAGAAAAAATAAAGGAGAGAGAAACAAAAGACAACAACTTGTATGTTCTATCACGCACAAAAAAAAAAAGAAAAAAAAAGGTCAATCACACGTTCATGCTCAAGGAAAAAAGAAACTATTAATATTCCAACACATAAGATGAGGAGAAGAGAATAATTCAGTCATTGATTGCAATTATTATTCTTCTTTCTGTTTTCTCCCTAAATTGAAATGATAGAATATTTGTGGGTCAGGGGAGAAAACACCTGAACTCTACCATCCTCCCTATTTCACCCAACCAAACGGACCCTAAGCTTCATTGAAGGTGATTCACTCCTAATCAATGTAGGACAAGCAACAAAGAGAGAGAGAAAAAAAGAAGTTTGAAACACATTCACCCACACCCATAGATGATGTGGTGTTTTACTTTCATGGACACAAGCACAAGGCGTATTGCTTAGTGTCTGATTCAGAAATTCACGTTAATGCCCATTTCATAAGCAAGAGAAGTAAGATCGAAGGAGATTTAACTTGGGTCTAGTCCGTTAAAATCCAAAGAAAAAAAATATAAAACATATGTGGAGAAGCACAAGAGAGAGAGAAAAAAGGACAGAAGATTCCGCTTGACGGCCTATGATCATAGAAGAAGAAGCCCTTAGCAGCTGTATATGTTACAATTTACAAAGAACCTTTAATATGTATGTAAAGGTTAGGACTAATCCTACATGAGCTTCAATATATTTTGGTCACTTGACCGTTACACAAACGCACAATTAAACTTGTGCATAGGTATCTTGTTTGGGCCTTACCAGCTCTACGTAGTGGGAAGATTCAATGACAACATGCTAATTAATCGAGATGGATGGAAAACGGATCAGGGTACCACACTTGGTTGTCATTGGAGAAGGATTTGAAGATTCAACGACAAGCAGAGAATAATAAGGTGACAACTAAAGCGGAAGCACTGTTTGAAATAACTGCTCATCATGTGTAGTTCCAATTTTCTTGGGGGAATTAATGCTGCATGGAAGCTGAGCAAGATGGTGGATGGAGTTTTGGGATAGATCTACAGACCAAGTGTAAACACAGCACTGAATACTGCTTGTTTGCAATAGAAATTGTTGTTACGGTCAGAAAGAGTAGCCACCCAAGCCTTTCTCCGGCTAGGGAGGAGGAAACCTGTGAGTTTTATGTCTCGTCTGAAACACATTTTTGCTATATTTTTCAAATGACCTGACCTGTGCTGTCACCCAACACAGTTATTCACTTATTCTTCAGGATCAATTGCTCAGTGCATTTGAGCCACTTCCTTCACATGAAGATGTAGACGCATACCAACAGAGTCTTGTGCCATCTATTTGGCATTGCTCATTCCTTTCAACGTATGCATCTAGGGCACTGTCAAGAAAAGGAGAATCAAATTTAGTTCCATTTGTCTATTCTGTTAAATCATTGGCCATGGACTGGGAGCAAGCATCTTCTAATTTTAATCCAATTAAAGTGTCATCATAGTAAAAAATTTGAATTGATGTATATATAGCCAAGCAATACTAATCATAGACAAAAGTTTCGTGCATTTCAGCGATCGTTACATGACAGTCATGATGTAATTTGTAAATCATGTAATAACGGAGAGTATCACCAATAGTCACCACAAGAGCAGAGTCCATTGTCAAAGTGGTGAAATCGCTTTGGATCTCGTATTATGATAGTACGCTTCTCAACCAGTGATATGAACTTTGCAGTGCTGTGACAGTCACAGCATATTCTAAGATTCTTTATTATAATTAATGGCATGCCCGCAGTGGTTACCAAAAGCCCAAATGCAATGGCTAGCTTCTCACTGTGTTTATTGATCATATCCTCTTTAATCTCCTCTTCAACATCATGCAGAACAAATTCAGTTTTAGACACAAATCCAGCCCTCCGAATCTTTTCGATCAGTTCTTCCAACTTTACATATATCTTCTCCCACTCAGGGTGAGATCGATCACCAGCTACAAAGCGATGGATTTTGTTTCCATGTTCAACAAAACTGCATCCAGAAGTTCTGATGAGACCTCTATCCTTCATCAAAGTCCTAACCTGTGAAGCATCTCTCCATAGACCAGCAGCACAATATATATTTGAAAGCATGATATAGTTTCTGGGATCTGATGGGTCTAAACCAATTAGTCGCTCTGCAACTTCTTTCCCCAGCTCAATGTTACCATAAACCCGACAAGCACCAAGGAGGGCTCCCCAGACACCAGAATTAGGTTCCATTGGCATGTGTATGATCAGCTCATAAGCATCATTCAGAAGACCAGAGCGGCCAAGAAGATCAACCATGCATGAATAGTGATCCAATCGGGGTACAATTCCATATACTTCAGACATGATCTTGAAGTAATACTTTCCCTCCTTGACAAACCCTGAATGGCTACAAGCATTTAACAGATGCGTGAAGGTAACATGATCAGGCTCCAAACCTTCCTTAATCATGCTTTCAAAGATCTCCATTGCTTTTTTTCCATGCCCGTGCACAGCGTAGCCAGCAAGCATGGCTGTCCAAGCTACTCTGTCCGGATTAAGCATCTCTCTGAAAACCTTCCATGATGTGTCTAATCTCCCCAACTTTGCATACAAATTTGAAAGCACAGTCAAAATTCTTCCATTGGCATTGATACCATAACAAAGGATTAAACCATGAAAGCCCTCTGCTAGTTTTCCTACACCTAAATCTTCACAAGCCTGAAGCAAGACCACAATAGTACCTTCATCAGGCTCAACTCCAGCCATTCTCATCAAACTAAAACAACTAACCGCCTCCTCCGCAAACCCATTTTGTTTATAAATCATAACCATTGAATTCCATGAAACAATATTCCTAATAGGCATTGCCTCAAATAATCGACAAGCCGCATCTAAATACCCGGACTTCCCATACATATTAACAAGAGAGTTACCAACCTTAGTTTCCAACAATATTCCTAACTTCAGTGCACACCCATGAATGTACTTGCCAACATCTAGTACTACAAAATCAGTACAGGCACTGATTACAGATAAAAGTGTGACCTCATTAGGTTTCATCCCCATCTCAAATTTCATCCTAAAAAGTGTACTTAGGCACTTACCAATACACCCCATTTGCGAAAACCCAGAAATTAAAGAATTCCAGGAGACCACATCCTTGTGCGGCATTTCATCAAACAACTTCTGTGCATCTTCTGCACCTCCAAATTTAACGTACTTAGTCACCAACTGATCACCAATAAACCCATCGCTATAATCCACAGATTTGATTACGCGGGCATGAATTGCCTGGCAGTATGAAATAGAAGAGCAAGAGTTTAAAGCAAGAATGAGAGCGGAAACGAGTGGTTCTTGAGGGAAAAGAGAGTTGTGGAGTTTTCTGTGTGTGAAGAGTTTGTATAGAACCAAAGGGCAATCAGAAATGTAGGAGAGAGCCGCTTTTACCATCGCCCATCATTCAATTGAATCATTCAGAGCCAAAAGGATATTTGATGAGAACGTTACGGTGCTTCCTAAACATCCCACTGACAGCCTTTTTACTTTTGAGTTCACGTTTTTTGTGAAGGGGGACTCAAAAGTCAGAACCAACAAGGTTTGAAGTGAGAACTAGAATCCCACATCGCTAATAGATTAGGTAGCGGAGGTGACTGAGAACTATAAAATTAAATGGGTGAGAACAGGCAAATTATCTTTGCGCTTGGGGCAATGACGCAGTCCGTGAGGTTCTAACCGAGACGCGTCTATTGCTGGTTGAAAACTATTTCCAAACCCCCTCTTAGGCCTGGGTTCAGCTCAGGCCTTCGAGAATTTCTGGAAGGGCTCCCTAAGGGGTAAAGCCCTACAATTCTAGTTCAAATTTTTCGCTCTTAAATGGGCCGGAAGATATTTTTATTGTTCTGGGTTCAAGTGAGGCTTTTACGATTGTTATTTTTTTAGGTAAATCGTGTCTCTTCCTGCTTGTGGTATGGGCCTCGAGCTCTTCTGCCCTGGGACTTCAATATGGCCATAAATTATATGGCTTGTATTTACATTTTTCGAGTGGGTAGATGTATTATTAAATAATAATATTGGTCACACTTAAAATTTAAAAATAAATTAATACACTTGTAAGCACTTAAAATTATGTATATAGGTCACGAATAATCACATTAGACAATTCATGTGACTCTGCACACTTGTGATGTGCCTTTTTGTAAACTTTAGATATTTTTGTAATCTTTAAAACATCTGTTAATAATTTAGTTTTTTTTTTAATTTAAATTTTTTTAGATGCAAATGACTTGTATGGTTAAGTTGTTTGGCTTTGGCTGTTTGTTGTTTGAGACTCAAATAAGTTAGAAGTGTAGTTTCTTTTCTTTGCTTGGTAATGCTAATATTTCATCAAAAATATTTGATATATAATTAGATAATAAATATGACTCACAATTGATTGGTAAATTTACTAAATTATGAGAAATCTAATCTACAATATTTTATACCGTACAAAATTGGATGATGATAACTAGGGTGTTGTTTGAAAACCCACAAAACTGAGTGATATCATCCTGTTTTCATAACTTATGATCCAAAATTGGTGGGGCCCATGGAAGAGCAATTGTTTGGATTCCATGACTCATATTTCGTGACTTAGTTTCCATCACTCAATTCTTTGATTTTTGAGTGATGAATTATGAAAAATGAAAACACATTTTAGCTGTTTTCAGTTTCCATAACTCATAATTCAATGGCATATTTGTAATTAAACACACATGGAGGGACCCACAGCTGCACATTTTGACTGTTTGACTTTTTTTTTTCCCTTTCTTCTCCTGGGTTCGGTCTTCAGTTCTACATTTTTTTTTTCACTGATTTGGTCTTCAGTTCTTCCTTTTTCTTTTTTTTCCTTCTTCTTTTACTGGTTCGGTCTTCAGTTCTTTCTTTTTTTCTTTCTTTCTTCTTTTATTGGGTTCAGGTTTTTGGGTTTTTTTTTTCTTCTTCTTACACTGGGTTCAGTCTTCAATTCTTGCTTCTTCTTTTTTTTTCACTGGGTTCGGTGAGTTTGGGTACTGAAAAAAAAAAAAAGCTGCATTGAGTGATAGGTATGGGGCTCACAAACAGTGTGAAAAATATTGAGTGATGACAAGTGAGTGATGCTGCCAAAAGGGTAGGGTATTTTGAGTGACGAGTGATGAGTGATGAGTAAAGAGCGATGAGCGATGAGCGACGGAAATTGAGTGATAAAAAATATTGATCCAAACAAGCCCTAGGTGCTCCAAAATCCGTTAATAGAACTACTATGATGCTTTTGCAGTTTTATGTTAATCGTCTTCATCCTTTTTTTTTCTTTTTTTTTTTTTTTTTTTTTTTAACTTGTTCCTATAACAGTGAAATTGTAAGCTAACCCATAGATCAATTACCGTGTGCTCGTCAAAAAAATTAAAAAAAAAAATACCATGTCATTTGTACAAGAAATTAATGTGGCATTGCCCAAAGGTTTTCATTTGAAAATGGATTTACCACCGCACACCACTCTACAAGTATTAGCGTTTGTGGGGTGTGAGAAGCAAAAACCAAAGTTTAAGTTGTCAAGAGGGAGTTTCACACACACATATACACTTAAATTAGGCTAAAGTATAATTTTTATCTTATATATATATAAAAAAAATCATAATGAAATTTTATTATATTTGCTATTAATATGGATATTAATTAACAGGCCATAAATAAATGCTAATGTGATTAAATTAATGTTTCATAAATATTATTTGCACTATATTAATGGATTCTTAAAAAGGAAAATTATTCAATATCCAATAGTAGTCTCACATTAATGGAGGCTCCAACCATAAATTTAAGACTAAAGTAGGGTTTTAACACTTAAAAGTTTATGATTGTTTTCATTTACGCCATTTACATGTCAAAACTTTTAATTTGACCCTTCATATTTAATTTCATTTTCATATTGGCCATATAGTGTATTTTTCATTAGTGATTAGACCATTATATCCCTCTATATTTAACTATTTCATGACATTCTAACTCTAAAATGTTGTGGAATGCAAAAATGTTATTGTTATAGGTAGCAAAAACAAATTATGGATGGTTAGATTACTCACGAAAATAGAGGGTTATGCCAATATGAAAATTGATTCAAACATGATGGGCCCAAATACAAATTCTAAATGTGAAGTGCCAAAATGAAAATAACATAAAATTCAAATGCCAAAAATATATTTTCGTCTAAATTTAATTAACGGAACCCACAATTAAGTAAGATGAAGGAATATTACTCATGAAGTATTTAATAATTACTCTCCTATAAAAGACCGAGTATATTGCCACAATTAAATATTAAATAATATTTCTTTTATCTTTTTTTTTTCAACCGAATTCTATCCATAAATTATAGACAAGAAAGAAAGTTTATAGAAAATTCAAAAAGGAAGCAGTAAGAGAAATGACAGATTATAAAGTTGAGCAATTGCTTTGGCAATGTCAAAGTGTCAAACAGATTCTTGGTGAGTAGCAAGGAAGATTATGTTTGTGGTAGTTAGAATCATTAATGAAGATGATAAATGGAGATGTTGAACGATGGTGCTGAGTAGCATTTGGCTTTGTCAGATTTGTGAGAACTAATCCTTCAATTTCAATCCAACCAGGTTCTCGATTTTAGTTGGTTCTCAAATTTTTATAGTTTTTATTTATTTATTTAAATATGATCAGACATGTCTAGTGATTGATTCACGATCGTATAGATTCAATTGGCCGATTCGTTTTTGAATTTTAAAATTTTGATTTAGTCTAAAAGTGCTTATTAATATTTAAAATTTATTAAATAGTGTTTAAAATGTTTATTTAGACTTTTTTCGAGTAAAATGTTTATTTAGACTTACTTAGACTCTTTTCACCCTTCTAATGATAAGATAACATGTTGATTTTTATGAGTTTGGGTTTTCAAATATAAATGGGATGTGTTTGAGATGTAATTCCTAAATTTTACTGTAATATGATTTGGTATCTAAAATTGTTAAGAGGATTTAGGCCCATTTGGTAATGTTATTATAGTAATATTTTTTATATTTTTTAGAAATACATGTGGATTAAAAAATGTGTAAAAATATATATAATATTGTTTAAACATTATAGACTGTTATTAAAAAGATTTTTTGTTCTCAAATCGAACCATTACTAATTAAAAAGCATTCGCATCCGCAACTTCCATTCTATTTTATTTTACCATTTCAAAAAGGTACTTTATCAATTATACCATATCATTTTATAACACAATTAACATCCCAAATTTTATTTTCCTATTCTACTCATTAAAATAATATATATTACCCACTAAAATAATATAATATATAACTTTTGTGCTGCTGTTACAGTGCTACAGTGATCTTTTGGAATTAAAATATATTATAATTTTTACAATTGTGCTACAATGACATCTTACATTTATGATGACACTATAGCACAATTGTAAAAAAATTGCAATTCTCAGATTTCACAAGTCTAACTGTTGGGCTCTTTTTGTACCTTGAGGTTAAATTTCTCCTACATTTCCCACTTAGAGCATTCGCATTCCAAATCTTCAAACTATTCTATTTTACCATCTCAAAACCCACTTCATCATTTATATAATACCATTTTACAATACACCCAGCATCCCACCTTTTAATTTCCTATTCTACTCATTAAAATAATATATCTACACAATAAAATATATATTTTTCCTTTTTTTTCCCCAATTTTCTCCACCACACACGTATGTACCTTCCCTTAACCTTTAGCACCGCGCCTCCACTGCCTAATCACCACCACCGTGCCTCCATCATGCCCACCATGCTACTACTGCCCACCAAAATCCCACCGGAACAAAAACCCATATTAAAAAAAAAAAAAACCTAGCATCACAACAGAAAAACCCATCGAATCCACGCCCATCTCCACCATGCACGACCTTGCCGTGATCCATGCCAATCTCCACCAAAACCATCACCAATATGAGTAACCCAGAAACCCAGAATGCTAAAACCTAAAAACTCAGAATGCCAACAACCACAACGTTGAAACCCAGCAACACCAAATCCAAACACTGGCAATCTCCAACGACCAACAAAACCCAGAAACACTGGACTTGAGAGAACTTCGACCCACAACCCACTTTAGCCATACCCACCTTTTCCTTTAAGCACCGGTCACAGCAAAAAAAAAAAAAAAAACCCTCAGAACCCGTCAATCCACTAGCGTGGAGGCCTAACCACCGACACAAAGAGAGAGAGAGAGAGTGTGAGAGTTGAGAGCGTGCAATGAGAGATGAGAGAGATGAGACTGTGTGAAGTTTTAGCGATGGAGAGAGAGATTGGATAGTATGAAGTGTCGTGTGAATGAGAGAGCAAACAAATAAAATATTAAATTTTGTTTTAGAATTAAGCTACAGTGCGATTCTAAATGTAGAATCGCACTATAGCACAATTCTAAATATTTTTGCAATAGTAACCTTTTAAAAGTCCGGGTGCTGGAGGTTTTTTGAGACTTTGATACTAAATATGCCTACATATGGCATTTACAAGTCCAGGTGTAAATGGTCAATAGTCAATGGAAATGTCCTGAGAAAGGGAAGTAGGCTTTTGTGGCTCCAAAAAGTTAATATGAAAACAAGGCAATGAGGCCTGTGATAAATTTAAACAGCTCATTGGACAATTTAAGCCTCGATTCCCGATGACAATCCTCGAGTCACGATTTGCTGAACATAGGTTGTCTAACTGAAAGTGGCCCTCAACATACTTTAATGACTAGTTACTAGTTAGTGAAACGTATGTTGTTTTTGTTTCAAAGGCAACGTTAGAGAAAACAACATACAATATTGAGTTTAATAAAAAAAAAAACAATGTTATTAGTTATTATAGATACATCATATTCCATTCTTGTGTCAAATCGTTATTTTTTTATATTTAATTTTTGGCTAAAATCACGAGAACTTCAATTTTAGACGTGTATATTATTTTGAACAAAACTTAAATATTGTACTTATGTGTTATTTCTTAAGTTTATTTCTTAAAATTTTGTCATGTAACTTTTTTCTCATGGATGAAAGTGTATTTTTTTTAAATTAAGTAGTCACATGACGAAATTTTAAGAAGAAACTTAAAGAACAACACTTAAAATACTGTACATAAATTTTTTTTTTTTATTATTATTATATATATATATATATTTTTTTTCCTTCGTGTCATAAACTAGATCATATGTTGAATCATGTTTATTTTGGTACAATTTTTACAAGAGATAGTGTTGAACTAACAATAGAGAAAGTTACACTTCTTGTAATATTTCAGCCGAATTACCAAAATATAGAACCATCTACCAGTTAGGAACACATTGATTTCACATCTTGGAGTGTTGGATCGCATATTGATATATTTCAACTGGGTTTTCTTGATGTTGAATTTTCAAAGTAGCACGAGTATTTTGATGAAGTTTAAGTTTTATTTTAGTTAGTTTTAATTATCTCAATTGGTAAGGTTTTTTATTGTTAAGATATGAACTCAAATCTCAAATACATTAAAAAAAAATGATATATTAACTTAATAATAAAAAATAATCATCATGAAATAGACATCATTAATTTAAATCCTATTATAATTATTAACAAAGTTTTTTTAAGGTGACAAAAAGAAATAGGTCATACAATTATAATGCATTGAGTTGATCTAACAAAGACCAAATATTGTCAACAAGAATAACAATTGGTTTTAGATTCTCTTTTAATTGTATCACAATTCTAGCTATAATGCCCCCACCCAACTTAAAACAACCTAATTGGCTATAACATTTAATTTTACATGCTTTGAGTTGTCAACCTATAATAAAAGTAATTTCTCCTTCACATGATTATACAATTAGTACTATTTTTATCTAGCATGAATCACAATTAAACACAATAATTAATTAAATGTGTGGCTAGTTTTATTGTATTTTCTTCTTTCTACCTTTTTTTTTAAAAAAATTTATAAATTTTGTGGTATAAAATTTTCAATCCTTTTCAGATTTACAAAGTACATACATCATACATGTGAATTTCCCAAGTCAGCAAAAAGTATATATGCAGAAAATATAAACAAAAACATTGTCTGTGTCAGAGATCTGAAGCCACCCAGTGACGCTTATATACGGGAGGCTAAAACATGTTTTGTTGGATAAAACCGTGATCCACCCAAACAAACCAGATAAAAGAGAAACCCAAAGAATTCACAAAGTAGCGTCCAAACAGAGCCTTTCACCCAAGCAAAAGCTTATGAATTATGATACAGATATGACTATATGAGATAACCTTCCGTACCTTATATACTGAGTAATACACTCGAGTGTACTCTATAACAACCCACCCTTTAAAGTCTCTTCAGATATCTAATACCAAATGTACTCTAAAGATACGTTTCAGACATCAACAGAAGAAGAAACCCAAGTGCATGTCAACGTTTGGAGAGACAGAGAAAGTGAAAGAGAGAGTAATGTTATGTGTATAACAGTTCATACAGTTGCAGAAATGTCAGTCAGCTTCGATTGGCACGAGAAAGAGTGTTAGCTAAAGCGTGTAATTATGAACTATAGCCCTGTGAAAAAATTAAATAAACACTAGGACTTCGTACAGTAATTGGTCATTCTTTTCAAAATTGCAGAAAAAGCCAAGCTTGTGTAACCGTTACCTCCCACGCGTTCAACCCTCTTCTTTAAATTTTTTTTTTTTTGCTTCGGTCATACATTTTTTTTTCTTGGCCTTAACATATGTATGTGACTTCTACTGTACCCTAATTACTATCTTATCTTGGAAATCATGTTTCATTATTAACAGTTCATTAATATATCTCACTGTCTCTCACTCTCTGAGACTTTTCAACCTTGCTTTCTCCGGCCACCGTGAAAAATGTCGCCGGTGGCGAGAACAAAGAGCTCGAATGTGGTGGAGGGTAAGAGTTATCCTGCTCCACTTGCTTCCCATGAAGATGTTGTCAAAGACCCTACTGTCTTCTGGGACACTCTCAGGCGCTTCCATTTTATGATGACAACTAAATTTATGTAAGTTTTTTTTTTTAGACTTCATTTTTTTTTTCTTGGAATACTATTATTTTAAAGGGGATTTGCACATTGATGATAATATTATAGATAGAACAGTATGTGACGTTTAATAGTGGGATTTATGTGGAATAAAAAAACATTTTCTTCCATTTTTATTTTTAGTTTAAAGTTTGTGTTGTACTTGTATTTCATGTTTGATTCTTGTGTTTGTGTTCTTTTTTTAATCTTTTTTTGTTTCACTGTTGTATTTTAAGGATTCCTGTGATTGGTGGGAAGGAGCTAGATTTGCATATTCTCTATGTAGAGGTTACAAAGAGGGGTGGCTATGAGAAGGTTTGGCTTTGTTACCTAATCTTTTTTCGGATGTAAAATCCTTTATGTATATTCTTATACCATGGATACGTTATGAATTTCTGCTTAGGTTGTTGCGGAGAAGAAATGGAGAGAAGTGGGTAATATTTTCAGGTTCTCTGCAACAACAACAAGCGCTTCTTTTGTATTGAGGAAACACTACTTTAGTCTTCTTTACCATTATGAACAAGTTTACTTCTTTAAGCTACAAGGTCCAGTGTTTACTCCAACAGGTAAATTATTGTTTTTGTCTCTCCTGTTTCTCTCGTTTTCTTTGTTTAATGGTTACTTTGTTCCTTGATCTTTGTCTCTGGACACTGATTATTGCCTCCTTTTTTTCCTTCTGGTTCTTTATGGCGTTGCTTTTTTTTTTTTTTTTTGTGTGTTGGTAAATTATGGGTCCAATTTTATATATATGTTTGCAGTTTCTTTTCCTGCTAGCAACCCTTCGTGGAGACCTGAATTGGCTCTAGTAGAATATTCCCCCAAAAAAACTAATGATCATCCAGAAGGACCAGAACCACTTAATGAAGGTAATATATAAAATAAAATAAAAAATTATTCCTTGCCTATTTTCTTGTATTTTTATTCCTTTCTTTTTATTTCACTTTACGAAAGTATAAGAGGATAAAGTGAGTTTCAACCACACCACACGTATATGTAGCTGTTTGTTTTGATTTCTCTGCCACAAAATGTTATGCTTATGCTTAATTGATGTAAAAGTCAATGAATCTTTTGAGGCACCAAATGGATTGCCATTATATGGTTGCTATTCAATTACCAAGAAAAATATATGGTTGCCATTTAGATTATGATATGTTTGATGTTCATGTAAATTAAAGTGATTTCTTATTAGTCTCCCTTTTAATGGGGTCCCGCTGCTACTATCTTATACCAACTAAAATATGTGGTGGTTGTCTTGTCTTGTAAACGTTTTTATTTTTCTTCATAGTCTTGTAAGCGTTTAAGGCTAGTTTGGCAGCATTAATAGCCGTTGATGAGTCCATATCTTTCAACTCTATAGTCCAATTTTTAGGTGTTTGATATGATTAAATGCCATTGCTTTCCGTAACATAAGAGAGGGTTTGTTTCTCCCAATTGTGATGAGAGCAAAATAAATACAATGGTACTATTTCATTGAGACTTTTCTAAGTATCAATTAGCAAATAATAATATGGACTAATTGCGAAAATATTACTAAAAAATATGAATTTTTTTTACCATGAACCGTAATGGGAAATCACAGTATTAAGTGTGTATAGCAATTAAGCTTTTCTCACCTTTTCTCACCATCTTGTACAGGCACTTCATGCTTCTCAGCTATTGGAACAATTGAAGGGAAATGCGATTGTGGTTACTTGGTGTCTGTGAAATTGGGCTCTGAGATTCTTAAAGGAGTACTTTATCATCCGGAGCAGCCAGATTCTTCTACCTCAATTCCAGACTCTAACAGTGCCATTGTACCATACACCTCCAAACGTCGCCATTCTGGTCAGAGGAGGAGAAGAAATAGAAGAAGGGGAGACCCCAATTATCCAAAACCCAATAGGAGTGGCTATAACTTTTTCTTTGCCGAGAAGCATTACAAGCTCAAGTCTTTGTACCCAAACAGAGAAAGGGAGTTCACAAAGATGATTGGTGAGTCATGGAGCAACCTCAGCGCTGAAGAAAGGATGGTAATCTCAATGATACAATACAAACCTTTTACGGGTTGCTTCCTTGGTAGAATCATTTTCATCTTCTGGTAGAATGAAAATATATAACTTCCCAATCAAGAAAAATCAGCAAGTTGTTAAAATGATTGGGGCTTCTTCCTAAGATTATCTGTAGTTTTCCTTTAGAGATTAACAAGAGTGATAAGTAGTGAGTACTTCAGATTTGCAAATTGATTATTAACAGTATTGTTGTTTCCTTATTATAGGTTTACCAGAACATTGGGTTGAAAGACAAAGAACGATACAAGAGAGAATTGAAAGAGTACAAAGAGAAAATGATCAGTCAGACCATGGAACTTGGAAGTTGAGACAGCTGACTATTATTAGGGATCAAGAATTGTGGAAAGGCAGCAAAAGCAAAAGAATTTTAACTCAACTTTTTAAGTTGTACTATATTTCATACATATGTGGTAGACTGTTAGGCAATTGCAATTCTTGCATTGCATGCATATTGATGTTTTGACAGGTGTTCTAATTCTTAGTATTTTAGCTTTGATAGTTGATACTAAGCGGCTGATTACTTTTAAGCTCCTCACTCGCCCTAGTTGTTTTTGAGGGGAAAGGTTTATAGAAAATGAATCTTAGTCTAGACTCTAGAAAACAGACTTGTTTTCCTTAGTGAGCACATTTTCTGTTATTTGGTTTGCAAGAAGAACTCGAGCAAGTAAATGCCGTTTAGTTGTTTCTCAAGTTACTTTTTTTTTTTTTGGTTGCCCACAGTGTATCCTCAAGGCTTTCAACCAGAGACTAATCACTGTTCGTGCCGGGAGAGCCCTGCGAAGGGGTAAAGCACTGGCCCAGGAAATTCGTTTCAAAGTGCAGGTAGCAAGACTCGAACTGGGGAGCACACCCAGTCGAGCCCAGTACAAGCACCCTGAGGCTGAGAGCTCTACCAACTCAGCCAACCCCCTGGGTTGTTTCTCAAGTTACTTTGTTATTATGGGTCTGGCTTTGCCATTAGTACAGATGAAAACTTTATGAAACATAGAAAGCAGTGTATACATAAGACAAGGTTGTCATTTCTATTTTGGTTCATCAATTTATTATCAATCCCTTTTATTTGCTATGTCCTCCCCATTTCTTTTTGGTAATTCCTAAATTGGTTTTCTACTTTCTCATGGATGATATGGCGGGGGTTAGATTAGGGGTGCCTCGTTTCGTGCTTGAAGGCGAGGAAAATTTGCGTTGGGTTAGAGTGGGTCAGGTTAGCGCAAGTTCGAGGTATTATTCTATCTTTAATGAGATGACTGTGATATAAAGAAGTTAGAGATGAGAGAGGAAAAAAAAAAAGGGTGGAATATTCATGAGTGGCCTGTGAGAGAATGGAAACGAGTTTTAGGCAGAATTATAATAGAATATGCACACAAATAAAACTCTAAAAAGGGTAAAGAATTTTTAAGAAAACTTAAATTAAGTTCTATGATAGCTCTCTTTTGAATTTTTTTCTAAAGAGCCTTTAAATAGGTCAATGAATCTTATTATAAGTTGAATTCTCGTTTAGAGAAAATCACAAATTTTTAGACTTTACTTAACCAATGTTTTTGGCCCATTTAATGTTAGAATTTGGACTTTTGGTAAATTACAAAGTTGTAGTTCTTTAAGTTACATTTTTAGCTCAACTTGAATTATCTCGATTGGATATCTGAGTTGAAAGCTATGCTCAAAATACTAACTAGTGCGCAAATTGGAATCCTAGTCCGAATTGGACTTGAATTTGTTGCAAATTTCTTTTGATTCCTTACTCCAATTGGACTCAAATTTCATTGGGTGGACCTACTTTGACTTTCATTACGACCCTTGTAAAAGTAAAGTCTATTAGCCTTCTTTTTTGCACAAATTTACTTATTTAATTCTATTCTCCTACACCATCGCGCACCCTTGGTGCAGTGGTCACTTTACAAGTATAAATACTTGTGGAGTGTGGGGGGCAAGGGTCGGGGTTCAAGTCTCCAAGAGGGAGCTTCACACACATATACACTTATATTAGGCTAGAGTAGAAATTCTATCTTATATATATATAAAAAAAAAATTATGTTCTCCTACAAAAAACAAATTCGTGCATTAAATTTAATTAAGTACAAAATTAATTATTCAACATTATTTCAAAACCAAATATAAAATGCATTGAAAGTTCAAATAGTGTGTAAAACACTTATAAACGTTTAGACCCCAAATTTAAAATTACCAACATAAGCTTATAATCAAACAATATATGTGCGGAAAATGAAATATAAGCTATAACCAAATTGGTAACACACTCTAAACCATATTTAATCACAAACACAGCAGTAATTAAAAAGTAAAAAGAAATAGAAGAAGGATGCAAACACAAAGATAACACGGGGATGTGTTATCGAAGCGGAAACTGAAGAACTCGACAAAAAACCTTTCTGCCGCCCTCCAAGCGGTCAATAATCTACTAAAGAATGAAGTTGGGATACATGAATAGCAGAAGACCCTCCAAGCCTAATCTACCCAGTGCACCTAAGTCCTTCAAGCTTCTTGCTCCAACAGGGTTACGCTGAACCTTGTCTTCTCTAGCTTACCGGATCCCGCAATAAGCCCATTGCATCTGCCATCCTTGGCATCTTCCAATACTTCCTAAGCTCTAAAAACACTAAACACTCTAAATGGGTGTGTGTAGTGTTTTGGTACAAATATCCTCTCAATAAGTATAACAATGGGAGAAGGAATGAGAAGAGACTACAAAGATTTCTCTCTAAGAATGAGTAGCTCTCTCTATTAGGGGGGGGGGTGTGTCGTAGAAAACCTATCTAGGGTTTTTTTCTCTGAATAGCCATACTTACATTTCGTGGGAATGAGGGTATTTATAGTAGGGTATGTGAGGAATGTGGAAAGTCAGTTTTCATCCAAATAGGGCATTCTGGCAACTCAAACTCGCGACTGGAACAAGTCGCGAGTTAGAGTCGTGAGTTAACTGCTTGGCCAAACTGGAAGTTTTGTCCAGTAGTGCTCCAGCTATTGTGACCCTTCAGCTCCCTGGCATGCTCCACACATGTGTCACCATTGGCGACTTGCCAGTCGCGAGATCCAATCTCGAGGCTCTTCTTGAGTGCACACATCTTGAGTTTTCTTCACACTCTCTCACACACAATCCATACATTATTCCCACCTAAATACAGGGTTTCTATATGCTGAATTACAAGCAAATTTGGCATGGAATAAAGCCAACACATGGTTGATTAAATTCAACCTTACATGCATGAATTAACTCAAAACAAGTATGCTAATGCCTTCTAATAACAATATAAATATTCAAATTTAAGCCATTATCAAAGAGAAATACATGCTAGAATGTCTATGGGAAGTGGTTGATTTGTTACACCCCAATCTTGGTGAGTCGGCGCATAGGTGGAGCTAGAGAGGGGCCAACAATGCTTGTATATTCCCAAGGGTATGTTTGGTAGACTACAATAATTTTTGTAATGTAATATTTATTCCTATGATTTTTAGCTATTTTTTAGTTTGGTTATGTTTTTATTAATAGTTATGATTTAGCTATTCATAGTTATTCCTATGAATAAATAATCTTCAAAATGAAGAATAACTATTCCTCTTTAAGAGCATTAGCATTAGGAGTGGGTCAGGTGTAAAAAACCCCTTAGTTGCTATTTTACCAACCAACACCCCAAAAATCAAGTTTATTCGGGTATAAATTGCTATTTTTTTAGGCAACCGTGAATTGTTGGTTTTCTAATATACAATCTATTGTAGCAAGCATGTTAAAACCAAAATACTATATTTTATTATCTTCTCTCTCCTCACACACTCTCCTCCTCTTAAATCATCTGCCTCTCCTTCTCTCACCTCTGTCACTCTCCTCCGCCTCCCTTTCATCTCCACCTTTCTCACTCTCCTCCGCCTCCCTTTCTCATCTCTGCCCCTCTCGCTCTCCTCTACCTCCCTCTCACTTATCTTCGCCTTCCTCCCATCTCTAATTGTGGGTTTTTTCTGGGTTTGGATTATGGGTTTTGTGGGTTTCACAGTGGATTTTGTGTGTTTAGATTTGAGTTTTTGTTTATATTTTCGATGATGATGGTGGTGGTGTGTGTGCAGCAGTGGTGGTTACTATGTTTTTTGTGGTTGGTAGTTGTGGGTTGTGGTTCTGATTTAGTTTTTGTTTTGTTTTTTTATTTGGGTTTGTGGGAATGGATTTAGTAGTGGTGGCTGTTGCTGTTGGTGGTGGCATTGTTGTTGTTGGATTTTGGGTAGTGGTGGTGGACTATGAGGGTGGTGGCTAAGGATGGCCATGGGTAGGGTATGGATTGGGTATACCCATACCCTACCCGAAATTTTTTCCCATGGTTACCCAAATATCAATATCCATTAGTATCCATACCCGAATCTTACTCGGATCTATTATTCATGGATATCCATACCCTACCCGAAACTCTTTTTTTTTTAAAAAAAAATCCAAAACATTTTAACTTAAAAACTAACCAATAGCTTTATCATAAAAATAAAATAAAATAAAAAACTAATCAATAAAAAATTTCAAAACAACAATTTCGATCAGATCGTTTGATTATTTTTTTGTGCAGTTGATGATGGAAGCAGAGAAATGCATGAAACTAATGATGGGTTTTTGAAGGTTACCAAGATCAGCTACTAGAGACAAAGTGAAGCTAACGATTGGTGATGTGGATTCCGCGATCCCAAAAGAAGTCGGGTCGGGGTTTGAGATCCGTGAACCCGTGAAGGCTCCGGAGGAAGAAGAAGAAGAAGAAGAAGAAGATGAAGATCGGTGATGTGGATTCCGCGATCCGAAATGAAGTCAGGTCGCGGTTTGAGATCCGTGAACCCGTGAAGGCTCCGGAGGGAGAAGAAGAAGAAGAAGATGATCGGTGATGTGAATTCCGCGATTCGAAACGAAGTCGGGTCGGGGTTTGAGATTCGTGAACCCGTGAAGGCTTTGGAGGAAGAAGAAGAAGAAGTTGAGGAATCGTGTGAGAGTTCGTCTTTGATCGGAGTACCCAATGATAGTGAAGAAGATGATGATGATGAAAGCGATGACGTTTCGTCCAAGGAGGCCTAGAGCAATTTCAAGTGTGGACTACGGTAAGCCCATAAACTGAAACACCATAATTCTTTTCTTACCTTCCCACAACACGAAGCGGTGAGGAGAGGCGGAGAGGCAGAGAGAGTGTGAGTGACGGTGAGAGAGGTTTAGGTTTTTTTTATTTTTTTTATAGGTCGGGTTTGGATAATATCCATACCCTACCCGATCAATTCGGGTAATACCCATACCCTACCCGGTTAAGCTCTGCCCATGAAGAACCGGGTATTACCCGAAATATTTGGATCGGGTAGGGTTGGATATCCATTACCCAATGGGTATGGCCATCCCTAGTGGTGGCTGCTGTGGTTTAGTTTAGTTTAGTTTTTTTTTTTTGGCCATGAGATGGATACAGATTGTGATGGCAGTGGAGCTTGATTTTGATTGTGGTGGAGGCGGCTAATTTTGGTTGTGGGTGTGGTGGTTGGTTATATTTGAGGTCGTGGGTGAAGAGAAAAAGAGACTAGAAGGAAAGAAAGAGAATAGTATTATATATATATATATATATTTAAAAATAATTATAACATGCTGCTACGCAGCTTGAACCCTTTTTTCCCTAGACCCCCAAGCACTTTGTACATGGGGAGGTGTCAATTCAGCTACAAGGCTTTTGGTAGTATTTTATATTATTTGATTGTGTAGTTTATCTATCTATATATATTAAGAGGATTCGAAAAGTTAGTTACTGCTTTTTTTCTTGTCAAAAATACCCCTAAATTAATTAACCAATAATTTAAAAAGGAGTTAAAATAGTAAATTGGCAAAAGAAAGTTAGTTATTGCTTTTTTTATTGTAAAAAATACCTTTACCTAAAACTTAAAAATGGGGTTAAAATAGTAAATTGACAAAAATAATATATTCCTGCGTTACATCTACGTTGAAATGCCTTCCTGCTTCTAATAAACTCCTACTTTAACGTTGATTTAAATTCCTACATCTACTCACTAACTCTCTACAAAATATGATCACTCTTTTGTTAGTTTTAAAACTCCTCCAATCTACAAAACTCACCCCACATATTCATCACACCCTTAGATTTTTTTTTTTTTTTTTTGTGATTGGAAAAAGTAGAAATTCTAAATTATAATAAATTCAAATTATTAATCTTTACCTAAAAAATAGAAGAGCCTCTGGAAAGTATTATTTTATTGGGTTAGATGTAAAAATAAGAATTGAGATATTGGGTGTGTTGTTGAATGGACTGGTAAAATAGATAAAGTAATGTTTGATGATGTAAAATAAGTTTTTATTTTTATTTTTATATTTTTATATTTTTACATTTTCAGATGTGAATGCTCTAAAAGAGTTGCAATAGCTATTTCTTAGTAGATGCAATAATTTTTAAAATTAATATATTTCCAAGTAAACAAACTTTTCATATAAATGTAACCATTATAAAAATAAAAAACGATAAAAAATAATTTCTCTCTCTCTCTCTCTCTCTCTCAAATTTTTTAAAATATTTTAAAAAATATAATTATATGAATAAGATATTTCCTAAATATATATTTTAAGTTTTATTCTAATGTTACAATTCACAACCAAACTTAGGAATGAGTTTAGAAAGTAAAACATACTCTTGGTTCAGTTACTTCTCTTTGAAAAAAATTTGGAATTCAGATCTTCTAAATAGATTGATTATAACGCTCTGTTTGTTTCAATAATGATGTTTTCTAGAAAATGAGTCATTTTTTAAAAAGTATTTTTTATAAAACTATCTCATTTTCCAATGTTTGGTAGCAACTTTAAATAAATTAAAAAACAACCTCCTAACTTCCCTTATTTAGCTTGCTGTGAGATAGAGTTGTTTTCCAAAAAAAATTAATGGAAAACAATCTCTAAAAATAAGCCATATTTTTTATATTGACCAAAGATAATTTTCCTTTAACTCATATTTTTTTTATGTTACCAAACATTGGAAAATAAAGAAAACTATCTTTACACAAGGTTTTCCATTGAAACAAACGGAGCGTAAAATTGGGATTCATAGGGTACTCTACTAAATAGATTTCCTTAAATTTTAACAATTCTTTAATAATTTAATGGTCTAGATTTTAATATGTTAGTATTCCACTAATAATAATTTTAATTGTTTTGTTTGCAACACTATTTTATTATTTTAAGAGTATTATTAGTGAAATACTAACATGGTAAAATTTAGACCCTTAAATAATAAAATAATTGTTAGGATTTAAAGAAATCTATTGGTAGAGTACCTTAGTAAATTTAGAATATCTGAATCCAAAAAATTATATAGAAAAACATTTAACAAATTCCCAAATTAACAATATCCCAAAAAGGAAAAGCAAAATATCCAAAAAAGAAAAGATAATAATAAAAAAGACAGTCAAATTCTTTGTCCATCAAGAATCGTCTTCCAAGTTCCAATTAGAAGTACTCCTCCAGTCCTCGTAATGAAAAAAAATGATAAGACAAAAAAAGGCTGTATTGGTTTAACATAAATCTGTCGTTAAAAGAAAGAAAGAAAAAAAAAAAAAAAAACTGCTAGGCTGCTAGCTGCTTCTAGCCTCCATTCGGGGACTTGCATCAACTCTGCTCACAAATCAAACAACACTGGTCTCTCTCTCTGGATCTCTCTCTCTTTTTGTCCCTATTGTATTAATTTATTTTATATTGAGTTTTTTTTTATTATTATTTTTTATGTAAATTTATATAGTTTAATTGATTGCGTACAATTTATTATTTACTAGTTAGGGCAGGACTTGCAAGACACGTGTTTGCCGTGGAAAAAAGTACTATAGTAATTAAGGTTAATTCTAGATTTTATTTGTATTACAAAACAAAGATATGAATTATTTGATTTTTAAAGTATATAGAGATTTACATTAACCAAAAGAGACATTAATTTTAGGAATTTTGATAATTATGTTGTTAAAAGTTAATCATCAGTTTAAGAATTTTGATCAATCACAAAGTTAGGGTAGCTATTTAATATATAAATATTTATTTAACTATAATTGTTTTTTAGTACCTAATTGCTAAAGACAATATATCTATTCTCTAAAAACTTTTAAGAATGGGAACGAATATCATCTTTCGACAATAAACAATTGAGTTTTGCTAAGAAATTTAAAATAAAAAATAAAAAATAAAAAATAAAAAAAGATAACTAAAGACATATGTCATCGAATATCATCATTCTAACTTTCTAAGAATTTTTATTATATGAAACTCAAAATATGTAAAGAAAATTTTTAGGATGTTAAAATTTAGCAGGAGTAATTTAGACATTACATAATAAATATTTTAAGAATCATAAGCTTTCATTAGGATTTAACTGAGAGAATAATAATATGACATATTTGCTATTTTCTAAAATATTAAGGGAAAAATTGCTTGATTTTAAGGTTTAAGGAAGAATTGTAAACTACCCCACACATAAAGGATGAAAATTTTTTTTCCTAAGTTTTTGTTTTTGTGTGTAAAACTATGTGTTTTTACCTAAAATAGTGTGTAAAGAAAAAAAATATACAAAAAGTCAACCCAAGAAAATTGTACGGGGAATAGTGAATTTTGGCTCAACAAAATTGATTAAGCTAATACCTTTATAATTTTGTTATATTTTATTTTAACCTGTAAAGAATTGACAGCTCAGCAGTTTTGAAAATATTGTGACAACATCAAGTTGTTATTAGTGGGTAAAAAAGTAGTTTTATTGGTAAGTTTAAATTAGAACTAATAACAATTTACCATATTTGATTTGTTATGAAAGTGTTGTGAAAATTATTGTGGACAAACCAAAAATAATATAGCAAATATACTACAACTTTTTGCATTCACAAAAAAAAGGCCAACAAAACAGTGAAAGTTAAACAAACCAAAACTATTATAGCGAAATTACTGTAACTTTTCCCGTTCCCTCTTTTTATATATAATATATATATATATATATATATATATATATATAGAGAAATATACATTGTACTTACAATGTAAATTAATATTGTAAACACATAAAAATTGGTAAATGCTGTACACATTTGCAAAATTTGTACAATTTTTTTTCAATTGTATATAATATTTGTTACGTTTTGTGTGTATACAATATAAGCTTACATTATAAGTAGAAAGTAAATATATAAAAATCCTTTACAAGAAAAAAAACAAGCTCAAACCAAGTTGGTGAACTTGAAGGAAAAAAAGGGGGAAGACAAGTCACTAAACCAAAAATGCTATTCATAACACATTTTATGAGCCTATTTGCTCTTTTTATATATAGAATAAAAGAGCACAAATCGATGACTGAAAAAAAAAATAAAAAAAGCGATGAACAGTACATATTGAACAAACTAAAAGTACTATAACTTTTACAAATTCACCCAACAAGTGTCGCAACATTTTCACAAAACATTTATTTTCAGTTGTGGTTGGTCACAATTTCATATTTTATTATTTTATTTTAACTTATAACAAATTGACACCTTAATAATTGTGAAAATATTGTGAAATTTGTTGTATTAGTTTAACAATACTGATGGGACTAACGAAATCAACTATTGACGAGACTAAGGCATATAATGGGACTGACGAGATCAACTACCGACGAGACTAAGGCATCTGATAGGACTGACGAGACCGCTCTCTGAGACGAGCCTAAGCAAGTATCCACGTCATCGACGTGGATACCAGGATCATTCAATGCCACCAATAATACCCCGAACGGTTACAGAACTAGTTGGACAAACCGTTGAAGGCATATTAAAACCCCATTACTCAGCAAGAAGCGTTACTAAAAGAGGCATTAAAGTCACAATAACTGCCAGAACGGCTAGAATCTAGAACAACATATATAAAGCCCACATATTGCCAACAGAAGGGACGAACACAGTTACAAGATATCCCTAATCATTCTTATAGTCTATTATTATAAACTCCCTTGTACTAACTTTGGCATCAGAGGCGTTATGGCAGGCACCACATCGGTGACCATTTCGGAGAATTTCTTCTTCTGTCGTGACAGAAGCAGACCTCTAGTCCTGTCTGGACGACCTCACTACAATTGACGAACCAGTGATTCATCAGTTTGGTCCTGTCTGGACGACCTCACTACAACTGACGAACCCGTGATTCATCAGTTTGGCGCCGTCTGTGTGAATGACATTTTCGTATTAACGGTTCGAAAGCGTAGTTTCTACCAACTTCAATATTCAGATGGAGTCCAACCAGGATTCAGTGGCCTTAGCCCAGCAAGTCAAAGCTCTTCTGGCCACCGTTGAAGAGCTCATCAGGCAGAATCAGGAGATGAGACAACAACTTCAGCATAAGGAGAATCTGTCCAGAGTTGTCCAGGAGAATGAAGGAGACAGCCATGGGAGAAGCGACCGACGAAGGACCACTACTCCAGACGAACAAAATTCTGATCTTCTTCAAGAGATGAGGAAAGAGATGGACGAACTAAGAAATGCTATTAAGGAGAAGACAGATCGGAGCCTGGATAGAATGGTCAGGGCAACAGATTCTCCTTTCACCGTGGCAGTCTTGGAACGACCAGTGCCGGCGAAGTTTCGGTTGCCTCAGCTTGAGCATTTTGACGGGCTTAAGGACCCCCAGGATCACCTTAATACCTTTAAGATGACATTAGACCTCCAACAGCCCCCTGATGAAATAATGTGTCGTTCATTCCCTACCACACTTAAGGGAGCTGCAAGAGAGTGGTTCATTAAGTTGCCAACCTCATCCATTGATAGCTTCGAACAGTTGAGTAGCGCCTTTCTGCGCCATTTCGTCGGAGGGCAACGTCCTAAGAGACCAGCGGACCACCTACTCACTATTAAGCAACGGGAGAAAGAAACCTTGCGGTCATACGTGAAACGCTTTACCCGAGAAACCCTGGAAGTGGACGACGCTGATGACAAAGTACAACTGACGACCTTTAAAGCAGGGCTGAAGTCTAGAGAGTTTGTAGTTTCGCTGGCAAAAAATCCACCTAAGACGATGGCAGAAATGCTTTTAAAGGCGCAAAAGTACATGAATGCTGAGGATGCGCTAGCCGCCATTAAAGATATGAAGAAAACAGAAGACAGGGGAAAGAGGGAGGACGAACATAAAGGACGAAATAGGGAGTGTCCAGATCGTCGGCTTACTGACGAAGCCAAAAGATCATCGAAAATGGCTAGGTAATAAGATTCCGCCTTGACGGATGTACATTACTGATGAAGCCAAAAGATCATCAAAAATGGCTAGGTAATAAGATTCCGCCTTGACGGATGTACATTACCGACGAAGCCAAAAGATCATCGAAAATGGTTAGGTAATAAGATTCCGCCTTGACGGATGTACATTACCAATGAAGTAAGTAATAAGATTCCACCTAGACGGATGTACATTATTGACGAAGTCTCGTGATAAGATTCCGCCTAGACGAATGTACACTACTGACGTAGCCAAAAAATCGTTTAAAAAAAAAAAAAAACCTTTCATCTTCTATGGTCGTCATGGCACATCATGACGACCACATAATCCGGGGGCATCTGATGAGACTGACGAAATCAACTACCGGCGAGACTAAGGCATCTAATGGGACTGACGAGATCAACTACCGACGAGACTAAGGCATCCGATAGGATTGACGAGACCGCTCTCTGAGACAAGCCTAAGCAAGTATCCACGTCACCGACGAGGATATCAGGATCATTCAATGCCACCAATAATACCCCGGACGGTTACAGAACCAGCTGGACAAACCGTTGAAGGCATATTAAAACCCCATTACTCAGTAAGAAGCGTTACTAAAAGAGGCATTAAAGTTACAATAACTGCCACAACGGCTAGAATCTAGAACAACATATATAAAGCCCACGCATTGCCAACAGAAAGGACAAACACAGTTACAAGATATCCCTAATCATTCTTATACTCTATTATTATAAACTCCCTTGTACTAACTTTGGCATCAGAGGCGTTATGGCAGGCACCACACCGGTGACCATTCCGGAGAATTTCTTCTTCCGTTGTGACAGAAGCAGACCTCTAGTCCCGTCTGGACGACCTCACTACAACTGACGAACCCGTGATTCATCAAATATATATGCGGGTTCTTATAAATATTTAAAAGAAAAAAAAAAGTACAAACGGAAGACTGAGAAAAAAAGCTATAGTTACTATAGCTACAGTGGCACTTGAACAAACCAAAGTGGCACTGTAGCAACTATTTCAAAACTTGGGGAAAAAAATGGCTCACTACACCAAAGGGGCACTGTAGAGGCATTGCCTCTTTTTATATAGTTAGTGGAAAAAAGAGCACAAATCGATGACTGAAAAAAAAGTACATATTGAACAAACCAAAAGTATTGTAACTTTTACACATTCACCTAACAAGTGTCTCAACATTTTCACAAAACATTTATTTTCGGTTGTGGTTGGTCACAGTTTCATATTTTCTTATTTTATTTTGACTTATAAGAAATTGACACCTCAATAATTGTGTAAATATTGTGAAATTTGTTGTGTTAGTATAACAATATATATATATAAAAAGGAAATAAAGTACAAACAGAAGACTGAGAAAAAAAACTATAGCTACTGCAGCTACCATTCCGTTTGGTACTGTAGCTACTGTTCAGAACTTGAAAAAAAAAAAAAAGACGAAGTGGCTGACTAAACCAAAATGACAGAGGCATTGCCTCTTTTTATATAGTTAATAGATATATTTTTTAAATGGATATATAACTAGTGTATAAAATTTAATATTCAAATATCAAAATATAAGTAATTTTAAGGCAAAATTATTCACAATTGATGCATAATTGAAGATAAAAAGAGCTCAAAGGTCAAGTATTACCATCTAAAAAGGCTCAAAGATGAGAATTGAAGAAATAACATAGTGCTTCCTTAGAACGTTATTCTTGATTAAGATGATCGAATATCCAATTAACCAAGAATTATGTAATGAATTTTTTTTTTATTAATTAGAAAAAATATAATATTATTATAAAAAAACCCTTAATAATTTTTTATATTTAGTTTGGCCCCTAGAAAAAATTACTAGCTCCGACACTGATTATAATGTATTAAGAAATTATTAGTTATTATTTATTTATTTTGTTTCTATATTAGTTGATAGTTTGTTAAATAGTAAATACTAAATGAATGCTTATAGAAAATCTTTTGGCTAAGTATTGCTTAAATTCGAGTTTATTTGGATTTTTTTTTTTTTTTTTTTTTTTTTGCATTTAGCATTAATTTTATAACAATTTCATTAGCTGTCACGTTTCTAAAATGATTTGGAAAAATAGCATCTCGAGTTTGGTGAAAACTCGAGCATTTAAGACTTGAGTTTTAGCGTGCTGGCTTATAGCTAGTGTGGAGAATGTTCCACATGGAACTCGAGCCTTTTAGGCTCGAGTTTTATAAAGAAAATTTCGGTTCTACCAGGTTTGGGTTCTTTCTTCATCTTCATGTGGGTTCCTCTTCAGATGTTCTACCAGTTTGAGTTCTTTCTTCTTCTTCTTCTTCATGTGTGTTCTTCTTTAGATCTTCTTCTTGCAGAAGGTTTTCGTGTAGTGGCCATTGTTGGAGGGGGGAATGACTTTGGTCTTTGCAGAAAGTGAAACTGGGGATTTCACGGTGAAAAACTTGGTGGATCTAGTTTGATTTGGGTTAATTTTGTGGAATTTAATGGTGGGTCGGTTATGATTTTGGGGGTTTTTTGTGTAATCGTTGGTGGGTTTGGTGGATGATTCTTCTTCTTCTTCTTCTGTGGGTTTTTCTTCTTTCATTTCTGGTTGTTCTTCTTTTCCTTCTTCTAGTTCTTCTTCTTCTTCTCCTACGCTTTATGGAATTCGAGTTTCATGTGGATTACTTGTCCACGTCAGCTTCATTAAACTCGAGCCTCATAAGCTCGAGATGGTATATTCCTAACTAATTTTAAAGAGGTGCTTACTAACAAAGTAGTTTCCTCAAATCATGCTATGTTGCAAATATCCCCATTTATTTGTGATATATGTATAACAACACGAGGAGAGAGGTGACTATCGGCAATTATGTTGCTGAAATTGTGAGAAAAAGTAGGAGAGAAGAGAGAAACGATGTGACTAGATGGAGGAGAGAGAAAAAGCAATTTCTACAATAGCATTGCCGAAATTGCTACTATCCAATTTTTGTGCATGAATTTGATTGCCTAACTAGCCGAAAAGAAGAGAGAAATTTTTGAATTGTGGCAATCCAATTGCCAATATAGGAGGGACAACAATTTGAATCGTAGCAATCCAATTACCAAAAATAGGAGAGACAAAGTGCTCGTTTGTTATTGTTGTTTAAACAACAATTTTTAGTTTTTAAATAACATTATATGTATTTTCACACATTTTTTCACCCATACGTATTTCAAAAAAATACAAATAATATTACTAGAAATCTCTTACCAATTGGGCCCTTGTGGTGGCCTATATAAAATTGTTATTGCTCAAACGTTTGTCTTTTTTCATCATAAAAAGTGCTTTGCCCTGTACTTTTTAATTCTTAGGAGGTTATGTAATCGATGACGCAATATGCACCACATGAATTATGGATGATGTCTTTTTTTTTTTGGGTCACATTAAGCTAGCTCATTCTAGAGTTAAACTACATTAAATATATCAGATACACACTACTATCAACAGTATTTTTTTTAATTCACAACTTGTCCTTTGTGACAAGTTGTGAATGCTTGTTGATAACAAAGAAAAGGCTATAAAAAACGTGTTGAAGAAATGTTCATTCTTATCTCTTCTTCACTTTCTTCTACCTGTAGCTCTCTCTCTACAAAGAAAAAAAAAATAATGGAAATTTCTCTCGACAAAGTTGCCACCTCCGTTCTTTTTGTTATAAGGACAACGTTGTCATGCATGATTCTGAATTGGGTGTGGTTAAGACCAAAATATTCAGAGAGGTGCTTGAGAAAGCAAGGTCTTGTAGGCAATTCCTATAGACTTCTCTTTGGGGACTCGAAGGATAGCTCTTTGATGATAAAGCAAGCTTGTTCTAAACCCATAGACCTCTCTGATGATATTTTGCCACGTGTCCTCCGCTTTGATCATCACATAGTGAAGCATTATGGTATGTATGTCCACACTAAACTTAATCAACAAAAGTTTTTGTTGCAGCAAACACAAATTATATCTCACTCAGTTCATAACAATAAAGTATGCATGGTTGTTTAAGTCCTGTAACTTCTATTTAAAAGCTTCCAACTATGAATTAGCTTATGCCCAAAATCTCATTGTTGGCTCTACACGTTACTCAGGGTGGTCACATGACCACCCTGAATTGAATTTCTTTTTTTGTTAATACCTTAAAATTTTTGAATTTTAAATTAATATGGGTTGTTGACCACCTTAGAAAAAAATCTTGACCACCCTGAAAAAAACTTGAACACCCGAAATAAAAATTTGAGTCCATTAAAAGTAAATTTTGATCTCTCCAAAATTTTGGTCTATTGAAGGTTGAACCAAAGAATTTCAAAAAATGCAATTTTTACAACATTTTTACAACAGTTTCACAAATAAATCTTAAGTAGTAAGTTATTACTAACTGTTATTAGTGGACAAAAAAGTGATTTATGTGGTAGGTTCAAATTAGAACTAGTAAAAACCGTTTATCTAGGATTTGTTGTAAAAGTGTCGTGAAAATGTTACGAACGTAACACTTCTCAAAAATTGCCCAAACAAATACAATTTTGCCCAAAAGCCCAAATCAAATGTTTAATTGTGATTTTTAAATTGTGTTTTCAAAAGACACATTTTCAAATGGCTAGTCTATTAGTGTTTATTTTAGTCTTTAGCTGAATTTGTTGGATTTATGTGATATATTTTGTACATACACAAATGCACTAAATTAAGTAATACTTGAATACTTTATTGAATATGATTAATATAACAGTTGAATGCCTAAATTGAATATATTGAATGAACTTATAGTTTACCCTTTATTATTTTGCATCATGAATAAATTTCCAATAAAGAAATCACTTGTATTGCAAGATTATTATTCTAAGCAAAACTGTATTGACTTTAATAATTTTCTTTCAGATCATAGGCTATGAGAAAATGTCTCATCTTTTCATCATAATGATTAGGTTGAAATAAGAAGAGCATATTTACAAAGAGGTTTTTGTCAACTTCTTGGTCGTGATTTCCCTAGAAAAGAAATTAATGGAGAATTGTGTTAATTTAATACTAATTCGTTTAAAGAATACAAAAATTAGTTGGAATAGATTATAAAAAAAGATAATGTATTTTTTTTATATTGTTACTTATTAGGCAAGATGTTTATAATTGGATGGGATATCAGTAGTTTAATGATTGTTTGGTTGTATACATTCAAAATTATGCAGTGGATAGAATTGATAATGAAACTATCATATATCAATTTCAAAATTTAAAAACTCGTAGAATAAAATTTTAAAGATTTATGTATTTGCACTTTTTTGTGATATCGATATATTCAAATTTTATTTAAATTTAAGTTTTTTAATGACCATCCTAAGAAAAATTCCTAGAGCCACCACTGCAAAATCTTAAATCCGAACCAGACAAACTAGACTGATTGATTAAAGTATAAACTAGAATCTAAATTGGTAGTAGTGGAGCAAAATTTTTTTTGAGGTAAAGCTAGTGTTACTAGTTTTAATTTAAATACATCGTTGAAATTATTTTTTGCCCATTAATAATACTCAGTAACATGCTCTCATGACTTGTTACGAAAATGTTATGAATATATACATATTTTTTAAATAACGGATTTTCTTCTAACCTTAGTGAACATATGTAGGCAAGAATTCTTTTACATGGTTTGGCCTAAGACCTTGTGTAAAAATTATGAGCCCTGAACAAATTAAAGATATTTTCACCAAGATAGGTGACTTTCAGAAGCCCAAATCAAATCACTTACTAGATTGCTTACAATGGGAGTAGTAAACTACGAGGGTGAAAAATGGGCTCGACAAAGAAAGATTATCAACCCTGGTGTGGTTTTGTCTTGGTGGTTTTTCTCATTCGTAAACAAATCACCCGTGTTAAATTTATTTTATGCTGCATTTAGTATAATTGATGATTTATTTGTGCTACTATGCTATTGCATGTAATTTGATCTAATTAATTAATTTGGGTAATTAATTAATTAATTGCAAGGGGTCAATTCATTTTAACCCAATAAGTGATATCAGAGCAGGCGCACTCTGATTAGATTTTAATCTTTGCTATGTGATCCATTGACCCCTGTTTGTCATGGATAGAGGATAGTCTCTAATTATACCTATTTTATTTGATGACACTAAATATGCATACTGGAAAGTATGCATGAGAGCTTTCTTACAGTCTTTAGATGAGAAGGTCTGGCAAGCTGTGAAAATTGGCTGGGTGAAGCCAAAGGAAGCGCCGACTGATTGGGATGAGGCCAAGATCAAAGCGGCAAACTTTAACAGTAGAGCATTGAATGCCCTATTTAGTGCGGTGATCAATGAGGAGTTCAAGAAAATATCCTCAACTAAAATTGCAAAGGAAGCATGGACCATCCTCTAGGCAACCTATAAAGGGACTAAGGCCGCCAAGGATTCAAAACTTCAAAGGCTCACGACTAGCTTTGAGGAGATAAAGATGGAGGAGGATGATCAATGCCAAGCTGAAGGATATAGTGAACTTAGCATTGAATCTTGGTGATCATATTCCTGAGCCCAAGATTGTGAGAAAAGTGTTCAGATCTCTCCCCGAGAGATTTCATGCCAAGATAACAACGATTGAAGAATCAAAGGACATTGACATTATTCCTTTGACAGAGCTGATTAGCAACTTGCAAACCTATGAATTGGGTTTGACTAGACTTGGGAAAGGAACCAAAAGTAAGAATATGACATTGAAGGCCAAAAGTAATGAGACAGATGAGTCTTTAGATAATAAAGATTCTAAGATGAAGTCTTACATCACTAGGCAGTTCAAAAAGTTCATGAAGAATGCCAATGTGAAAGTTTTTGACAAGGACCGTAAGCAATCCAATTCTTCTCAATTCAAAAGTCAAGATAGAGGGAAAAATAATGCTAAGGATGGCGGTCAGGATACTATTCCCTCCGGACCAAAGTGCTTCAAATGTCAAGCTTTTGGACACATGAAACAAGAATGTCCAACATATCTTAAGTCGATTGGGAAAAGCAAGGCTCTTGCTGCTACCTTGAGTGCTACCGAGCCTGAGACTAAGTCAGATGACAGTGATGACGGGGGAATCTTGAGTGCTTTCACTGCCACAGTGTATCCTATTGAGGGGATCTTAGAAGCAGTGGATGAAGAAGAGGACTTGGTGGAATCAAAGTTTGAGAAGATGGATAAATAGGATGACATCCATACATCCTATGCAAAGTTATACAAAGTATCTGAAAAGCATGAGAAGTTGTATAGATTGTCTACTAAGAAACTTAGTGAAGTGGAGCTGGAACGAGAGGAGCTATCCACAAAGGTTGATGAAGCCAATCAAACCATTGGAGCACTGGGGTTCGAGAACAACTTCTTGGTTGAAAGAACCAAGAAGCTTAAAGCAGAATTGTTTCAAGTTTGAGCTCAATTGGAGAGGACTTTTAGTGCAAAGCTGGATGAAATGCTGAACCACCAGAAATCAGCTTTTGACAGTATGAACTTTCTAACTCTTCTCATATTGCATCCTCTAGTAGGAATTTTTTTGTCTCACCTACTAATAATGAAAATCTTGACAAAAATGAAACTAAAACTGAGATAGCTAGTGATAACAATCTAGACAAAGGCAAATCTATTCTAGGAGCATCTCGTAAGATAGAGAAGAAAGAGACTAGAAACCATAAGAGCACTAAGGGTAAAAATAAGAAGTCTCAACCAAAGAAGCCGCATTTTTGTCATCATTGTGGAGTTTCAAGACACACTCGTCCAAATTGCTATAAGTGGTTAGCCACTCAATAGAGCAATAGTGTGTTATCATCTGGTGGTCAAGGTCAGATTCCACCATCTTTGCGTCCTCTTGGAGATCTTCTCAAGATCCTCATATTTCTTTCGAACTTGAACGGTTTCAATTCTTCTCCCCCACCTCCGGAACAAAAGTTCAACTTTAGGAAATGATCTTCCTCCAAAACCAAAGTTTGGAAAGAAAAAGGCTCAAAGTGATTCAGTCACTTTTTCTCTCTCTTCCTTTATGTTTTTGCATTACTTGTGTGTTTTGCTTTCTTGTTTTTAAGTCAGTTTAGTTTTATGCTTTGTATGTTTACATATTTTTGTTTGTTTGTTTTCAGTTTTGTTTTATTTTGTTTTACATAAAAATGAAAAAATTGAAAAAATCAGAAAAATACAAAAACAATGTGTGTTTGTGTATATTGGTACTTGTGTACCCTGGATGGCTATTGAGACAAAATTTTCTAAACTTTGTATCTCTTGTAACTTAGATGAGTATCTCAATGCACAACTAAGCAAGTGAGTTTTGTGACTCGTGTTTTGTGATGAGTACGATTAAGATTGTCTTCTATATCTCATACTCATATCACTTTTTTTTGATGGGCAGGACTAGAAAATCCTAAGAGAAAAACATAAATAACCATCTCACCATTAAAACCCACCAATCATGTATAACATTTGTGTGCTTCAGCATAACAAAATTGTGATGTTATGGCTTATATAATTGGGTATTTCTTTTCTTTTTAATATGCCTATGCATGATATGTTCAAAAAAAAAATGCAAAGAATATAAAAGCAAAAAGAATCAAAATGCTTTTTAAATAATTGTAAATGTGTTTCTAGGAGATGTGGGAGTATATAATGTACCTCAAAGGTGATAGTTCCCATCAAATAGTTATGATTATGTGTGAGTGTATTAGATGTTCTCATATCTCAAATCATCATAATATGAGAAACTTGTACACCCTTGTTATGTTTTCACACACAACACGCAAACTCTTTACTACTTTTGATACATGTGCAGGTACAATGTGATTTGGCCATCACAGGAGATACATGTGTTAATATATGCTCACTAAACTGTCTTAACTTATTTTTGAAATATAAAATTGGTTAGACTTGTTTAGTGTGTGTGTTTTTGGATCTATATGCTTTGCATCTTGTTTGAGATGAGTTTTGAGAGCTTAATATGTTGCTCGGAATTTTGGTTGAGTAGCTTGCTTGATTGCATTCATCTTTCTGTGTTTTTCCTCCCTTGAAAAACTTCTTTTTCTTCAGGCTCGACAGCTTCTCAAAAAATCCTCGATAGATTCCCTTTCTATCAAGCCCTCTTTCTCTTTTCTCGATAGATCCTTGACAGATTCTCGATCCATCGGGATTTTTGGGTTTCTTTTCAATAGAATCTCGACAGCTTCTCGATCCATCGAGATTTCTGGGTTCCTGCTCGACACATTCTCGTCAGCTTCTTCGATCCATTAAACCAAATTTCTGTGCATTTTGCCTGCTCGATAGATTCTCGACAGATCCTCGATCCATCGAGACCGTCCTTTAGCCGTCAATAGATTCTCAACAGATCCTTGATAGATTCTCTTCTGTTGAGATTTAGTGCTTGACAGATTCTCGATAGAAATCTCGATCCACCGAGCTGCGTTTTCTATATATAGCTAAGGCGCGATTCAAATTTCACTTCTCTCCTTTTCTCTCGATAGATCTCTTTCTCTCTCGACCCAAACTTCTTACTCTTACTCAAATCACTCCACCTACTCAAGATTCGGCCTTGTTCAAGCCTCAATCTCTTGGTAAGTGTTCTCAATTACCACTTTTTCATGCATTCATGCATTTTTAGACCTAGGTTTTGGGTTTTTGAAAATTTTTTGGGGTTTTTGAGATTTTTGTGAAATTTTTGGGTTGGGTTGTGTTGATTTACTGTTATATGCTTATGCATTGCATCCTAATTGCATTATAACAATGTTTCATGCATATTTAGATGTGTGTGATTGATTATTGTTGTTGAGTGCTGTTAGGTTTGGATTGGGTGACCCCCACGATGCTCTTAAATTCTCATGTCACATGTTCATGCATTTTTCATGCATACATTCTTTTCCTTCTTTCTATTCTAAACTTGTTTTGTGTTTCTCTCTCTCTCTCTCTCTCTCTCTCTCTCTCGGATAGACTGCGTTATAGCACCCAAACAACGCAAATCTACTCTGGCTTAGAACCCTCGTCAAGGTTCTAGGTCATCTTCTTCTTCTGCTCCTCCCATACCCTTTCATATTCGGTTTTGTGATGAGAAGGCCAAGACGAACTTCTTATGCATATGTTCTTTTCCTTCTTTCTATTCTAAACTTGTTTTGTGTTTCTCTCTCTCTCTCTCTCTCTCTCTCTCTCTCTCTCTCTCTCTCTCTCTCGGATAGACTGCGTTATAGCACCCAAACAACGCAAATCTACTCTGGCTTAGAACCTTCATCAAGGTTCTAGGTCATCTTCTTCTTCTGCTCCTCCCATACCCTTTCATATTCGGTTTTGTGATGAGAAGGCCAAGACGAACTTCTTTGAGAACTTCCAGGCTCGTGGCGTTCATCCGGAACGCTAGGTCATTATGTCAAATTTCTCTGACACTACGTTATCCGATGTCATTCGGACTCGGGGATGGGAATCTCTCTGTGAGAAACCCATGCAATGTCCTGTCGTGTTTATACAAGAGTTTTACTCCAACATACACGGCATTGATACCTCTGTGCCTTAGTTTATTACCATATTCTGAGGTACACGTATCGTAGTTACTTCAGATCTTATATCCGAGGTACTACTCATCCCTAGGGTAGCGCATCCTGACTACCCTAGCTATGATTGTCTACAAACTGTGTCTAGAGAGGAGCTTATCTCTCACTTTTGTGAGGCTCCTTCCATATGGGGTGGTAAGCTAAGCACTCCATGCTCGAGTTTTGCTAAAGGCCTGAGATTCCTTAACATGGTGATGACATTCACTCTCACACCATTGTCTCACAATAACTCCTTCACTAAGCCTCATGCTTGTTTTCTTCCTTCTTTAACGGAGGATCTTACCATCGACTTTCCCTCTCACTTCATCATATCTATTCTAGATGTGTATTAGGACACTACTACCCGTGATAAGCTCATCTTTCCTTCAGCTATCACGAGGATCCTTCAGCCCTTCTCCATTCCCATTCCTCTTTCTCCTCTCTTCACCATCATGGGTGACATCAACGCTGGTTCTGTCTGGCAGAGCGTGGCCCAGCTTTGACTAAAGTGGCCCCGAGTAGAGACGTCCGATCCTGCGGCTCCTGCAGCTCCACCATCTTTGGCTCCGTCTTCTTCTGCTCCTTCTACCTCTACAGCTAGTGGTGTGACCCTCGAGGTCATCATGGCACAGCTTTAGCGGATGGAGGTTGACTTTGGTGGTCATCTTGACTATCTCACAGATGAGATGTGTCAGATGAACACTCGAGTTGGTCGTATTGCCCACAGACAGGCTCACATGGCTGGCTTTGCTCCTTCACCCTCTCCAGAGCGTCCTGTGGCCTCTCCTTCTATAGATGATGAGGATGATGCTGGCTCTTCCGATGATGGCGAGATGACGACCTCTCAGTGACTTGCCTTTTGTCATTCGTGACAAAAAGGGGGAGTAGTTCTGAGTTTGAGAGTAGTTTTGTACTTAGGGGGAAAATTAGTATAAGACATTTTTTGTTAGGGGGAGTGTGTATTTTTTTTTTGAGGGATGTAGTGAGGATTTTATGTATTTTCTTCTTTTATTACATTAGCCTCTTGTATACCGGTCATGTGACCATTTTATTACATACATTGCACTTTATTTTCATATATATGATGATGATGTATGCTCTTCTTCACCTACCTTTACATGTGTTGTTTCTTTTCTCTCTTTATATACATGTTTCTTTATGTATGCAATCTTTATTTCTGTTTCACACATGATACCTTGATGAGTTTAAATTAAGTGCTTCAAAAAGACAAGTTGTGAAAGTCTATCTTGCCATGAACTCTCTTCTTGCAATGTTTTTCAAGAGTTTGTAGTAGGGATAGACTTATTTTGTAATGCAACAAGTGGTTATGAGTTGAGTGATTTAAGACTTCTCTTATGATTATTTGTTTTGTTATGGTTTTGTCACAGATTGCCAAAGGGGAAGATTGTTAGGGACATATTTTATGTAATTGGCGAATCTTTTGATAAAATGAACTTTACTTGTAATTGGGTAGATCTAAGATGGGTTTAATATTTCAAGAAACAAGAGTTCAAGTCAAGTGTTAAAATCATGAAGATTTGACCAAGAAACAAGTGAAGAAAGAGCTATTTACTAAAGCTCGACAGAAGTCTAGATAGAATCCTTTCTATCAAGATTTAATGTTGAAGCTCGACAGAAGCTCGAAACAAGCTGTTTCTGTCGAGACTTACAAAATCAGAAATTCTAGATCTGATTTTTGACCCATGCTTGTATATTTGTATAGGGTTTCTTTTCTCACAACCTTAGACATATATAAGGATTATTTTAAAGGCCGTCACAAGTTAATGAAAACAGAATACATGAAGAAAGTGCCCTAGTTCATTATTCTCTATGAAGAAGCTACTGCGTCTTTACGCTAAGGGTTTTGTGACCAAGGAGCTTCCTGATCTTCATCGTTGATGAACTGAAGAACTTTGTAGCAAACAATCTTCTTCAAGTTGATGAGTTAGTCACGTACTGGGATTCATGCATTGAACATAAAGATTGCTACTACAATACAAGACTAATTGGGTATTGGGGTAAGGGTTCAACTGTAGGTTGTTATTTTGGGATAGGCCAAAGGATTTGGTAAGATTCCTTATACTTGTAACCACTTGTGATTGATAATAGTGGATTCTTGAGAGTGGTGACCTTAAAATCATCTGGTGGGGTTTTGCCTCTATGGTTTTCCATATTCGTAAACAAATCACCTGTGTCAAATTTATTTTCTGCTGTATTTAATATAATTGGTGATTTATTTGTACTACCATGCTATTGCATGTAATTTGATACAATTAATTAATTACAAGGGGTCAATTCATTTTAACCCAACAACATTCAACTTTCAAATTTAGTCAAGTTTGGTTTCTTACCCAACCAAAAAAAAAAAAAAAGAGCCAAATTTGATTTTTATTGAGATAGGATTAACCAATTACAATTTATTTTATATGTTATATAGGTTGAAATTCTATCGTATCTATTAAAAATATATATGTTATTTTTTATTTATAGGAATGTGCAATTTTTTAATATAACAAGCTTTCAATGAATTTCAACTTTTGCTTCACCCACCTTCCAAATAAAAATCCTCATGCATCTGAAGTCTGATCATGGTTTTAAAAATTGGTATGGTCAAAAAATTGATGGCGTAAATGTACTTTTAGTATCTACATTTTAATTTTACCACTTTTAGTCCCTAATTCAATTAACGCGGTTCATTTTGATCATTTTCGTCAGTCAACCGACGGAAATAGTTGAGGTGGCTGCTGGAGGAATTAAAATATTATAAAAAAATGCCACATCAGCATATAAATTTAAAAAATTAATTTATTAATTTTAACTAAATAATAAAAATGAAACATAATTAAAAACTAAAATTCAAATAAAAGTAGCTGAACTATGTGGACTCAGATCGAATCTCTGGACGCGTCGCTCGTGGAGGAGCTGAGCGCGATGGGAAAGAAGAAGTTGTATTTCTCTTTAGTTCTCCTTTTGCTCTCGCTATTTCTCTCCTCTTCTCTCCCCTCCCCTTCATGTTTCTCAAATCCTAACCCTAGCTCCACATTGTGATCTTCAATCTTCGGCTTCTATATACTTGATCTAGGGCTTGCGATTCATCGAAGAATTCTCATATACATATCTTCTCTCGCAAGCCCTCGATTTTTTTGCAGCAATTCTCTGAAAGGTTTGGATTTCAGACGATTTCTTCGAGTTTGCGATTTTGAAGACGCGTACGGCCAATTGGAGATCTCGCTCCTCAAATTGGGTCTTGTTTCATTCTGATGCATCCCTCATCGGACTGATTGTGGAGGATTTAGGGTTTGTGAGGTTTTCTCAATATTCGAAGAACTGGTTTTGCTTTGCCTTGAAGATAAAGAGGGCTTCTTCGATTTTTGCTGAGATCTGTGTAATTCCACGACAACTGTGGAAATCGGAAGAGAAGAATAATCACTGCGATCTGGTTTTGCTCGTTCAGATGCTATCTTATTTTACACTTTTTGTTTGAAAATTTTGATCGCGAAGAGATTTCTGTGATCAGCAGTGCATGAAGAAGAATTAAAGAGCTCTCCTTGTATGGTTTGATATGTTCATCTTATTTGAGTCATAGAAAAAAAAAAAGCTTGGATTTTGTACTGTTTGATTTTGTTCAAGTTAAATATTAGGCCCTTTTATTTTTTAGGCCTTTGATTATTGCTCTTTAGGCCTTTGATTTTATCCGTTTAATTTTTGAGATATTTTGTTTAATTTTTTGATATTTTGTTAATTGGGTTTATGGGTTTGATTTGCTGAGAATTCGGTGTTGATTGTGTTAGAATTTGGGAAAGGACATGAAGAATTCGATGATCTTGATTTGTGGTAGATCTGATGATGCTGGGTTTGATGATCTCTGAGGTGTTGAATTTGAGTTTTTTCTTCTTGTTTTCATTTATGTCCTAGTGGTTTGGGTTTGAGTTCTTGGGTTGCTGGGTTTGTGTTCTTGTGATGGGTTTGAGTTCTTGGTTGCTGGGTTTGATTTGGGAAGAATATGAAGAACAAGTTGTAAAATAAAGAACAATCTGAAGAACATGAAGAACAATCTTAATTCATGTGAATTTTAGTTTTTAATTCTGTTTTTATTTTTATTATTCAATTAAAATTAATAAATTAATTTTTTAAATTTATATGCTGATGTGTCATGGTTGATGTGGCATTTTTTATAATATTTTTGTGGGGGCCCGAAATGTGGTTACCGGGCTTGAACTCAATTTGGACTCACAATTTATTTACTTTATGGGCTTTTGGATTTCCTACAACGGGTGGTCCTATGTTTGGCAACTCAGATCCCCTTGTTCCCTAAGTTCTCAGAACTACTCTCTCTACTTTTCCCAAAATGATCACCATCTTTCCTCAGTATTTCCTCTCTAAAATTGCCAACCACTGTACTGAATTTTCCTTGCATATTTATAGCTAAAGCTAGTGGGAAGGCTATGATTATTTTCTTGGTGGGTGAAAGGAGAGGTCCAATATTGTTTTCTCTAAGTGGATGCTTAATTGTGAGTGGGAGAAGGTGACAGTGATATTGGAACTAGCTCCACTGCTAGACGTACTGCCCGACAACGGCATTTCCTAGGTAATGGAATGAAGGTCCAATACTATTACTCTTAAGTGGATGTTTAATGGTGAGTGGGAGAAGATGATAGTGGTCTTGGAACTAGTTCCACCGTTAAAGGGACTGCTCGGCAGAGATGCTTCCTGAGTGATGCTATGTACTCCAAGTTCCACCTGCCCAGGGAATGTATCCATTGAAGGTGAGGAAACCACACCTTCGCCGTTCATGTCGTAAACGTTTTCATCCCTAGGCCTCGGGTTTTAGATGATCCTCAAAACTTGCCTAGAATGAGCCCGTAGGTCTGATCGGTGTAAGGTTCTACATGTGGCATCATTACAATGGGCTTTTATGAACAAATGGGCTTGAAGGAGGGTAACGCCCGTACAATTTTAATTCCTCCGGCAACCACCTCAGCTATTTCTGTCGGTTGACTGATGAAAATGACCAAAATGGAACACATTAATTGAATTAGGGACTAAAAGTAGTAAAATTGAAATATAGGGACTAAAATGGAAAAACACCAAAATGTAGGGACTAAAGGTGCATTTATGCCAAAATTAATTTTGGCCCCAATTCCTAGTTTAACTCAGATTTTTGAACAATTTTGGGTGATTTTACTGGATTGGATTGGTTTCGGTTTCTAGTTGAACTAGTCGGTCCTATTCGGTTTCTAAAACCGTGCCTCCAATGAAAAATAAAATTCCAAATTTTATTGTTTATTCAGAAATGAAATTGGTTATAACCTACTTTCGTGAACATCTCATCAAACACAAAAATTAATAGAGATCATCACATTATAATTAATACAATTTCCGTTTCTGTGTTTTCAATCTTCACAATTTACTTATAGCTAATATTTATGCATGCAGGTTTTTACCAACTAAGACACATAGGAGGATGAAGGAAATTGAAAGAGAAGTACGAAACTTACTAATGAGAATCATTAACAAAAGGGAGAAGGCAAGCAAAGGCAGAAATGATAACTTATTAGGCATACTTATGGAATCGAATCTTAGAGAGATTAAGGAATTTGGTAACAAGAGGAGTGTCAGAATGAGTATTAAGGATGTAATTCAGGAATGTAAGGTTTTCTACTTTGCTGGGAAGAGACAACCTCGGTTTTACTTGTTTGGAAAATGGTTTTGTTGAGTAAGTATCCAAATTGGCAAGCTTGTGCAAGAGAAGAGGTTTTGCAAGTCTTTGTTAAGAACAAACCTGGCTTTGATGGGTTAAATCATCTTAAATTGTAAGTATTCCCTAAAGATTCTAATTTTTCTTTATTTTCCTATAAAATTTATATGTAATGTCTTTTGAAGTTGAAATATTCACATCCATGAAAATTCATGTAAATATTTAGTTAATTGATCGAGTAAAATTTATTTTCTATTGAGCTCATGATAGTCAGCATACTCATTTTTTTAGAGTTGGTACTTGGTAGTATATACTATAGACCACTAATTTGAGTGCAAACCTCAATTTTGATTAGGTTTGTAGATCAAGTAATAAATCTTGTTTCAAATTTTCTCTATCATAAATGAGCTTCAAAATCTCTCATATACTCTTCAAGAGGAAAATTAATGAACTTATTTTATTTTATTTTACTAAATTCTTTAAGAAATGCACTTTGGTAATAGTTGGTTATCCATGGCATAGGTAACCATGATATTGAATGAGGCTCTGAGGTTGTACCCACCAGGAGCTTTGCTACTTCAAATAGTTCACAAGGAAACCAAGCTAGAAATTTGATAATACCCGCTGGAGTGGAGATTGCTATACCAACAATTCTAGTCCACTATGATTATGAATTGTGGGGTGAGAATGCAAAACAGTTTAACCTGAAGAGATTTTCAGAAGGCATTTCAAAGGCAACAAAGGGCCAAGCATCATTCTTCCCATTTGGTTGGGGTCCTAGGATATGCGTTGGTCAAAACATTGTTGTAATAGAGACCAAGATGACTTTGTCACTCATTTTGTAGAACTTCTCATTTGAGACCTCCTCATCCTATGCTCATGTTCCTTACACAATCAAAACTGTTAAACCTCAATTTGGTGCTCACATTATATTACATAAGATATAGTACCAAAAAGTTGTTTTAGCTAAACAAGATTTATCACAAATTGTGCCTTGTGGCTTATTTGAGGTTCTATTTACTATTTAGTAATTAAAAACTCATTTTCTAAAGTATAAGAAACAAGATATTATATGATTTCCACTCTATTATATTAGTATGTTTGTGTTTGTACGTCCATTATTGCATTAATTAAAGAAAACAATGTTGAATAGTGTAAAAAAAACAAATTAAATTAGAAAAATACATCATTATTATTGGTAAATTTTCATTGTTAAAGTATAATGTTAATATTTTTAATCTTACCCAAATTAAAAACCTTTAAACCGATTATAAGATTCCGATTTTAACAACCTTATTGCAAAGGCTAGAGTATATAATGCTAGAAGAAAATTAATGAGTGTTCTGAAATTGAAAGATTGCACATGGGGAGATCAAAATTGCATTGATCTCTTTGTACAAGCCAAAAAACTAAGGAAAAAAGGGGGAGAAAATAAATTCTCCGGATTGAAGCAATTTATTCAAGAAATGCCAACCAAAATTTCTAAGCACCCTTCTGCAAATCAACCACCTTCTTCCACGAGTCTCGGCTCGATATCTCGTCCCACCATCTCCCCACATTTTCTCTCGAAGTGAACAAATTGCCCTTATCAGTGCCACTGACCAAGTACTGAGTGTTGGGCAAGTGTGAAAGATCAGCCAAAGAAAATTCATCCCCAGCCAAGAACCTAGCCTCCCCGAGCCTCTTTTCGTAGATGTCAAGCACTTTCGACAGCTTCTCTTCGTTCTGCCTGATCAATACTTTATCTTGCTTGATATTCATTCGAGGCGCGAATGCAAGCTGAAACACCAAAGTTGAGCTTGGTGGATTGAAGCTCTGCCCTTCTGCTTCTATCCACTGATCTATGGATGCCTTTGCCAGTGGGTTTGTTCCGTATAGCCCTTTGTTCCCTTTGTCCGCGTACTTGTCACAAATGTAGCGGCATATCGCTCGAGACTCTGTATTACCCACACACAAATTCAAATTTATAATATGGAGTTGCAAACAGAGGGAAACCCAGAAAAGAGAATGAATGAATATGATGAAATTGCGGGTATAAATTTACCAAAGATGGAGATACTCTCATCTTCAAATGCTGGTACTTGGCCAAAGGGCTGTAACATTGTCAGGAACATGTATAAGAGAGATTCAGAATTATATATAGCTGATTAGTCGAAAAGAGAGAGAATTATGATTTGTGTATGTAATTGTAAAAGTACCTGGAGCTTGAGGAACTCTGGCTTCTTGTGCTCGCCCTTGGACATGTTAATGGAGATGAGCTCGAACTCGACATTTTTCTCATAGAGACAAGCTAGGACCCTGGACACAGCCGTGGACATGGGTGGTCCGTACACTTTAACAGGAGTCGCCATTGGAACGGGAAGCTTGGTAGCTTTGGGGGTTTGGGGTTTCGCTTGCTTGCTTTCTTTGTCTCTTTTAACACACTCTCTTTGTGTGCGTTTGATATGTGTATTCTTGTCTCGTTTTCGACCATTCAAAAAGGTGGGATTTAATCATCCTCTCTCACTTTATCCTTTGCTTTTTTTTTTTTTTTTTTATGGGCACTTTATCCTTTGCTTGAGAGTTGAGACAGAGGGTTGTTGATGTGGGACCAGAATGCCACAGCGGAGAGTAATTGTATTCAAGGAATAATTCAAAGACAAACCTGTAAAGTATGCCTCGGCTTAATAAAGACGATCTCACGGGCCCCAACTTTCCTTAATTGCTTAGGCCTATGGGTATAGCCCAATTATTCAAGCCTGATTCTCATGGTCTGGGCTCTGCCATGGGCTAGCCGTTCTCATCGGTCCAACTCTTCTATGGGCGTTGATCCCATGCAGCCTTGTATGGACCAAAATGACAAGGAAGTTTGGTTCTGGCCCATCTGAGGTCTTTTAGATAATGAATTTTTACAAAGGATAGGTTTATTTTATTTTATTTTTTAGAATTCCAAATTATGATATCCGCCACTGAAAATAGATAATGAATTGGTATTAGTTTTAATTTAAATTTACATACTTAATTTATTTTTCTATTCATCTCTAATAATCAATAATATCCTATTATTTGTTATAAAAATGTTATAAAAATATTACTCATTCCTCGCAAATACTTTGAGGTCAAATTCGTCATTCCATAGATTCCTTAATAAGGCGTGGTGTTTGGCACCCAAATCACTTTTCGTTTCATTCCCAACTTCCACAGCTCCTTTTTCCCGCTCTTTCTCCTTCCTTCTCTCTCTCTCTCTCTTTCACCTCGAAGAGAAAGAAAAATGGCAGGCTCTATGACCATTTGTTTCTTTGTGGTGCTTTCGATCTCTATTTTGTTATCTTGGACCAACCCAAGAGGCGAAACCCTAAAATCCTTCTCTCTCTCTCCTCTCTATTCGTCTACACAGTCGGCTTCTTCTTCCAATGAGGATATCTCCGGCTTGAGGTACGATTTCTACCATGAAACTTGTCCACAGGCAGAGTCCATTGTAAGGACTCACATGGCTCGCTTATATTCCGACCATAACAATGTCTCTGCAGCTCTGCTGCGTCTTTTCTTCCATGACTGCTTCATTGAGGTACTACATACAAGTTTGCCCCTTTTTCTTGATTCTTCTCTGTTTATTACTTAACGAGTCTTCGTTATTGTGATTCTTTTTGGCTCTATACTTGTTGTTAACATTATGGGTTTGTCTTTTTCTCATCTGGGTATCGATTTGTTATTGATTTTTCTCTTCTAAACGTTGATTTCTTATGTGGGTGTATATTTGTTATCGATTTGTGATTTTTCTTTTTGTTTGCTTCGGGCTTGTTACTCCACCTACGATGCTGGTTTGGCATTATGGTTCTTGATTTTGAGCGATTCTTGGTCATACTACTTGTTCTTGTTTTGATATGGGTGTGTTATCTAGAATAGAAGGGGAAAAAATTGAGTCTTTCTTTTCTATTTTGTGGCTTTTCTGTTCTCTGTTGTGGGTGTTTTATTTGCTTTATGTTGCTTGGTATATAGCCCACAAAGTGACCTTTGATTCTGAATTATGTGAGCTTTGTGAAGTTTTGTATTGATATTCTTGTGAGTAGTGTGGTTCTTAGTGTGCATTTTAAGTTTTGTATTTAAAGATTTATCAAGACGGCAAATTGTATGTTCTGATGTATGGGAGTATCGACCTGTTATTCCAATTTAATCTTCTTTTTGTGATTTCTTGCCATTTATTCCAAGGTATTAATTTTTTGGTCATAATGTTGTGCGGGATTTTCTTGATCAGGGCTGTGATGCTTCTGTCCTCTTGGATGACAGCAATGGTGACAAAAACCATTCCATAGAGAGGCAGGCCATACCCAATCAGACCTTGAGGGGTTTTGATAAAATTGATTCCATCAAGGAGGAGCTTGAAAAGGCTTATCCAGGGGTAGTTTCATGTGCTGATATTGTTTCTATTGCCACTAGAGATGGCATTATGCTGGTCTGTTCTTGATCCTGAATCTTAATATGTTCTTCTCTTTTAATGTTTTGTTAATCTTAGGGGTCCTTTAACTAAGGGTTTTGGCAACAGTTTAAAGCTTAAGTTTCGATGATTGTTTGTAGGTAATGATGCTTAAATGAAACATGGGGAAATTGTAAGAAGCAGACTTTAAAAGTGTTGGTATCTCTTTACATTTTTAATTGTTGAAGAGCCTATCAACAAGATTTTAAAGTACATATTGATTATGGGAAAGTTTAGTAAATGAATTGAGATTATGATTGTAGTGAGATTTTCTGTTTTGGTTTCAACAAATTGTTAAAGTCACCTTTACTTAACCAACTAGTTGTATGGGGCACTATTTGGTAGTGGTTTTTCTGGTCTAAAGTTTCAAAATTTTCAAAAAAAATTGAAATACTATTCTTGTTCCAAATTCAGTAAAACTGACAATAAAGAACAGTTCTCAATTAGTAACACTTTTTATTGGAGTTCTTTGATGTAAACTTCTATGATTGACTTCACAGGCTGGTGGCCCTTTCTATCCAGTTTTAACAGGCCGGAGGGACAGCATTCATTCATATTTCAATGAAGCACTGGCCGCGATTCCACGACCCGATGATAACATAACACAGACCCTTCACCTTTTTGACCTTAGAGGTTTTGATGAAAGAGAGGCTGTCAGCCTTCTAGGTAGTTACTAGATCTCTTCCTTTTCTCATTCGTCCCTCTTGTTTTATGGAGTTGAAAAAGGTTTTTAAAGATTTTGGTTTGTATCGGTTTCTTGATCATCTGAAGGCGCACACAACATTGGGAAGATTGGCTGTGAATTCATACAGAAACGTCTCTTTAACTTCAAGGGGACAGGGCAGCCAGACCCAACTATAGCTCCTGATTTCCTAACTGAGATGAGAATGAGATGCCAAGACAGTAATAGGACCACCACTCACCCTTCTTCTTCGTCTATGGCTTCATTCGAAATAAGTGAGTCTGCAGTGGGGATGTCATATATGTAGGTATTTTCATCTTCGATATCATCTGGGGCAGGTTTTGATACTCACTACTATCAGAGCTTGTTAAGTGGGAGAGGACTCCTTTTTGCTGATCAGCAATTAATGGCTAATGAGAAGACTGCGAGACTGGTAAGAGCTTATGCTTCAGACGATGGATCAACCTTTCGAATGGACTTTGCACGGGCAATGATGAAGATGTCAGGCCTTAATGTTCTGACTGGATCTCAAGGTCAGGTCCGACGGAATTGCTCCTTGCCTTTGGTCAGTTCCTAAGTGACAGTTTACCATAATGAACTCTTTAAGATCTTTGTTCTTTAATATTAGTTTCTCTTAAGTTCTTTGTTTGATTGTAGATGCAGTGACTTCCACATTTCTTGCCTGTTCTAATTTGAGTCTGTATATAAAGGCAATGGCATAGAGAAGACATTAGTCACAATGATGAACTTTTATCTTTTTTTTTTTGAGAATATAGTCACAGTGATGAACCTGATGGTAAAAACTGCATGTAAATATGTTTTGAAGTTCTTAAGAAGTATAAAATTCTAATGTTTTGAATGTTACCAAAAGTTTATGAATACATCATATATGGGGAGCTCATAATGTATGCTGCAACATCCAAATTAATTTTAATTGGGTGTTTGTGTTTCTAATGAGTTTTGGCTGATTATTTTTCATCTGAAGATGTCTGTGTCATGAAACAGAGGAACAGAGTGCTTCTTTTAATGATCGCCATGTAGAATTCAATGGTGACTCATAAACATGTTTTAGGGTCAGCTGTCTTTTCTGGAATGCCACTGGACAGCAATTATACAAGCTAGTGAAACCAATAATTACTTGTCAGTTGATTCAATTTGAGTTTGAACTTCAGAACTAGGAAAGTCTACAATTCTATGTGTCATGATTAGCCAACGCAACGAGTCTCACATGAAGTCAACAACCTAACCTAAACCAAAACAAAAAATAAAAAATAACATCCACCTAAACTGTTTTTATATTCCATACACTTACAGAAAAAGAGGACGCTAGTTCCAATAGGTTTTTTATTTTTTATTTTTTTTAATAATAATTTTTTTTAAAATTTTAAATTCAATAGTAAGCATCTCTTTCATTACACATACAAACCACGATCATCATCTTTCCTCAGTTTGTGGTGCTATTTCTTGTTATATATCTGTAACTTCACCACTACAAGTATGCTCACTCTTTGCTTTCAGTTAGCGGAATTGTTGTAAAAGACCAGCCAGAGGAGGATTTATTACGTCTTTTGCCAATGTAACTAAGATCTTTTATTTGGTTACAGTGTGCTTGATGGGAGCTACTATATTTGAAAATTAGTACACTGTAATATAATTATTTTATAATATTACAATGTAACATTTGTAGACCAATCACCATTGATAAAGATAAAGAAGAATCTTTCTAAATCAATGCAGCTGGGCCTTCAAGCATCTGAGTTCTTGCTGTTTAGCAGTGGAATATTCCCATGATAAGTGGAATATTCCCATGATATAGCCGCTTGAGTCTAAGATATTCCCATGTGTAGCAGTCATTTTTTTCATTCCTTTCTTGAGTCCAAGATATCGGAAATAACCTCTAAGAGATAGGGGCTACAATTTCAATTCCCGTGGGTTGCTTGTATTTCTTTATCCCAATTAATTTAAAATGAACAAAAGTGCACCAAAATAAACTGAAGTGGACGGTAGTGAATTGAATTAGACCAAACTGGATTGAAATTGATTGAATGGACCTAAATGAACTAAAATGCTATACTGATGTAACTCAAAAATAGCATAAATATTATCATTAAAAAATAATTAGGAATTTGTTTATGTTATTGAGGTAAAACAAACCAATCTGTCACTTTGTAAATTTTTTAGTTAGTAAAATATATCGTTTAATTATTCTTTTTACTATTAAAATTAAGTCAAAACATTCATAAGATGCATTATTTAAAATATCTTATTGTTTGATTAATATTAATTTAGAAAATGCTTAAATGACTTCATATAGTTCAATAGATCCGTAAAAATAATAAATACTACACTTTAATTTGTATATCACATATTACATGGACATAAATTTGAAAATGCAACAAACTTGTAATGCATCTTATTTATGTTTTAATAAGGAGGTAGAAATTATCTTGAGTCACAATAAATCCTTTCCCAGATCCAACAATTCTTACGGTGACCATTGCCAATTCCTTCACAAGCCGAAAAAGAATTGGCGCTAGGTGCCAGTCCTCATTCTAGAAGTTGGCCTCACTATTTATGACCTGCATAGTCAGCTAGCAATAGGTTTTCCAAGTTGAAGGAAGCCTGTTTGATACTAGAGGTGGCAAGTTTTGGACGTTCATGTCAACAGGCAGCAGGCGGTATTCAATATCGAGCTCCTTGAAAATTTTGATCATCTCTTCAAGCAATGCCTCTCTCCTAAGAAATCTCTCCTTGATGTCCTGATAGTTCAATCTGTGTGCAAGCCACACTGACATCATCAGTTTGTTCATGTCTATCACGTCCCTCATTATCACCATTGGACCTGGCTGCCAGTGCTCAATCTTGTTTTCAATATACCTGCAATTCCAGCAGCCACAAGGCCCTAAACATCAGAGAATTACTTTAAAAGGATTTTTATTTTTTTGGTGGCAAAACATATGGAATAACGTAAAAAAGTGAATAGTCATATATATATGTGCTTAGTCCATGCTCATGGCAAGAGCAATGTCAAGCACTAATGAAAGTGTAGTGATTGGTGGTACCAGTAATTCTGTGCGTGATTCTAAATGTGTAAATATGGTCTATATCATTAGTATTTCTAGGAATTAGGTTGCACTAGGGAAAATGAAAATTAATAAGGAAAGAAAAGATGCAGGACCATATATACCCTGTTATTCTTTCTTTCATGCTGGTGACCTTTTCCGTTGGGGTGGAGATGTTAATGCAGAAATCAATTGCATCTCCCATGTCTGGGCTACGTTGATAGTTACCAATGGGCTTTGTAGCTAGAATACTGTTAGGGTATATGATCTTTTGGTTATCATATCTCAGAAAAACTGTAGTTAGTATGTTCATCTCGTCGACTACCATCTGAAACCCAAGGAAACATAAGTTAGAATACAAATGAAAGATATATGCTTCTATGAGAGTGCATAATAAACATCTTATTAAGCCTCTTTTCTTACCATGACTCCGTCCACTTCACAACGATCACCAACATCAAATGGGTGAATTACAAATAAGAAGATGATTGCTTCAAATACTGTTCTGCAGGTATTCCCAAACATAAACACCACCAAAACTAGTTGTGAACTTAAAAAGACGAGGAAGTGGGTAATTGGAACTTTGAGTATAATAAGCCATATTATCAATGTGATGATAGCTACAATAATGTTCAACAAATTATGGAGTTCGTCCACAGCTGTTTTTGTATCAGTGAGAGACAATGCAAGAGCCCTTCTCTCTCTAAAGGCTTTAACCTAAAACAAAAGGTGAAGTTTACTTTAGCTCATTGTTTCCTATATAGAAAATAAATGAGAACACAATTCAATTTTTTTTCCGCACTAGGAGATGTCCATCAAATAAATGAGAACAAAAATTGCATAGTATCTTTTACATAGAGCACCATAGCCAGAGGCGAAGAAACATAAAGAAAGTAGTCATACCATCCAGTCCATATGGAAGGACTTGCTGAATCCCTTATTCTCAGCTGCTACTCCAAACAGATGCATCGTCTTCAAAGCTTCTTCTTTACTCATAAAGCGCATCACATCCTCGAGGTAAATGCATCTTATATAGAGTTTGCATTTTATAAAAATCAAGATGGTATGACACATCAATATTTAAAAAACAAAAAATAAGACAAGAATTATTTCAAGGAATGCCTGGAACAACATTTTCACAATCTTTCTCCCAACTTGTTAAAGTGTCAAATTATGATTAATGTTTCATTACTTTTATATGGGTCCATTATTGTTACCATTTTTATTATACGCTAATCACAACAAGACACACGTCGTGGAAAATGTTGTGGAAATATTTAGAGGTGTGCATGGGTCGGGTTGAGTCGAGAGTTTTTCTCATCCCAAACCACTATAGTGGGTTAAAAAAAATCCAACCCAATTAACCCATCATAGAATTCCAACCCAACCCAAACCATGTGGATTAGGTTGGATAGTTTTTTTAATTACTATTAGTATTATTATTAAATTGAGCATTATGATAACACCATTACAAATAAGAGCAAAAATATCACCAAATACTGAGCATATTACCAAATTAACACAAATAATATGAGAAGAACTTAGGATTTGGATTTTATTTAGGGCTCAGAATTGGAGTGAGTGGCGGGAGAGGGAGAGAGAGTAACATGAAATAAAAAGGTGATTGAAATGAAGAGAATTTTGGGCTTAGGCTTCATTTAAGAAGATGAGCAAAAAAGTAAATAACAAAATTGTATAATATATTTTTAAATATATATATTTTAAAATTTAAATACACATCAAATATAGATAAGTTGAGTTAGGTTATATGGATTTGGAAATTTTATGATTTGAATCCAACTTGATCTATTATAAAAATAAATTCACAAGTCAACCTAACTCAATCCACCAATCCCCTAAAAACTAACTCAACCCAATGGGTTGGTTGGATCGAGTCAGTTAGTGGATCGTACGCCCTAAAAATTTGCATCCCTAGATTTTTTAATAAATAAAAGAAAGAAAAGGAAAGCACTAATATTTTACACCCTATTTTTGTCATCTGATGTAAGAAAAGAAACGGTGAAAGAATGTAAAAACTTACTCCGACCCTGGCCTTGCCACGTTCTGAAATATCCTGTTGGCTGCCTCTTTTGCCTGGCACTCACTTCTGATCTGCAACAAAGCTTCATCCTGGATTTTTGAATTCAGTAACTGCTCATCCAGAGTGGATAAATCCCCATGCTGGACAATATTAACCATCCTCTTCATATTCCAAGCTGATATATTCTTCTGATTCAGCTTATGCAGGTGATCAACAGAGATCTCCTCATCTTCCCTTTTATACATTGTTCTCGAAAATCTAGAATTCTTCCCAATCATTGGAATTTTTCGTCCTCTACCAATTCCTATCACCTTCCTACTCCTAGGAGGCAGAGTTGTTCCAAGGACACCAGGCAAAGTAACCCCACCTTTCTCAAGCTCTTGAAGCTCAGCCAGAACTTCCTCTTCTGTATCAGGCCTTTTAAACAATGGCGAACTAGAGAGCATTTTGATGACATACTGATTAAACAAAGCCTCCTGGATTCGTTCAAAGAATGTGTTTACATGGAAGGTTGAAGCCAAGACCTTAACAAGCAGAGTTTTCATGAGCCATATTAGGGTACCCACAAGAAAACAAACAAAAACCCTATTTACGTAAGGCAAAATCTTGCTCTCTGTCTTCTTTTGAAACTTGTCATGGAAAATACTATGCCACACAAGCAAAACCAAACCCAACCAGAGGCAATTCTGAACGGATTTCTTCAGCCCATAAACAAAATACAATACCCGTTTTCGCAAAAGAAAATTGCGTTCTATAAAGAACACAACCACTCGAATACCCCAACCCGACGCTAAACGTCCACAGATTAATGCTAAAACCATTATTTCCCACTTCCATAATGGAAGATCCCACACTATGCACCTTTTTATAACTGGGAACCAAAGGCTACAAGCTAAGGCTACAATAATCAAAACAAGACTCACAGATTGAAGCATTGTCAGTTTGCTGAATTTCATTCTCTTATATTCTTCCGGGATGTCATCAATATCATCATCTTCCTCATAATCTTGAACTTTCTCAGGGATTCTTCCAGAGTTTACTGAACTTTGACATGGTTCCTCTGGCGGGTCTATCAGCCTAGACTTGGTCATGCTCATCACTGACTTCCACGAACGTATCCTAAGTGAAACATTTGAACTGCACTTTACAACCTCTGCTCTATCTGAATTCAAGTACCCAAAGTGGTTTTCTTGGTCCCAAAACTCTTTATTTCTTCGTCGTAGAGACTCACTTCTTCCCTGACAGTTGTTGCTGCATGGACTTCCGTTAGTATCATCAAGCTTGATTGCTACTTCATCTTCTCTTTGGCTTCGAGCCATCTGATAGTAGTTTCTTTATCGTTCTTTGTGGAAGCGGTGATGCTTTTATTGCTTAGCAGAAGAATAAATTGGTTTCGAGGGCTTTCTGAATGGTTCCATAAAAAGAATTCGACCAACTTATAAGCACGGCAACAGTACTCCAGGAATATCGAGTAAAGGACTATTTTAGATGTGCTTCTAAGCAAATGGCGAGTCCACTAATTCCTCATCATCAATACCGAAGAATATCGAGTTTAGGTGGCGATCGTGAATTAATTGCGTGGAGGGAAGTAACTTGCCTGACGTGCTCTGCAAAGTTTCTCAGTCTATAATATACGTGTTGAAAAAACTACTCATTTTTTTTATCTTCAACTTTCCTCTAATCTAATTAAGAATCATTTTTATTTTGTTGTTGTTGATGTACCTTGCCCAACTATCTTCAACTTTCCACTAATCTAAGTATCTTTTTTTTTTTTTTTTGGAGTTGATGTACCTCGTCCAACCCCCAAACGGAAGAGAGAGGTAGGTTGAACGCCTACAAGAATGAGGGATCTAATTAGAGAGCACTCATATTGGTGGTATATTGGTGGTGCTCAATGTTAGGAAATTCAAGGAGTAATAATGAAAGGACAAAATGATTTAGTAGACAAACAAAAAATTTGATTGACTTGGAGGGACAATTAAATTCTACTCTTAAACAATATTTGCCCCCACACGAGTTGCTAAAAAGTTACTACAAATTTATCCCCTTGATACAACCGAATTTATTGGATTCTATAAATAGAAATTTTTTGAGAGAAGAGACTCACTAGATTTCTTGTGTTTCTAAGAATATTTGAGAGATGGGAAGTTTGTTAAGTAGTTAACAAATGAGTATGAACTACTGTTTATATCGAAAAGATTATGACCTTTCATTAGCTAGACACATTTTGGTTCAATAGACACCTTTAATATATATCCAACTCAAAGGGTTGTAACCTTTCAATATGCACTGTTTGGTTCAATAGACACTTTTAATATATATTCAATCCAAAAGATTGACATTTCAATAGACACATTTTCGTTTAATGGGTACCTTTTGGTATCTTTATATATTAAGAGGATTTAGAAAGTTAGTTATGACTTCAAAAAATATCAAAAATACCTCTAATCTAATTAGATAATAATTATTCTTAAAAAAAAATTGTTAAAATTGTAATTTAACAAAATCCAAAAAAAAAAAAAAACTGCTAAAGAAATTTTTTTTCCTAAAAGTTAGCACACAATCTTTCTCCAATTAGAATATATTTCAAGCACATTTGGTACATTTTTTTTCCTAAAAACTAGCACACACTAAATTTAGTAGTTTACTCCTCTTCAAATCCTAAATTTTAGTTTCTTAAAAATCTCTTTCTATGTAACCTTACTAACAAAGTAACAATAGATAAATTTAAATTGAAAAATTACATTAAAATATAAAAAAAGAGTCTCATCGCATGTACGGAGCGCGTGTGATGAAGCTAGTATATATTATATATATTATTACAACCTATCTTGTATATGTTTATATATGCAACACTAAAAAATTTAGTTTTTATCGTCTCAAAAAGATAATTTATCTATTTTAACACTTCATTTTTCAATTCACCCAACATCAAAGTTCCTATTTTTTTACCACTTCATTTAAATATTCTTTCTTTAGTCTTCCTCTATGTCTCTTTCTCTCTCTTCCTCTTCGTTTCTCTCTTCTCTGAAGCAAGAACAACCAACCACAACCACCACGCATAACCCACTGCCAGCATAGCCAACCGCCACAACCCATGGCCATAAACTCACCGTCCCAATAAAATTCCATATCAAATGCACCAAAAACCATCGCAACTCTAATTTAAAGAAAAAAAAAAAACCAACCACCAGAAAATTGCCGTAACCCACACACCATCATCATCACCACCACAATTGAAACCCACCACAACTTGAAACCTAAAACCATCAAAATCGAAGATCAGATCTCTCTCTCTCTCTCTCTCTCTCTCCAATTCATCTAAAGCTACCACCCCTCACAACTCACCACCCACTACCTCCACAAACTCATCACCAACTACCAAAATCACAACTAAGCACCACCACAAGCCTTCATAAAACTCAAATCAAATAAAAAAAACACATAAACCATAATCAAGGCAACCGGCCACCACCCATTGCCACAAACACCCAAACCCACTGTAAATCTGATTAAAAAAAGAAAGCCATCATAAACAGCCACAACTTATCATCATCACCATCATCCTAGCAAAACCCAAACCCAATGTAATCCATGGAGCTTTGACCTGACCTAAACAAAAGCCTAAATCCCCTTACTAATTTAGTCAAGAGAAGAGAGCTAGGGTGAGAGCAAAAAGAGAGAAAGATAGAAAGAGGAAAAAAGAAAGAAAGAAGAAAGATAAGAGAGAGGACAATTTTTTAATGATAAAAGGTCACCCACCATGAATAAAAATAGTTTTTCCCCCTTTGGAGCTATAATAAACTTGCAAAGATGGCAGTATGCTATTTACATATTGCAAAAATTTTTAGATATACCACCACCAATGTAGCATGCCTTTTAATATTTGGTGTGTGTGTGTGTGTGAAGGTAATATTTGGTGTATTAAAATAGTATTTTAGCAATTTCAGCACCACCAATGTGAATGTTCTTAGCAACACCTCATTTTACAATATATAAAATATCAAAGCTTCGATTTTTTTACTACTTCATTTAAATATTCTTTCTTTATTTTTTTTCTTTCTTATTCATACTCTAGGCCTCTTTCTCTATCTTCTTCTCCATCTCTTTCTCTTCTCTGAAGCAAAAACAATCACAAACCACATTTTCTCAACGCAGTAAACCCACATCCACTGCCAGCCACTAGCACCACTGGTTAAAAAAAAAAAATCATGCCCATTGCCAACCTTCACCACCACCAGTAAAAAAAAGAAAAAACATAAAATAAGAACCACAAAAGGGAGAAAGAGAGAAGTCTGATTTCAACCGACAAACAAGAACCCAACAACCCATAACCTACTGTCGCAATTGCAAGTAGGAATGACAAAAATTGCCCGACTTGTGGGTACCCAACCCAACCTAACCTTGATGGGGTAGGTTTTACCTGACCCGCAAAGCAAACAGGGCAGGTTTAGGTTTTAAAAACCCAACTTGTAGTGGGTTCAGGTCGGGTGCAAGTATTATGTATACCCACCCCGAACCCGACCGGTATACATATATAATATTAATTTTTTTTAAAAACCCTATGTATAAATACTGCTCTAACTTTCCCATTTCTCTATTTCAGTTCCCTAACCCTAATCACTCTCTCAATCGCCGCCCTCTCCCTTACTCTCACTCTCACTTGCTGCCGCCACCTCCCTCTCCCTCACTCTCACTTTCCAATAGAATCTCAATTGAAGAATGACCCTAATCACCATTTTTGTGATGTATTCGTTTGGCGAGGACTGGTATAGTAGAGAGCTTGTGGTGAGCTTCGTGGGGGTGTTGGATGATTACGATTTGGGTTTTTGTTGGAATGGGTTGAGCCGGCATTATTTCGTAAAGATACACTATGTTGCTGCACTTTGAGCAGATGGGTCGCTGCAACTGTGGTGGTTTTGGTTCGGCCTTGATTGGAAAAATAAGGGGTTTTTTGGGTTTCCAGGTGTTTTGTGGCTCTAATTTTAGAGTGTTTTAGTATTTTACATTTTATTTATTTATTATTTCATCTTGAACTGTATTTGGGTTTGTGTAATACGTTTATATGGATTTTTTTTTAAAATTTTATTTTTATAGATCAGGACTTGTACTTGTGTTTGTGATAGGATTTGTGTTTGTGTTTCTGATTTTGAAAGGAAAATCATAAATCAGGAAAACATAAAACTGAATTTTTTTTTTTTAAAGATTGGGTCATGGATTGGGCCACTAATTAGGGGCTTTAGACTAGGCTCTGAAGTGGTAAGGCGGGGCCCGTGAGGGCCCAATGGGGTAGGTTTGGGGGTTAACAAAAAAACCTATTAAGTTAACGGGGCGGGGCGGGTCGGGTTCGGGCATAAAGAAACCTGCCCCAATCCTGACCCGTTGCCATTCCTAATCACAAGTCACAATCCACTACTTGATTTCATCTCAAAATCCAATCTCAACCATCTTAATCCAAAGCCATGAATCATTGAACCCACCCTAATGACCCACCACCACTAGCAACAACAAAACAACCCACCTCCAAAATATCCAGCAACCTAGAACTCACAAAACCTATGAACCTAGAAATCACACGTCGTCGTTCATCTCAACACATTTTACTGAGGGAGTTTGAGCCAGAGAAAGGAGAAAGGAGATATCGGCGAGGCAAGAGTGAAGTCTGAAGAGAGAAGCTCGGCCACAAAGAGAGAGAGAGAGAGAGAGAGAGAGAGAGAGAAGTATGAAGAAAGAGAAAATGCATACTAATGAAAGAAGAGAGAGAAACTAAATAAAAAATATTTTTTTTATAACTTTATTTGCTACAGTAAACTGTTAGAAATGACAATGTTCTATACCAAGTTGGAAATTTTTTTTAAGTATAGTACTATCAATGTAGTATGAATTTTAGTGTTTTTGGCACTAAAATAGTTTTTTAACAATATTAACACAACCAATATAAATGCTCTTATAATAAAAAAAATTTATTAGATGCTTCCATAATACAACTGAAGGCTGCGTTTGGTTCAACGAAAAGTCAATTCCGGGCGTAAAATAATTTCAAGGGAAAATATTTTCCCGTAAAGAAAATGTATTCAGGCTGTTTGGTCGCACCATGGAAAATAGGGTAGAAAACAATTTCCAATGTTTGGCTGCCTTAGAATTTGTTTTACGGTATTCATTTTCCCATGTTTGGTTTGTTCAAACTTATTACAGAAAATATGAAATGCCTTACAAAGAAACACCTGCATTGCCTAGACGAACTTGTAACAGCACAAAAATAATCATCCACTTCAACATCAACAAAGAGCATTCGAATATACCCATAATATTTATATCAAAACGCACATAATGTACTTTCACTATTGGCATTATACGTCCATGGTGTACAAAAATGATACCTACACGTGGTATCTGAATAGTACACATGTGCCATACATGCTTACAGTGAACATACATAACTTGGGCAATTGTATCGTTCCAATAATACAAAAGACTACACATCCCACAAGTTAGAAATACATACATAGCCTGCTTAACGATAATACAATTGTGTCACATATATAATACAATGATAGGTGAATACTAGTACTACATCAGATGACAATCCCTAAAGCTACCATCACAGTCAGCACCAAACAGACAAGTCAGAGTCGAGTGAACAAATAACTATCCATCCAAAGCTTCCTCAGCTTAGCATTCTTGGCCAGAAATCCCCTAGCTGCCTTCTTATTTTCACACAGATGGTCAAAGGCAGTTGCAAGCATATCTTCACTATACCCATTCGCCGCCATAGCCATCACCTCAAAGTAAAGACTGGTGTAATCAACAGGCCCCCGATTGATTTCTTTTAAGGCCACAGTAATTTCCTTAAGTTGATCAGACAGATCAGTCAGAACACTATCATTAGAGGGAAGTGCATAGCCTCTTTTGCGGGATTTCGAAATTGTGGACCCAGTGGGGATTATTTTACCACATTCTTCCCCTTATCCACCACACCCTCCTCCCCATTGTTAGCTGCCATCTCAGTGCTCTCCCCATGCTCTTTCTCTGTGTCAATATCAACATATGACTTAGCAAAGCTACTTGTGGCCATATCCTTACCCACTACAATGGCTAACTCATCATACATCTTTATCCTCTTGTTCAAAAACTCAGCATGCTTATGATGTACCTGTAAGGGAGAAAGGAACATATAATAACAATGCAATAATCACTTCACTCATAAATTCACTATTCAATTCAATATAGATGCCATTAGATGATTTATGTCAATGATAAACAAAAAAAGATGTTAGGAAACAAAAGACAACCCATGATTTATGGGATAAGAACAACAGAAAATACAATGCACAAATGCTAACACCAGATTTTACAATAGATCCTCACATGAAAGTTACATTTGGAAATTCATAAAAGCAATGGAATCCTAAAAATAATGACACTATAAATTTCATATAAATAGGGTACTTAAGTAGCCTTGTCTTGTTCTCAATTCATATATTATAGAAGCCCAAAAAATATATTATCATTTATATTAAGAAAATATAGTTGGAAGTCATAACATAACTTCCTTCTGATAAGTCTTCACATTGCATGTGATCATTTTCAAGTTATCGTCCTGGCCGAACCCACTCTTCTTTCGAAGAGTTTGAATGGTACTCCACATGGTCCTCAGAGTACACATCCGATTCTCAACATATGAGGGATGGCACTTGACCCCAAACTGATCAGATATCTCCTTGGCTACAGTAGCAAAGGAGCCAGACTTAAAAGTGTTCGAGGGCTTGTTGCCCTTCACGGCCTCTTCGGCAAGTACAATTAGCATGGTCGGGTGCATTGGGGGCAACTATCAAAACTGCTTACTACCCACCTTCTCTTTCTCTTTCAACATTACTACATATGATAATTGTATAGTGAGACCAGCATTTAATAATGGGAGTAGCATTTACGAATTACTGTGCATATGAACCACAAGTCAAACACACATACAACCACGATTATAAATGTGCACAACAAAGCGAAACAACTACTGTAAATAACAATGTAATGTTGAAAATAATTATCCTTACACCACCAGAAGTCTATAGTAAATACATTGAGCATACAGAAAAAAAAGTACATATTACAATCATAGAAATCTAGATAAAGTACTACTCTCCACTCCTAATATAATCAGACCACATAGCTTGGCATATCTCATCTCTCTTAGCATTCCACACTCTACTGTCTTCAATGGAGTCCCGACGTGACTGTGTTTCTTGTTGGGAGCCACTAGACTTTACTTGGTTCATTACAGCTTCCATAATATAGTCAGTAGGATCAACCCCCATAATGTGATTATGAATCACACAACATGCTAACACTACTTTAACTTGGGTTTCAAAAGACCAAAAGGGTTCTGCATCCAACACTTGATCAACACTCCAAACCCTCGCTCAATGGTAGTTCTCAAGGAAGAGTGTCGGAGGTTGAACAATTCCCATTCATTATTTGGAGGACGATCACTAAACTCTTTTAAGTGATATCGCACACTTCGATAGGGTGACAAAATTCCATTTTTATTACCATACCCAACATCACCAAGATAATACTTACCTACATATATTCAAAAATAAAACCAAATCACTACTATGCTTAGAAAAATGCACAAAATTTATTAAACTAATAAACCCAAAAGGTGAAGTAATCCTATAATACCTGAGGGAATTGACAATCCCCTTGGCCTAGCAAATGTATCATTTAACAAACGTGAATCATGTGCACTACCTTCCTATCCAGCCAATACATAAGTGAACTTCAAGTCAAAACTAATGGAAGCTAACACTTTTTGCGCGGTTCCATCTTTGCCACCACGAAACCTTCCTTATATTTCAGGTGGCACAGATGCACGAATATGTATGCCATCTATTGCTCCAATATAATCCTAATTTTCGATAGACATAATGGTTTAAAATTACACAAATCTTCACAATTTACACATATACACAAGTTGTAATATTTATCGTAAAATATGGGTAGAAACTTCTGCTATCCCTTATCTTTAGGGGTGTATCTTCGCTAGACAGTCTTATTAGAGCTCTATATAATTTCAGGACCCCCCTAAGGACGACCTTGAAGTATCTATGAACAGTCTCAATCGATCTATGGAACTGACTACTAATTACACGAAACCTCACATTATGACCAATAATGTGTAAGAAAATTAGCATTTGCTCCGTAACGGACATGTGAATAGTCGGGTGTATGTGCTCCCCCTCAGTGAGGATGTGACATAAGTGGTGGAAAGCTATAGGCTTCATCCTAATTTGACTCACACAAAGTTTCTCACTTCCATGCAGAATACTATTTATGTAATGCTCTCTTTCGGCTGCACGATTAACATAAGGCGCCCTAGGCAGTCACCTACGTCGCAATTTCCTTACCAATGCAACCCCCACAAGGAGGATAGATGCAACTGAGACAAGAACTACTGCTTTGGTTTTTTTCTTCATCTAAAAAATCACAAACATTGTGGTTTAAGAGGCATGTAAATAAGCATGCTATTGATTACACAGTATATAAAAACAACCACAAATAGAAAACAGCAGAGCACACCCTGTCAACCAACACAACACCCATGATCTCTAACACAATCAGTATATACAACCATGCTCAAAGTTTGTTAAACCATCCAAATTCATATAAATGTTATAACAAGCCCAGTTCAAGATCAAGGGAAAAAACACAACCACTATGGCAGTGTGCCCACAGTATTCATAAGGTGCCATATACATTCACCAACAGTTCACAAATCACATTGATAACGAGTACCAAAATTTATGCACATATATTTTTGTATAATTGTAACATCAACAACATACACAACATAATACCATCACAATCAATATTTACACCAACAAATCATATTGCATTCTATTTCTGTATAATTGTAACACCAACAAAAGTTAATTTCTGAAATCAATAATTAAATAAAAAATGGATAATTAAAAAAGTAAATAAATAATTAAATATGTATATAAATAAATAATTAAATTAAAAAAAAAAAAAAAAAAAAAATATATATATATATATATATATATATATATATATATATATATATATATATATATATATAGATCGGATTTGAGATAGTGAGAGTAGCATTTGGGTTGTTTATGGGTTTGAGAGTGGATTTTGGCTAGATGGGTTTGAGAAGATGTGGATCGGCTTTTGTAGAGGGTGGGTCGGAGGTGTGTGGGTCGGAGGTGCGTGGATTGGAGGTGTGTGAATTGGCTTTTGTAGAGGGTGGGTCAGAGGTGTGTGGTCGGAGGTGTGTGGATCGGCTTTTTTAGAGGGTGGGTTGGACTAAAATGAGGAGAAACAATGGAGGAAACTCACCGTGGGTGGATCGGCAGCGCTCGTCGGACTGTGGATGGAGCTCGGATTGGTGAGAGGGAAGCTGCGTTTGGCATGAGGGAGAGGGTGGAGCTCGGACTAGTGTGAGGGAGAGTGTGGAGCTCGGACTGGCGTGAGGGAGAGTGTGAGAACCCGAGAGAGTGTGTAAGAAGTGGAAATGAATTGAAGGTAAAATAAAAACGGAAATGGTTTTATAGGTGGAAAAGGGTATTTTACAGTCAAAGTGTAAGCAATTTTCAGTTTGACTATAATTTCAATTGGTGTCAAACACACCCATTTATGTAAAATATTTTCCGTAACTAGTTTACATGTGAAACAAACGCAGCCTTACAGTGATAGCAAGGCTATTATGTATTTCCTGATTTTGATTTTCTAAAATTTGTATTTAGACTATAATTTATGGAAAAATACTTTTCTGAGGTGTAGAGTGAATTGCTGCTGTCACGCACATAGTAGAACTTCTAGAAGCACTATGAAGGGGGGATATCAAGGCACATCGAAAATAATCTCAAACAGTGTTTTGGGTTTTGCTTGCTTGCTTTCTTTCTCTCTCATTCACATAAACACACATTCTCTTTCTTTGTGAGTTTGATATGTTTATTCTTTGTGAGTTTCGACCATACAAAGAAAGTGGGTTTTATTAACCTCTCTGTTACTTTCCCACTTTATCTATCCTTTTCTTGAGACAGAGAGTAGTTGATGTGGGGCCAGAACGCGGCAGCAGAAAGTATTCGTATTGAAAGAATAATTGAAAGGGCAGACCTTTAAAGTAGGACTCGGCTTAACAAAAATGATCCAACAGGACCAAAACTTTGCTTGATTGGTTAGGCCTATTGGGCATAGTGCAATAATTCAAGCCTGGGGTTCCCAATTCTCGTAGTCTCAGCCCTTCCATGGGCTAGCCATTCTTAAGGGTCCAACTTTACTATGGGCTAAAGTGATAAGAAAGTTTTGTTGTGAAAATATTGTGGATGTAGTGCCTTTTTATTTATTTATAATAATGCACTATTTCATTAAACATACAAACCACAACCACCATCTTTTCTCAACTCTTTCAAATTGAAGAAGGAAGAGAAAATAGCTAAGAGTTTTGGGAGAAAATGGACTTTTACTCATATTTTTTAAAATATCTAGCACAATGTCACTGTTTTGAAACTATAACGCGATATGTTCTTATTTTGAAACTCGATTTTTTTAAAATCAAGTTTCAGTGGAGAACTCAAGTTCCATGAACTCAAGTTCCTTGAAAATTTTCAAGTGGAACTCGAGTTCCATTTAAGGAACTCGAGTTCATTGAAAATTTTCAAGTGGAACTCGAGTTCCATTCAAGGAACTCGAGTTCATGGAACTCAAGTTACTTGAATGGAACTCGAGTTCCAAAAAAAAAAAAAAAAAAAAAAAATATATATATATATATATATATATATATATATATTTTAAAGTTTGATTTGGCTATAGCGAAAATTGAGTTTTACATTGAAACTCGATTTTGAGAAAATTGAGTTTCAAAACAGGGACATTCCTATATAGTTTCAAAACAGGGACATTGTGCTAGATATTTTTAAAAAATAAGGGCAAAAGTCCATTTTCTCCAAGAGTTTTGTAACTCAATTAGTTGATATCTCCTAATACTTCTAATAAAGATATTTAAGGTTCAATATCTCCCGCTTCAAAAAAAAAAAAAAAAAAACATAAAGAAAAAAGAAAACTTATTACGATAAATAGAAGACCTATTTGTAAAAGCAAACTTAACAAGAGAAATGCAACACTATTTGCATCTCGTTTAACCCCAACTAAATGTTCAATCAATCAAAAAAAAAAAAAAAAAAAAACTCTATAGCTCTACCGAGGGCCATTTGAGATCACTAGAAGCACCTTTTAATTCTATGATCGGAGCTAAATAAGGGCGAGCTATTACATTTTCCACAAATCATAATAATAAATCCCACATATGGTTCTAGTATATATGATTCATATTTATGTGAATAGAGATGTGTAATACACCGATGTAAAAAATAATTTATCGAATTCTTGGCTTCTAAATTTTTAAAACCAACTATGCTAATGCTTCTATACAAGTCAATTGAGGGAAAAAGTTTGTAACTCATGGTAAGGGAAACTTAAATATATCACTTCGTGGTGCTATTTCTTGTTTATATATATATATAAACAAGAAATAGCACCACGAAGTGATATATTTAAGTTTCCCTTACCATGAGTTACAAACTTTTTCCCTCAATTGACTTGTATAGAAGCATTAAATATATAGTTTCATCACTTTCGCCAAAATACTAAGCCACATGCAACTGAGATCTTTTAGCTAGTTTCAGTGTGCTTGATGGGGGCTACCATGTTTGAAAATTAATACACTGAGATCTTTTAGTTTGTTTCAGTGTGCTTGATGGGGGCTACAATGTTTGAAAATTAATACACTACTAGTCGCAGACCTACGCGATGTGTGGAAATAAATAGTTATTTTGTATTGTAATATAATGTATAATTTTTTCTCTAAATTTTTTGAAGATAATTTGTTCTCCCTAAAAATTAAATAGTTTATAATTGGTCTAATTAGGTCTACTTTAGTTCAATTTGGTCCACTCGGTCAATTTTAATTTCCTTTAGTTCATTTTAGACTAATTAAGCGTTAAATTGATTCTTTTTGTAGATTGCCTTTTCAAATTTAGTGCAAAAATTCAATTTTTTTCTTTAATTTTTGGGTTGAAAAGTATGAAATTTTATTATATTTGGGCTAAAATCTTTAGTTTTGAGTTAAAAATACAAAGAAAATAGACATTAGAAATTTGAAATATGAGCCCTAAAAATGCAGTAAAAATTATAAATATTTAAAAGTCTTATTTGGTCCACATTGGTTCTATTCAGTCCATTATGTCCTCTTCAATCCAATTTGATCTTATTCGGTCCTATTTAGTCCATTCTATCCACTAAAGTTTTATTCGGTCCACTTCAATTTGGTCTTATTCAATTATTCAGTCCACTTCCGTCCTATCTGGTCCATTCGATCCACATTGGTCATATTCAGTCCAATTCGGTTGTATTCGGTCCATATTGGTCTTGTTCAGTCCATTTTGTTCACTTTGGTCCTATTCGGTTGGATTTGGTCCAATTCGGTTCATTCTGTCCACTTTGGTTCTATTTGGTCCTAATCGGTCCATTCTGTCTACTTTAGTCCTATTCGGGTCATTTAGTCCACTATGGTCCTATTCGGTACATTTTATCCACTTTGGTTCTCTTCGGTCCATTCTATCCACTTCGATACTATTCAGTCAACATTGGTCCTATTTGGTCCAGTCACCCCACTTCAATCATATTCGGTCCAATTGATCTCATTCGGTCCATTCTATTCGTTGGTCCTAATCTATCCATTCATTTTTATTTGGTCCAATTTGCTCCTATTCGGTCCATTTTGTTCCATTTGATCCATTCGGATCACTTCGATCCATTCGGATCACTTCGATCCATTTTGGTTCACTTTGATATATTTTTATGCACTTACATAATGGGAAAAAACATGTTTGGGTTGAAAGCACCTATTCTAAATTTAAATTTATTAAAAATATATACAAATCTCAAACTCTCTCTATGCCTATTTTTTTCTCCTCTCTGTAGGAGTCTTTCCTCTCATCTAGGGTGAGCTTTTTTTTTCTTCTACTTTCGGGTAGGGGCTGGTTTTCCTCCATCTTTATTGAAGGGGTAAGGGGAAGATTTGCTTCCAATAAGATACTTTTTTTCTTACAGCTATTGAACAGGAGCCATAGTACGAATTTACCAACCATACAAAGAGTGTATACTTCTTCAGCCCAAATGGATGCTGATTTTATTGAAAGGCTTCAAAGTATCCATTTGATGGAGGAGGAGGATGAAGTTATAAAGGTTCAATCACAGAATCATGCTAAGATATTGGAGGAGTGTTCATTAAGCCTAATGGGTCGTTTTCATACGACAAAACCAATCAATCTATGGGCTGCCAAAAATCTACTAAGGTCTGTGTGGAAATTTGGCCATGATCTAAAGATTACGAATGTCGATGAGGGGCTAATGCAATTCAAATTCTCCATGGAGAGCCGATTGAAGTGAGTCCTAAATAATGGACTGTGGAGTTTCAATAACCACTTATTGTTATTGAAAAGATGGGAGAAGGGAATGACGACGTTTATTGTGGATTTCAAAGTTGTACCAATATGGGTCCAGGTTTGGGGGCTGCCTTTGGATCTCATTAATGAAGAAGCAAGGAAAGATATCGGTGGTGGCATTGGGAGAGTCTTGGAAGTGGATTGCAAGGCAATTGCTGCGGGCCAAGCTCGCTTCCTTCGGATTAGATTTGAATTGCCATTGGATAAACCAATCCAGAGGGGCGCTCTAGTACTTAGCCCGGAGGGTGTGAGGGTGCAAATAGCATTCCAGTATGAAAGATTGGTTGGGCTGTGTTTTAGTTGTGGCAAGCTCAGACATGAAGCAAAGGAATGCTTGAATTAAGTCTCGGCTAAAACAGGGGAAAGGCTGTATGGGGAGTGGCTCAAGGCGAGGTTCCGACGACAAGTTAAATCGAATGGTAGGAGTTTCGGAGCACAGTCATGTGGAAGGGAAGCTATCGGTGATCAAGCTAGGGACCCGATGCAAACACCACGGCAACATAGGGCAAGTTCAGCGATGACAAACTGAGCCAACTTGGACACCGTTACAGTCAGAGAGAAACGACAAGCATTAATTATGGAATTATTGGAGGTGAGTAATTCTGTGAGTAATGAGCAACCCTCACATCAATGAACAATGCAAATCGATATCCCTGAAATCATGCAACTCGATATTTTAGGGAGAAATTTAAACATGGTGCTAGTTACGTATGTGGAAACAGATGAAGGAGCTAATACCACCGACCCATGTGATGAAACCCTAGTTGATATGTTCAATAATAGGGCACGTGCCTCTCCACATGATGCCAAAAAGAAGCCTCCATCTGAAACACATAAGTGGAAAAAGATAGAGCGCCGAGACGATGCCGAAACCAGACCGAAACAAATACAGATTGAGATTGAAGGACACAAACAAATTGGGTTGAAATGACAGAGAAGATTTAGCAAGGATGAAGGTAACACAGGGGGAAGGAAACGAAGCAAGGCACATACAACTTACTCACCATACACAGCAGCGGAGGCTAACAGTCAGCCCCGTCGAGCGCAATGAATGTGTTAAGCTAGAACTGCAGGCGGCTTGGGAACCCTCATGCAGGCACAGTCCTCTCTCATTTGGTGAGGGAGAAAGCTCCTAAGGTCCCGTTTTTTATGGAGACGAAACGGACAGTGGATGAGATGAGAAAAATACAAGCAGAATTGTGGTACGATAATACGTTCGATGTTCCTTACATCCATAGGGCAGGCGGCCTAGCTATGCTATGGAAGGAGGAGATCACTTTACATATTCAGACTTACTCTCAAAACCATATCGATGCACATATCATGACAGACCCAGCCAATCCTTGGAGAATTACCGGTTTTTATGGGAGACCAGAAGAACATCACCGACATGAATCATGGAGTTAGTTGAGGCATCTACACACTAGAGACTCACTGCCATAGGTATGCTTGGGAGACTTCAACGAAATCTTGAACTCAGCAGAGAAGCAAGGTAGGCTCCCCAAACCCCACCGACTTATGGAGGCATTTCGTAATGCATTATTGCAGTGTGGACTAATTGCTCTGGGGTACCAGGGTAATATGTTTACATGGCGAAATGGAAGGCCAAAGGATGCTTTTGTTCAAGAGCGTCTGGATAGGGCATGTGCTACAATGGAGTGGAGAGAAAGGTTTCCACATGCAGCAGTGAACCATTTGCAGGTATCATATTCGGATCATGAGCTTATTTTTCTAATCATCCATGGTAGAGTAGGCAACACAAGGAGAAAGAAAATCCCGAAAAGGTTTGAGGAAAAATGGGCGACACATCCCGAATGCGAAGCCATTATTCGGGAGGTATGGAGTAGGGAACCACCGGTGGGCAGCCCTATGTTTCGGCTATTCTCAAAAATTAGGGATTGTCATATGGCCTTGGTAGCTTGGAGTCGAAATATGGGAAGCACTGGAACACAATTTGAGGAGAAAAAACAACAACTCCAAACCCTTACAGCACAAAATGATCCAGAAAATTTGGAGTTATTACAAAAAGTGAGGGATGATATCAATACTCTTTTGTATCAAGAATAATTAGCTTGGAGACAACATTCTAGATCCATATGGCTGCTCGCTGATGACAAGAACACCAAGTTCTTTCATCAAAGAGCTAGTCAATGCCATCGAAAAAATAATATTGATGGCTTTATGGATGAGGAGGGGAGATGGTGTACAACGGATGATGAAATAGAGGGAGTGGCCGAAAGGTATTTCCAAAGGCTTTTCACTAGTACAAACCCCACTCAAATGGACATAGTACTTGATAAAGTGGATCAAGTTGTCACATCGGATATGAACCACACACTCCTACAGCCATATCGACCAGAAAAGGTCCAACAAGCACTCTTCCAAATGCATCCATCAAAATCACCAGGTCCAAATGGTATGTCTCCTTTCTTTTTCAAAAGTATTGGAATATTGTTGGTGATGATGTCATTGAAGCAGTGTTGTCAGTTTTATCTTCGGGTCACATGTTGCACAAGATGAATTACACCCACATTGTCCTCATTCCCAAAATAAATGAGCTGAAAAATGTGGTAGATTTTAGGCCAATTAGTCTTGCTAATGTGGTTTCTAGGATTGTATCCAAAGTCTTGGCCAATCGGCTAAAACAAATCTTGCCCAATGTAATTTTCGAATCACAAAGTGCTTTTGTACCTAACCGATTAATTACTGATAATACTACTATAGCTTTTGAGATATTACATAGGATGCAGAACAAAAGAAAGGGAAAGAAGGGGCAAATTGCCATCAAACTGGATATAAGCAAAGCTTATGACCGTGTGGAGTGGAGGTTCCTTAGAAGTATAATGCTCAAATTGGGGATTGATGAACAGTGGGTGAGGTTGGTAATGGAAATAGTGTGTACAACTTCCTATTTGGTGCTTATAAATGGCGAACCAAGAGGACACATTACTCCATCCCGGGGTATCAGACAGGGTGACCCACTATCCTCTACTTATTTCTGTTATGTGCCGAAGCACTATCCTCTTTAATCCGCCATGTAGTTGCTTCTCAAAACCTACATGGGATATTGTCTAGCACAAATGGGGTCTGTATCTCACATCTTCTTTTTGTAGATGATAGTTTCATATTTTGTCAAGCCACCGAGGGGGAATGCTAACATCTTCTTGAATGATTAAGCCAATATGAGCAAGCATTTGGCCAAGCAATCAATAGGCAAAATACGACATTTTTCTTTAGCCAAAACACAAAAATGAAGGTCAAAGTGGCAATACAAGGAATGGTGGGTGCAAGGATCATGGAAAATTGTGAAAAGTATTTGGGTCTTCCAATGGTGGGTGGAAAATCAAAGGTCAACACTTTTAAAGATCTTAGGGAAAAAATCACAACGAGAGTGATGGGATGGAAGGAGAAATATATTTCTAAAGCAGGTAGAGAGATCCTAATCAAAATGGTGGCTCAAGCAATCCCTACATATACTATGGGTATGTTCAAAATCCCTAAGGCACTATGTGATACTATAAATTCCACATTGGAAAAATATTGGTGGGGACAAACAAAGAATGAAAGGAAAATCCATTGGATTAATTGGAAGAAGTTATACACTCCTAAGAAGAAGGGTGGTATGGGTTTTCGAGACATCCAAGCTTTTAACTTAGCTTTATTGGCAAAACAAGCATGGCAGCTAATCCAAGATACTCATTCCTTGTTCTATAAGGTGTACAAGTCAAGATATTTCCCAACATGCACTTTCATGGAGGCAGGGCTTGGCAACAACCCATCCTATGTGTGGCGGAGCTTGCTGGCAGCAAGAAAGCTGATTAGGGAGGGGTCAATCTGGCAGGTGGGGTGATGAAAAACCATTGAAGTCTCCACCCACAAGTGGCTCTCACATAAGCCTGCGTTCATTGGGGAGCCATGACCAAATCTGATGGTAAGTGAGCTAATTGATGAAAACTCTCGGCAGTGGAATAGGGAGAAGTTCTTTGATTTATTTGCATATCGCACTCAGATGGAGATAATGGCCATACCATTATCACGGGTTGCAGGCAGAGACAAGCTGTGTTGGAAGGAGAATAAAGGAAAAGTTTTCAGTGTGAAATCTGCCTAGCAAGTAGCACTAAGGTTGAAACAACAAGACTATGTTGAGCATTCCACAACAGCAAGGGATAGGCCTATTTGAAACAAAATATGGTCCCTCAAAGTACCACCCAAATTTAAGAACTTTATATGGCGTGCCTACTCTAGCATTTTGCCAACCCGAGATAATCTACATAGGAGGAAGTTGCATGTGGAGCCAGGGTGTGGTTTTTGCTGTCAGAACCCAGAAACAGCCAAGCATGTGTTATGGACCTACCCTTTTGCCAGGAACGTATGGGCATTATGTAGAGGGAAGCTCCAAAAATGCTCCAATGTAGCCACAGACCTCTTCTCTTTATTTCGGCTACTGGTGGACAAATTGGAGTGTGATGAATTGGAGAAGTGGGCTACGGTGAGTTGGGCGCTCTGGAATGCGAGAAATACATTTTATTTTGAGAGGACTTAGTGGCACCCCAAAAGAATTCTTGGTGAGGCACTTGGTTATCTAAAGGAGTATCACAGATTATGCAATTCATAGAGATAGGCGTTGCACAGTGACATGAATGGGGCTGTCTTTTCGAAATTACATGTAATTGGTTATTTACGTGGTCTGGTGTTACATGACCATAGATGTATTCTGTAATTAGAGTTTATTTCATCAATAAAATATTTCCATCTTGGATCTCAAAAAAAAAAAAAAAATCCTTGCATAGTATTTATTGTTGCTATGTTTTTGTTGAGTCACATTAACATAACATTTCAGTCTTCTTCGGTACGACTAAATTTAAGTGAAAGTCTTTTTAAACATAAATGCTATGAATATACAAATATAATATTTAGGGCATTTATTCATTTGTTTTAATGTCGTTACTTTTAAATAAATTGCATGAGGTTGATTATACATTTAAATGTCGTTACTTTTAAATAAATTGCATGAGGTTGATTATACATATAAGCAATATATATATACACACACACACACACACACACACACACACACACATTTAATGTCATGGTTTTTTTTTTTTTTTTTTTGGTTTAGTGAAAACATTGGGCTTAGTGGTACTATTTTATAGCCAAAAAAAAAAAAAAATTTGACTTTATTTTTTATATATAATTTTTATTTTGAAAATCTAATTTGTAAGTGGATAAAACAATTTGAAAATTAACAGGAGAGTGACCCTATTTTTTAGACAATGTTTTAGTGGGAGTTAAAGCTATATTTTTACCAGATTGTCCTTTAGTTTTATCTTTACATAAACATAAGGGTGTAGAGGTATTTTTGAACAAAAAAAATGAGGATTCCAAATAGGGAAAACCTCTTAAATAGTAGTAGTAGTAGTAGTAGTAGTAGTAGTATGTATGTATGTATAATTTTTATTTAAATAAATTATTCATTCTCTTCAAAAAGATTATCTTAACAATTAAAAATCATATCAAACTTATTTTGAATATGTATAATTTATTCTCTAAATTTTATTGTAGAGAGAGAAGGATTACTTGTGATGGGGAACTAAAAAATATAACACCAAAACGTATGAATCCAGAATAGAGTTTTAAAAATCACAATGACTCATCAATATAAAGTAAAGTTGCAAGAAAGAATAAAAAATCAAGAGAGAGAATAACCAATTTTTCAAGAGAGGGTGTGAGAAAGAATAATAAGAAAATTATAGAAAATAATAAGAGAAAAAAAAGTAAAAAGTAAAAAATATAGTAATAAATACCAAATTATTCAAGTCATGTTATGTAATAAAATAACATTATATTTCTGTATACTATCTTTATAAAGAAGTGGACCCAATTGGACTGAATGGACCTAAGTGGACTGAGTTGGACCAAAATAGACTGAAATGCTATGCTGATGTGATTCAAAAGGAGCGTAACAATAATAAATAATACACTTTACTTTTAAATATTATATAGATTTGTAAAACTTATATGCAGTAAAATTTGTATTGATTACAACATTATGAAAAAAATGATAATAAGGATTTTGTTTATTATGTTGTTGATGTAAACGACATCATTTAAATGTTTTTTTTACTATTAAAAATTTAAATGAATACATTCATAGGATGCCTTAATTAAAGAGAATCTTATTGTTTGATTAATATTAATTTAAAAAATGCTTAAATGACTTCATGTACTAATAGATTTGGACAAAGTAATTAAACTAACTCATTTAGTTATTTACTAATAGATCTTACAATTAAAATGGATCGAATGAACTGAAATGCTACGTTGATGTGTCTCAATAGAAGCATAGCAATTATAAATGTCATGCTGTAGTTTTGAGATATTATATAGATAGATGTGAGTCATGTGACTATACAGGAAACTCGTAATGAGTCTCATTTTTGTTTTATCAGAGGTTAGAGTTTTTCGAGTCACCATAAATCATTTCCAGATCCAACAATTCATATGGGAAACGCTTGCCAATTCCTTCACAAGCCGAAAAAGAATTGGCGCTAGGTGCCAATGCTCATTCTAGAAATTGGCCTCGCCATATATGACCTGCATAATCAGCTAGCATAGGTTTTCCAAGTTGTAGGAAGCCTGTTTGATACTAGAGGTGGCAAGTTTTGGACATTCACGTCAACAGGCAGCAGGCGGTATTCATTATCAAGCTCCTTGAAAACTTTGATCATCTCTTCAAGCAATCCCTCTCTCCTAAGAAATCTCCCCTTCATGTCCTGATAGTTCAATCTGTGTGCAAGCCACACTGACATCATCAGCTTGTTCATGTATATCACGTCCCTCATTATCACCATTGGACCTGGCTGCCGGTGCTCATTCTTGCTTTCAATGTACCTGCAATTTCAGCAGCCACAAGGCCCTCAACAGCATAGAATTACCTAAAAAGGATTTTTATTTTTTGGTGGCAAAACATATGGATTAACGACTAAATGCAGATCCTATCATAGATTCATAGCTGCAAATACACCTGAACGGCCATGTCAAGTAATGCAGAGCTGCCCAGTACATGGCGTTCTAAGATATCATTCAAATTAGATAATCCAACATGTCTACAACAATCAGAGCACTGAATGGGCGGGTTTTGAGAAATTTTTTTATTAAAATTACCAAATTTATTAAAAATTTAAAACAAATCAGATTATCTTAGGGTGGTTGTTGGCCTAAGTATGTCTATAACTCTAACAACTGATTAAGAACTGCATATGTAAGCTTCTGAATGAAGAATAACCCAAAGTGACTTCACGGTCCATAAAAGTGAATAGTCATATGTGCTTAGTCCATGCTCATGGCAAGAGCAAAGTGAAGCACTAATGAAAGTGTAGTGGTTGGCGGTACCACTAATTCTGTGCGTGATTCTAAATGTGTAATAGAGTCTATATCATTAATATCTATAGGAATTGGTTTGCACTAGGGGAAAATGAACATTAATAAGGAAAGAAAGAAGATGCATGACCATACATACCTTCTTATTCTTTCTTTCATGCTGGTGATCTTTTCCATTGGGGTGGAGATGTTAATACAGAAATCAATTGCATCTCCCATGTCTGGACTACAACGATACTTACCAATGGGCTTAGTAGCTAGAATACTGTTAGGGTATATGATCTTTTGGATATCATATCTCAGAAAAACTGTAGTTAATATGTTCATCTCGTTGACTACAATCTGAAACTCAAAGAAATATGAGTTAGAACACAAATGAAAGATATATGCTTATATGAGAGTGCATAATAAACATCTTATTAAGCCTCCTTACCAGGACTCCGTCCACTTCACAATGATCACCAACATCAAATGGGTGAATTACAAATAAGAAGATGATTGCTTCAAATACTGTTTTGCAGGTATTCCCAAAAATAAACACCACCAAAACTAGCTGTGAACTTGTAAAGACAAGGAAGTGGGAAATTCGAACTTTGAGTATAATAAGCCATATTATCAATGTAAGGATAGCTACAAGTATGTTCAACAAAGTATGGAGTTCGTCCACAGCTGTTTTTGCATCAGTGAGAGACAATGCAAGTGCCCTTCTCTCTCTAAATGCTTTAACCTAAAACAAAAGGTTAAGTTTACTTTATGTCATTGTTTCAAAGAAAATAAATGAGAACGTAACTCAGTTTTTTCCCCTCTTTCTCCACTAGGAGATGTCCATCAAATAAATGAGAACAAAAAGAGCATATAAGTATCTTTTATATTGAGCACCATAGCCAGAGGCCAAGAAAAATAAAGAAAGTAGTCATACCATCCAGTCCCTATGGAAGGACTTGCTGATAGCTGCTACTCCAAACAGATGCATCGTCTTCAAAGTTTCTTCTTTACTCATAAAGTGCGTCACATCCTCGAGGTAAATGCATCTTATATAGAGGTTTGCATTTTATTACAATCAGAATGAATGGGGCATCAATATTTAAAAAACAAAAAATAAGACAAGAACTACTTCAAGGAATGCTAGGAACAACATATTTCACAATCTTTCACCCAACTTGTTAAAGTGTCAAGTTATGATTGATGTTTCATCACTTTTACATGGGTCTGTCTGCCATTGATACCACTTTATTATATACCAATCACAACAAGCCACATCAATGCTGCGGAAAATGTTGTGGAAAGATTTGTGCCCTAACACTTATTGATAGATAAAAGAAAGTAAAGGAAAGCACTAGTATTTTACACCCTATTTTTGTCATCTGATGGAAGAAAAAAAACGGTGAAAGAATGTAAGAACTTAGTCCGACCCTGGCTTCGCCACATTCTGAAATATCCTGTTGGCTGCCTCTTTGCTTGGCACTCACTTCTAATCTGCAACAAAGCTTCATCCTTGATTTTTGAATTCAGTAACTTCCTATTACCTTCCTACTCCTAGGAAGCAGAGTTGTCCCAGGGTCACCAGGCAAAGTAACCCGAGCTTTCTCAAGCTCTTGAACCTCAGCCATAGCTTCCTCTTCTGTATCATGCCTTTTAAACAATGGCGAACTAGAGAGCACTTTGATGACATACTGATAAAACAAAGCCTCCTGGATTCGTTCAAAGAATGTGTTTAAATGAAAAATTGAAGCCAGGACCTTAACAAGCAGAGATTTCATAAGCAATATTAGGGTACCCAGAAGAAAAAAAACTAGAACCTTATTTACATAAGGCAGAATCTTGTTCTTTCTCTCCTTTTTAACCTTGTCATGGAAAATACTATGCCACACAAGCAAAACCAAACCCAACCAGAGGCAATTCTGAACTGATTTCCTTAGCCCATAAACAAAATACAATACCCGTTTTCGCCAAAAAAAATTGCGTTCTATAAAGAACACAACCACTCGAATTCCCCAACCCGAGACAAAATGTCCACAGATTAATGTTGAAACCATTATTTCCCACTTCCATAATGGAAGATCCCACACACTGTCTTTTTATAATTGGGAACCAAAAGCTAAAAACTAAGGCTGCAATAATCAAAATAAGACTCACAGATTGAAGCATTGTCAGTGTGCTGAATTTCATTCTCTTATATTCTTGCGGGATGTCATCATTGTCCCCATAATCTTGATCTTTCTCAGGCATTCTTCCAGAGTTTACTGAACTTTGACATGGTTCCTCTTGCGGGTCTATCAGCCTAGACTTGTTCATGCTCATCGCTGACTTGCAAGAACGTTGCCTAAATGAAACATTTGAACTACACTTTATAACCTCCGCTCCACCTAAATTCAAGTACCCTTGGTGGTTTTCTTGGTCCGAAAGCTCTTTAATTCTTCGTCGTAGAGACTCACTTCTTCCCTGAAAGTTATTGCTGCATGGACTTCCGTTAATATCATCAGGCTTGATTACTACTTCTCTTTGACTTTGAGCCATCTGATAGTAATTTCTTTCTCGTTCTTCTTTGTGTAAATGGTGGTGCTGTTATTGTTTAGCAGAAGAGAAGAGCTTGGTTTCAAGAGCTTTCAGAAAGGTTCCATAAAAAGAATTCGACCAACTTGTATAAGCACTATTTTAGATGTGCTTCTTAGCAAATGGCAAGTCCACTAATTACTCATCATCAATACTGAAGAATATCGAGTTTATAAGTGGTTAGCTTTGAAATTAATTGCGTGGAGGGAAGTAACTTGCCTGAGGTGCTCTGCAAAGTTTCTCAGTCTATAATATACATTTTGAAAAAAAAGAAAGTAAAACTACTCATTTTTCTATCTTCAACTTTCCACTAATCTAAAACTCCGTTTGGATAGCTGATCCACATCCCTGTGTCTGTGCTTTTGCATTCTTTTTTTTACCAGCGCCTCTTGCATTGTTCATGGAACATGAACAGTGCATTAAGGCGTACAGTACATTCAGCAGTGAACAGTAACTTGAAAATTATTTTTTTATTGTTTTCAACAATAAGTTTTCAATTTTCAGCAAAATAAGCGATATTCAAATATACACTAAGTATTATTTTTGTTTTATTGTTGATATACGTTGAGTCCTTTCGCAACCCCTCAAAGGAATAGAGAGGTAGGTTCAATGCCTACCAGAATAAGACATCTAATTATCATAAGGAAAATATAATAGATACTTTAATAATACAACTGACAGAAAGGCTATTATGTATTTCCTGATTTTGACTTCCTAAAATTTTTGTTTAGACTATAACTTATGGAAAAATGCTCTTCTTACATGCTGAGGCTACGAGTGATTTGTTGCTGTCACGGGCATAGAATAGAACTAGAATCACTATGAAGGAGGTAGGGGCGGAAATACTCGATGAGTTGTGGGGGCCATGGCCCCCACCCGCCAAAATTTCAATAATTAAAAAATTACCCTTAAATTTAGTTAAAATTTTCAAAAATATATAGATCCCCCCCCCACCCCCCCCAAAAAAAAGTTTCATATAATTTTCATGTAGTAGTCTTAAATTGGATAAATTTTATGTTTGATATTACTTTAGCCCCCCTCTCTCTTAAAATTCTAGTTCTGCCCGAGGGATATCTAGGCATACCAAACATCATCTCAAACCGTACTTATTGGCAAGGAAGTTTATACCACAATGAAGATTTCAAGTGCTATCAAAAGAATTTGAATGTGGATTATTTGGTTTCTTGTTTCAAATTGGGTCCTCATGCTTAAACACCTCCAGCCTTAATGGAGCCTTTCAACTCTAGATCACTGCAGTCCAAAGGCACCCAGGAAAAGAAGATAAAAATCTAGTCACAGATGTGATTGGATTATTACTAAATTCAGTAACGTTCAGGCATTACCAGTACTTAACTAGTTAGATTAACAGAAGAAAGTACCAAATGGAGGAAATACAAAGTGAAAGGAACTCAGCAAAACAAGATTATTACATCATTACATGTGTTATAAACAGCCTTATCACTTGCCAGTTGCCACTTCAATTGATGCTCTGTACAAAAGCGGATACCCTTCAAGGAGATTTCCTCTTCTGCCTCTGCCGGTCCATTCTCTCATCTGCAACCTGTTCCAAGATCATAGTTCATAAAAACCCGAAGTGGAAGAGAAAAAAAAACAAGAAAGGACAAAGAACTTTTCCATACCCTCTTGGCCATGTGCCGCAAAATATCTAAAATTTGGGAGAATTCTGGTCTCAAAGATGGATCTTGCTGCCAACATCTCTCAAGCAATTCCCCAAGCTTTGGAGGAGTATGCCTCGGAATTGTAGGCCTCAGACCCTGAAATTCATATCACCAAATCTCTATATTAATTAAAGACCATTCTGTCTTCCACTAGTCTGCAAGGCCCAGTAAACAACTTCAGTTTTTATTTATTTTTTAAAATTCTCTCAAAAATAAGAAATACCCTACTCTTCACACACGCAGTCTATACCAGCAGGTTCTTTGTGCAGATGTGATTTGCTCGGCATACTCATTTATTCTTTGTAGGCATGGAGATTAGGTAGTTGTGTCACCCGCTCAGTGGTCAAAGGCTCAGGGGCTAGAAAAATTATATTGTTGGTGAAAAAGAGGATAATGATGAACTAAAATACTTGAACCAAAAGGGGAATATTAACAAGACCTAGAAACAAAGACCTAGAAACAAAGAAAGAAACAGAATATCTTGTTGGGGTAGACGAATATTAACAAGATTTTATTTACAATATCAAAACATTTAATGGAGGAATACCATCTGAACCACACCAACTGCTGCTTGTAATGGCGTAAAGTGCTCATACAGGAGCTGGCATTTCAGTCAGAAAACAAGATGATAGATATGAAGTCTGTGCAACCAAATTTTTTTTGAAGATATAGCAAAAGCAATTTTCTGAAGAGAGTTATGTTTTCTTCACCGGCACTCATTATCACTACCAACAAAGTGGCACATTACCTTTCCTGTAAGCAACTCCCACCGTAGAACTCCAAAGCTGAAAACATCAACTTTGTGATCATATGGTTTATGTTCGATAACTTTCATGCATCAACACCAAACAAAAAAACATGTCAAACGATTGGGGAAGCTACCAAAGCCACAAGATCAACATCATTTAAGCCATGCGACAGTGAGTAAACAACAAACCCATAAGAGGGTTGACAAATTCATGTATCAACTTTCAACAGTATAAAAGCTATATAGAGATTTGACACAACATAACTATATCCCAGTTTTTATCTATTATATATGTCCCTCATAACTCAAGGCCCATGCCCTCCTTGGTGCACCCTTATGCGTATGCTAGTAATATCAAAAATTTGTTCCATCATTCATCTATTCAAACATTGTTTTGAAACAACTTCCCTAAAAGCCCTAGATTCATTTTTCATTTAAAAGTATTTCTTCCCATTTTCCTCCCTGTTTGACAATCGTTTTTGGTTTTTGTGCAATTAAAAAGATGATATCATCTAGCATACCATATTCCTTTTTGAATCGAAGAAATGGCAGAAGGAAAAAAGGGTGATGTACATAGTAAATTTACCTTTTTTTTTTCCCTTCTTCAGTATTTTGAAACTGAATAGTAGGGTATAAGAACTAGAAAATTATGCCTAGCTAGAAACTTAATATCCTTTGTTCAAATGAAATCAAGTAAAATGTTTAAAAATCATTGAATTCATATATAAAGAAACAGACCTCTCGAGCCATCCAAAACTATGTTCCAGTTTCAACAGTCACACCAGATTGAGAAAATCAGCAATCTTGACAACCTGGTAGACAATTTTTTTTTGAAATTTAGTAGATAAAAACTTAGATCAATCTTAAAGCCATGTTTACAGCCATGAAACAACCTAACAAAGCTCCCATCTAGAAGAAGCAATAAATCAAGGATAAGAATGCATACAGCTGCCCTCTCTAGTCTGGAAGCAGAAAGAAAAGGGAATATTAATCTAAAAGAAATACATAGGCTATTAAAAAATTTCATGACAATCAGTAGTGCCCTTTCATCCATTAATACCTTATAAGCTCTCATACCTGTTAATTACAATATTCGAGAAAACCATAAGTAGAGATCTGACTTCTGAGTCCTTATTAAACTGAAATTAACGCCTTCACATCCTATCATGCTACCTGCAATCATGTGCCGCATCAATTAGAGGTCACTAGTCAAAATTCTAAGTTGGGTAGTAGTTCCACATCATGGGTAATAGCCAAAATTGTTAATCGAAAAGCAATTCACAGTTAAATTGGTCATTTGTACTTCAGAAAATGTAGTTGTCCTTTAATTTAAACTAACTAGTCAAATAGGTTAAAAAATTGTTTTGGCATGATTGTATTTAACTATGTCATCATCAACCCATCATCAGGCTATAATGGTTATGAAGCAGAGGACCTGCATGCATCAATATCTCTAGACTAAGACAGTGATCAGCGACTAAGCCTTGACCTTAGGTAACTCCAGGGGAGGTAAGAAGTAGTCCTTAATATACAATAACAACAAAAAACATACAGATCTAAAGGGAAATAACCTAAAAATGAAAATCTCTTATTCCATTTCCATCCATCAAAAGATTGGCAGCTTTCGAGTCCTGATGGATTATATTATTGTCGTGCTCATACATGCTTTCACCAGATATGTACTCTAATAATTTACCAATTATGTTTTTTTAATCAAAATTCTATAACCAATGAATGTAAATCAGAGCACCACAATACATATGCCATAAAAGATTAAAATTACCCATAACATTATACAGGCTTGGAGATATTGTACATGCCCCGAGGAATTGGATAACATTCTTGTGCTGGATATTCCTGAACGTAGCCAATGAATAACAACTTTTCTTTTTATAAAAATCTCCATAAACATTGTCTAAGCATATTAAAAGTAAATGACATTTTACAAAGGCTTATAGTCTAATGCTTGTGTTCCTTATTAATTTGAAATTATATTACTTAAGAAATAATTTTGCGCGTGTGTGTGGAATGGTATGCAGCCAATAGGTCTCGAAGCCCTGCCCTTCTGCTTCGAGACTCTGTATTACACACGCACAAAAACACCCCAAATTGGATTTTATAATATGGAGTTACATATACAGAAAGAAACCCAGAAAAGTGAATGAATGAAAGAAGATGAAATTTTGAGTAATACTACTGATTTACCAAAAATGGAGATACTTAGCCAAAGGACTTTAACAAGTATGCATAAGAGAGAGTCAGAGGTTTATAATATTGCTAATTAATCGAAGAGAGAGAGAGAGAGAGAGAGAGAGAGAGTTGTGTGTATGTAATTGTAAAAGTACCTGGAGCTTGAGGAACCCAGGCCTTTTGTGCTCGCCCTTGGACATGTTAATGGAGATAAGCTGGAACTCGACATTTTCCTCATAGAGGCAGGCTAAGACCCTGGACATGGGTGGACCGTACACTTTTACAGTTTACTGGAGTCACCGTTGGAGGAATGGGAAGTTCAGTAGCTTTGGGGGGTTCAGTAGCTCATGGGTCCAACTCTACTATGGGCAATGGTCCCCTGCAGTCTTGTATGGGCCGAAATGACAAAGAAGTTTGATTCTGGGCCATCTGAGTTCTTTTTGATAATATGCTCTCTTCAATATAGTTCCAAGTCGGTTTGAAGCTAAACATTTTTTTTTAATTTTTTTTTATTAAGGTTCATACTAACTAATGTCTTTAGAGTATTAGTTAAAAATCTATTTTAGGAAAAATTTTAATACCACTTTTATGGAAAATGAAAAAATTTGTCAAAACATTAATTGCTTTATTTACTTTTTTCATAAAAACTTTCTTTAAATGGATTATTAACTAATGCCCTAAGGACATTCGTTAGCATTTCTCTTTTATTAAACAAACAAACTACGAACATTTTTCCTTCACTCCTTCAAATTAAAGAAGGGAAAACTTATTACAACATACATAAGACCTATTTACAAAAACAAACTTAGTAGGAGAATGAGCAACACTATTTAGTATTTACATCTCTTTTAATCCCAACTAAAATGCTCATAAGTCAAAACAACGGCTAAGATTTACAGTTCTACCATGGACTATCTAAGGTCACTAGAAGAACCTTCTAGTTCTATGATCTGATGGGAGCAAAATTAAGGGTGTGCTATTACATTTTTCTCAATCATGAAAATATATCCCACATGTGGATCCAATAGATATGACCCATATTTATGTGAAAGGAATGCATAATACACCGATGTAAAGAATAATTTCTTCAATTCTTGGGCTCAAGATTTCTAAAACCAATTGTGCTAAGGTTTCTATACAATTAATGCAGGGCAAAAGTTTGTTACTTGCTGTAATTGAAACCAACTATGCTAAGGTTTCAATTTGTGGTGCTATTTCTTGTTATACATATGTAATTTCACCGCTAAAGGGGGTGTTTGATTCGCTGTGATGTACATATGACATTAAAGTTTTTGGTTTATATTATTTTTTCTAACATTACCATAATCTAAAATTACAAAATATATAACATTACTTTAATCTCATTATATTTCTAAACAATGTAATGCTATATTTTTGTATTGAGATTATATCAATGTAAAATTACAATAACGTAATATTACGGTGTAATGCAACATCACTGCAAACCAAACTCCTTTAAGTGTGCTCACTCTTTTTTTTTAGTTAACTGAAATGTTGTAAAAGACCAGCCAGAGGACGAATTATTGCCTCTGCCAAAATACAAAGCCACATGCAACCGGGAACTTTTAGCTAGTTTCCGTGCGCTTGATGGGGGCTACCATGTTTGAAATTTAGTACACTGTGACAATGCAACAAACTTGAAATGTATTTCATTTCTATTTTATCAGGGAGATAAGAGTTTATCTTGAGTCATCATAAATCCTTTCCTAAATCCAACAATTCTTATGGGGAACCCTTGCCAATTCCTTCATAGGCCGAAAAGGAATTGGTGCTGCGTGCCAATGCTCATTCTAGGAGTTGGTCTCAGTATATTTGTCCTACACAATTAGCTAGCAAAAGTTTTCCAAGTTGAAGGAAGCCTGTCTGATATCAGAGGGGGCAAGTTCGCACATTCACATCAAGAGGCAGTAGGCGGTATTCAATATCGAGCTCCTTGAAAACTTTGATCATCTCTTCAAGCAGGAGGTCTCTCCTAATCCATCTCTCCTTTATGTCCTGATAATTCATTTTGTGTGTAAGCCACACTGACATCATCAGTTTGTTCATGTCTATAACGTCCCTCATTATCACCATTGGACCTGGCTGCCAGTGCTCATTCTTGCTTTCAACATACCTGCAATTTCAACAGCGATGAGGCCCTCAACAACAAAAAATTATTTAAAGAGGAATTTAATTTTTTGGTGGCAAAACATATGGATTAACAACAATATGCAGGTCCTATCATCAATTCATAGCTCCTGATACACCTGAATGGCCATGTCAAGTAATGCAGAGTCACCCATTACATGGCCTTCTAAGTTATCATTCCAATTAGATAATTTAACATGTCTACAACAATCAGAGCACTGAGGGGTTGGTTTTGAGAAATAAATTTATTAAGAATTTAAAACAAAGCAGATTATCTCAGGTTGGGTGTTGGCCCAAGTATGTCTATTGACTCTCACTAGTGATTGAGAACTGCATGTGTAAGCTTTTGAATGGAGAAAAACCGTATGCAACTTTACAGAAGAAATTATATCTCAATCCAAATACTAGAATGAATATGAAGTTCTATAATTTTACAGTCCATAAAAAGTGGAAAGGCATATGGGCTAGTCCATGCTCATGGAAAGAGAAAAGTGATGCACTAACGATAGTGTTGCGGTTAATGGTACCACTAATACTGTGCGTGATTCTAAATGTGTAATAGAGTCTATATCTCTAGGAATTGAGTTGTACTAGGGAAAAATTAACAATAATAAGGAAGAAAGAAGATGCATGACCATTCATACCTTGTTATTCTTTCTTTCATGCTGGTGACCTTTTCCATTGGGGTGGAGATGTTAATACAGAAATCAATTGCATCTCCCATGTCTGGACTACGATGATAGTTACCAATGGGCTTAGTAGCTAGAATACAGTTAGGGTATATGATCTTTTGGTTATCATATCTCAAAAAAACTGTAGTTAGTATGTTCATCTCGTCAACTACCATCTGAAACCCAAAGAAATATAAGTTACAACACTAATGAAAGATGAGAAACTGGCTTGTGTTTTCATTTATTTTCTATGAAACATAAATTAGAACACAAATGAAATATAAATGCTCATATGAGAGTGCATAATAAACATCTTTTTAAGCCTCCTTTCTTACCTGGACTCCGTCCACTTCACAACGATCACCAACATCAAACGGATGCATTACAAATAAGAAGATGATTGCTTCAAATACTGTTCTGCAGGTATTCCCAAACATAAACACCACCAAAAGAAGCTGTGAACTTATAAACACGAGGAAGTGGGTAATTGGAACTCCGAGTATAATCAGCCATAATATCAATGTAATGATAGCTACAACAATGTTCAACAAAGTATGGAGTTCGTCCACAGCAGTTTTTGTATCAGTGAGAGACAATGCTAGTGCCTTTCTCTCTCTAAATGCTTTAACCTAAAACAAAAGTGAAGTTAACTTTATGTCATTGTTTCATAGAAAATAAATGAGAGCAAAATTCAGTTTCTTTTCTTTCTCCACTAGGAAATGTCCATCAAATAAATCAGAACAAAAAGAGCATATTTTACATTGACATAAAGAGTCATACCACCCAGTCCCTAAAGAAGGACTTGCTGAATCCCTTATTCTCAGCTGCTACTCCAAACAGATGCATTGTCTTCAAAGCTTCTTCTTTACTCATAAAGTGCATCACGTCCTCGAGGTAAATGTATCTTACATAGAGGTTTGCATTGCACAACGATCAGGACAGAAGGGGACATCAATATTTCAAAAGCAAATAATAAGACAAGAACTACTTCATGAATGCTAGGAACAATTTTCACAATTTTTCTTCCAACTTGTTAAAGTGGCAAGTTATGATTGGTGTTTCATCACTTTTACATTAGTCCATCATTAACGTCACTTCTATTATATATCAATCACAATAAGTTACATCGACGTTGTGGAAAATGTTGTGAAAAGATTTGTGTCTCACGGACTTGCTGATAGAAAAAAGAGAGGAAAAGCACTAGTATTTTATACCCTATTTTGTCATCTGATGGAAGAAAAGAAACGGTGAAAGAATGTAAGAACTTACTCCGACCCTGGCTTTGCCACATTCTGAAATATCCTCTTGGCTGCCTCTTTTGCCTGGCATTCACTTCTAATTTGCAGCAAAGCTTCATCCTCAGTTTTTGACTCCAGTAACTGCTCATCCAGAGTGGATAAATCCCCATGCTGGATAATATTAACCAACCTCCTCATATTCCACGCTGATACATTCTTCTGATTCAGCTTATGTAGTTGATCAACAGAGATCTCCTCATTTTCCCTTTTAGACCTTTTCCTCAAAAATCTAGAATTCTTCCCAACCTTGGGACTTTTTTCTAGTCTACCACTTCCTATCACCCTCCTACTCCTGGAAGGCAGAGTTTCCCCAGGGTCACCAGGCAAAGTAACCCCAGCTTTCTCTGGCTCTCGAATCTCAGCCATAGCTTCCTCTTCTTGAGTGTCATGCCGTTTAAACAATGGTGGACTAGAGAGCGTTTTGATCACGTACTGATTGAACAAAGCCTCCTGGATTCGTTCAAAGAATGTGTTTACATGAAATTTTGAAGCCAGGACCTTAACAAGCAGAGTTTTCAGGAGCCATATTACAGTACCCACAAGAAAACAAACAAGAACCTTATTTACATAAGGCAAAATCTTGCTCTTTGTCATCCTTGTAACCTTTTCATGGAAAATACTATGCCATACAAGCAAGACCAAACCCAACCAGAGGCAATTCTGAACAGATCTCCTCAGCCCATAAACAAAATATAATACCCGTTTTCGCAAAAGATAATTGCGTTCTATATAGAACACAACCAATCGAATTCCCCAACCTGAGACTAAACGTCCACAGATTAATGCTAAAACCATTATTTCCCACTTCCATAATGGAAGATCACACACTATGTGCCTCTTTATAAATGGGAACCAAAGGCTACAAACTAAGGCTGCAATAATCAAAATGAGACTCACAAATTGAAGCATTGTCAGTGTGCTGAATTTTATTCTCTTATATTCTTGAGGGATGTCTTCAGTATCGTCGTCGTCCTCATAATCTTGATCTTTCTCAGGCATTCTTCCAGAGTTTACTGAACTTTGACACGGTTCCTCTGGCGGGTCTATCAGCCTAGACTTGGTGATGCTCATCACTGGCTTCCACGAGCCTTGCTGAAATGAAACATTTGAACTACACTTTACAACCTCTGCTCCACCTGAATTCAGGTACCCTTGGTGGTTTTCTTGGTCAGACAACGCTTTATTTCTTCGTCGTACGGATTCACTTCTTCCCTGAAAGTTATTGCTGCTTGGACTTCCGTTAATCTTTTTGCTATTATCATTAATATCATCAAGCTGGATTACTACTTCTTCTTCTCTTTGACTTCGAGCCATCTGATAGTAGTTTCTTTGTAGTTACTCTTTGTGGAAATGGTGGTGCTGTTATTGTGTAGCAGAAGAAAAGCTTGGTTTCAAGGGCTTTATGATAGGTTCCATAAAAGCACCAAAGGCAACACTCCAGATACAATTGTTCATGAAAAGCACTTTTTTTTTTGGTGATTCTACAGGGGCTTAAAGCAAAAAGCAAGCCCACTAATGGCTCATCAAGACCGAAGAATCTCAACTATAGGTGACTAGCTTGAAATTGTATGGAGGGAAGTAACTAGCTTGAGATGCTCTGCAAAGTTGCTCAGTCTATATACGAGTCTTACTCCATTTTCCTTGTCTTACACTTGCATGAAATGTAATGTAATCGTAGTCAACTGTTAAAGCACTCACTATCACAATAAAAGTCACTTCTACTAAATAGTATAGTTTCTTTCCTCTAATTATTCTTCACAACCAAATACAGAAGGTTTATACTTATTTTTCATTCTCCATTCTCCAATTTTTCCATTATCTTTTATCATACACGTGTTGAAAAAACTAACCCTATGTTTCCATATATTTTGTTTTCTACCCATCCTGACAAATGGAATCTAAGTACCAAGTATCATTTGCGTTTTGTTGCTTGAGTACTTCGCCCTACCCCAAAGGGGGGAGAAAGGTAGGTACAATGCCTAATTGCCTACCAGAATAAGAGATCTAATTGTAACATTGAAATTTTATTAGATGCTTCTAGGATACCACTGACGGCAAGGCTAATATGTGTTTCCTGATTTTGATTTTTGTTTAGACAATAATTTATGGAAAAATGCCTCCATCTAAAAAAAATAGAAAAAAAGAAAAAGAAAAATGCTTTACTTATACACTGAGGTGATAAGTGATTCGTTGCTGTCACGTGCATAGAGTAGAACTAGAATCACTATGAAGGGGATATCCTGGCACATCGAAAATCATCTCGAACAGTGCTTATTGGCAAGGAAGTTGAATGTGGATTAGTTGGATTCTTCTTTCAAATTGGGTCCTCATGTTTAAACACCTCCAGCCTTCATGTTTAAACGTCGAGAAAATTTGAGCCTTTTCAATTCTAGATCACCACAGTCCAAAGTCACTCAGGAAAAGAAAGAAAAAACATCTACTGAAAGAAATGTTTGGATTATTACTAAATTCAGTAACTGTTCAGGCAATATCTAGTCATTAGTAGATTAACAAAAGAAAGTTCCAAATGGAGAAAAAAATAAAGTGAAAGGAACTTAGCAAAACAAGATTATTACATCATTACATGTGTTATAAACAGCCTTCTCACTTGCCAGTTGCACTTCAATCGACACTCTGTACAAAAGCAGATACTCTTCTAGGTGATTTCCCCTTCTGCCGGTCCATTCTCTCTTCTGCAACCTGTTCCAAGATCATAGTTCATAAAAATCCAGAGTGGAAGAGAAAAAAGGACAAGGAACTTTTCCATTCCCTCTTGGCCATGTGCCGCAAATTTCTAAAATTTCTGATCTTAAAGATGGATCTTGCTGCCAACATCTCTCAAGCAATTCCCCAAGCTTCGGAATTGTAGGCCTCGGACCCTGATATTCATGTCACCAAATCTCTATATTAATTTAAGATCTTTCTGTCTTCCACTAGTCTGCAAGGCCAAGTTAACTACTTCGTCTTTTTTTCTTTTTCTTTTTTTAATTCTTTTTTAATCTCTCAAAAATAAGAAATACCCTACCCTTCAAACAAACAGTCTATATACCAGCAGGTTCTTGGACCAGATGTGATTTGCCCGGCATACTCATTCTTCAGAATGGACCAAAACCCTCTTTGTAGGCATGGAGGTTAGTTAGTTGTGTCACCTGCTCAATGGTCAAAGATTCAGGGGCTAGAACAAATTATATTGTTGGTGAAAAAGGGGATGACAATGAACTAAAATTCTCTCTTGAACCAAAAGGGGAAATCACACGCAGATAAAAACAGAGACCTAGAATGACAGAAACAGAAGATGTTGTTGGGGTAGAAGAAGATTAACAAGATTTTATTTACAATGTCAAAAAATTTAATAGAGGAATACCTTCTGAACCACACCAACTGCTGCTTGTAATGGGGTCTAGTGTTCATGCAAAACGGACTTTAAACAGTTTAGGGTGCAAAGTGTAATATGGTGTATAGTTTAGGGTGAAAACGTGTAATTTTTCCTAATTTTTTAGAAGACATAGCAAATTAATTATCTGAAGAGAGTCCTATTTTCTTCACCAGCACTCATTATAACTACCAACAAAGTGGCACATTACCTTTCCTGTAAGAAACTCCCACACTAGAACTCCAAAGCTGAAAACATCCACTTTGTGTTTGATAACCTTCCATGCATCAACAACAAACAAACAAACATGTCAAACAGTTAGGGAAGCTACCAAAGCCACAAGATCAACAACATCATTTAAGCCATGCGACAGTGAGTAAACAAACAAACCCATATGAGGGTTGACAAATTTATGTCTCAACTTTCAACATTATAAAAGCTATAAAGAAATTTGACACAACAAATGTATATCCTAGTTTTTATCTATTATTAGTCGCATACCTGCGCGTTACGAGTGATAATTTATTTAGGATGATCTTATTAAATATTTTATAATACTATAAATTTAGTTATTAACCATTGGTTTTTCATTAGTTTTTAAGTTAATAAAAACCTTAAATACACCTCTTTTTTATTTTTTTATTTTTTTTTATTTTTATTTTTTACCTTTACACATACACATATAGTGAATCTTTACACATACCTTTAAGAAAACTCTATATATTTCATTTTTTTGGATGCGTAAAATTATAGACTACGACTCCATAATGATAGTGGCTGATTAATTTTATATTAATTTTTTTAGTGATCTTATTTGTAACGCTTCTTACCATTATCATATATTTACTAACTGATGATTTGCATAACAAAGAAGATAAATGAGAGGTAGCATTGATCATTATATTTTCGAAAGTAATAGTGTATAAATATATATATATATATATATATATATATATATTATAAATAAGGTTAAATGAAATGTCAAAAAATGGATTTCTAAATTTTCTAACTTTATTTCTTATGTAATTTCTACTACTATCAGAGAACATCTCTTTTTTAGTTATGATTAATATGGTTTCCATAGTTAGAGTTTGATTAGTTTTAAATTTAAATTTAGTACTATGATTGTATTTAATTGTTGATTGTTGATTTAATTTTTTAACTGAATTTAACGGTTTATGTTATTATACTGTAAAGTTTTTAAAGTTTTCCACACGGTAATCTCTATTTTATTTTTTATTTCTCCTTACAACCTCTTTGTTTTCCAATTAACAATTACTCATTGACGTTTGATTTTTTTCTTTATCTACTCTTTATTACTTTGTATTGGTTTTTTTTTTTTTTCTATACCATCTCTCTCTCTCTCTCTCCATTGGCAACCTATTGTTTTCCAAAATTTGATGATGATTCTATGAAATTAAATATGCATCATTAGTTTTTTATTTATTTTAAATTTAGTGTTTCTAACTTGATTTGTTTTGTATTTCATTCTTCCTTTGATGCATTGGGTGTGAGAATGAGTGTTTACCTAGCATTACTCCATTTAATGTGGACAATTTTATTTATTTAATTTAGGCAAAATATTATATTTTAAATTTTTTTAAAATAAAAAAGGAGTGGAAATATAAATAATTTAATGATATATATGGGGGATGAGGCTGAATTTAATTGTTAAATAAAATGATATGAGAAAAAAAATAAAAATAAAATACATAACAATAAACACTAACTTAGCCAAATAATTCTATGTAATATAATAATAGTACATTCTTATATACTATTTTTAATTATTTATACTGCAATATGATAATATTTAACAATCAAAGTCATAAAAAAAAAAACTTAAAACACAAAACTAAATCCCATCAACCAAAATAGAGTTCTAAAGAATACAAAACTTTATCGAGCTAAAATAGAGATGCAAGAAAAATAAATTAAAAATCAACCAAAAAATTGAGGGAGAAAGAGTGGGAAATAACCACTTTTTTGTGAGAGAAAATTATGTAAAGAATGGAAGAGTGAATGATAAATTTATACTAAGAGGATGATAATAAAAAGAAACAAAATAAAGGAAGATAAAAGGAAAGAGGAAGAGTGATATCAAGGAAGAATGTTTGGGGAGATGAAGAGGTAAAGAGAAGGAGAAAGGTTGGAAAAAGTGTAAATGTTAAAAAAAAAAAAAGAGTACAATTTTCTTTTATTTGAATTTAAGTAAAATATTACATTTTTTATTTTTTAAAACAAAAAGAGAGAGAAAATATAAATAATTTAATGATAAGGAGGATGTGGTTGAATTTAAATATTGAGTAAAATAGAAGAGAAGAAAAAAAAAAGAAAAATTAAAAGATATAACAATAAACACTAAATTATCCAAATTATGCTATGTAATGGAATACTATTTTATTTTATCTATTGTCTTGAATTTTTTATAATGTAATCGGATAAAATTTAACAATCAAAGAGCAAAATAATAATAATAATAATAATAATAATAATAATAATAATAATAATAATAATAATAATAACTTAACACTAAATCGTATCAACCTAAATTAGAGTTCTTAAAAACACAAAAATTTATCAACCTAAAGCGGAGATCCAGTAAAAAATAAAAATCCACCAAAACATTGAGAGAGAGAGAGAGAGAGAGAGAGAGAGAGAGAGAGAGAGAGAACCTTTTTGTGAGAGAAAACTATGCAAAGAATGGAAAAGAGTGACAAATTTATAGTAAGAAGGTAGGGATAAGAAGAGACAAATAAAAGAATATGAAGGGAAATATGAATAGCAATATTAAATTCTACAAGAAAAATATCTATTAGTGACCAAGAATTTTTGATGGATCCAAAAAGCCCTCTCAAAAAATCTTATTTGTGATGGCAAAATAAAGCCCTCGCAAATACTTGGTAAAATGTGAAATATTTGTGACCAACAAGAAAAGTTGTCGCTTTCACCCATAAGTCTATTTTCTATATCCAATTAATATGAAATCTCAGCTGAAATATTACTTTTACCTCCTTGTTCTTCTGATTTTTCCTGGATGTTGGTGCTATACTGCAGTCAATTCATTCTATCTTGTGTTGCTCCTTGGAGCTCAATATCCTTACATCTCACCTGCATGACATTTTTGCATCTAACATATAATGTTCTCTCTACATGTACATTAACTTCAAGTACCATGCTTTGAAATGAGTTAAATGATTGAATTATATATAGACTTTTTGTACTTTGTGATGAGTCATGACTTGAGCTTTACGTTAATGGTTTGGAATTAATCACATGGGATCCTTGTGTTCACCATCATGAACACCTTGTATTGGTTTTCATTTGTTTTCAATTTGATTTAATAATTTTCTTATTACCTATCAAAAAAAATTAATCACATGAGGCCTGCTCTACTGTTCTGCTTCAAAGGATCAGTTCTTCTAAAACTTTTCTCGGTTTAGCACTTGTTTTGTGATACGTTTATGTATCCTTAATAACTATTTTATAATGAATTTACATGCAAAAAATGCTTTATATTCTTGAAAATAGTGGTGGTTAGTAGTAATTGATGAAAGAAATTCTACTCTCTGTAACTTGATATAAATTTATATATATATATATATATATATATATATATATATATATATATAGACACACATTTCTTTTTGAAGATGTACACTATTCAGTGAAGTTCCTTAAAGCATGCTTACAAAGAACTTCCACTTCTTCTTTTTTCTTTTCTTTTTATTAATTTATTTTATTTTAATCATTGCAGGAATTCTTAAAAATAGTAGCTTAACTGGCTGAAGAAGGGAAGGTACAGTGGCATTATCTCTGGACAATTTAAAACAAATACCTGCCGCTATTTTTAGTAAATTCATTAGTATTAAAATTGGGCTTAGGTGGATATGCGGAGCATTGTCAACCCAAATTAGATCTCATGAAATGGCTCTAATTCATGTTTATATTGTTCACCTTCTTCTGCCTTCTCTTCCTGTCTTCACTTGCCTGAATTTTTTTTTTTTTTTGGGATAAGTAATGAAAAAATGTTAAAAATGCAAAAAGAGTGTCACCTAAGTGACACTATTTTTTGGGGTTGAGAAGTCAGACATAATTGGCTTGTAATATTTTTTTTTGGGTTTGTAACTTTCTTGAAACACATGGGAATTCATCCAATGTCTGTATTTGACATGGCACTGTACACTTTACCAAAGTGCACATATTCTAAAAATGTATATGTTTATTAATCTTTGGTTATAGACCAATACATAGGCTATGTTAAAGTCACTAAATTTGTCCTCTTGAATACCCCCTTCCCCTATACTGTTTATAGGTGGCATTGAGGAACATAAGAAGAGATGCTTTAAAAGCCTGCGAAAAACTTGAGAAGGTTTGAATCCCTTAATCCCCTGCCCTGCTTTTTTCACACTCTCCAGTAATTGCTTTTTTGAGTCCAACCCCCACTCTCTTCTTTAAAAGTCCTTTGCTTTGGTTTACTTTTCATGCAGGAGAAAAAGCTCTCTGAAGACATTGTGAAGGACTTGTCAAGTGATTTGCAGGTAACTTGATACTTTTGAAACTTCACAAACATGGGATCAACTGTATGGAGCTTCCCCTCATTCAGCATACACAGGGACCTGATCTAGATAGGCTTTCTTTTGTATTAAATAGTAAGATCACATGCTTTTTTGTTTTTTAAGTTTTTTGTGTGTTTTTTTATGTTATTAAATATGGGGTAATTGAAAAATGTTAAATTGGAACTGCTATAAAGTTTTGGAACAGTTTTGGTGAATTATTGTAGGACTAATGTTGTATAGGTTTTTTTTCACCTTTTAGTTGTTCATAGCTTGTTGAGAAAATAAGAAGGGTTTACATTTTGCGTTGTGTACTTGTATAGTCTTGTCCCATTAGCATGTTTATATTTGTGCTTGGGGTGTCTAGCTTGGCTATTGCCTGATTTTTACTTTCTTTTTGTTTGCGTAGGCATCATTGAAGACTGAATGGGAGAAGAAGAAGGAGATGTATTTCCCCATTAGGAAGTATGCTATCAAGGTGTAGGGTGTAGGGCCTTTAGTTTATGTGATCTTGCTACCTTGCGACCATAAATCCATTTGGTTTGCAAATTTTGCCATTTGTTTACTTAATCTTAATTTCATATTGGTGGGACTTGATCGATTGTTTAACTACTTTGGAACTTTGATTATGGTATTAGCTTGGAACTTTGATGATGGTTATAAACAATGTTATGTATTTTATAAGATATTTCTATGTCAATATAATGTTAGTTTGGAGACATTTGTGGTGTTATCTAGTTACATTTGTGGTAATATCTTAGTGGAGCTAAAATTATTATAGGTTATTTGTAATAAAAATGTGGTTTTAGAACCCAAGAGGGAAAAAAAAAAAAAAACCCTATAGCGGTGCCCGTTGCTGAAGGACTAAAATTATGAAATAACTGAAGACCGATAGTGGCGTTTATAGCCCGCTGCAATAGCCCTTGTCGCAATAGGCCAAATAGACCTTTAGCGGCGATTTTGACCTGCAGCAATTGTCCAGTTTTGTAGTGTAATGTCCTCACTATTATTCCTAACTAATTGCGAGGGGTTAAAAGCCCTCATAAATAAATTTTAGCGACGGCATTATTTGTCTCTAAAAAGTAGGTCGTTAATTTGAAATTCGCAAATAACTATTTGCGAGGGTATAAAGGTCCTCACAAATAGTTGTTAACGACGACTACTCGCCCTCGCTAAATATAAGTCGTCGACTTTTCTCGTTGTTTGGTAATATATTTGCGAAGAAGAATTTGTTCAGTAACGACAATAAATTGCCCTCATAAATTATCTATTTGCGAAGGCATGGTCGCAAAATCTCTTTTAGCAACAAGAGCAAATACGACGGCCTTCGAGGGTCACATGCTCTCGCTAATAGTTTTTTGTGACAATATTTGAATTTTTGCGAGGGCATTTTACTCTCGCTAGTAGACTATTTTTTTGTAGTGAAAGTAGAAGAGTGGGGAGATAAAAAGGTAAGGAAAGAATAAATGTTGAAGAAAGTGTAAATATTAAAAAAAAAGAAAAGTGAATGTAAAAAAAATTATAGGAAAATTGGAAATAAAAAAGAAATATATATAGATGTTAAAACCGACAAAGATGAATATGTAAAGTTAATAATCTATTTATATTTTTTTGGTAAAAAATAAGAATAAATAATAATTATGTGGCGAATGACGTGGCAATGAGGTGATGCAATAGGAGCTCAGCAGGAATAAATGCCATGCTTCAGCTTTTAGTAATACTAGTAAGTTACCTGTGCGATGCATAAATAATGTTGTAATATTTTATGTAAGATGGTTTTGGAGAATGCTGTATAAGTATTATAGCATAATTGTTATAAAACTTTATTTGTAATTAGCTCATCATAAAAAGCAATAATTATAAATTGTATACATATATCCATTATAATTATTCAATTGAAGTGATGAGAAATAAAAAATAAAAATAAAAACTTTGGAGGAATATTATAGAGTAAAAGTTGATATAAAATTTATATTTATATTTTTCCTTAATTCTAAAACAAAATACATATTCTAAACACCCACAATGAATTACATCATTTACAAAACCCATAATTAATCCACAACTTCTGACCTTAACATCAAAATAGTAATTGTTGTTGTCACTCAATATAAAATGCAAACCCCCCTTCCTTGGTTGTAGCCAACTCATATGGGGTAGGATTAGATAAAACAACAATGTTAGGGCTTGAAAGATTGAAGGTAAATAATTAATATCGTTTTGGTTTGTATATTTGACATAGGATGATATGAAGGGTTATGGGTAAAATTATATATAAAGAAATAGAAGTGCAAGAGGTGAAAATGGTGAATTAAAATGTAAAAAGGTTTGTGGTATGTGTGAGGGATGAAAAGTCTTGAAACATTGAACCAAAGTATACAAAAAATATTTATTATTTAATTAGAAAAGTCTTGAAACATTGAACCAAATGAAATAAAAAATCTATATTTAATTTGTTTTTATCTTGAGAATATTTCAATTCTCATTGCATAAAATGTGTCACTTGATAGAAGCTCATACTTTTCCACATGAGGTCTCTGCTTTTATATATATATATATATATATATATATATATATATATATATATATATATATTGACATTGATGATTATAGAAGCCAATTTCTAAATTCCCTCCCGTTATGCTATGTGGCATATCAAATGTCTCCGTTCAAGGTCAAGTAACATAAGAATTCGTACGCAGCAATGTTTAAAACAAACACCGCGTGACATTGCCTAACCCATTTCCAATTCTTTAATGACTTATAACTCATCCAATTGAAAACACTTCCACCTCCTCCCACCTTTGTACTATTCCCTCCAGGAACAAAGGTTTCATTCTTAATTTCTGCTCTTACATTGTGTATGCATTATTCTTTCCATATCATTCAGTATTGTTTAAATTCCATCTTTCTAATTAATTTCTGAATTTTAATTTCCTTTTTTCTTCTATCTCTCTCTCTCTCTCTCTCTCTCTCTCTCTCTCTCTCTCTCTCTCTCTCTCTCTCTCTCTCTCTCTTTTCAATCGCAAAATACCATATTTTTGTGCCAGATAAAGCCATTGGGTCTTTTGCAATAAGAGTTATTGAATCAAAGTGAAAGATTCGGCTACCGGCTATCCTAATTTTCCATTAATTTTTACAATCTTTTGGGTTATCTTTTGTTGATTTTTGTATTTTGGTTAGAGTTTGTTTTTGTTCCGCATATTTTTGTTCAATTTTTTTCCCAAGAATTTGGATTAATTTATATCTTTGAACTCTAGGCTTTGAAACAGTTTTATAAATTGAACAGTTTAAAGACTAAAATAAAGCTTAGATTGCACTAAAAAAGTTATTCATCAAAAAACAAAGTAACTTGATTAAAGACCTACTCTCTTAAATCTCATTACTTCTTTAGGTTTTCACAATTTTTTGAATTGCTTATGTGGTGCCCACACCACTTAGGACCTTAACTTAACCATAGGTGACCTTAATGTAAGGCTAAAAGAATTTATGGTTGGGATTTAATTTATCACTAGTTGTGAACCTGTGCGTTGCGCATGATAATTATTTTTATGGTGGTTTTATTAGATTTTTTTATACAATTTAAACTAATTTAATAAAGAGTAATGTATTTTGTAATTATATTTTTATTTATTATAAGAATACTCATAAATGTAATGTAGGAAAAATAATAAATCATAAATTTAATAATTTTTGTTGTACTAAAATGAAAAAAATACAATTTTTCTTAGAAATTCAAAAGGCAAGTTAACGAAAATATTTATTTTTTAATAAAATTTATTTATAACATTTTGTGAATATTAAAAAGAATATAAAATTTGAAAATTATTCTTTTAGTTTTAATCAAACTTTTTCAAACTTATTTTTTCTGCCCACAATCCAAAACACTGAAAAAAGTAACTAAAAAATTTAATAAAACTTAACTATGATTAATTGGACCAATTAGGAAAACAATTTTTTGTTTATAATCTACTAAGGTTATTTTCTTTGTAGAAATTGTAATTTCGTACACCCAAAACAGATTATCAAATAAACAATTATTAGTAAAATCTAAGAATTAAATTTCTATATATGCATTGTTATAATAATAATAATAATAATAATAATAATAATAATAATAATAATAATAATAATAATAATAATAATAATAATAATAATAATAATAATAAAAGTAAAATTGCGAAAGATAAAATTTGTTTCTCATCCAATAATTTTTATTTAGCCAACCTTTGCTTTTCTCTAAATAAATGACATTATAGAGTTCTTCTAATACAATTATTAAGAGTACTTTGTCCACCACAAATGCTTAAAAAATAAACAAAAATGATTAAAGTTTCATAGTTTAACATCTAAATTGAGCACTATAAAAATCATGCTATTAAATTACAATAACTACCAAATTACATTATACAAATCATGCTATATAGTAGAATAATATTATATTTTTATATGCTATATTTAATCATTTACAATAGGATAATATTTAACAATCAAAGAGAGAAAAAAAAAACACAACAATTAAAAAAAAAAACAAAACTGGATCGCATTAACCTAAAGTAGATTAAATAATATAAAAAATTATCAACCTAAAGCGAAGATGCAAGAAAAATAAAAATCCACCCAAAAAATGAGAGAGAGAGAGAGAGAGAGAGAGAGAGAGAGAGAGAGAGAACCTTTTTTTTAAAGGGAAAACTATGCATAGAATGAAAGAGATAGTGACAAATTTATAGTAAGAGGGTGTGAAATAAAAGAGACAAAAATAAAGAAAGATGAAGAATGATATTAATGAAAAGGGTAGTGGGGAGATGAGAAGGTGAGGGAAGAAGAAAGGTTGGAGAAGTAGTGGGGAGATGAAAAGGTAAGGGTGGGAGAAAGGTTGGAGAAGTGTAAATATGAAATAAAAATAATTATAAGAAAATGGAAAAAAAAAAGATAATGACGTGGACGCTGATGTGGCTCACCATGAGTGCAGCAACATTAAACGTTACGCTTCAGCTTTTAGTAAATTTAACATCTAAATTGAGCACTATAAAAATCATGCTATCAAATTACAATAACTACCAAATTAAATTATACAAATCATGCTATATAGTAGAATAATATTATATTTTTATATGCTATATTTAATCATTTATAACGCAATAGGATAATATTTAACAATTAAAGAGAGAGAAAAAAAAACACAACAATTAAAAAAAACAAAATTGGGTCGCATTAACCTAAAGTAGATTAAAGAATATAAAAAATTATCAACCTAAAGCGAAGATGCAAGAAAAATAAAAATCCACCGAAAAATTGAGAGAGAGAGAGAGAACCTTTTTTTTGTAAGGGAAAACTATGCATAGAATGAAAGAGATAGTGACAAAATTATAGTAAGAGGGTGTGAAATAGAAGAGACAAAAATAGAGAAAGATGAAGGGAAAGATGAAGAATGATATTAATGTAGAGAATAGTGGGGAGATGAGAAGGTGAGGGAAGAAGAAAGGTTGGAGAAGTAGCGGGGAGATGAAAAGGTAAGAGAGAGAGAAAAGTTGGAGAAGTGTAAATATGAAGTAAAAAAAAATTAAAAGGAAATGGAAAGAAAAAAGATAATGACGTGGATGCAGACGTGGCTCAACGTGAGCGCAACAATATTAAACCCTATGTTTTAGCTTTTAGTAATATATAGATGATATAGATATACATCCCTCATAACTCAAGATCCATGCCCTCCTTGATGCACCCTTAATTGTATGATAGTAGTATAAAAAATTTGTCCCATCATTCATCTATTCAAGCACTGTTTTGAAACTGCTTCCCTAAAAGCCCTAGATTCATTTTTCAGTTAAAAGTACTTTCCTCCCTATTTGACAATCTTTTTTGGTTTTTGTGCAATTAAAAAGATGATATCATCTAGCATTCCATGTTCCTATTTGCACTGAAGAAATGGTAGAAGGAAAAAAAAGGTGATGTACATGGTACATTCGCCTTCTTTTTTTATTTTTTCAAAATTTTGAAACTAAATAGTAGGGTATAAGAACTAGAAAATTATGCCTAGCTAGAAACTTAAATATCTTTTGCTCAATTGAAATCAAGTTAACTATTTAAAAAGCATTGAATTCATATATAAAGAAACAGACCTCTGGAGCAATCCAATGGTATGTTCCAGTTTTGGCAGTCATAACACCAGATTGAGCTTACATTTCTAGCAATGCCAAAATCAGCAATCTTGACAACTTGGTAGACAATTTTTTTGAAATTTAGTAGATAGAAACCTAGAGATCAATCTTAAAGCCATGTTTACAACCAAGAAACAACCTAACAAAGCTCCCATCCAGAAGAAGCAATAATTCAAGGACAAGAATGCATGCAGCTGCCCTCAAATTTGGAAGCAAAAAGAGAAGGGAATATTAATCTAAAAGAAATACATAGCTTGTCAAAAAATTTCATGACAATCACTGGTGCCTTTTTATCAACTTTCGTCCATTAATACCTAATAAGCTCTCATTCTTGTTAATTACATTATTGGAGAAAACCATAAGTAGAACTCTGCCTTCTGAGTCCCTATTAAACTGAAATTAATGCCTTCACATCCTATCATACTACCTACAATCATGTGCCACATCAATTAGGGTCACAAGTCAAAATTTTAAGTCGGAGAGCAGTTCTTCGTCGTGGGTACTAGCCAAAATTGTTAATCAAAAAACAATTCACAGTTAAATTGGTCATTTTTCTTCAGAAAATGTAGCTGTCTTTTAATTTGAGCAAACTAGTGAAATAGGTTAAAACATCATTTTGACATGATTGTTTTTAACTATGTCATCAGCAACCCATCATCAGGCTATGATGCTTATGAAGCAGAGGACCAGCAAGCATCAATATCTCCAAACTAAGACAGTGATCAGCGAGTAAGCCATGACTTTAGGAAACTCCAAGGGAGGTAAGAAGTAGTCCTCAATATACAATAACAACAAAAAACATACAGATCTAAAGGGCAATAACCTAAAAATGAAAATCTCTTATTCCATTTATGTCCATCAAAAGATTGGTAGCTTTCAGGTCCTGATGGATTATATCATTGTGGTACAAGTAGTTAATTCCCTTGGAAACATCAATGGCTACTAAGACTAAGGATGGGAGTTTGAAAAAACCCTTTTGTTTATGCAGAAAGTCATAACTGCTTCCACCAGACATGTACTCTAATAATTTACCAATTATGTATTTTTAATCAAAATTCTATAACTAATGAATATAAATCAGAGCACCACAATACATATGCCATAAAAAAAAAAAAAATACCCATGACAATACACATAGGCTTGGAGGTTTTGTACATGGCTTGATGAATTGGACAACATTCTTGTGCTAGATATTCCTAAGTGTAGGAAATGAATAACAGCTTTTCTTTTTATAAAAATCTCCCAAAATATTGGCTAAATGACAGTAATCACAGTATACAAAGGCATAACATAGTCTAATGCTTGCGTTCCTTAAGATTTTTTTTTTTTGGGGTGGATTGGTGAAAGCCAAATTTTGAAGCTCTGCCCTTTTGCTTTGAGACTCTGCATTACACACACAAAAACACCCCAAATTGTATTTTATAATATGGAGTTACATATACAGAAAGAAACCCAGAAAAGTGAATGAAGGAAAAATGATGAAATTGTGGGTAATTCTACTGATTTCCCAAAAATGGAGATGCTCTAGTCCCATCTTCAAATGCTGGTACTTAGCCAAAGGGGTGTAACAACCATGCATAAGAGAGAGTCATAGATTATATAATATAGCTAATTAATCGAAAAGACAGAGAGAATCGTGTGTATGTAATTATAAAAGTACCTGGAGCTTAAGGAACTCAGGCTTTTTTGTGCTCGCGCTTGGACATAAAACATTTTAATGGAGAAGAGCTGGAACTAGACATTTTTCTCATAGAGACAGGCTAAGACCCCTGGATACAGCTGTGGACATGGGTGGTCCGTACACCTTTACTTACCTACACAGCCCTAAACAACACTGCAAGTAACAGTATACTGCATCACGTAGTGCAATTTGCAATTTTATAATAAAAAATTTTCCCAAATCGCATTGCACTACACCCTCTATAATATATTATCAATAGTTTAATAACCTAGATTTAAAAAAAGAAAAATTAATAATCCTAGCAAATGTTGATTATGAAAGTTAGTTTAAAATAAAGAAAAACTAGTTTAATAATTTAAAACTTGACTTAAAACAAAGAGAAAAATTAGTTTTGAGCTAGGCAGGAAAATCCAAAAATCTGAAAAATATACCGACTTCAAATCACATATTATATACTGTACCGCACATGTGATCGCAAAAATGAGGTGCAGTGCGGTTATGGTTTTGGCACCACACTACACTTTGTGATGCGGTTATAATTTTTGCTAAACTTTACCATAAAGTGCTTTGTTAAAAATGATTCAAAATCGTACCGCACAGTGAATACCCTTTTTGCTGGAGTCGCCATTTGAAATGGGAATTTTTGTAGCTTTGGGGGTTTGGGTTTTGGGTTTGGACCAGAATGCGAAAGCAGAAAATTATTCGTATTGAAAGAATAATTTAAAGAGCAAACCTTTAAAGTAGGCCTCAGCTTAATAAAAATGATCCAGCGAGGCCCAAACTTTGATTAATTGCTTAGGCCTACACGCATAGCGCAAGAATTCAATCCTGGGTTCCCAATTCTCATAGTCTCTGTTCTACTGTGGGCTAGCCATTCTCATAGGTCCAACTCTACTATGAGCGTTGGTCCCATGTAGCCTTTGCATGTGCCAAAATGACAAGGAAGCTTAAATGCACATACACGGATGTAGGCAAATACTGCCAGACGAATAATTTTTGAAAAATTATAACATGATACAGCAGATTGGACACTATTACGATACAGATATGACACAAGTTCAACATTCTAAATAAAGTGGCTATACTTCATAGTAAGGAAATTTGGGTCTGGGCCATTGAATCTTTTTGATGATGCACTATTTTTTTATGACAAAGTTTAGCTCCAAAGCAATTTGGAGTTATTTTATTCAACCTATTACGTATCAAGTTATAAAACTATCTATATGTATTATTTAAACATAGCAAATGGATGATCTTTTCAATTCCTTCATAGTAGGTTGGAGGAACATAACTCCAAACCTGTTAGGAGCTAAACCACTAACATCTTTCCTCAACTCTAAATTAAAGACAAAGTTTGGCTACGAACTTAGTTGTAGCCATAGGCTACAATTCTCACCCAAAAAAAATATATATATATGGCTACATATCTTGAAATTTTAACTATTGGATTATATTTTCTTAACATATATGTCGAATTTCGTGCCAATTGGACAATATTTACTATTCGATATATAAACTTATTTTTCATGCATAATTTTAGATAAAAAAAAATACTTGAAATTTAAACATTTGATTGATAAAGTTATTGGTCTTTAATATTCTGAAAATTTTGCAAGCATGGGGATATAAGAATAAAATGTAATCTAATAGTAGGTTTTGTCAAAATTCACATCCAATAAAAAATTATTGAGTGCAGTTATAGTTTTAGGTTACAACTAAATTTGTTACCAAACTTTGTCATTATTTTAAGACTTTGTCCGTCTTCTTATATTTTCCATGCTTGCAAAATTTCCAGAAAATCAAAGATCAAAAGCTATGTCATTAGTCAAATATTTAAATTTCAAGTTTTTGAAATCTAAAATATTACATAAAAAATAAGTTTATGGATCGAATAGTAAATAATATCCAATTGACGCTAAATTTGATTGCATGCATGTAGGGGTGGCAATTCGAGTTCGCGTGTCGGGTTCGTGTCGTGTCAAGTCATGAGTATTCGACTACATAGGTCAATACTAACCCGACATGTTTATTAAACGGGTCAAGATTCCTCAACCCTAACACGAACCATTTATTAAATGGGTCAGTCGTGTCGACCTGTTTATCAGCTTTTATCAAAATGAAAAATAATAATTAATGAAAAAACAAACAAATAAATATTTTTAATATAAAATTCAGAACTAACGAGTAACTGCATCACAAAGAATCATTCAAAATTAAAATATATCACAATATCACAAATAATTAATCACAATATGTCAAAGAAAATAAATCACAACAACTAATAAGTTTATATACCAAGAGTTTGAAGGGTATATTGGCAAAATATCATTTAATTAAACGGGTCAGGCGGGTCAAACGGGTTCTATGTGTTCAACACTAACCCAACCCATTTATTAAACGGGTTAACCGTGTCAACCCGAATATGACACGAACCCGTTAAGCCTCAACCCATAACCTGCTAATTTCATGTCGTGTCGTGTCGGGTTCACGGGTCGTGTCAAATTTTGCCACCCCTACATGCATGTTAAAAATGTAAAGAATATGCAATCTAATAGTTATTTTTTAAAATATGTAGATTTTTTTTTTTGGTGGGAGTTATAACTATTAATTACAACCAAGTTTGTAACCAAACTTTGTCTTTAAATTAAAGAATGAAAAACTTATTACAACATACATAAGACCTATTTACAAAAACAAACTTAGTAGGAGAATGAACAACAATATTTACATCTCTTTCAACCTCAAGTATATGCTCATAAGTCAAAATAACGGCTAAGCTCTACAGCTCTGCCCTAGGCCATCTAAGGTCACCAGAAGCAGCTTCTAATTCTATGATGGGAGCTAAATTAAGGGTGAGCTATTACATTTTCCTCAATCATGAAAATAATTTCACATGTGGATCCAGTATGATCCATATTTACGTGAAAGAGAGATGTAATACATCGATGTAATGAATAATTTCTAGAATTCTTTGGCTCTAGATTTCTAAAACCAACTATGGTAAGGCTTCTATACAACTAATGGTGGGCGAAAAGTTTGTTACTCACTGTAAGAAAAACTTAAATATTTCAATTTGTGGTGCTATTTCTTGTTATATATCTGTAATTTCACCACTATAATGTTGTAAAAGACCAGCCAGAGGAGGATTTATTACCTCTTTGCCAAAATACTAGGCCACGTGCAACTGAGATCTTTAGGCTAGTTTCCAGGTGCTTGATGGGGGCTACCATTTTTGAAAACTAGTACACTATGTGACAATGCAACAAAATAGTAATGTATTTCATTTCTGTTTTATTAGGGAGACAAATTTATCTCGAGTCACCATAAATCATTCCTAAATCCAACAATGCTTATGGGGAACCATTGCCAATTCCTTCGTAGGCTGAAAAGGAATTGGTGCTGGGTGCCAATGCTCATTCTAGCAGGAGTTGGCCTCACTATATTTGTCCTAGATAATCAGCTAGCATAAGTTTTCCAAGTTGAAGGAAGCCTGTCTGATATCAGAGGGGGCAAGTTCCTGACATTCACGTCAAGAGGCAGTAGGCGGTATTCAATATCGAGCTCCTTGAAAACTTTGACCATCTCTCCCAGCAGGAGGTCTCTCCTAATCCATCTCTCCCATATGTCCTGATAGTTCATTTTGTGGGTAAGCCACACTGACATCATCAGTTTGTTCATGTCTATAACGTCCCTCATTATCACCATTGGACCTGGCTGCCAGTGCTGATTCTTGCTGTCAATATACCTGCAATTTCAAGGTCTAGGTCCTATCATCAATTCATAGCTGCTGATACACCTGAATGGCCATGTTAAGTAATGCAGAGTCACCCATCACATGCCCTTTTAAGATATCATTCCTGTTAAAATAACATTATTATTAACGACGCAATATGTTATACCATGTTGTATATGCTAAAGTGGATGCGGAAGGGGAAGCATAGAATAGGAACACTGAGAACACGAGGATTACGTGGTTCAGCCTCGTCGGGGTGTCAATTCGGGTTCGTGTTGAGTCGAGGTAGGGGTATTCGACTAAATGGCTCAACCCTAACCAGACCCATTTAATAATCGTGTCATGATCCTTCAACCCTAACCCGACTTATTAATAAGGCGGGTTGACCTGACTCAACTCATTTGACACGCTTAATAAATGAGTCTTGGTGGGCTGACACGAATGTAACATAATCCATTTCAACCTGCATAATATTAGATAGATGTTAACCTGCATAATATTAGATATAACATCTATCTAAAAATAAATTTTTTTACATCTCAAAAAGCAGTGCATACACTTCAAGTCTTCAACCCACATTCAAAATAATATAGTTCAACAAAAATATAACATTCATCTAGAAATAAGTTCTTTACACTCCAAAAGAAGTGTATACACTTCAACCCAAATTCAAAATAACAAAGTTCAACAAAAATAAGATAACATAGTTCAACAAAAATATAATATCCTTAGAACTCGTCAAATGCTAAGTATCAATATTGAAAGAATTTGAGCAAACAATAAACTAATCCTGATTATGACCACAATTATCATCCCTAGATTCTCTGTTGATGTCCAAATTCATAACATCTTCCACAAGCTCATACAATTTCATTTGTGCAAGTTCTATGCCAATATATATATATATATATACATACATACATACATACATACATACATATATATATATATATATATATATATATATATATATATTACTAGTTCTAGGGTCTGTAAAGTTTCAATTTCCAATTATATCATTTATAATTTTTTGTAATTACTTAATTTTCTTTTTGAATTTAAAATATATGTTGGATATAAAAGATAAATCTAAAATAAAATAAATATTTATTTGTTATACGAGCTAAACGAGTTGTGTTAAGTAGGTCATTTCGGGTTGACACAAATAAATTGATGTGTCAAACGTGTCTATTTCGGGTTACGCAAGTTGACCCGCTTATGACACGTTTCTTATCGTGTCGCTTTTGGATTGACCTGTCTATGACCCAAACCTATTAAGGTCCAACCCTAATACGAAAAAATCCGTGTCGGGTTCGTGTCGTGTTCATGGGTTGGGTTGAACATTGACACCCCTAATCCCTTAAGAGCTACATCTTTATTATGTAAGAGTGTAGTACAATAACTTGTGTTACAATGAACCCTAACATGTGTATATATAGACGTCTAAACCCTAAACTACTAGTACAAGTAGGAGTAGACTTGGGCCTATTACATTGGGCTAATATGTCTAATATATCTCTAACCATTCCAATAAGATAATCCAACATGTCTACAACAATTAGAGCAGTGAAGGGCAGGTTTTGAGAAAGGAATTTATTAAAAATTTAAAACAAAGCAGATTATCTCAGGGTGGGTGCTGGCCCAAGTACGTCTATAAACTCTCACCAGTGATTGAGAACCGCATGTGCTTTTGAATGGAGAAAAACCCTATGCGACTTTACAGAAGAAATTATATCTCAATCCAAATCCTGGAATGAATATGAAGTTTTATAGTTTTACAGTCCATAAAATGTGAAAAGGCATATGGGCCTTGGTCCATGCTCATGGCAATTGGCAAGAGCAAAGTGATGCACTAACAGCAGTGTTGTGGTTGATGGTACCACTAATGCTGTGTGTGATTCTAAATGTGTAATAGTCTATATCTCTAGGAATTGAGTTGCGCACTAGGGAAAAATTAACAATAATAAGGAAAGAAAGAAGATGCATGACCATACATACCTTGTTATTCTTTCTTTCATGCTGGTGACCTTTTTCATTGGGGTGGAGATGTTAATACAGAAATCAATTGCATCTCCCATGTCTGGACTACGATGATAGTTACCAATGGACTACAATGATAGTTACCAATGGGCTTAGCCGCTAAAAGTCAATTGACACGAATTCGAACGTCGTTTGGCGGCGGTTTTATGCCCGCCGCAATAGACCAAAACCGCCGCTAAAGGGCGTATCTACAGCGGCGGGTTTTTGTACCGCCGTAATAGAGATACTGCGTCGCGATAAGGCTGGCGGGTAGAACCGCCGCAATAGCCCCCGCCACAATAGGTGAAATGTACCTATAGCGGTGGTTTTGGCCCGCCGCAGTAGGTCAGTTTTTTTGTAGTGAATACAGTTAGGGTATATGATCTTTTGGTTATCATATCTCAAAAAAACTGTAGTTAGTATGTTCATCTCGTCAACTACCATCTGAAACCCAAAGAAACATAAGTTACAACACTAATGAAAGATGAGAAACTGGCTTTTGTTTTCATATATTTTCTATGAAACATAAGTTAGAGCACAAATGAAAGATATATGCTCATATGAGAGTGCATAATAAACATCATTTTAAGCCTCCTTTCTTACCTGGACTCCATCCACTTCACAACGGTCACCAACATCAAATGGGTGCATTACAAATAAGAAGATGATTGCTTCAAATACTGTTCTGCAGATATTCCCAAACACAAACACCACCAGAAGAATCTGTGAACTTATAAAGACGAGGAAGTGGGTAATTGGAACTCTGAGTATAATAAGCCATATTATCAATATAACGATAGCTACAAGAAGGTTCAACAAAGCATGGAGCTCTTCCATAGCTGTTTTTGTATCAGTGAGAGACAATGCAAGTGCCCTTCTCTCTCTAAATGCCTTTACCTAAAACCAAAGGTGAAGTTTACTTTATGTCATTGTTTCATAGAAAATAAATTAGAACACAATTCAAATTTTTTTTTTTTTCCCTTTCTCCACTAGGAGATGTCCATTAAATAAATGAGAACAAAAATAGCATAAGTATCTTTGACATTGAGAACCATAGCCAGGGGCCAAGAAATATAGAGTCATACCATCCAGTCCTTAAGGAAGGGCTTGCTGATTCCCTTGTTCTCAGCTGCTTCTCCAATCAGATGCATTGTCTTCAAAGCTTCTTCTTTACTCAAAGTGCATCACATCCTCGAGGTAAATATACCTTATATATAGAGGTTTGCATTGTATAACAATCAGGACAGAATAACATCAATATTTTATTAAAAAGAAAAAAAAAAAAAAAGAAAAAAGACGAGAACTATAAGAAAGGAAATCGTGAAAGAATGTAAGGACTCACTGCGACACTGGCTTTGCCACATTCTGAAATATCCTCTTGGCTGCCTCTTTTGCCTGGCATTCACTTCTAATCTGCAACAAAGCTTCATCCTCAATTTTTGAATTCAGTAACTGCTCATCCAGAGTGGATAAATCCCCATGCTGGATAATATTAACCATCCTCCTCATATTCCAAGCTGATATATTCTTCTGATTCAGCTTATGCAGATGATCAACAGCGATCTCCTCATCTTCCCTTCTAAAGCTTGTCCTTGAAAATCTAGAATTCTTCTCAACCTTGGGACTTTTTACTAGTCTACCACTTCCTATCACCCTCCTACTACTGGAATGCAAAGTAACCCCAGCTTTCTCAAGCTCTTGAACCTCAGCCATAGCTTCCTCTTCTTGTGTATCATTCCTTTTAAACAACAGCGGACTAGAGAGTGTTTTGATGACGTACTGACTAAACAAAGCCTCCTGGATTCGTTCAAAGAATGTGTTTACATGAAAGGTTGAAGCCAGGACCTTAACAAACAGAGTTTTCAAGAGCCATATTAGGGTACCCACAAGAAAACAAACTAGAACCTTATTTACATAAGGCAAAACCTTGCTCTTTGTCTCCTTTTTAACCTTGTCATGGAAACTACTATGCCACACAAGCAAAACGAAACCCAACCAGAGGCAATTCTGAACAGATTTCCTTAACCCATAAACAAAATACAATACCCGTTTTCGCAAAATAAAATTGAGTTCTATAAAGAACACAACCACTCGAATTCCCCAACCTGAGACTAAACGTCCACAGATTAATGCTAAAACCATTATTTCCCACTTCCATAATGGAAGATCCCACACTATGTGCCTCTTTATAATTGGGAACCAAAGGCTACAAACTAAGGCTGCAATTATCAAAACAAGACTCACATATTGAAGCATTGTCAGTGCGCTGAATTTCATTCTCTTATACTCCTGCGGGATGTCTTCAATATCGTCGTCCTCCCAGTCTCGATCTTGCGCAGGCATTCTTCCAGTGTTTACTGAACTTTGACATGGTTCCTCTGGTGGATCTATCAGCCTAGACTTGGTCATGCTCATCACTGACTTCCACGGGCCTCGCTGGAATGAAACATTTGAACTACACTTTACAACCTCTGCTCCACCTGAATTCAAGTACCCTTGGTGGTTTTCTTGGTCTGACAACTCTTTATTCTTCGTCGTACAGACTCACTTCTTCCTTGATAGTTGTTGCTGCTTGGACTTCCATTATTAATCTTTTTGCTATTATCATTAACATCATCAAGCTTGATTACTACATCTTCTCTTTTACTTTGAGCCATCTGATATTAGTGTTGCTGTTATTGTTTAGCAGAAGAGCAGAGCTTGGTTTCAAGGGCTTTCTGAAAGTTTCCATAAAAATAATTCGACCACCTTTTATAAGCACCAAAGGGAACAGTAGTTCAAGTAAAGCACTTTTTTTCGATGTGATTCTTAAAGCAAAAGGCAAGTCCACTACAGAGACATCAATACTGAAGAACCTCGACTTTAGGTGGCTAGTTTGAAATTGCATGGAGGGAAATAACTTGCCTGAGGTGCTCTGCAAAGTTGCTTAGTCTATATACGAGTCTTAAACTCTTAATCTGTTCTCACTTGCATGAAATGTAATGTAACTGTAGCCAACCTTTAAGCACTATCACAATAAAAGTCACTTCTACTAACTAGTATAGTTCCTTTCCTCTAATTATTCTTCTCAACCAAATAAAAAAGATTTATACTTATTTTTTATTCTCCATTCTCCAACTTGTCCATTATCTTTTATCATACACGTTGTTGAAAAAACTAACCCTATGTTTCCGTATCTTTTCTATCCATATCCTGACAAAATGGAATCTAAGTATCATTTGCGTTTTGTTGCCGGTGTACTTCGCCCTACCCCAAAGGGGAGAGAGGGGTAGGTACAATGCCACAAGAATAAGAGATCTAATTGTAATAATGAAAACTTATTAGATGCTTCTAGAATACTGCTGACGGCAACGCTATTATGTATCTCCTAAAGATTTTTGTTTAGACTTCAATTTTTGGAAAAATGCTTCCTTATACACTGAGGTGATGAGTGATTTGTTGCTGTCACTTACAGAATAGAACTAGAATCACTTTGAAGGGGATATCTTGGCACATCGAAAATCATCTCAAACAGTGCTAATCGGCAAGGAAGGGTATACCACAATGAAAATTTCAAGTGCTAACAAAAGAATTTGAATGTGGATTAGTTGGATTCTTGTTTCAAATTGGGTCCTCATGTTTATCTACCTCCAGCCTTTACTTTTAAACGTCAAGAAAATTTGAGCCTTTCAATTCTAGATTACTGCAGTCCAAAGGCACTCAGGAAAAGAAAGAAAAAACATGTACTGAAACAAGTGTTTGGATAATTACTAATTTCAGTAACTGTTCAGGCATTATCTAGTCATTATTTAGAATAACAGAGGAAAGTTCCAAATGGAGAAAAAACAAGATAATTACATCATTACATGTGTTATAAACAGCCTTCTCACTTGCAAGTTGCACTTCAATCGACACTCTTTACAAAAGCAGATACTCTTCTAGGTGATTTCCCCTTCTGCAGGTCCATTCTCTCTTCTGCAACCTGTTCCAAGATTATAGTTCATAAAAATCCAGAGTGGAAGAGAAAAAAGGACAAGGAACTTTTCCATACCCTCTTGGCCATGTGCTGGAAAATTTCTAAAATTTCTGAGAATTCAGGTCTTGAAGATGGATCTTGCTGCCAACATCTCTCAAGCAATTCCCCAAGCTTTCGAGGAGTCTGCTTTGGAATTATAGGCCTCAGACCCTGAAATTCATGTCACCAAATCTCTATATTAATTTAAGATCTTTCCGTATTCCACTAGTCTGCAAGGCCCAGTTAACTACTTGAGTTTTTATAAGCTCTCTCAAAAATAAGAAAAATACACTACTCTTCACACACACAGTCTATACCAGCAGGTTCTTGGTCCAGATGTTATTTGCCAGGCATACTCATTCTTCAGAATGGACTAAATCCCTCTTTGTAGGCATGGAGCTTAGGTAGTTGTGTAACCCACTCAGTGGTCAAAGGTTCAAGGGCTAGACCAAATTATATTGTTGGTGAAAAAGGGTATGACAATAAACTAAAATTCTCTCTTGAACCAAAAGGGGAAAACGCACACAATTAAAAGACCTAGAAACAAAGACAGAAACAGAAGATCTTGTTGGGGTAGAAGAAGATTAACAAGATTTTATTTACAATATCAAAACATTTAATGGAGGAATACCTTCTGAACCACACCAACTGCTGCTTGTAATGGGGTCAATTGCTCATACGGGAGCTGGTATTTCAGTCAGAAAACAAGATGATTGATATGAATTCTGTTCAACCATAAATTTTAGAAGATATAGAAAAGTAATTATCTGAAGAGAGTTATATTTTTTTCAACGGCACTCATTATCACTACCAAAAAAGTGGAGCATTACCTTTCCTGTAAGCAACTCCCACAGTAGAACTCCAAAGCTGAAAACATCAACTTTGTGATCATATGGTTTGTGTTCAATAACCTTCCATGCATCGACACAAACAAACAAACAGGTCAAATAGTTGGAGAAGCTACCAAAGGCACAACAACAACAATATCATATAAGCCATGCAACAGATAAACCAACCCATAAGAGGGTTGACAAATTCATGTCTCAACTTTCAACAGTTAAAGCTATAAAGAGATTTGACACAACAAAACTATATGTATTTCCCAGTTTTTATCTATTATATACGTCCCTCATAACTCAACATCCATGCCCTCCTTGGTGCACATGCTAGTAGTATAAAAAATTTGTTCCTATTTGTACTGAATGAATGGCAGAAGGAAAAAAGGGTGGTGTACATGGTACATTTGCCTTTGTTTCAGTACTTAGAAACTGAATTGTAGGGTATAAGAACTAGAAAACTATGCCTAGCTAGAAACTAGTTATCCTTTGTTCAATTTGGAATCAAGTAAAATGTTTAAAGAGTATTGAATACATATATAAAGAAACAGACCTCTGGAGCCATCCAACGGTATGTTCCAGTTTCGGCAGTCATAACACCAGTTTGAGTTTGCATTCTAGCAATGCCAAAATCACTAATCTTGACAACCTGGCAGACAATTTAAAAAAAAAAAAAAAAATTAGTAGATAGAAACTTAGATCAATCTTAAAGTTATGTTTACAGCCATGAAACAACCTAACAAAGTTCCCGTCCAGAAGAAGCAATAAGTCAAGGACAAGAATGCATGCAGCTGCCCTCTAGTCTTGAAGCATAAAGAAAAGGGGATATTAATCTAAAAGAAATACATAGGCTATTGAAATTTTCATGACAATCAATAGTACTTTTTTTTTTATCAAGTTTCACCCACTAATACCTAAGAGCACTTGCAGCAGTGGAGCTAAATAGCTATATAGCTATTTTAGCTCCATCAAAACACAAAAAACCACCATCTAGTAGTGGAGATATAGCTATTTTTTTTAGCTTCATTGTTACAGTGCACATCTATAGATAGATGTGCACTGTAGCTGAGAGCTAAAAATAAAAAATAAAAATATTATTCCAGCCGGGAATTAAAATAATACAACTTAGCTTCTTCTTTTTTTCATTCTTTTATCACACCGTGCCTCTCTCTCTCATTCACTCTCAGACCCACGCTGCCATCCGCCTCAGACCCACAGGTAGAGTGATGAGATCGAAGCCGAGAGAGAGATGTAGCGTAATCGGAAACCAAAGCATCGGCAAGGATGTTGACAGCGTGGGCGGCATCGACGCTTGGGTTTGTCTCCGATTTGTGCTGGGTTTGTCTCCGGTTGGTGATTTTGTTTGGTTTGGATTGAGGATTTGGGTTTTTTTTTTTTTTTTTTTCCCTGCTGTGGACTGGTGGTGGTGGTGGTGGATGTTTGTGCTCTGTTGGGTGTGGGTTGCTATGTTTGGCTACCAAGAAACTCTAAGAAAATATGGGAAGTTTATGTGGATATATTATTTTATTGTAATGGATATATTATTTTATTGTAGTAGATATATTATTTTATTGTGTTAAAAGTTAAAATAGATCCATTGTTGTAGCATGTTTTGTAAAGTGAGTAGGTACAATAGATAAAGTAACTTTTTGTGAAGTTAAAAAGTTAAAATTTTAGCTCCACTACTATGAATGCTCTAATAAGCTCTCATACTTGTTAATTACATTTTTCAAGAAAACCAAAGGTAGAACTCTGCTTTTGAGTCCTTATTAAACTGAAATTAACGTCTTCACATCCTATCATACTAGCTGCATTCAAGTGCCACATCAATTAGGTGTCACTAACCAAATTTTAAATTGGAGAGCGGTTCCCCATCATGGGTACTAGCCAAAATAGTTAATGAAAAAGCAATTCACAGTAAAAATGGTCAATTTTACTTCAGAAAATGTAGCTGTCTTTTAATTTAAGTGAACTAGTCAAATAGGTTAAAACGTTCTTTTAAAATGAGTTTTTTTAACTATGTCATCATCAGCTATGATGGTCATGAAGCAGAGGACCAATATACAGCAATATCTCTAGACTAAGACAGAGATCAGCAAAAAAGCCATGACTGTAGGAAACTCCAGGGGAGGTAAGAAGTAGTCCTTAATATACAATAACAACAAAAAAAACATACAGATCTAAAAGTCAATAACATAAAAAATGAAAATCTCTTACCCCGTTTCCATCCATCAAAAGATTGGCAGCTTTCAAGTCCCGATGGATTATATTATTGTCATGCAAATACTTCATTCCCTTGGAAACATCAATGGCTACTCTGATTAAGTCTGGGTGTGTGAAAACACCCTTCTGTTTATGCAGAAAGTCATAAATGCTTCCACCAGACATGTACTCTAAGAAAGAAACACTCAAGCTCAGGATGGGGAAAAAAATGGAAAATTTCAATAATAATTTACCAATTGTGTTTTTTAAATCAAAATTCTATAACTAATGAAATATAAATCAAAGCACCTCACTACATATGCCATTAAAAATTAAAATTACCCATGACAATACACAGGCTTGGAGGTCTTGTACATGCCCCGATGAATTGGACAACATTCTTGTGCTGGATTTTCCTGAGTAGGCAATGAATAACAACTTTTCTTTTTATAAAAATCACCCAAAATATTGCCTCAGAATGATAAAAGTAAATAACATTATACAAAGGCATAACAAAGTCTAATGCTTGTGTTCCCTATTAATTTGAAATTATATTACTTAAGAAATAAAATACTTTTTGTTTTTGTGGATTGGTGTGCATGTAATGCATCCAATAGGTCTTGAACTCACAACTTTACTCTTCCCCTTGAACTTATAAGGGGAGGAGATGCCAATTGAGCTAGAACTCATTGGCTAAACTAAATATTATGAATTTGTTGCCAAAATTCAGTCCCATTGTGCATTTTAAAGTAAAACTAAATGATGATAAGAAGATGTTGAATCACAGCCAGTGATGCATTGCTTGCCAATAATGACAACTCTCTCTCATGCATACGTGTGTTTTGGACAAGGCCTCCAGTAAGACAATTAAGAGGCTCTACAACTAACCCTAAGTTGCTTCGTTCATAGAAGATTTTTCTGGACTATCCACATTCCAACAGCTAAAGGTGCTGCAATCTATAAAATATATAAAATTGAAGCAGTTTGACATTTGGTTGACCTTAGAATATTGTGCTACATAAACTTTTGAGACCTTACAATTTTACATGTCACAATTTTAATATATCTTTTTTAATTGAATTTAAATTCTATTCTATATTTAAACCCTCCATAGAATCTTGGCACATCATATATTCTTTTAATGGTAGAATATATAGTTCTATATACAAATGCAATCATAATAAATGTATATTACCATGGCTTTTGAGTGGAGTTTGTGGTGTGCCTTTGTGTTAGAATCTATTCCTCTCTCCCTTGTTAGTGTGTTTGTTTCTCAAAAAAAAAGTCTATTAATAACTATCATAATTATGAAATTTCATATTTAGACAAGAAAATAAAAGAGGAAAAAAATCGTATTATGTTAAACTTTTCACGGGTTACTAACTAGTGTATAATAATAGTTGAAACAATAATATTTTTAAACTTCCTGGCCTTAACATAGAATTGCTTTATCTGAATAACCACTACCTCGTTGGGAATGTTTTCACATGAACAACAATTACTTGATTGGAGGATGTTACAAAATATATTTAATGACCTAACAAGCAAAAATATTAGATTATTACCAGTAAATTGAGAAGTGTGCTCATTTTAGTAACAAATGAACACCATTTGAGAATGCCCTCCTGATAATTATATATAAACCAAAGGTCCAAAATAGGGGGAAAAAAGAAAAGAAAAAAAGAAAATGATGATGATGATGATGATGATGATGATGATGATGATGATGAGTGATAGTAGTGTTTGCGTAAGTTACACAATATAAAATGACAAACCTTATCATCAAGACTTCTTGAGTAAATTCCCTCAGCATATTTTCATTCATATGTTCAGCCCTAAGAACTTTGATTGCCACATCTTGATAACAAAAAGTACCTTTATACCTGCATGAATCCAATCATTCTCTATTGATAAATTATACACATGCCCAATTTGAGCCAAGACCATAGGTGCGTCAATCCAATCATACTATTAATAAATAACCATAAGCAACAGATCATAGCTAGAAAGGAATAAAATACTCACAAATCGCAAAATGATACAGATACAATTTTCTTTTCATATGCCAATGAGCAAGGGTCAATTTCTCCGACATCAATTCCATTAGAGGGTACATTTACATAGTTAGAGATAAACTTGATCCCACTTTGGTTTTGCTTCCCAGCAGAAGGAACACTACGACATGTCAACAAAGGTTGCTTCTGCAATGCGTTCCAGGATATCAAATCTAATGAGATGTGGTAAGCAGGAAAAGGCATGCAAGTTTATAATTTTAGTATAACACAAAGAGCAGGACAAGAATATATCGATGGGACATGTAAGGACTCCATATATTCCTTCTTTTTTATTTTTTATTTTTATCATGAGAGAAAAGCTGGATATGGAAGAAATACAGCACAGTACAGATATGAAGCTTTTAATTCTTACCAAATTTAAACCAAAGTGTGATGAGAAACTTTTCCTAATGAAAATTGTTATTGTTCTATCATAGATAAGTATAATAATCATTGATGCTAGCTTTGATTAATAATTATAAAATTCAAGTGACCCTAGATAGAAGGCTAGCATCCAGAGACCCTTCTTCACGGATTCTATCAATGCAAAGTTAAACCAAGCTATGACTGCATAGCAAAACCACATTGTTATTTATTATTTTCATATCGTTCATGTATTATCAACCCTTCTGAAGTAACTTTCATGCCTTTCTTTCTAACATTAACCAATAAGAATTGCTCTCACTAAAGGACTGGCATTTGAATAAAAAAGGGACTCTTAGAGATCATTTTTCTAGCTCAAACATATCATAGTTTCTGAATTCCACGGAAAATTATTATATTTAAAATGTTAATTTTTTTGGCCTCTGGTATCATAACTTGTAGAAATTCCATCCTACGTAAACAGAAAGCCTATTAAGGCAACTAAAAATGCAGTTATCTGGAATTGAATCTTAATTAGAATCATGCATGAAACTTAAGTAGCTAGCAACAATGAATGACAATATAAGTCTTTTACTAATAAGTGGGAAACTAACTTCGCACCAATTCTGACATATATGTTCTTGATCTCTTTCAACAAAAAGTTGCTAGCGCTTTAATGATTATACCCATTGAAGCATGAACAATATCATTAGTAGATAGAGTTATTGATGAAAAAAAAAAGATAGAGTTATTGATCCATTGCTAGTGGCGTGAAATGAATAGCAACTTTTAGTAACTCAAAAAAACTCAAATTTAGATTTTGAACTAGTCAATTCTTCCAAGTTTTATCATAGGGACCTCACGATCATCTTATAAAATGTAAGACCTAAAAAGAAAGGTAAAAAAGGATTGGTACTTGGATAATTAAGGAATATGACAGCTACTTGGTTGCAACACATAATGATGAGTTCCCTACTAATTCCCCTTTTTTTTAAAAGTATATTACTACTGTCCGACTAAATTATACTACCATAATGTGTATAAAGGTGAACTGCACATTAAGCATGAACACTTCAACAAGGAGCCAAAAGAAGCCAGCACTTGCCTAAATGTTACTCTAGAATTTCATGTCAACCAGTATTGGTAAAACTGAATCTGACAATAAGTAATTCAATTCTAATGCCTTAAAAAATAATATTTTTTTGGGGGGTGGGGGTGACACCCATCTTTAAACATAAATCTGAAAATCTAGTCAATAATATAAATTCTTCCAACAAGTAGTTTGTAGGGGGATACCTCAATTCTTGGTATTTTCTTTAACAGCATATTTCTCAGCTGTTCGGTCTCCTAAAAAATATTAAACATGCACATTAGTCAAGCAGCTCACAAGGAATTAAAAATGAGAAAAAATAATTACAGAACATGAGTACAGTTCTTGAATACATTAAGATAAACACAAGACTTTAAGTTGAGAGCTCATAATCACACTCCATTATGACTACTATTTAGCTTTAATCAATTGGAAGTCACTAATAAGCAACTAAGCAATGAGTATTTGTATTAATTCCATGAAAAAAAAAACAAATAGTCTTCACAAGTACTAGTAATTGACTGATGAATTGCATAAAAAAATCAAGAAAATGAGAGAAAAAAGTACCTCGAGTGCAAAACTATCAACAACGAAAACATCCAAAGAGTAGCCATCTATAGTGGAAAAAGCATGTGCTTCTTGAATGTTCAGTCCAATCTCAGACAGTAAGGAACTCAACTGAAAATGTACAATAAAAAGTATAAATAGTAACTAAAAAAATAGCTCAAACAGGATAGTGTTTCTTTTTAATAGGTGATTTTTGGCCCCAAGGGAAAGGGGAAGGGGAGATTCAAGCTAGTGACCTCCACTTCATATTCTGATTGTGCTACCCTTAAGGTTAACTTAGATAGTATTGTCACTGACAGAATGTCTTACCGAGTAACTTTTGGAAGCTCTGTATACAAGTATAAATCACCTATGCTATCCACCATCACATCTTACAGAAGCATGATCTATTGCAATCTATCTTCAGGCATATAAATTACAAAGAACTTGCTTTGGTGGTAAATAATGATGTGTTGGAACAAGGGTAAGTAATAGAGAAGTTCTGTTACTTATAAATAACTGCTTGGACTTATATAGACTGAGAATTATTATTATATATGTATTTAGTTGACATCAAAAGTTCGTAAGGTTTTAAAGTAAAATCCTGACTAGTGCAGCATATAGAGACTGAATTCAGTAAATCTAGGAGTGCAGCACAATAAGACAATAATCTTAGGGGTAGATCCTACAGAATGCTAGCAGGAGACTAAAGAAAAATGCAGGATTATTAAACAAGAACATGATTGATAAAAAGAAAAGAACTATAAAAAATGTAATATGAAATGGCAATAAACCAACCAGGCCTTCTGCTGCACACCATTGAGAACAAAACAAAAATGTCCATAAAGGAGCATGGTCAAAGAAGAGTGTCAAGATCAATGTGAGAAAAAGAAACAGTATAGGCATTATAGTTGGAGAAACAACAAATTAAGCACAATGTGAAAGGAATACAGGGTCAACTGCAGTGACAAGTGTGAATCTCATTTCTTCTTTTTTTCCTCAAGAAGCGGCTAGCCTTTTTATTCATCAATCATTAACTTCAACTATGTCGAATCACCCACGATGAATGAACAATCAGGTGTCTTCTCTTGGGTAGGTTTAATTTCGATACTATACAGCAAGTAAAGTATTTCTCAATAGTAGCCTTCTAGATGCCCACCCTTAAAGGTTAAAGGCCGGAGAGATGAAAGCTTAGTTACCACATAGTTCTAGCAGATCTTTGTGTGTGTGTGTGTGTGTGAGTTTTGTGGGAGAGTGGGCGAGGTTAAGTGTTCTGGACATCATTGGCAAGTGACTCAAATCAGGTTCAGTAGGGCTGAGGATCAAATGTTTCATTGCTGAATAAGATGGCAGAATTGCAACCTTCAAAACAATAGTGTTCACTAATAACATCAAATATATTTCTCACTTTTGCAATATATTTTTACCTTGTCCAAAAATTTAAATGTCAAATTAGATGCTTCAGAAATTTCAAGAATGTTCATGCACGACATATTATGCAGATTACATCTAAACAAAGGAGGCTAAAATTAGAATTAGAAAAATCCTGGATATGTCTTTGATGCTGAAAACAGTAGGCATTGAGAGGTGTACAAGTATACAACGCAGATAATACCAAGAAATGGTTTAGACCGTAGAAAACTCCACATGCTTCCTATGAGAGAAAGGGAGAGAGTGGTCAGCTACCTGACTGAAAATTTTGCGCTTGTCGTATGTTGAAATTGTAATTTCATGCATTGCCCTACAAAATTTGCAAAATATTACAATGTTAAGTCGCTGAGAAACTACAAAAGTGTCCAGCAATCAGTGAAAACATTTATTTCTAGTGAAAATTCCTCTGAACATCTCATCCTAAAAAGAAACATTGAGTTGAATATAGATGGGGGAGAAATTATACAATACATATACACTTACAAAAACAGAATGTATAAATAACAGGATACTTCTGAGAAATGTTCAAAGCAAAGTCACAAACCAGCTTGAGTTAAATGGGTAATTTTTCCCAAATAGAAGAAAATATTTTGATGAAGCCACAAATCTCAACTTCTTCTGGTAGGAGAAAACTTACGTACTAGTAAGACTTGTTCCTCCTCAAACTTTACTCTCAGGATCCTGGAAATTCAGTGGTATGATTGGAAAATTTCCCAACTCTTCTCATTTACTTTCAAGAAGAGACTTAAAATATATTGCACGAACCTGAAATTATTCATCTTCTTGAATTATCTACTATAATATATCATATATCTATAATATCTATTACCGGCAATAAAGACGATTATCATTCACGTTGTTATGCCTGTCTTGAACATGTAATTGGTTGACTTCAAGAGTGAGTTCAACATCAGGTGATGAAACAAACGCAGGTGGCGGATGAACACTGAAAAAGTAAGAGAGAGAATGGGGTACTAACAACTCACAAATTCTCAAAATTGAAATAGGAGGAGGTCCTTTTAACCATACCTATGTTTGCTGGGATAATCAGAACATTGAGCATCCACTTCTCTTTGGAAGTTTGAATGCCAAGAAGAACTACAATTTCCACCCGAAGTAGAATGAACCTGCACATTATCAAGATGCATTTGGACGCGGGAGGAGTAACTAAAAAGTCAGAAAAGAGCAAGTCATGAAATTTCCTTCAGTTTTTTTGTTACGTCAATATGTCAATTGCCTTTAGGAACTTGCACAAAAGCAAACCATTTGCAGAAATATCCCTAATTCTAAGTCAAATTTCATAGTAGTGATGAAATCGTTAAATAGTGGTATCTTTTATGAATGGAAGTAACGAAATATATAACAAGAAAAGAGAAACCCAAAAGAGAAGGGAAGAAAAAAAAAAAAACTCAGCCAATATGATGCAAAGAAAGAAAGTTTATTGTATGCCAAGATTCTTGTTGCTTAACTGGCACTGTTTCCAACAAAGACTTTCAAATCCCCCTCCCCAACTATTGAATTAAACAAAAGAATAAAAAATAAAAATAAAAGTTTTCTCCTATAAGATACCTGCACAAGACGGACTTCAATTGCATGTCCAATAGAAGGGTTGCGTGCCATGTTCAGTAATCTTTTGTGCATAAGAACATCTTGTGCCCTCGCAGCGTTCACATCCATAGCATACCTATGAGGATAAAACTACCAAATTAGATTCATAAACGATCATAAGCAACAATAATGTTACACTATTCCAATTAAGTCAAAAAAAAAAATTTGAAAAGAAAATACTCCTCTGGCTTTCTCTAGAGGGAACAAAGATAATGGTTCACTTAGTATCCATTAACAAACACGGATACCAGGAATTTGAATTGATATTAATTTATTATATTACTATTTCTAAAAAAGATTTACAAAACTATAATGAAAAATGAATGAAAGAAAGCAAACACAAACGCGAAGATTTGGTGTTTTACCGAACAGGGAGGCCTTGAAAATGTGCCCAGAGTTCATCTTCAAAACCAGGAAGATTGGTCTCTGCTACGTCCAAGTGCTTAAGTCGGTGAAGGACTTCATTGTACGCACCTATCTTCTGCCTCTGCTCTCTGCTGAATCGACTCTGACTCTGAGTCCGTGTAAAATCCAAGACTCTGCTACTGCTGCTCTCTGTATCTTCCATGATCACACCAAGTTCAATCAAAACGAGCAGTTTTTTTGGAGCTTTAAAAAGTACTATGGCTGTTTATATTGGAAAGAGAAATTGCGGCAATGCAAAATGAATCAATGATCACTTATAGGCATAAGGAAAAGGATGGAGACTATTTTAAAGAGAAACTATCAATGGCTTTTCGAGCTGTGCCATGGCTTATTTATTTAACGTGCTTAATTCTGATTCAGCCAAAAAAAGGGACCGTGATTCATTTGCAACTCAACAGAAGGACTTTAATAAAAGCATATAAACCTGTACTGTAGTCTATTGAGTTTATCTTTTTTTAATTTGACTAAATTTCAATTGCAGGTTCCACCCATAAAATTTACAATAATTTTTGTTTTTTGTTAAAAAATTTTAAAATTTGGATTTGTAATGTATTATTTATTTAAAGCATTCCATCAATGCATCAACGATGAGGTGTCCATTAAGTGCCAACTAAACTCAAAACGATGTCGTTTGAATCACTAGTTTACAAAGTTTGAGATGATTTTGATTTTGCCCCTAAAATTTGAGGTAATTTGGATTAATAAAACTATGTCTTTTGAGTTAACATAGTACTTAATGGACACCTCATCATGACACAGGGGCAAAATGGCTTAAAGTCAAATGATATGTAACGTTTGAGATACAAATGGATTTTGGTAGATTGACAGCACATATAAAATTTAGTCACTCAATTGTGACTAGATTCACTACAAATATATGTTGGATGTCCCCTACTAGCAACACACTACATTGGATATTAGAGAATCCATAGCTAATTCCAAAAAAATTGGAACTAAGAGTGTGCTTGGATGGAGGGAAGGGAGAAGGGAGGGGAGGGATTCACTTGTATTAAAAAAATTTAAATTGTTAATTTAACCTGAAGGATATCAATTTATATCTATTCTTTTAATTAGCAAAAGAGTGCTAATATAATTTAATAATAAAGGAAAAAATATCTCTTAAAATTTGTTTTTCAAACAAGTCAACATTCCTATTATAAAAAAATTTAGGCAAAACTTAAGTATATCTTAAGTTTCTATTCGTCAATAAGTCGTATAACTTAATTTAATTTAGGGTGTGTTTGGATACCGCTTATTGCTGAAAACTGAAAATACTGTAGCAAAATAATTTTTAAATGTGTGAATAGTGTCATAGGACCCAATTTTAAAGAAAAAGTTGCTGAATGAAGGTACTTGTAGGTCCTGTGAATAGTGCACGGAATCCACACAAAACGCCAAATGCCAGTTTCAATGCAAACGCTGGCGTATCCAAACGCTCACTTAATTGTACTTGGAAAAAATAACATATTGTTTGCACCATGTTGGTATATACAATTATGTGGTTGTATCTTAGGTTTGTATCAGCCAATAAGTCACGTTGTTTGATTTTTATTTATTAAATTTTTTTATGGGTCATATGGTTTAATTTAACTAGTAAGTTTTTCGTGCGATGCACGGATACTGTTGTAATGTTTTATGTAAATTTGTTTTTGGAAAATATTATACATATATTATAGCATATTTATTATAAAACTTTGTTAGTAATGAGTTCATCATTAAAAGTAACAATTATAAATTGCACATATATATCTATTATAATTATTTTGTTCAAGTAATAAACAATAATTAAAACAACTTGGAGTAATATTGTATAATAAAAGTTGATAAAAGAATATTAATTCTTTCTATATTACTGATTTTATTATATGATGTAATAAAAAGCTTCATTACAAAAAAAAAAAAAAATTTCTTCAATCTTTGTTATTGCGGTATGGTGATGCTTGTTATCATCATTAGTTTTTCTATTTTCAATGTTTGAAGTTTAGTTCATCCATATTTGTTCAATTTTTGAGTTTTCATCATTTTTTTTTTCCTTTTGTTGCATCATTTGTGTTAATCACTAATGAATTGGCATCAAGAGACTCTTGATTGGATCTTACAAAGTTTGGACTGTGTCGCTAAGATTTTTCATAGTATTTGCTTTTATATTAAATTTCAATGATGTTACAGTTTTTTGTAAATATTTTTATTTATTTATTGTTAATTTTGGAATAGTGCAGCAAAAAGAATTAATATAGCATATTGAATTGTGTATTTTTTTTCCATACCTTTTTATTATTTGAAGGTGCATCAAAAATCTTAGCAACTATATAATTTTCAAAACCATCCTTTAGATTGAATTCATTCCAATGAAGTAAAGAAATCCATTTTTTTCCTAATTTTTTTTTTTCAAATCATGTGGGATTCGTTCTCCAATATCAATATTTTTACAATAATTTAAATAAGTAGTACCTCAGTTTATTTTTCAGCAAGATCTCTTGTAGATTCATTTAGGATTTACTCGGCATCTCAATCAAATATCACAAAATTTGTTTTGTTAGTTGCATCAAAAACTTCAATTTGAATCATGTATCTGAAGTAGTTTGCAATTGTATATATATGGTAGTTATAGTGAGATAAATATATTATAAATATTTGGAGAGTATGTAGTTAATGTGAGTGCCTCTAACTTTGGGATAGAAAGATTTATTTTTGTTTCACATTTTGCACACCAAAATGATTTTGTTTGTGGTTTGACATTTCTTTCACAAAGTACACACAAAATGTAATAACAACCTATTGTTGTATCAATGTTACTTATTATTGCAATACCCTAGCAGTTCACATTTTGCAATGAACTTTGAAATTAATATGCATTATTTTTTTAATGTAAATAATATGATGTATTATTATTTTTTTACGTAAATGATGAGTATAATTTGAAATGATTAACAAACTTGTTTCTTAGGATCTCATTCAATGCATTTTATCTTTACTCTTGTCTTCATATTATTTAAAGATAAATCCTTCTATGAAAATTGTTTTGCATGTATTTTTGGATTTTCTTGTATAGGATCATGTTTTTTACCATTCCTATCATTGAATTTTTTTAAAGAAAATATTAAGTTAATGGCATTTTGTGAGATAGTATATGTTATTTATTAGACTTTTTTGTTATTATAAATTTTAGAAATATGCACTTGTCAATAATTTCAGCAACTTCAGGGATCTTAAGATTTATATATATTTTTTGTTGCACTAGTTGATGACAGAGAATTTGTCTGCATAAATTGCATAGAACATTATTAATAAACAAAAGCATATTGAATTGAAATTGGGGAAAAATGAAGACATGATTTCATGAGAATGAGATTTTCTAGAAGTATCATCTATACATGGGGGAGGAAGAAGAGAGTTTGTAAGAGGGTAAGAGTTTTTGCTTTGATTTACACGTGAGAATAGTCAAACTTGGGTTATAATATGTAAGGTAAGAACTGTACTTGAGTTTTTCATAAGGTTTGGTATACTTTTAAAAGGTAATCCATTTTATAGTGAACAAATTTTGGTCTAATGGGTCTAATTGTCAAGCCCATATTTTATATAATAGTAAAAAGAAATTACTATGATTTATTGGGTAATAGTAAAAAAAAAACTTAATAAAAAGAGGTAAAAAATGCTAAAATTATATAATGGTAAAAATAAGTTACTATGATTTATTAGATAATGGTTAAAAAAACTTAATAAAAAAATGTAAAAAAAGTTAAATGCAATATTAGAGTGCCACATGGCAGGACCTCATGTACTCTCACATGAGGTCTCTGCTTTTATATATATATATATATTAATTGCTTGATTGTTCTTAAAAATGATAACATTGTTTGCAGTTTGCACTACAATAAAAGAATTTAATTAGTGTTGCGGAATAAGTGAAAAATCCCTTCTCAATATCTCACATTATTGGTGTGGGACGACTCAACAACATCGAGTATTTTTTTTTTTTTTGAGAAAACACACACACACACATAGGGGAAGGGGGATGAAATAAGGGAATACACTCACACGCAAACACTAAAACCCCTTCTCAATATCACACATTACTGATGTGGGATGACTCAATAACATTGAGTATCTTTTTTCTTTTTTTGAGAAAACACACACACACACACACACACACACACACACACACACACATATATAGGAGATGAGATAAGAGAATACACTCACACGCCAACACCAAAACTGCTTGCAACACTAATTGTCGCATGCAATTTTGGTGTTGGTGTGTAAGTGTATTCCCTTATCTTATTCCCTTCCCCTATATATATGTGCGTGTGTGTGTGTTTTCTCAACAAAAAAAAAATAAAAATAAAAGAATTTAATTGGTGAACATTAGATACATCACCCAAGTAATTGTATATCAGTTTTTCAAAAATAATATATTACAGCTACTATCCTCCGTCTTTTGGTAACTTTTTAAATTATTTTTCTTTATATTTTTTCCCTATAATTCCTATATTAATTCTCAAACTTCTAAAAAAATGGAAGGTGAAAATCCACTGACCAAATTCAAATAAACGAAAATATATTATTCTATAGAATGATAAGTAAATTTATTAAATATAATAATATATACCATGAAATATTTATCAAAAAAATATACCATGAAATAAATACAGTTTTATAAAATTATACTTTAAAGTGCCTTAAAAAGAAAAAAAAGGACTTATTCCAACAAATTTATACAAATAAAATATATATTTTTTTAAACTATGTTTATGATTAATGCATCCAATCAATTTGAATTTTTTTTTTCAAGAGTTTCAACCTATGGCGTCCGCTTCTGATGAACGCTTTTTGTCATCAAACCAAGACACCAATTAATTTTTGATGTAAGCGGGGATTGAACCCCAGATCTCTTATTCAACTATCAAAAATTTTACCAGTTGAGCTAATTGAAATCTACTGAATTTGGAACTTATTGTTTCCATCAAATTTTTTTTTTTTTGGGACTTATTTAATATAAACCGAATAAAGAGAAGAAGCAAAAGGATAAATATGGTATAATATAATTTATTTTAGAATGGTGAACTTTTTTTTTTTGGTAGGAAAGGAAAAAAATTAATAGAATGGACTAAGATATATATATATATATAGAGAGAGAGAGAGAGAGAGAGAGAGAGGGGTGTATGGGCTAGTACATTATTAAACCTTATTCGTCTTTTTCAAGAGTCACCTATTACTTTTTTGGCAATAACAAATTATTGTATCAGTAACACCAATGATTCAACTATAAGACAATACTTTATCTTTGTGACATCCGTTGATAGAAGACAGCCAACCTGTCTTAAATACAAACCTTTAAATATAGCATCTTTTATATCAATAGATTGTGACTAATAAGTATAAATTATGAGTCGTTGAGATTTATATTACTTTCGTGCTCTACTAAATTACTAATATAACAATGGGGGAAGCCTTGAATAGCTGTGTAACTTGGTTTCATTGGTGGTAACGATGACTATTGAATAATCATGTTTATGCATTATCAGTCATCACACACAACTGGTAACTTGACTTTATTAAATTCTAGGCACGCATGGCAATTATAATATTAATTTTTTTAGAAGCAAGCACACACAATCATAATGTTTGAAACTTGAGTTTGACAAACTTAAGGGCTTGTTTGATAATGTTATTCTAGTAACGTTGTTTGTATTTTTTGAAAATACATGTGTAAAAAAGTGTGTGAAAATATATGTAATGTTATTTAAACATTGAAAACTGTTATTCAAAATACACTAACAAACAACGCTTGAATTTCAAAAAAACTCTACATAACTTAATAAATTTGTTTAGATGTATTTATTCTAAATTTTTCCTAAAATTATGGTATTTGGCAAAAATAACTCTTTTTTGGTGAAAATAACTCTTAAAAAGACTTATTTTATGGTCAATTGAAAATTATTTTCAGCTTAATCACCATTCTAAAAATTATTTTATGTTGAAATAGATCCTAAGGAAAAATATATATAAATAATAAAAAATTAAAAAAAAAAAATAAGGGCGCCTGTCACTTGTTATGGATACATATGCACCGCAAAGTGAAAATAATTGGTCCAAATGGTAAACGGAAAATAAATAAATAAATAAACACGTCAGCACCTACCAGTCAAGCTGAGGCGTCAAATGTAAAACAGATTTCATCTGTCCCCTGTGACCAAACAAGCCCACTCTTCAACACTACCAGCCAAACAACCCTATCCTCAGTTGTCGGCGACCTCAACTCCACCGAATGTTGCCTTAGTAGCAGCAGCAGCAGCAGCAGCAGCAGCAGCAGTTGTTGTTGTTGTTGTTGTTTTTTTTTTTTTTTTTCTTTTTATATTGTCTTAGGATTGTTTAGTTTACGCAACAGTCCCAAGTGGTCTCAGATATTCTAAAGAAAGAGTCAGGACTTATGAAAAAAAGTACATACCGATCGTGTAAATCCAGGACTGTTGCGTAAACTAAACAATCCTAAGACAATAAATCTGTGAGATACAAAAAGATATTCTAAATTAAACACCAGCAAACCCAGTGGGATCTAAAAAATTCTCTGCAGCAACAACATGATTGCCAATATCACCATATCCGAGAACTCCAGGTAGCTGAAGAAAAAAAAGCTCAATGGACTCAATACTTATTATAGGGTGTTTGGCTAGTAATGGAGATTGGGCATGTTTGGTTACAGAGGACAAATGAAATTTGTTTAGGATTGACACCTCAGCTTTCCTGGTTGGTGTTGATGGTTTCTTTAATTTATTTGTTGTTAACCTGTCGGTCTAAATAATTAATTGGCGAAATTACACTATTAGTTTTTGAAATTTACTTGATGTGTACAATTGGTCCTCTAAGTTTCAACTGAGTACTATTAATCCTTCAAGTTTCAAAATTGAGCGTTATTAATCCTTTGTTAACTATTGTTAATATTATTATTTATGTGGCTAACGAAATAGTGACGTAGCATTTTATAACTGACATGGTATTTATTTTTATTTTAAAAAAATTAGACATACCATAAACCCATAAAAGAAAATATCTAACCCAGTTCATGTAGGCCAAATCAAACCAAAAATACCAATAAAATTAACAAGACCCCAACACCATCGTCCTCCTCCACACAATGCTGCCTTCCTCTGTTGGCAACAACATCTCCTTCCCCGAGCCTTAGCAGCATCATCATTCTCCACATCCATTTTGATTCATGGTTGAGCTCACACAACAAAAGAACTAAGGGCAATTGGTCACAAGGCTATAAATTTAATTGACCTTCAACAAAGGGATCTCCATGAATAAACCCTCCATCAACTACCACCTAATCCAATACAATGAAAGTCTTCTCTACAAAGTTCACCTACAAATTATAGTTGGTGCCACGAGAAATCAAAAGCACATATGTACATAGCAAATACAATCAAAACGGAACAAATCCAACTGAATAATCTATAAAACCCATGTCCAGGACCTTAATCATCAATCGAAAAATGCAACAACATATTGAGTTGGTGCACAAAAAAATCATGTGTTGCACAACCGATATTAAAATCATGGTGCTCTAGAAATTTCCTCATCAACACTCATATCACCAAAAGAGTGCTTCCTATCATGTCCCAACTGCCTAATGACAACACAAAGTAGATGGGTTGGCCAAAGATGAGAGGGGAGGTGCAAAGCAATGGTTGTGCAAAAGCTACGAGCATGGCCATAAATCAAAGTGGTTCTCAAGAATGATGGCGCTGCTGTTGTGTGAAGAAGGACGATGGTCTTGGGCTATCACTCTCTTATGTTAGTTTTAGATTGGTAATTTTTGTTTGATTCGGGTGTTAACCCACTTGAACTGGGTTAATTATTTGCTTTTATGAGTTTATGACATGTATAGTTTTTAAATAAAAATAAATGGTAAATACCACATCAATTAAAATAATGCCACATCACTATTCCGTTAGCCACATAAGTAATAATACTAACGGAAGTTAACAAAGGATTATCACTGTTTAGTTTTGAAACTTGAGGGACAAATAGCACTCAATTGAAACTTAAGAGACCAATTGCGCACATCAAGTAAACTTCAAGAACCATCAGTATAGTTTTGCCTAATTAATTTAAGGGTAATGTTAGAAATAGTTTTATGTCAAATAATTTTGCTTTATGTCAAATTCTTTTACCTATTTTACAGAAGAGGTATTTTGTATCAAATGTGATAGCATGTCATATATATCAAAACTCAATAAATGAGAGATGCTCTCAAAAGAAAAATAATAATGAATGAGAGACATATGTATAAAAATAACTACCCACTAACATATGTCTTTCATTTGTTAGTGGGTAGTTATTTTTGCTGACATGTCTCACACTTATTAAATTTTAATACTACTGACATGGTATCGTTTTATAGGGTGTAGAGCTAATGGAGCTAACTTTTTGAGTTCTACTTATCATTTCAGTAATATTTTCCGTCATCTCATCAATTCATACCAATTTTTTATTAGCTAAACCTAACAATAAATCATCCTTAACGAGCACCAATAGTATTAACATTTCCCTTAATTTAATAATTAGTATAGAGAGGGAAAATTCCCGACTTATCACAAGCTGACACATCATACTACTAAGTCCACAAAGTACGGCCAATTATGAAGTGCCACATACGACAACTAGTTTCTACCATCACCATTTAGGAACCAACAGAAATTTGCCAAGTGTCCTAAAATAAAAACATAAAAAAAGCATGCAAAATGCCAATCACACATCGGCATGTGTAAGCAATAACACACATCACACATTAGCACGTGTCAACAATGACATCCCACACATGTAAGCAATGATATAAATGATCCAATTAATTGCTGACATGTGTCACCTTGAAAATCAAGACATTTCGGCCAATCAAATGATGCCATGTGTTAGGAGAAAAAGTCTTAAAAATCATCTAATCAAATTGTGACATGTGTCACCAATCAGATTCTGCCCCGTGTCACTCACCTACCCCAAAAAATGAAGATGTCATGCAGAAGGCCATTTAATCAAGATTATGATTTTTTGTAAAAACATTCCAACACTAGTTAATTTAGCATTAAAAAAACTAGATTTTCATTAATTATTTAATTATTTTAAAAAAAATATTATTACAAATTACAAAATAAATATGCATAATTATAATGCAAATTTCCAAATCCATCAAAACTAATTCTTAAAATACTAAAAAAATTCAAACTAAAAAAATTACATAAGAGTAAATAATATATAGTGGGCCAGATTAAGTTAGATGAGTTGAAAAAACTTTCAGCTTGAATTCAACCTCACCCAAGACTCAAAATAAAATTCTAACCAAACTCAACCTACCAACTTATAAAACTAGGGGTGGTAATTCATGTTTACGGGTCGGGTTCGTGTCGAGTCAAGTCAAGTCATGAGTATTTGGCTATATGGATTGACTCGAACCCGACCTGTTTACTAAACGTGTTAGGAACCCTTAACCCAAACACAACCTGTTTATTAAATAGGTCAATCCGACCCGACACGTTTAACTCATTTAATTAATAAGTTATGTAAAGGTCAATACAACTGACCCGTTTTATAATCTATTTAATTAATAGGTCATACCTAACCTATATAATTTTTATCAATTTCCATGTATATAAAATTAAAATATAATTACAACTATAAATATAGTTGAAAGCTTGGATTTGTGTTAAAAACACAAGAGCTGTTGAGACCCAAAAAAAAATTACGGCTCAGTTGATTTTACTCTAACTTAAACTAAGTGCAGAATAGAGTAAATGCGAGCGAACAAACAATACAACTACTCTAAGCCATTCAACAAATCACAGCAGTAAAAAGAAAGCTAAAAGAGTAAGGAAGAGAGATGCAAACACAAGATAACACGCCGATGTGTTATTGAAGAGGAAACCAAAGAATTCGGCGAAAAACCTCTTTGCCGCCCTCCAAGTGGTAAATCGATCCACTAGATAATAAGTTGGGATACATGAATAGCAAGAGACCCTCCAAGCCTAGTCTACCTAGTGCACCTAAGCAATCCAAGCTCCTACTCCAACAAGGCTTCTTAAAACCGTGTTTTGTTTAGCTTTCCGAATCCCACAATGCGTCCAATTGCATTTGCCAAAACTTGGCTTCTTCCAATACTTCCCAGCAGCATCAAAACCTCACTGGACACTCAATATAGGTGTGGTAAGTGTTTGGGCTATCAACCTCTCAAGGATTTAGAAATGGAGAGGTAAGAGTAGAGAAAAACCACAATGAATGGTGTAGAGAACTGTGGGTATGACAATCTCACACTCTCAATGGTTTGAGGCTAGGGTTTTCTTTCTGAAAAGTTCTCTACTCAATATGTGGGAAATGATGGTATATATAGTGTGTATGAGGATGTAGTGGAGCAGATAAGACAAAATAGCAAAACAGACTATTTCCCAGGTATCTCGCAGGAAGGCCTTACTTGCGAGACACTTACAAAAACCAGCTGTCTCCATCCTGTCCTGACTCTTCGCATTCCAGTCATGTGCTGGGCATATGCATTACTTCGTGGGATGGCTAGTCGCGAGCTACCCGTGAAAACTCCTTTTGTCTTCAATAGATGCTTTGAGTCTTCACACACTCTCTCTCGCACACAACCCTTACAAATAAATCCTACATAAAATACAGGGTACAAAAGATTGAACAAAATTACAATCAAATTTGGCGCGGAATTAAAGCCAACACATAATAGTTGTAAATTACAACTTTACAATCTCCCCCTTTGGCTATTTCGTGACAAAACACCCTATAATTGACTTTAGACTTAAACGTGAGTTTGGGAATAATGGCAAAACTGACTCACACCTAATCTAGAAGTTGTGAAGCACTTGCATGAATACACCTGTGTCCTGAAACACTTGCACACAAAAAAAACTTTCATTAAGCTCATGACAAGTTGAATACAAGGAACGTATAGGAGCAAGTATAATACGATCAAGGTAAATAGCAAGATATAAACTATGAAGCATAACTTGATCATACAATAATAGTCATTAAGAAATGACTACAATGATCATTTACCTAGTAAATGATCATCTAGACACACATTGCAATTAAGTGCAAAAGCAAAAATCAATTGCATGTCCAAAACACACAACCAATGCAAAATACCAAAGTATTTGCATTAAAGATACAAGATCCAACAAGGGCACAAGTGTGTAGTACTCAAGATAAAATAAAAGTATTAAAAAAATGCTACAAAGCAATGAGATAAACACAAAGTACTGAATATTAAACTAGAATTAAACCAAAGTACTTAAAGCTTTAAAAGAAAGCAAAGTAAATAAAAGCATTCTAGACTATGGCAAAAGAAAGTAAACAACTAAACCACCAAAAATTAAGCAATATGTCTATGAAGTGCATGTGCTACACTATGCTCCCCCTCAAAATGTGCAACTCCCCCTCAGAACTTTCTCCCCTTTTTTGACCAAAATGGCCAAAGGAGTTAGAATTACTTAGATTCTGAATCGAATCCTTACGCCACAGCCATATCCTCAATCTGAGATGATAATGCAGTGATTTGGCCTTGAATGTAAGCAAATTGATCTGCGGTGTGCTGCACATGAGACTCAAGCATGCCATACATCTGTTCTACCGTTGTAAGAAGGCGATCAAGACGATCAGATCCTTGTGGTTGTGCTTGGGAAGATGGCTGTGCAGAACTCTCAAAAGCAAAAGTAAATATGTCAATCTCATCCTCCGTGTCTCCACCTTCTTCAATAGCAGTCCTTAGAATTTGAGAAGTGCCGGTCTTTGATCCGGTGATATGGGCTTGGCTTTGAGTCACTGTATGAGCACCAATGGGATAGTCCCTTTGCACAATAGTAAGTCAGCTTGAAAACCTTTAGCTTTGTCTTGGCAATGAGACCTATAATGATAGTAGCAAACGGCATAGTTGTCCGTGAATTCCTTCTGGAGATGCTCTTGGTCAGGAGGTGGTATATGTGACCACATATGTCGATCTCCTTATGTGTGAAGAGATCATGTAAGAAGATAGTTCTTGGTGTGGATAGAGTTGTCATGTTCGTCACCGGGCAGAGATTGTGGATCATTATATAAGCCAATGTCCTCATTTCCGCAACGAAGTGAATGGTGTTCATTGACCTCTTGTTTAGTGTGCCACCTAGTAGTTTCACCATTGGCTCAAGAGAGTCCAATCGATCATCATACTGAATGGTAATCTACTGAGAAGGTGGACAAACTTCGAGGAACTCTTGAATTGAATCTCTTGTGATGATGAACTCTTTCTGTCGCATCCAACAATTGATATGATCTCCTTCCACTATGGCATTAGCGAAGAATTCCTTGATGAGTTCACCATACACATTACCACTTGGATTTAGCAACTTTGTCCAAGTTCTTTCCTTGAAAATCTCAGGAATGACAGTGTTTTCAAGAGTCTCCATTCTTACAACTCTTTCCATGATGATTGTTCCCCTCTTGTAAATGTCATTATAGGCCATGTCTGCCTCAATGGAGTGGAAATTTGCTGAGTTAGTGCGAGCACACTTTGAGGATTTCTTGGAGGCAGAGTGCTTGGTGGGAGACATCTGCACAAATAGACACAGAGCACACAAAAAAAAAATGTAGAAACATAAAGACAAGAACACAAACTTGATTAGCATCAAGTTAGTCCAAAAAAAAATAAGCACAAAGACTTAAAACAAAACATTCGCACGAATCGGATTTTTTGAGGAAAATATCGAGAATGCGACATAAAGACTCCTTATTTTATTGAAATTTCATAAACTTAAATTAAAACTAAACTAAATGATAAATGAAGCGACATCCCCTAGAGTATTTACCACAAAGAATAATTAGATGAATTGGATAAATATCCAGACCGTATTGGATTTGTATATTTATAAAAAAAAAAATGAAAGGTATGCTTTAAGTGCTAAACCATGTAAACACTAACAAAATGCACAAAAAAAATTATCAACTGAGCATGTGTGTGCATCTAGTGTACATGATGTGATGCAAGGAGTGTGCCTAGTGTGTGCTTAGGTGATGCATGTCATGGCATTGAGGCACAAATTGGGCAAAGTGTGTAAAACACACACCCAATGATCAAGACATGATAAATATGTCCTAACATGGTAATCCCCACAATTTGGTACTTAATGGAGTCCAAAACAACACCAAAATGTCACTAGGACATTTTGTCAAACACTTAGCATGCAACACTGTACTACATGAATGGATAATGCATTAACACAAAGAAATCTGCCTAAATACAAGTGTAAAATGCCACAAGGGTCCAACACAGATACACACAAACCAAATGAGACTCATCCCAATCAAAATTTTGAAGAAATTTGCCCAAAATCATAGTTCCCAACCCTTTTTCAAAAATCCCAATTCAAGAACCCTAAAACAAATTCTGCATAATCTAGAATGAAAAGCTTAAAAGAATGTTAAGAAACAAACCTTTGAAGAGAATTTGCAAAGATTTGGACTTGAAATTGGAGGGTTTTGAGTGAAAAAATAGTTTTGGGTTGAGAGAGGTTCAAGTGAGGCAAAGGGAGTGAACTTAAGAGTGTTTTAAAACTCAGTCACATCAGCCCTATAAAACTGAAACACCCCTTTTTCGCGGGTTAGTCAATCGCAAAATTACTCGCGAAAAACACTACTAAAGCACAAACACTTTCGCAGGAAGCTTTTAGTTGCGAAACAGTCGCAAGATAGTCGCGAAAGTCTCTGTCTGAAATTTGTGTTTTCCAGTTTTTGCCTAAAAATCATTTCACGGGAAGTGCTTGCTCGAGAAATAGTCGCAAGACAGTCGCGATACTCTTTGTATGAAAATGTGATTTTTAGATTTCCCTTAAACTCTTTTAATTTCGCGGGAAGCTCTTAGTCGCGAGCTTCTCGCGAAAATGCCTTTGAACCAGATTTTGGAGAACAACACAAAAATGCATTTTAAACGAAAACTTAAAGCACGAAAGTATAAAAACACTTTCAAAAACATATAAAATACTCAAAAATCTTTTTGGGTTTGATCGGCAAGCAATTGAGCATACACATCACATTTTAACACGTACAATCACGCAAATGATATAAGCATTCATTGACCAAAGTCTTGTGTGTTGTGTATGAGTATCAAATGTGGAATAGTCCTTAGTCTAGAGTGAAGCTTCAATGATCAATTTAATCAAGTCATACACAACTAGTACTAAGTCAAATGGACTATTTCAATTATAGAAATGAACATATATGATCTCCCACAAGAAAATAATTACATTTCTTTGAAACTTTTCATTTGGCTTCTTTACAAGTCATAACAGTTGATCATTTTTGAAAAAAATACATCTCATTTTGAGATCGATACCTGAACTTTTTGATATTTCAACTTTGTGAGTAAGCCTTTGGCTTTTTGAGGTACCATACATTTCAATACAAGTCGCTTTCCCTTTTTTTAGTCAAATATTAGTATGTGCGAAAGTTTTTGCAGCTCAATATCTCTTTTCGAGATTTGATATTTGATGAGCTATATAGGAAGAACGTAAAAGCGTGGGAAAAGATAGAGGCACAAGTCTATGCATGTATTAAGACCAATAAGACTATTGACTAATTATTCATGACAAGTTTGAAGATCGATTTACAACAATCACACATATACTTCAAGATTTTTCCCACAAAGGTCGATATGCATACAAAAAAAGCTAAGTTCGTAAATGCACTATGCCATTTGTACGAAGGTACTAGGCCAAACTCACATGTGATATACACAAAATAAGCGATCAAACTTTTTGGAGATTTTTCATTTTTTATAGGTTTTTGAATTTTTAACACACTCAAAAACATAACAAGAAAAGTAAGATCAACAAAAACAAAAACAAAATGCAGCTAGCAAAAGAAACATATGTAATCATACACATGAGACCTATGAAGCATGTATGCAACAATGAACAGCATAAGGTCATATAAGGGATGAAAGTCAAGGGATGATACCGACACCAATAGTCTTATGAAGACACTCAAATCGTGGACCATCAAGGGGTTTGGTGAAAATGTCCTCCTTTTGGTTGTCGGAGTTGATAAACTCCAACCACACAACCTTGTTCTCCACTAGATCTCAAATAAAATGTACCGAATCTTGATATGTTTCGATTTTGAGTGTTGAACTGGATTTTTTGACAGGTTTATGGCACTTGTGTTATCATAGAACACACACATAGTGTCTTGAGTGATTCCATAATCATGTAAAAGTTTCTTCATCCACAATAGTTGCGCACAACAACTTCCTAGTGCGATGTATTCAGCTTCAATTGTTGAAAGAGAAACTAAATTTTGCTTTTTGCTGATCCATGACATCAAGTTATTCCCAAGATAAAAACAACCACTGGAGGTGCTTTTCCTATCATCAATGCACCCGGCCCAATCAGCATCTGAATATCCAACTAAGCACTCATTGAAGTCTTTTAAATACCAGATTCCATAATCAGAGGTGCCATTGATAAAGCGGATAATTCGTTTTACTACAGACAAATGTGATTCTTTGGGTGCTGCCTGAAATTGAGCACATACTCCTACACTAAAGGCGATGTTTGGCCTACTTGCCGTTAGGTAGAGAAGACTACCGATCATGCTCTGATAGAGTGTTGGATCTACTTCCATACCGGTTGGATCAAGACTTAATTTTATAGATGAACTCATGGGAGTGAATGCATGTTTTTTGGAGTCTAAGTCGAATCTCTTTACAAGATTTTTGGCATACTTCTCTTAAGAGATGAATATCCCATCTTTTCGTTGTTTCACTTGAAGCCCTAAGAAGTAGTTCAGCTCCCCCACCACGCTCATTTCAAACTCCTTTTTCATTTCTTCTGAAAATTCTTGAGCAAGATGATCAATTGTGGATCCAAAGACAATGTCATCCACATAAACTTGAGCGACAAGGATAGATTTCTCATCTCTTTTAACAAAAAGTGTTCTATTGGCTTGACCTCACTTGAAACCATGATCTACAAGATATGCGGTGAGGCGATCATACCATGCTCTTGGTGCTTACTTCAACCCATATAAAGCTTTCTTCAATCTTAGCACATGGTCAGGAAAGTGAGGGTCTTGAAACCCTTTTGGTTTCTCAACAAACACTTCTTCGTTCAGAAGTCCATTCAAGAAAGCACTCTTCACATCCATTTAGTATAGCTTGAAGTTCATAACACATGCTATGGAAAGAAGAATTCGAATTGACTCTAATCTTGCTACTGGAGCAAATGACTCATCAAAGTATACGCCTTCAACTTGAGTATATCCTTGAGCCATCAATCTAGACTTGTTTCGAACGACCTCACCATCTTTATCGGTCTTGTTCTTAAATATCCATTTGGTGCCGATTACATGTGTATCCTTGGGCCTTGGTACCAACTCCCATACATCATTTCTAACAAATTGATGTAACTCTTGATACATAGATTCCACCCAATTCTCATCTTTCAAGGCTTCTTCAACTTTCTTGGGTTCAAATTGAGCAAGATTGCAATTGTATGTCACATAATTCAAGCTATAACTCGGTCCTTTTCTCAAATGAAGTCCCTCATCTAAGTCACCAATGATGTTGCTTGTGTGATCATTGAGACTTACTCTTGATGATGGTTTCTTGGATGTAGAGGGTTCCTCACCTCGTGAAATTGGAGGTTGAACTTCCGGAGGGGTGAGTGGACTTGAGGGCCTTTACATTGATCTAGTCTCCCTTCTTGATGTAGGAGGTGTGGACTCCTTTTCCGGTGATTCTTTTTCACTTTCATCACTTTGAGACATAATATCATCACCATCCTCACCAACATCCTTTTCGGAGATGGTGTCATCTATGACCACATTTATTGACTTCATCACCATCTTAGTATGCTTGTTGTACACTCTATATGCTCAACTATTGGTGGAGTATCCTAGGAAGATCCCTTCATCACTTTTAGCATCAAACTTCCTAAGATTCTCCCTATCGTTGAAAATGTAGCATTTGCTTCCAAATACTTGGAAGTACTTTACTTTTGGCTTCTTTTCCCTCCAAATCTCATACAATGTCTTCTTTGTTCCAACTCGAAAGAAAATCCTATTCCCAATGTGACATGATGTGTTCACCACTTTAGCCCAAAATTTCTGTGGAATGTTTTTATTGAGAAGCATTACTCTTGCCATCTCTTGGATCACTTGGTTCTTTCTTTCCACCACCCCATTCTATTGTGGTGTCTTTGGAGTGAATAATTCCTTTTTGATACTGTGCTCATTGCAAAATGCTTCAAATTTTGCATTTTCAAACTCTTTCCCATGATCACTCCTTATTTTGACGATGGGAACTCCCTTTTCATTTTGGAGCTTCTTGCATAACCTTCCCATCTTGTCACACACCTCCAACTTCTCTCTAAGGAACTCTACCCAAGAATATCTTGAGAAATCATCAACCACCACCATGATGTATCGTTTTCCACCCAAGCTTTCTGTTCTCATTGGACCTATTAGATCCACATGGAGTAACTCCAAAGGACGAGAAGTAGCCAATACATTAACTTTGGGATGGGTTGATTTTGTTTGTTTTCCCGATTGACATGGACCACAAACATTGTTCTCAATCTTTCCAAACTTTGGAAAACTAATCACCGCTTTGAGCTTTGAGATCTTCGCTACTTGCTTGTAATTTGCATGCCCAAACTATTGATGCCACAACTCCAAAAGATTTACTCGAGCATTCCGACATGATATGTTTGGCTAGGGAACAACACCATAGCAATTGTCTGTGGTTCTAAGTCCCTTCAAGACTTGAACACCTTCTTCATTGAGAATTAGACACCCCTTCTTTGATAATTGAACTATGAAGTCTTCATCGCATATTTGGGTTATACTCAACAAGTTCACTTTTAATCCTTTGATGTAAAGAACATCAGTTAATAAGGGAAGTCCTAGAATATCAACGGTTCCCTTTCCAAGAACTTGTGAATGGCTACCATCTCCAAAAGTCACAAAGCCATCTTCCTTCTCCTTAAGAGTTTTGAACAGTGTTTTATCTCTGGTCATGTGCCTTGAACATCCACTGTCAAGATACCACAAACACGAATTAAACACTTTCAATGCGGTATGAACGTAAAGACAAGCATGAGATAAACACTCTTGACCCTTAAAGATACACTCCTCTTCTTTTACTTCATTCATAGATGAGTAAAGATTGCTTTTCAAACCATCAAGTTTATCACACAAATGTCTATTCCTTCTCTTATATTCAGCAATTAAGGAATTTGACTCACACAAGCTATTATGAATATCATGATTCCTTTGTTTTAAGGATTTTAGCATGTGCACAAAAATTCTAGCATGTTTCTTAGATTTGAATAACTCTAAAAGCTCATTGCTAGGACAATCTTTATAGATGCTCATAGAGTCATTATCACAAACACATGAACTACGCTTCATGTTGGCCTTAGCTATAACACTATCCATAGTAAGGCAAGGGGTCTAGGATCGCACTTAGGTAATGAAACCACAACAAGTGCACCTGCTCTGATACCAATTAAAAACTCGAATTTTTGTTAAAAACACAAGAGTTGTTTAGACCCCAAATAAAAAAAAAAAAAATTACGGCTCGGTTGATTTAACTCTAACTTAAACTAAGTACGGAATAAAGTAAATACTAGCGAACAAACAATACAAATATTCTAAGCCATATTCAACAAATCACAATAGTAAAAAGACAGCTAAAAGAGTAGGAAAGAGAGATGTATATACAAGATAACACGCCAATGTGTTATTGAAGAGGAAATCGAAGAACTTAGCGAAAAACCTCTCTACCGCCCTCCAAGGGCTAAATCGATCCACTAGACAATAAGTTGGGATACACGAATAGCAAGAGACTCTCCAAGCCTAGTCTACCTAGTGCACCTATGCCCTCCAAGCTTCTACTCCAACAAGGCTTCTCGGAACCGTGTCTTGTCCAGTTTTCCGAATCCCGTAATGCGCCCTATTGCATCCGCCAAAGCTTGGCTTCTTCCAATGCTTCCCACCAATACCAAAACCTCACTGGACACTCAGTATGAGTGTGGTAAGTGTTTGGGCTATCAACATCTCAAGAATTGTGAAATGGAGAGGTAGGAGTAGAGGAAAACCACAATGGATGGTGTAGAGAATTGTGAGTATGACAATCTCACACTCTCAAGGGTTTGAGGCTAAGGTTTTCTCTCTAAAAAGCTCTCTACTCAATTTGTGGGTAATGATGGTATATATAGTGTGTATGAGGATGTAGTGGAGCAGATATGAAAAAATATCAAAACGGACTATTTCGCAGGTATCTCACGGGAAGGCCTTACCTGCGAGACACTCGCGGGAAGACCTTACCTACAAGACACTCGCGAAAACCAGCTGTCTCCATCCTGTCCTGACTCTTCGCATTCCAGTCATATACTGGGCACATGCATCACTTTGCGGGATGGCTAGTTGCGAGCTACCCGCAAAAACTCCTTTTGTCATCAATAGATGCCTTGAGTCTTCACACACTCTCTCTCACACACAACCCTTACAAATAAATCCTACAAAATACAGAGGGTACAAAAGATTGAACAAAATTACAATCAAATTTGGCTCGGAATTAAAGCCAACACATAATAGTTGTAAATTACAACTTTACAATAGTAATAAACATATAAAAACAACCATAAACTAAGTAATAATATCAAAATAACTAATAACTTCATAAGATAAATGAGTTAGACGGGTTCGCATGCTGAACGCAAACACAACCCATTTATTAAACGGGTTAGCCGTGTCAGCCCGAATATGACCTGAATCTATTTAGCCTCAACCTATGACTTGTTTATAAATAGGTTAATCATGTCAGATTTTCAGGTCGTGTAAGATTTTGCCACCCTTAATGAAAACCAACCCGAGGCGTCAGGTTGGATTGAGTTGGATTAGTTTCACTAGATTGATGGATTTGGTGCACACCCTTGCCTACCGCTAAATAGGATAATTTCCTTTCACTTCAATTCATACAAAATATTTGTTTGGCTAAATATTGCATTTTAGCCCTATTGAGTTGTTTCTTTGACCTTGTTGAATGCATTATTTTAGCCTCATAAAAAATACTACTTTGGTAGATATATTTGTCGAACCTTGATGAAAATGGGCACATGTAGTCAAGGCCGGAGGGAGAGGCACAATGGCCCCTGCTGGCTTCTAAAAGTTTCTCCACACTCATATTTATGTTTTTTAAATCTATAATATAAGGCTTGGAGAAGTTGAATTGATTAGTGATTTTGATAATTGATATTAATTAGAATAAACAATCAAAGAGTGATTCTAGTTAGCTCAATTGGTAAAGTTTTTTACGGTTGAATAAGAAATTTGGGGTTTATTTTCTGCCTACACCAAAAATCGAGTAGTGTCTTGATTTGATGATAAAGAGCTATCATCAGGAATGAACGCCATTAAATTAAAACTATCTATAAAAAAAAAACAATCATAGGACAATGTCCTATCAATCTTGATAGAGCAGAGCCTAATCCATTTTCAACTAAATTGGTGATATTTATATCCAAAATAACTTAAAGATTTAAAATTAAAAAAAAAAAATTTAAGGATTCTAAATTTCTAATCACTATGAAGTTCTCGTAGTAAATGACTTAATTTCATTAATTATTATACGAGCACGATCCTCCAACAATATTGTTCATAACTAACTTTCAACACTAGAATCATTGCCACATTTTTTCCCCATTTAATTATGAATAAATTTAGGTATTCAAAATTTTCAACAATATTGTTCATACAATCTATTTTTTCAATGCTTGAGATATACCAATAAGGGAATTACGTGCCAATGTAGTGTTCGGAAAAATAAAGTTTATCTTACACTAGTTAATTGAGTAAGACCCACATGGCTTAAAAAAAAGAAAAAAAGAAAATTGGAATCTTTGAAAGCGGAAAAAGTATATTATATCTCTTTTGTTAGTAGAGATGTAATGATGCAGGGTAAAAAATATAGTGAAGCAAAACTTTGGCATTATTGATCATTTCATAATTCTAAACATTATTCATAGATTCTAATTTTAAGTAGGATCCTAATTTTAACAACCATGTTCATAGATTCATTCCTCATGAATATGGATGCATTAATCATGATCATTAGACAATTTACATCCTCGTGAAGAACTCCTTATTTTTTAGGCAACTATATATATGAAGCCATTTTAGAAGTATATTTCTCCTTATCCGTGGATAACCATTTTAGGAGTATAAAAAACCATTTCTAATCAAGGGACTTTCAGGAAATTAAAACTTTGGATTCAAACTTTGGGATGGCTGATGTGTTAAACCCATTGAAGTTAGTCCCAGCAGCTGTCGTATATGCACCCATAGTAGAGAACACAAGCCAGTACTTGCAGTTTCGGCAGTTGGTAACCCCTAAAAACAATGTCAAGTGCATCACATGTAGGCCCAAAAACCGTTGAATTGTACGTCTTAGATCCTTTGCGTGTGGGGTTTTCGAGGTTGGACGTGAGCGCTAGAGGCATGCACTTGACGATTGCATTGTCTAGAATTATGCAATTCAAGGACCCATAAATCCCGTCGCTGATCCAATACTCTCTAAGCTCATTCCTTATACGCTTACCGATAATGTTCGAGGCTAGTGTGAAAACTGACTCGGCAAAGAATCTGCCTGGTTCAGCTATGACTGTCAATCCCGAATAATTGCCAAAATATGATTGTATAGCGGCTTTCACGACTGTAGCTGTTTCATCAAATTGAGAGTTAGCCATGAAGCCACCCCCAATGTTTAGCACACTCATCTGAGGCATGCCGAGCTTAGTAGCCATCTTGAAAGCAGTTTTAGCTGCTGCAATGGCTTGTTGGTAGCAAAAGCGGCTCTAAGAATTTTTTTTATAGTGATTACTAAAAAATTTAAATTATACAAAATTTAATAAAACAATAAATTGAATATTTGCTACAACTGTGAGTCAAGTCATTAAGGAGAGTAAAATTATTGCAATTGCAAAGCCAAAAAGAATACAATTGTTGTCACCATCAAGAAAAACTGACAACTACAATATTTTTCTCGGTACTATTTTTTTGGGAAAAATGAAATTAGAAATTATTTTGATTGAATAGGTTGAACGAGCTACAAATTTGAATATTTAACGATTTTTATCTTTTTGTATTATAATATGTTTTTTGTTGAATAATTTGATCACTTGATGTTGTTTGGTCTTGTTTTGTTTTTGTTTGGTTTATGTTTGTTGTTATTTGGGCTAGTATTTATTATTATTATTTAAACCTTTTCTTTATAATTTTATAAAAGGGATTAAGGATTTTTTGGAGGGGGGCAGAATTAACTTTGGAGTGATGCTACGTCCATAATATTTTTATAATAAATCATATGTAAAAAGCTATTATTAGTGAGTAAAAAAGTAATATCATTATTGGGCCCAAATTAAAATTAGTAACAGTTTACCACATTAGATTTGTTGTAAACTTGTGAAAATATTATGAATATAGCATTATTTTTATTTTTATTGAATTCAACCTTTTATAATTCTCAAGTTAGGGTGTTCAACAATTTTATTAAGGTGGTCACAATAAGTTAATTTAACATATAATAATTTTTAAGCAAGTATACATATGCCTTTTTTTTGCAAGTCAGGGTGGTCCTATGATCACCCTAGCTTTCATGTGGAGCTGTTAGTACTTGGTAGGCACGTGAATCTGTGGATGCACTTCCTATATGAAAAGAGATTCCACCCACTGTGAGCTACGCAGTTTGAGCGGCTCGGAGGAGAGTCTCCACTTCCTCAGGTAGCGCACCAAACTTGGAACCTATGAAGCACGGGTGCGTTTTTGGATTCGGGTGCGGGTGCGGGACTCGGCAATTTTTGAAAAAATAGGTTGCGGGTACGGCGATTAAAAAATTATTAAAAATATTTTTATTTATATTTTCTATATATTTTTATTATTAAAATATTCTTAAAAATTACTATGGTTTTTTTTTTTTTTTTGGTGGTGGTGGAGAAAACTATGGCCTGTTAGTAGTATTTTTTACTATTAAAATATTTTTACTGTGGCACGTTAAAAGCAAAATGTCCATGAACAACCAACAAAAGCAAAGCCCATGAACAAGCAATAAGCAACAAAGCCAAAGCCCATGACAAGCAACAAAGCCCATGAACAAACACACTGTTGTTTCCCTTTGCTTCACATGATTCTGATTTTTGCAGTCCGATGGCGGCAATGCTTCATTTTCAAGTTTCAAATTTTCTTCATCTCCTTCGCACATATCTTCACCTTAGTAATTTCTTCTTATTTTCAGTCCAATGGCGCTTTTTTTTTTTTTTGGGCCAAGTTAAATGGTGCGTTTTGCACCTTCTGTTTTTTTTTTTTTGAATTTTGGCTGCATCGGCCGATTTGCGCTGGTATCGGTGGTTGTGCCCGATACGGACTGATTTCGGCCGAATCGGCCCGATTTCGCGCTCGTCGGCGTGAATCGGTGCCGTGTCGGCGCGAATTAGCACGTATCGCGTTGAAAAAAATATTTTTTTAAAGGAGGACGCGGCACGGATGCACAGGCAGCGGTGTTGCCTGCGCGTCCCCGCGTTGCGCCGCGTCGGACACGGGTGTGGCGGCCCAAACGCCACACCTGTGCTTCCTAGCTTGGAACCCAATGGGCAGCATGCACCACTATCATCTAGAGCTTTAATTTGAATTATTAAATCACATTTTGGGTGCCATTTTTGCATCTTCTTAATTTCATCAATTGAATCAAAAGTTGTCAAGTTTACGCCAACACTCGCTGCGTATTTGATGTGAGACCCAGCTTTACAAGGGTTCGCAAATATGATCCGATCTGGAGAAACTCCTAGTGACAAAATAGACTCAATCTCGGCTTGACTTACGCAATCAAAATTTGTACCAAGAGCAGCCATGGCACCAAGGAAATTCAGGTTCGGGTTGCACTTGACGGCATAGTATGGTTGAACCTTTGGGAGGGCTCAAGTCCACCTATCCATGAGAGTAGTGACTGCACCTAAATCAAGTACGTAAAAGGTTTCTTTGGTCTCTTGTTCGCTACAAATGATGGACCGCATGAAATCAGTCAACCCATCTTTGGATAAGACTGTAACTCTCTTTCCGTTTATTCCTGGTGCACCCAATATAGCCTGGAGGCTCTTAGAGATGGATGGCATGGCTAAGAATGCGTTGAAATATGATAAATGAAAGAGAAAAAGAACGAGTTATGATTTGGACTTGATGGAATAGAGCATGAACTTGAAGGGTCTATATTCCCTATACTATATAAGAGTAGAGAGGGTTAGGAGAATATATTATAGAGTTGAAGCACTACCATCACAAGATTCACAACTAGCAATTTGGTAGAGCAAAAAAATGGAAAGTGGGTTGGTTTGAAATGAGGTCAATAATTGAGTAACGTTATCTGAATGTTAGAAGTTAAGATTTTTTTTTTGTTCAGTATCCTACCCGAATAATCGTAATTTTCGATAATATAATTGAGATCTAGAGTGTTATAAATCTATCTACTTTGTCCATTTATATGAATAAAAATCTATACTTAATTTTGTAAAAAAATTTATTCATACATATATAACTTTATTGACACACACACATTTAGGTTTATTTATTTTTTTACCAAATATACACAAGGTTTATTTTTTGGCTCATGGTTTCATGTGACAGAATCTCATAAAATGTTGTAGAAGATATTGGACCGTGAGCTGTCATTTCAACTCAAAATCAATTGGTGTCAAGGAAGACACACTCAAATCTTTTATAACATTCGACATCACACCACGCGAGCCTGTTTCTAGAGTGATTTTAGGGAGTCAAATTGTGGTCTCCCAACAGAAGATAACATTCACACGAACTCTCTCTCTCTCTCTCTCTCTCTCTCTCACACACACACACACACACACACACACACACACATATACATATATATAAAGTGTTAGTTTATTATTTTCACTTCCCGCTTTTATATATCGTATTGTTAAGCATCTTTTTTTTTTTTAGATGTAAGTAACTGTACTGCTGTTATAAAATTAAAAAAAATATATAAAAAGAGTAATTGTAGTGCTGTTACTTATTCATCTTTTAAGTAAAGGCGAAAGAGCCATTTTGGTCTTTACATCTTGAAGTCACAGTCAATTTGATCCCTACATTTTGATAGTAATCAATTTGGTCTCTAATATTTTCAACTTTTACTTAATTTAGTCTCTGCCGTTAATTCACTAATGAAAAATGCCTACGTGACAAACGGTGTGTACGGTTGGCATACTTAAAGCTTAGGTGGCAACTTAAATAATAATATAAAATGACACATCAGTATATGAGTAATCAAAATAATTTATCCATTTAAAGAAATTATTATAAAAAAAAAAAAAAACATGAATTTAGATTTGCTCTTGAACATGAACCCAAAGCCCAGAAAAATTAAATCCACGAATCTCAGCTCTTCAATCCATGTTGGAAACGGAAGCCTAAGAAGAAGGTGAAGAAGGAGTAGACGAAGATGAAGATAAGATGAAAGTTTGTGGGTTAATTTGGTCCGAACTGCATGGAACTGTGGCCTAAATGCTGGGTTCTTGCATATATCATTCTGCACTACCAACCAGCCACATTTAATACAATTCACTCCTTTTAAAGTAAATCAAAAAAGCCCAACACGTTGCTATTAAAATTTAAAACATTGGTTTTAAATTATCAAACACATGAACTAATGGATCTGAACCATTCAAATTGCATTCACTTAAAAACCTACAAACAAATATTCAAATTTTTTTTATTGAATCCCCCTGTTTTCGCATTATTATTAGCAAAATATAAAAAAGACCTTGTGTTTGAAGAGCTTGGATTTAACATTTTTTTTTTTTATGTTTTAGTTTGTGGGAGAGAGTAACAGTTTCGAATTTTCAATACAAGGAGAGAGAATGAGTGGGTAGAAATAGATTTTAGCTGAAGAGTTTGGAGTCGGAGGTTTTGAGAAGTTGTAAGATCACCCTTGTTCTTCATCTTCGTCAATTCTTTCTTCGCCTTTTTCTTCTTTTAGACTTCAGCTTCCAACTTGAATTAAAGAGATCGAGATTTGTGGATTTGATTTGGGTTTTATTTTTTTGGGTTCTAACTGGGTCCATGTTCAACAACAGATCTGAATTCATGTTTGTTATTTTAATATTTTTTAGAATTTCTTTAAATTGATAAATTATTATTTTTGCTCATGTGCTGATGTGTCATTTTATATTATTATTTAAGTTGCCACCTAAGCTTTAAGTATGCCAACCGTATACACCGTTTGTCACATAGGTATTTTCCGTTAGTGAACTAACGGCAGAAGCTAAATTGAGTGCAAGTTAAAAATATCAGAGACCAAATTGATTGCTACCACAATGTAGGATCCTAATTGATTGTGACTTCAAAATGTAAGGACCAAAATGTTAAGGACATATTTTAGGTAATTGGCTAAACCTTTGACACAATGCACTTTACTTGTAATTGGGTAGATCTAGGATGAGTTTAATACTTCAAGAAACAAGTATTCAAGTCAAGTATTAAAGCTATGACGATTGGACCAAGAAACAAGGGAAGAAAAGTTGTTCATTAAAGCTCGGCAGATACCTAGACAGAAACAGTATTTATCGAGATTTAAGAACGAAGCTCGACAAAAGCTGAATCCGTCGAGATCTATAAAATCAGAATTTCCAACTCTGATTTTTGGCTCATGCTGACATGTATATATAGGGTGTTTTTTCTCACAACCCTAGACATATATAAGGCTTTTAAATGCCGTTATATATGGAGAATACATGCGTTGAGTAACCCGGTGTCTTATTCTCTCTGAAAGAAGTTACCGCGTCTTTGCGCCCTAGGGTTTTATAACCAAGTGCTTCTTGATCTTCATTGTTGATGAAGTGAATAATTTTGCAGCCAACAACATCTTCAAGTTGCTGGAGTTAGTCATGTATTGAGATCTGTGCAAAAGGGTGGCGTTCATATATTGAAGAGTTCAGAGGTTTTGAAGCGGTAGAAGGTTTCAGCTGTAAGTTCATCTAAGGGGATTGTAAAGTCTAGGGACAAAAATTTTGTACTAGATCTGAAACTTCTCTTTACTATAGTGAATTGCTTTTCGGGAAGGTTTCCCCCCAGGTTTTTTACTGTGGAACTAGTTTGTTTCATTGGTTTTCCTAGATCATCATATCTTGTCTTCTTTACTATTCCATTGTGCATGATATTGACATGATATTGATGTTTGTTTGTTTTAACAATGTTTATTCATAATAAGTCTAATTAACAACTTAGGTTTAAAACTCATTAATTTTATCAATCAGGGTCTAAATTTCCCAACACAAAATAGTATTTTTGCCTTAAATAAAATAAGCAATTAAAAGTAAACTAATCGACCTTTTATTGAATAAACTTATCCAAACACATTCGTAGTTTGGTATAGTATTTTCTTTCCATAAATCTGTTTTTCTATTAGTGGGATTTATTCTTAGGTTTTTATGCCATAACAAAATATATGACTAATTATTAATTGACCTACACTTGTGAGTTATTATATACTTTATGCAAAAAATAATGAATCTTATAAATTATACCCATGTGACTTATTGTGCCTATGGAACATCATAACTTAGTTAAATTATATCCATGTGACTTATTGTGGCTCCTAATGATAAAGAGCTATCATCAGGAGTGAACGCCATTAAATTAAAACTATCTCAAAAAAAAAAAAAAATCATAGCACGGTGTCCTATCAATCTTGATAGAGGATAGCCTAATCCATTTTCAACTAATTGGTGAAATTTATATCCAAAATAACTTTTAAAAAAAAACATTTAAGGATTCTAAATTTTTAATCACTATGAAGTTCTCTTAGTAAATGACCTAATGTCATTAATTATTATATGAGCACGATCCTCCAACAATATTGTTCATAACTAACTTTCAACGCTAGAATGATTGCCGAATTTTTTTTCCCCATTTAATTATGAATAAATTTTGGCATACAAAATTTTCAACAATATTGTTCATACAATCTATTCTTTCAATGCCTGAGATATACCAATAAGGGAATTACGTGCCAATGTAGTGTTCGGAAATAAAGTACATCTTACACTTATTAATTGAGTAAGACCCACGTGGCTTAAAAAAATTTTTTGGAATCTTTGAAAGCGGAAAAAGTATATTATATCTCTCTTGACTCTTGTTAGTATAGATGTAATGATGCAGGGTACAAAATATAGTGAAACAAAACTTTGTCATTATTATATCCAGTGTTTTTACGATGTATGGATAATGTTGTAATTTTTTACGTAAATTTATTTTTGAAAAATATTATATATATATATATATATTATATAGCATATTTATTATAAAACTTAGTAATGAGTTCATCATAAAAAGTATTAATTATAAATTTCACACATATATCTATTATAATTATTTTGTTCAAGTAATGAGTAATAATTAAAACAACTTTGGAGTAATATTTATAATAAAAGTTGATAAAAACATATTAATTGATTCTATATTATTGATTTTTATTATGTGATATAATAAAAAGCTTCATTATGAAATCTTTTTTTTTTTGTTTTTTTTTTTTTTGTTTCTTCAATGCTTTGTTATTACGGTATGGTGATGCTTACCATTTTTATTTCACTATCCAATTGATTTGCATGTTGTCTTTTTGGCTTCTTTGGGTATCCATACAATTGTCTATTTGAATATCCCTTCTATATTTTGCCATAAATTATGGAAAACTATTGAATACTCTAGGAGTACCAAAAATGCGTACTCTCCCTTTCTCAAATGAATTGTAGGTCCCACCATAAATTTAATTAGTGAGACTCATAATTATGTGAGAGGGGAGAGTACATATTTATGATACTCTAAGAGTACTCAATAATTAGGGGTGTCAATTCGGGTTAGTGTGTCGGATTCATGTCGTGTCGAGATAGGGGTATTCGACTAAATGACTCAACCCTAACCCGACTCATTTAATAATCGTGTCATGATCCTTCCAGTCCTGTAAAAAGCTTGTTGAATCTAATAATATCTCTCAGTTTGTTGTATCTCATTCTGTGTTCTATTCCATAGTTTCACGTTATTTTCCATAGTGTCATATTAATAGATGCCATTAATAAGTTTCTATGATCTTCTTACACTCCCATTGTCAGTTTGTTGTCAGTTTGTTTCTTACATATATATATATATAAATATATATATATAGGGAACGGCATGAAAGGCGAAGGGATTCATTGGTACAAGCAATTAACTAATAGGAATGTGCCACGTGCCCCTACTTCATTAAATGCACCAATCTAGCCTGTCCAATCAAGACGCGTCTCCTAAAAATCTGTGGTGAACCGTCACTTTATGGGTTTGTCTATAAAACATAGAGACGGACCCATAGAGTGAGGGGGCAGCTGAAGGGGATGAAATTAAGATAGATGGTTAGATTTTACAAAAAGACTTTGGATGGTTGTACCAGGGTGACTGATGAAGAAAATGGGTAATGCGATGATGTACAGACTAGTCTTGATGGATGGATGGGAAGATAGACGGACCCTAAGGTGGACGGTGGCTAAAGCCACGTGGCACCCACATGGCTAATTTGGTCCTCAAGGAATCTTAAATAGGAAATAACTTATGCTCCACGATTGATCCTAAGCAACAGAATCCTCTTTACATGGAAAGGATTCTACAAAATACGCACATTTATGAAGATCTTCTCCGCAAGGAAATATTCCTCTCCTCCAAGGAACCAAGGTCGGTTCCCCCACCACTATAAAAAGGCCAAACCCTTCAGAAACCAGGTACGCATAATTTATCCTAGTTCTGGCACTCTAGAGTTGTGACAATCTCTCTAACTTGATTTTCAGAGGGTATTTGGCTGGTACCACACCGGTACTCTCTTGAGGTTTTTTTTTTTTTTCTTAGTGTTGTGCAGGTGTTGTTGCGAGCACGCGAGGACTGTGCAGCTTACTAACGATTCTCAACATTATCAACAACTTTAAACAACAAATAATTCTTCAACTTTCAATTCCAAATTCATTCAAAACCCAGTACCAAAAAAATAATTAAGCTCCACAAAGTTCCATAAAACACTCCAAATCATCACATTGGTATATCTCAAACCCAGTAAAAGAAAACATGAATGATATAAACAGTTACTAAGTATTTACCATCTAACCACTCTAAATTATCTCACACACACATACAATGAAGTATAATGAAAATTTCAAATACCAAGAGCAATAAAAACAAAGACAAAGTAAGAAAAACACAAAAAGGAAACTCACAATATGGTTCATGTGGGCGTGAGAGATGCAAAGGAAGTCTTGCTGTATAGCCTGCTAAGGACAACAATCAATATCGAAAGCCAAATTGAGAGCATGCAAACTTATGCAAGTTTTGTGGCTTGCGATTGACAGAAAACAGAGAAAGCAATTTTTTGGTGGTAGTCGAATAAAGCATAGATCATGACCCATATGAGTGTGGGTTTGAGGTTTTTTGGGTGGTCAAGTTTCTGCATGCAGGCTCCATAAATCCCCTCAAACTTTTGTGTCCCTAATGTATTTGTTGTTTTCTATTAAAAATGAAGCAAAATGTTCATAACTAAAAGACAACTTTTCGGTCTTTTAAATTGTAATTGTGGCAGTAATTTGTGCAGCCACGTGGCACACTAAAGAGTGGTCAACAAAAAGTCAAATGTTTCGACTATTAGTTATTCAAACAGTAACACTTTTTGGCACAAACTTGAACTGGAAAGTTTGTTTTCACCTTATACATAAAGGTTAAACAATCCAAGGTGTAATTTGACTTTTAGCCACAATAAATCAAAGGAAAAATCCCTAATGTTACCAAAAGCAAAAGCCAAAGCAAAAGCCAAACCAAAGCATCCAAAAAAAAAGAATCAACCCATCTACTTTTTAAAAGGATCAAAGAAGAACCATAGACAATTAAGCAAGGAAAAAAAATTAATATAGATACATTGAAGATGATAGATGGTAATTTGAGTAGTATAAGCATTGGGTTTTAAATTAAAACATATATATATTGAAGATTAAATATGCTAATTCGAAATGGTGAGATGATGCTAAGCTTCTGCAAATGTTGTAGAAAGGAGATGGGGCAGAGCACGAACACAAATAGCAGATGCCGCAGAGAGTAGATGGGGGCAGAGCAAGAACCCATCTATTAGAATAGGTCTATTTAACTCTTCTTTTGGCTTAGAATTGTGCCATAATACATTGTGGCAATAAAGATGAAGCAAACATCAGACACACATTAATTTCAATGCTCCCAAAAAAGAAAAATCAAATTTGAGTAAAATATGCAAAACAAAAACAATTCTAACGCAAATACATCAATTGACAAATTCTAACCCAAAATATAAATCCAACAAAGGAAAATTTGGGCATCCTTCTTGACTTTTCAGTTTCAATTGTTTGACAGTGGTAGTAGTCTAGTGGTATTTCTCTTTGCATCTCATTGAATATGGAACCTCTGTTCTCTCTCAGTTTATTTTGTTTGTTCATATTGTTTTGTTTGTGTTTTATTAATATTAAAAAGGTTTAAAACCAAGCAATTCCTTTTCTTCAAACGGTATTTTAACTTTATCAAAAAAAAAAAAAAAATTTAAAGCACTCCCACACTGCCACAATTCTACACTCCCACATTTAGATTAAAAAGAAATACTCCCACCTAAAAAAACACACTCCAATTCCCACATCTAGACTGTTAGGATTAATGCCCTTAAATCCTATTGTATGATGCTATGTATGATATTATGTATGACATTATGTTGTATTTAATAAAATTTATATTCTTATTATTATCTAAAATAATAGTAACATGAATATTCGGACATTATCATATAATCCATGAGATGCATAATATGTGATTTAGTTACAGAAGATATAAGTTACAAGTTCTTTGCAAACTCAGTTCGTAGTCAGTGATGAAATTGAGCATTTCATCTGCGAAGACTATAACATATCAACTAAGATGATTTGTCTTGATCATGGAAGTGAAGACTTCTAGTTGGTATGTTGATATGTTGATATGTTTTAAGAGTTAAGACATATTAAACTAGAACGCTGTGAGATTTATTATTCTCCTAACGACTGTCAAATGAATAATAAATATCACGACTTTTATTTGCATGAACTCTTAATCCTAAGAGAATAATGGACCTGATCATAAAGTGTAAGTTGCTTTGATATATCAGAAATGAGATCTAAAGTCATGATGAAAACCTCAGTATGTTGGGCAGCCACATTTAGTGTTGATGAAACATATATTCTCAAGATGAAATTCATAATCTCTTCACGGAGATATAAAATATTTACTTAAGATAAGTTTAATGGGTTTGGTTATTCAGAGTGTTAGACCTAACTACTTTAGTAAAGAGTTACTAAAGTATAAATTTATGAAATTGGATTTCATAAATATATGATGAATAACTTAAAATGATTAAATCAGGTACTCAAGGATTAAGATGTAGTAATTTTCAAAGTGACAGTCTATATTCATGACTTTGTATTACTACGAATATTTTATGAAGGGGTTGCATGTATAATAAAGTCTTGGGATATAATATATTAATAAGGCCTAGAGTGCAATTATATTTAGATAGTGGTATTAAATATGATTAATGGTAACTTTGGACTTATTAAGAATTGACAGAAAAGTTTAAGACCTATTGGAGCTAGTGTCTTATTGGTCCCTTTTGGTCTCACTCCAAGTCACACATTAAAGCCCGATTGGAAAGGCCCAATAGGTTAGCCCAATTAGATAATAAGTTAGTTATAAAGGAGGAAACATACAGAATTCTTTATTAGAAAAAGAGAATAAGAAAAAGAGAGACATCATTGTGAAATGGTGTGTATGTGTGAGTGAAGCCACTTAATTATTCTCCCTTGGAAACTGATTGAGAGATCACACTTCTTAGGTGTAAAGTATAATTGAAGTAAAGATTAAAAGTGTTCCCAAGTACTTCTAATATTTTTTTTTGAATTTCACCATACTAAGGTACGCTATCTTGTTCTTAAATTCTGAAATTTACACAGTGCATGTTATCAATCATGAATAAAATAAATCCATTTTTGTTGCTTCCGCTATGTGTTTTGTATGAGATACAAAACCAAAATTTCCAACATAGACTTAAGAAAAGAAAAGACAAAAAAATAAAAATAAAAACTCAATCCCTAATTTAACTCGAATACCCCAAACTAAAGCATCCTTACCCAAATTCCTTAATCAAAATCAAATTTAATCCAAACACCTAAATCGATTTCAATCCGACCAAAATAACCAAATCTAAATAACAATTAATCCATAAATTTTAACAATGAAAAAAAAACTTTACCAATTATCCCTCTTACGAACTCTATTTCACAATTTGGGTTTGCGTATTAGAGAGTGGCAACGAGAAGAAAGACGGATGAGCGAGGGGATAGGTTATGTGTAGCGTATGGGTAAATTATTAAAAAGTCTAAATCTAAACAATCCAACCAAGAAATTAAAACCTAATTTATATTCAATTCCCAGATTTGAAAACGAAAAGGAAAAAAACAATAACAATAACTTTACCGGTTATGGGTACACGACCTGCCTCTCTGATGGTGGTAGATTTTTCTTTCTTTATGTGCTTGCAGTTCTGGCGGTCTACGTCTGGCAAGGAATCGGATGGGTATTGCGAGTTTTTCTTTTTTTTCTTTTTTTTCTTTTTTTTTCTCTATTGCAAGTTCTTTTGAGAGCATTGCAAGTCTTGTATTTTGACTGGTTATTTTTTATTTATATGCAGAGAAACTATCAAAACAGTGTTTTTATGTGAAACGGTATAATTTATCAATTTATCGCTTTTTAAGTGTCAACGTGGCTGAATTTTAGATGGGCATTTTTCCTACATGGCAGCACCTCCTTAATTGCAGGGAAAGGCTTCTGCTATTATATAGAGTATATGATATTGATTTCATAATTCCAAACATTATTCATAGATTCTAATTTTAAGTAGGTTACTAATTTTAACAACCATGTTCATAGATTCATTCCTCATGAATATGGATGCATTAATCATGATCATTAGACAATTTACATTCTCATGAAAAACTCCTTATTTTTTATGCAACTATATATATCAAGCCATTTTAGAAGTATACATCTCCTTATCAATGGATAACCATTTTAGGAGTAGCATTAACAACCATTTCTAATCAAGGGACTTTCAGGAAATTAAAACTTTGGATTCAAATAGGCAAGATAAGTTGGGATGGCTGATGTGTTAAACCCATTGAAGTTAGTCCCGGCAGCTGTTGTACATGCACCCATATTAGAGAACACAAGCCAGTCATCAACTTGCAATTTCGGCAGTTGGTAACCCCTGAAATGAATAGCAACTTTTAGTAACTCAAAAAAATTCAAATTTAGATTTTGAACTAGTCAATTCTTCCAGGTTTTATCATAGGGACCTCACGATCATCTTATAAAATGTAAGACCTAAAAAGAAAGGTAAAAAAGGATTGGTACTTGGATAATTAAGGAATATGACAGCTACTCTGATGCAACACATAATGATGAGTTCCCTACAAATTCCACTTTTTCTTTTAAGTATATTACTACTGTCCTACTAAATTATACTGCCATAATGTATATAGAGGTGAACTGCACATTAAGCATGAACACTTCAACAAGGAGACAAAAGAAGCCAGCACTTGCCTAAAGATACAATGTTACTCCATAATTTTTTGTCAACCAGTATTAGTAAAACTGAATCAGACAATAAGTAAATTCAATTCTAATGCCTTAAAAAATGACACTTTTTTTTGGGGCCCGGAGAGGGGGGGGGGGGGTTGTGGACACCCATCTTTAAACATAAATCTGAAAATCTAGTCAATAATATAAATTGTTCCAACAAGTAGTTTGTAGAGGGGATACCTCAATTCTTGGTATTTTCTTTAACAGCTTATTTCTAAGCTGTTCGGTCTCCTAAAAAATATCAAACACGCACATTAGTCAAGCAGCTCACATGGAATTAAAAATGAGAAAAATAATTACAGAACATGCGTACAGTTCTTGAATACATTTTAGATAAACACAAGACTGTAATTTGAGAGCTCATAATCACACTCCATTATGACTAATATTTAGCTTTAATCAATTGGAAGTCACTAATAAGCAACTAAGCAATGAGTATTTGTATTAATTCCATGAAAAAAAAAAACGAGTAGTCTTCGCAAGTACTAGTAATCAATTGATGAATTGCATAAAAAATCAAGAAAATGAGAGAAAAAAGTACCTCGAGTGCAAAACCATTAACAATGAAAACATCCAAAGAGTAGCCATCTATAGTGGAAAAAGCATGTGCTTCTTGAATGTTCAGTCCAATCTCAGCCAGTAAGGAACTCAACTGAAAATGTACCATAAAAAGTATAAATAGTAACTAAAAAAATAGCTCAAACAGGATAGTGTTTCTTTTTAATAGGTGATTTTAGGCCCCAAGGGAAAGGGGAAAGGGAGATTCAAGCTAGTGACCTCCGCTTCATAAACTGATTGTGCTACCCTTAAGGTTAACTTAGATAATATTGTCACTGACAGAATGTCTTACCGAGTAACTTTTGGAAGTTCAATATACAAGTATAAATCACCTATGCTATCCACCATCACATCTTACAGAAGCATGATCTATTGCAATCTATCTTCAGGCATATAAATTACAAAGTACTTGCTTTGGTGGTAAATAATGATGTGTTGGAACAAGGGTAAGTAATAGAGAAGTTCTGTTACTTATAAATAACTGCTTGGACTTATATAGACTCAGAATTATTATTATATATGTATTTAGTTGACATCAAAAGTTCATAAGGTTTTAAAGTAAAATCCTGACTAGTGCAGCATATAGAGACTGAAATTCAGTAAATCTAGGAGTGCAGCACAATAAGACAATAAATCTTAGTGGTAGATCCTACAGAATGCTAGCAGGAGACTAAAGAAAAATGCAGGATTATTAAACAAGAACATGATTGATAAAAAGAAAAGAACTATAAAAAATGTAATATGAAATGGCAATAAACCAACCAGGCCTTCTGCCGCACACCATTGAGAACATAACAAAAATGTCCATAAATGAGCATGGTCAAAGAAGAGTGTCAAGATCAATGTGAGAAAAAGAAACAGTATAGGCTATATAGTTGGAGAAACAACAAATTAAGCACAATGTGAAAGGAACACAGGGTCAACAGCAGTGACAAGTGTGAATCTCATTTCTTCTTTTTCTCCTCAAGAAGCAGCTAGCCTTTTTATTCATCAATCATTAATTTCAACCATGTCGAATCACCCACGATGAATGAACAATCAGGTGTCTTCTTTTGGGTAGGTTTAATTTTGATACTATACAGCAGGTAAAGCATTTCTCAATAGTAGCAAGCCTTCTAGATGCCCACCCTTAAAGGTTAAAGGTCGGAGAGATGAAAGCTTAGATACCACACAGTTCTAGCAGATCTTTTTGTGTGTGTGTGTGCGTGTGTTTTGTGGGAGAGTGGGCGAGGTTAAGTGTTCTGGACATCATTGGCAAGTGACTCAAATCAGGTTCAGTAGGGCTGAGGATCAAATGTTTCATTGCTGAATAAGATGGCAGAATTGCAACCTTCAAAACAATAGTGTTCACTAATAACATCAAATATATTTCTCACTTTTGCAATATATTTATTACCTTGTCCAAAAATTTAAATGTCAAATTAGATGCTTCAGAAATTTCAAGAATGTTCATGCACGACATATTATGCAGATTACATCTAAACAAAGGAGGCTAAAATAAGACTTAAAAAAATCCTGGATATGTCTTTGATGCTGAAAACAGTAGGCTTTGAGAGGTGTACAAGTATACAACGCAGATGATTCCAAGAAATGGTTTAGACCGTAGAAAATTCCACATGCTTCCTATGAGAGAAAGGGAGAGAGTGGTCAGCTACCTGACTTAAAATTTTGGGCTTGTGGCATGTTGAAATTGTAATTTCATGCACTGCCCTACAAAATTTGCAAAATATTGCAATGTTAAGTCTCTGAGAAACTCCAAAAGTGTCCAGCAATCAGTGAAAACATTTATTTCTAGTGAAAATTCCTTTGAACATCGCATTCTAGAAAGAAACATTAAGTTGAATATAGATGGGGGGAAAATTATACAACACATATAAACTTACAAAAACAGAAGTATAAATAACAGGATACTTCTAAGAAATGTTCAAAGCAAAGTCACAAACTCCACCGATCTCAACTTCTTCTGGTAGGAGAAAACTTACATACTAGTAAGACTTGTTCCTCCAAAAACTTTACTCTCAGGATCCTGGAAATTCAGTGGTATGATTGGAAATTTTCCCAACTCTTCTCATTTACTTTCAAGAAGAGACTTTAAATGTATTGCACAAACCTGAAATTATTCAGCTTCTTGAATTATCTACTATAGTATATCAAATATCTATAAAATCCAGCCAAACCTAATGTATCCATTTCTGGATTTCAACTTGTATCTGTTAAGCATCCATGTCAGTATTGAATATAAAAATCTGCAACAGTAACTTGAAAGACTAGATACATGAAGAATAATACACTAATTGGCCACAAAATTTTATGTTAAGGACAATTATAGAAAAAGCTAACAATATATCAGGAGAACCTTTCAGAGTTATTACCGGGAATAAAGACGATTATCATTCACATTGTCATGCCTGTCTTGAACATGTAATTGGTTGACTTCAAGAGTAAGTACTTCAACATCAGGTGATGAAACAAGCGCAGGTGGTGGATGAACACTGAAAAAGTAAGAGAGAGAGAATGGGGTACTAACAACTCACAAATTCTCAAAAATGAAATAGAAGGAGGTCCTTTTAACCATACCTATGTTTGCTGGGATAATCAGAACATTGAGCATCCACTTCTCTTTGAAAGTTTGAATGCCAAGAAGAACTACAATTTCCACCCGAAGTAGAATGAACCTGCACATTATCAAGATGCATTTGGACGGGGGAGGAGTAACTAAAAAGTCAGAAAAGGGCAAGTCATGAAATTTCCTTCAGTTTTTTGTTCCGTCAATATGTCAATCGCCTTTAGAAACTGGCACAAAAGCAAACCATTTGCAGAAATATCCCTAATTCTTAGTCAAATCAAGTAGTCAAATTTCATGGTAGTGATGAAATCGTAAAATAGAGGTATCTTTTATGAATGGAAGTAACCAAATATATAACAAGAAAAGAGAAACCCAAAAAAAAAAAAAAAAACACTCATCCAATATGATGCAAGAAAGAAAGTTTCTTGTATGCCAAGAGTCTTGTCCCTCAACTGGCACCTGTTTCGAACAAAAACTTTCAAAGCCCCCTCCCCAACTATTGAATTAAACAAAAGAGAAAAAAAAAAAAAAGTTTTCTCTTATAAGATACCTGCACATGACGGACTTCAAATGCATGTCCAATAGAAGGGTTGCGTGCCATGTTCAGTAATCTTTTGTGCATAAGAACATCTTGTGCCCTCTCGGCATTCATATCCACAGCATACCTATAAGGCTAACACTACCAAATTAGATTCATAAACGATCATAAGCAACTATAATGTTACACTATTCAAATTAAGTCCAAAAAATTTTTTTGAAAAGAAAATGCTCCTCTGGCTTTCTCTAATGCCCTGTTTGTTGAGGGAACAAAGATAATGGTTCACTCAGTATCCATTAACAAACACGGATACCAGGAATTTGAATTGATATTAATTTATTATATTACCATTTCTAAAAAAGATTTACAAAACTATAATAAAAATGAATGAAAGAAAGCAAACACAAACGCAAAGATTTGGTGTTTTACCGAACAGGGAGGCCATGAAAATGTGCCCAGAGTTCATCTTCAAAACCAGGAAGATTGGTCTCTGCTACGTTCAAGTGCTTAAGTCGGTGAAGGACTGCATTGTACACACCTATCTTCTGCCTCTGCTCTCTGCTGAATCGACTCTGACTCTGACTCTGACTCTGACTCTGAGTCCGTGTAAAATCCAAGACTCTGCTACTGCTGCTCTCTGTATCTTCCATGATCACACCAAGTTCAACCAAAACGAGCAGTTTTTTGGAGTATTAAAAAGTACTATGGCTGTTTATATTGGAAAGAGAAATAGTGGCAATGCAAAATGAATCAATGATCGCTTATAGGCATAAGGAAAAGGATGGAGACTATTTTAAAGAGAAACTATCAATGGCTTTTCGAGCTGTGCCATGGCTTATTTATTTAACGTGCTTAATTTTGATTCAGCCAAAAAAAGGGAGCGTGATTCATTTGCAACTCAACAGAAGGACTTTAATAAAAGCATATAAACCTGTACTGTAGTCTATTGAGTTTATCTTTTTTTAATTTGACTAAATTGCAATTGCAGGTTGCACCCATAAAATTTAGAATAAATTTTGTTTTGTTAAAAAATTTTAGGCCTAAATACACTTTTAGTCTCTATATTTTGACTTTTTTTTTTTCATTTTGGTCCTTACATTTTCATTTTACCACTTTTAGCCCCTAAACCAATTAACGCGTGACATTTAAGTCATTACCGTCACTTAACTAAGTTAAAAAGCTAATGTGACTGACAAAGTGCACTGCGGGCACATTAAATGCTAACGTAGCCATAAAAATAATATTAAAAAATTTTAATTGGCATTTAAAATATGCCACTCCAACATTTTAATTTTTTTTTTTAAAACCACATCAAATAAAAATAATAAAAAAAACTTCAAACCGAAAATACTTAAATTAATTTATTTTTTCTTTATTTTTGGGAAGAGCACGAAGATCAGAACATGTGTTCTTCATTTTCTTCCCCAACAATAGAAATTGCCTTTTATTCTTCTTCAGCCAATGATCGAAGATTGAAAGCTTTGGCAAGATAGGATGGGTGGGTAGGGTTAGATTTGGGTTTGTGTTTGGTTGCTTTGTTTGGATTTGAGTTTTCTGGGTTTGCTGAAAATGGATTGCGCAGTTTGTGTTTGTATTCTTGCTAATATTTGGGTTTGTGGTTGTTGTCTTTGTGTTTGGTTGACAAGAAATGGCAAGAAAATGCTAGAAAATCTGGGTTCTATTAACAACCACCAACAACCCACAATTAAATTGATCTCCAGCAAACCCAAAAGATTTAGAATACCCACAAGAAAAACAAATGAAAAAACTCATCAATCATCAGATCTCAAAGGCCAAAAATTCCAAAACCAAATCTGAAAATTCAACCCAGCAACAAACTGATTCTCTAAACCAGCAACAAATTGATTCTCTTAACCAGCAACAACCCAATTCGCTTACCCCAAGATCGAAAATTTGTGTGAGTGAAGGACTTGGCGGAGAAGATTTCAGAGAGGAATCGACATGGTCGACGTCGTGAAGCGTCATTGCTCCGTCGCGAAAACACTGGCCACCACCACTACTATCTCTCTCTCTAATTTCTCAAATCAACATGAAGAGTCGTGTGCGTTTGTGGGTATGGGTTGGTTTCATGTTGGGGAAGAAAATGAAGAACACATGTTCTGATCTTCGTGCTCTTCCCAAAAATAAAGAAAAAAAATTAATTTAACTATTTTCGGTTTGAAGTTTTTATTTTTATTTTTATTTGATGTGGTTTTTTTAAAAATAAATTAAAATACTGAAGTGACATATTTTAAATGCCAATTAAATTTTTTTTAATGGCCACACCAGCGTTTAATGTGCCAGCAGTGCACTCTGTCAGGCACTTCAGCTTTTTAAGTTAATTGGGTGACGGTAATGTGGGGGGTAAAAATGCTTAAATTCACGTTTGGGCCTTAGGCCTGGTTTGTTGGTATAAGTCCGTTCAATCAGAGTCTTCGAGGCCTATAGGTTAGTCAGCGCTACAAGGGGCCGAGGAGTTATCCGAGGAGGAGTATCTCCTCGGACAAGCCCAGTAAAGGCCAGAGGACTTGTTAAAGGGTTTAGAGACAGGATTCTGGAAGATCTGTTGGGTAAAGGCATGATCCAAGCACCCGTTAGAAGCAGGAACGTGTGAGAAATATCTGAGGAAAAATCTGCTACCACCGCATTAAAGGCCCTGCATCTACCTCCCTGGCCGCATTAATGGAGAAATGACCTCTGAACAGTAGTATTCAGCCTTCCAGCTATTATTTGAAGACTTTAAGAAGGAGGTGGATGGGACAAGTATCTAGGAGGAAAATCTGTGTTACAAGTGGATGAAACAGGGAAAAAGAAAGAGGATATAAGAGGATGAGAGGTGGGGGATCTCTTTTAGAAACCAAAAAATTGTAATCTTTTGCTTAGAGAAAGAAAAGCTATACAAATTGTCCTCGGCTTACGTCCGAGGAGAGTTTTTTGTCATATTCATCTATTACTTGCATAGATTGCGGCATTCTAGCCTTTTTATTAACTTTCCAATATCCCTAACCTAGGTTTCAACCCATACTCTACAAATTTCATTGTATAAGGCTCTTTGGGCCTGAGCCAATCACTCGTTTGGATCCGGGTACAAATTGTGCACTTACAATTGACGCCGTATGTGGGAAATCTAGTGTTGAAGGAATTGGAACACCATGGCAGGCTTAGGTTCGCATCATGCAGAGTCTCAGGAATCCCAGTGCGAAGATCATTTTGAGCGTCTTGAGCGTCGGAGGGATCGAGAGGGAAGCGTGCATACAGTATACCCTGATGCAAGCCATTCGCATGGTGGAAGTAGGGCCACCCATGAGGATGATGCCAAGGCCATGTAGAGGGAGATTGACCACCTCACAAAAAAGCTACGCCGTGTCAGACGAAGGCGGGCTTCATCTCCATCCAATCCTTCCTCTAGGGGGTCCCGGGGAAGCAGTTACAGTCCAAGGTCCAGGACTCCCCCTAGCGAAACCTTCTCTTACTAGAAGAATGAGCTTCCAAGTCGTAAGCATAAGAGGTTTCCCTCCAGGGGCTTGGAGAATGATGCTATGAGCCGAGCGTTGCACCAACTCTCCAAGTCACCCTTCTCACGCAGGATCGAGAAGGGAAGGCTCCCAAGACAGTTCACTCAGCCCACCTTCACCATCTATAATGGCAGGACAGTCCCAGTCGAACACATGAGCCATTTTAATTAGAGGATGACGGTACATTCTCAGAACGAAACCTTGATGTGCAAAGTCTTTCCTTCTAACTTGGGACCTGTTGCTATGAGATAGTTTAACGGACTAAAGTCGGAGTCTGTCAATTCTTTCATAGAACTCACTAGGGCATTCGCGTCTCAATTCATTACATGCAGCAGAGTCCCTCAGCCTTTGGACTCATTGTTATCCATGGCCATGAGGGAGGGTGAGACTTTGAAAGCGTATTCTGATAGATACTGGGAAATGTTTAATGAAATCGACGGAGATTTTGACGAAGTGGCGATTAACACTTTCAAAGTGGGCCTCCCAACTAATCACGATTTAAGGAAATCTCTGACCAAAAAGCCCATGCGAAGTGTACGTCACCTTTTGGATCGCATCGATGAGTAAAAAAGGGTTGAGGAAGATCAACAATAAGGTAAGGGTAAGGCGAAGGTTATCCCCCAAGAGAGAAGGGATTTCAGGTCGGACAAGTACCACAACAATAAGCCGAGGAGAGATTTCTCTAGGCAATCTGGTTCAGCCACTCCTCAAGTAGTTAATACCGTATTCCAAGAACCAGTGCACCAATTGTTGGAGAAAGTTCGTAAGGAACCCTACTTCAAGTGGCCCAGTAAGATGGCAGGGGACCCCGCGAAACGAAATCAGAACCTCTTTTGCCAATATCATTAGGATGTAGGTCATACTACCAAGAATTGTCGAACCCTTTGGAACCATTTGGAGCAGCTTATTAACGAAGGAAAATTGAAGCAGCAACCCAACGGACAAGGAAATCATTCGGGTTCAAATAATCAAAAGAACAACTCATCTCGACCGCCCTTGGGAACGATTAATGTCATCTTTGCTGCACCTGGCAGGACCGGTTCCTGTCCTACAAGGGTGATGGCGGTGTCGCATACCCAGGCCGAGGAGTCTGGCTTGAAGCCGAAGAGGATCAAAGGGAGTACGCCTATTTTGGGATTCTCTGATGAGGATAAGGTTGGGACTATCCAACCACATGATGATGCCCTGGTGGTCACATTGAGGATAGGGAATTATGACGTCAAAAGGGTGCTGGTCGATCAGGGAAGCAGTGCGGATATTATGTACCCTAACTTATTTAAGGGGCTTAAGTTAGAGCTCGAGGACCTCACTCCCTATGATTCACCGTTGATAAGTTTTGAAGGGAAGACTGTTATACCAAAGGGACAAATTTGATTGCCCGTACAGTCGGGCTCAAAAATGGTCAATGTAGATTTCATTGTGGTTGGCGCATATTCTCTATACACGGCCATCGTCGCCAGGCCTTGGCTGCATGCTTTGGGTGCTGTCTCCTCGACTTTACATGTTAAAGTGAAATTTCCCTCGGGTGGATTGATTGAAGAAATTCTTAGTAGCCAATCAGCAGCAAGGAAATGTATATCGGTCGCGGTGCTGCATCAAGCCAAATCAGAATCCTTGACCTCGGCTGTAGAAGACTTATAGCAATTAACAACTCTGGATGCGCCCGGTGCGGTGACAGCAGAGGAGGTCACGTGTGAAGATTTGGAAAGATTTCTTATAAATGATGACCCCGAAAGGTTCTTTCAAGTTGGGATATGGTTACCACACCAAGAGAAGATGGAATTGGTGATGTTTTTGAAAAACAATATCGATGTTTTTGCCTGGGATCCCTATGAGGCTCCGGGGGTTGACCCAAGTTTCATTTCATTTGAACGTCAACCCTACCGTTGTTCCCAAGAGGCAACCACTTCGGCGTTCTTCCAAAGAGCATACCGAGGCCGTCAAGGAAGAGGTGCTCAAGCTCAAAAAGGCTGGGGCTATTAAAGAAGTTTTCTACCCAGAATGGTTGGTGCACACTGTTGTAGTAAAAAAGAAGAGCGGAAAGTGGAGAGTATATGTGGACTTCATAAACCTGAACAAAGCCTGCCCAAAAGACTCGTTCCCGATGCCTCGCATCGATCAGCTAGTGGATGCTACGGTTGGGCATCCTCGGATGAGTTTTTTAGATGCCTTCCAGGGTTATCACCAAATGCCATTGGCGTTGGGTGATCAAGAGAAGACTGCCTTCATTACTCCTACGGGGAATTATCAATATAAAGTGATGTCATTCGGTCTGAAAAATGCAGGGGCTACTTACCAAAGGATGATGACTAGGATGTTTGAATCTTAACTTAGGAAGACCATTGAGGTATATGTGGATGATATGGTAGTGAAGAGTAAGACAATACCTATGCATGTGAAAGATTTGGACGACACCTTTCAAACACTTAGGAAGTACAAGCTGCGCCTTAACGCCTCAAAGTGTTCTTTTGGGGTGGGCTTCGGAAAGTTCCTAGGCTACATGGTGACTCATAGAGGAATAGAGGTAAATCCGGCACAGGTCAGAGACATTCAGAGCTTGCAACCACCTCGGAATCCGAAGGAAGTTCAGAAATTGACCAGGATGGCCGCTGCTCTCAGCAGATTTATCTCTCGGTCCGCTGATAGGTGTAGACCTTTTTTCCAATTGTTAAATAAATGGAAAGGATTCCAATGGTCCGAGGAGTGCGTTTTAGCTTTTCAGCAACTTAAGGAATATCTTTCCCACCACCCATCATGTCTCGGCCGGAGGTCGATGAAATCCAGTTTGCATACCTAGCTGTAGCTATCCATGTAGTCAACCTGGTTCTGATAAGGGACGACGATGGGGTACAAAGACCGGTTTATTATGTCAACAAATCTTTGAATGAAGCTGAGGTGCGTTATTTACCTTTGGAGAAGGCAATTCTTACCGTAGTCCATGCTACACGAAAGCTTCCTCACTACTTCCAATCCCACACCGTCGTGATTTTGACTCAACTGCCTCTCAAGTTAGTATTGCGAAGTGTTGACTATTCGGGGAGGGTAGCCAAGTGGGGAACTATTCTGGGAACTTTCGATATCAAATATATGCCGCGTACCTCGGTGAAGGGCCAGGTCCTCGCTGATTTGGTGGCAGAATTTGCCGAACCATCGTTAGAAGAAACTGCGAAGGAATCGCACATGGATGAAAAATCAGTTGGCAGGATCACATGCAAAAGGCCTCCGATTTGGAAAGTTTATGTTGATGGGGCAGCAAACCAGAGGGGATCTGGCGTTGGACTTGTTTTGGTATCCCCTAAGGGAATTATCTTTGAGAAATCATTGAGATTAGCGTTCTCGGCCACTAATAACGAGGCTGAGTACGAAGCTGTCGTAGTCGGTATGGATATGGTACGGAGAATGGGGGGAAAGGCAGTTCATATGTCCTCAGATTCTCAATTAGTTATGGGCCAAGTGACGGGGACCATGGAGGCTAGGGATCCAAGAATGCAAGAGTACCTGACCCAGGTCAAATGTTTACAATCCGAGTTTGATTCTTTCATCCTTTCGCATGTTTCTAGAAGTGGAAACATGCATGCGGACTCGTTGGCCACTTTGGCCACGTCCTCAGCTCAGTGTTTGGCTAGGATTATCCTCGTCGAAGACTTGTTGAAACCGACTTTAACTACCACAAGTGCAGTCCATATCCATTTGATAAGGCCCGGACCTAGCTGGATGGACCCCATGGTTTCTTTTCTAAAAAGCGATGTTCTGCCCGAGGAGAAGTTTGAAGCAGATAAAATTCGTCGAAAGGTGCCTTGATTCTAGTTGTCCGAGGGTCAGAAGTTGTATAAACGCTCCTTTTCCGGACCATACCTGCTGTGTGTACATCCTGAAGCGACGAAGGCACTTTTGGAAGAGCTGCATGAGGGAATTTGTGGAAGCCATACTGGGGGGAGATCCTTAGCCCATAGAGATCTGATTCAGGGATATTGGTGGCCCAATATGCAGAGAGAGGCTCAGGATTACGCAAGAAAATGTGACCAATGCCAGAGGTTTGCTCCCAATATTCATAAGCTTGGTGGTGTCCTTAATCCTTTGTCTAGTCCTTGGTCATTCGCTCAATGGGGACTGGATATAGCTGGGCCTTTTCCGAGGGTTGTGGGAAACAAAAGGTGGCTACTCGTGGGAACTAATTACTTCACAAAGTGGGTCGAAGTTGAGCCTTTATCAAATATTAGGGATGTGGACTCCAAGAAATTTATTTGGAAGAACATTATCACTAGATTTAGGGTACCTCACACACTTATTTCGAATAATGGCGTGCAATTTGATAGTAAAGCTTTTAGGAAATATTGTAATGACTTGGGCATCACAAATAGATACTCCACTCCCGCTTGACCTCAAGGAAATAGGCAGGCCGAGGCCGTTAACAAAGTTATAGTCAGTGGACTTAAGAAGAGGCTGGATGGCGCAAAGGGTAGATGGGTAGAGGAATTGTCACACGTTTTGTGGACATATTGGACTACGCTGCGAAGATCCACAGGAGAAACACCCTTCTCCATGAATTACGGGGCCGAGGCGGTAATACTTTTGGAATCTGGGTTTCCCACATTAAGGACGAGTTCTTTCAGCCTGGGAAATAACGATGTCCTCCTAGAAAGAAGCCTGGATCTGGTTGAGGAATGGCGAGAGGCCGCCATAGTCCAAATGGCTTATTATCAGCAGAAGCTTAAACGAGGATATGATGCTCATGTGAAGCTAGGGCCACTAGCGCCTGGGGATTTGGTGTTGAGGAAAGTCATGGGTACTTCCAAAAATCCAGCATGGGGAAAGCTAGCACCAAATTGGGAAGGACCATATCGGATCATTTCTGTAGTAGGCGTAGGATCATATTGCTTAGCTAATCTAGATGAAAAAATTGTACAACGCCTTTGGAATGTAAACAACCTACGAAGGCTCTTGTATAAGGCTCTTTGGGCCTGAGCCCATCACTCGTTTGGGTCCGGGTACAAATTGTGCACTTACAAGTAAGGACTTAAATGTCACGCATTAATTAGTTTAGGGACTAAAAGTGGTAAAATGAAAATGTAAGGACGAAAATGGAAAAAAGGCCAAAATGTAGGGACCAAAAGTGCATTTACCCCAAAATTTTAAAATTTGGATTTTGTAGTGTATTATTTATTTAAATCATTCCATCAATGCATCAACAATGAGGTGTCCATTTAGTGCCAACAAAGCTCAAAACAATGTCGTTTGAATCACTAGTTTACAAAGTTTGGAATGATTTTGATTTTGCCCCCTAAAATTGGAGGTAATTTGGATTAATAAATTACGTCGTTTTGATTAAACATGGTACTTAACGGACACCTCATCATGAAACAAGGGCAAAATGGCTTAAATTCAAATGATATGTAACGTTTGAGATACAAATGGATTTTGGTAGATTGACAGCAAATATAAAATTTAGTCACTCAATTGTGACTAGATTCACTACAAATATATGCTGGATGTCCCCTACTAGCAACACACTACATTGGATATTAGAGAATCCATAGCTAATTCCAAAAAAATTGAAACTAAGAGTGTGCTTGGATGAACGGAAGGGAGAAGGGAGGGGAGGGATTCACTTGTATTAAAAAAAATTAATTGTTAATTTAACCTGAAGGATATCAATTTATATCTATTCTTTTAATTAGCAAAAGAGTGCTAATATAATTTAATAATAAAGGAAAAATTATCTCTTAAAATTTGTTTTTCAAACAAGTCAACATTCCTATTATAAAAAAATTTAGGCAAAACTTAAGTATATCTTAAATTAATATTTGTCAATAAGTCATACAACTTAATTTAATTTAGGGTGTGTTTGGATACCGCTTATTGCTAAAAACTGAAAACTGAAAACATTGTAGCAAAGTAATTTTTAAATGTATAAATAGTGTCGTGGGACCTAATTTTAAAGAAAAAATTGCTGAATAAAGGTACTTGTGGGTTTCGTGAACAGTGCACGGAACCCACACAAAACGTCAAACGCTAGCTTCAACGTAGACGCTGGTGTATCCAAACGCTCACTTAATTGTACTTGGAAAAAATAACATATTGTTTGCACTATGTTGGTATATACAATTATGTGGTTGTATCTTAGGTTTGTATCAGCCAATAAGTCATGTTGTGTGATTTTTTTTATTAATTTTTTTATGGGTCATATGGTTTAATTTAATTGTTCTTAAACATGATAACATTGTTTGCAGTTTGCACTACAATAAAAGAATTTAATTGGTGAACATTAGATACATCACCCAAGTAATTGTATATATCAGCTTTCCAAAAATAATTATTACAGCTACTATCCTCCGTCTTTTGGTAACTTTTTAAATTATTTTTCTTTATATTTTTTTCCCTATAATTCCTATGAAGACAATAATCGGACTTATCCGCTTTGGGGAGCCAGTCCCTCACGGTTTAATCTCAAGCGACATGGGAACGTACGGATCTTCACCCTCTGGGGGCTTTACACCGCAGTCCCACATCGGCAGGAAATCCCACCCACTCATGGTTTATAAGCTTCTGGAGCGACCATGAGTGTACCATTACAACACATGTAAAGCCCCCAGAGGGTGAAGATCCGTACGTTCCCATGTCGCTTGAGATTAAACTGTGATGGACTAGCTCCCCAAAGCGGATAAGTCCGATTAGTGTCCTCACATTAAAAGGATCTTCACCCTCTGGGGGCTTTACACCGCAGTCCCACATCGGTAAGAAATCCCTCCCACTCATGGTTTATAAGCTTCTGGAGCGACCATGAGTGTACCATTACAATTCTTATATTAATTCTCAAACTTCTAAAAAAATGGAAGGTGAAAATCTACTGACCAAATTCAAATAAACGAAAATATATTATTCTATAGAATAATAAGTAAATTTATTAAATATAATAATATATACCATGAAATATTTATCAAAAAAATATACCATGAAATAAATACAGTTATATAAAATTATACTTTAAAGTTTCTTAAAAAGGGGGAAAAAAAAAAGGACTTATTCCAACAAATTTATACGTTTTTTGAAAAAGAAAATATTTATTTTTTAAAACTATGTATATGATTAATGCATCCAATCAATTTGGAACTTATTGTTTCCATCATTTTTTTTTTTTTTTTTTGGAACTTATTGAATATAAACAAATAAAGAGAAGAAGCAAAAGGATAAATATGGTAGAATACAATTTATTTTAGAATGGTGAACTTTATTTTTTTTTTTTTGGTATGAAAGGAAAAAAATTAATATAATGGGCTAAGATATATATATATATATATATATATATATATATATATATATATATATATAGATATATATCGCGCGCGCACACATATATATATACTTAGTATATATTTAAACATTATTCATGTTTTTCAAGAATTATATATGTGTGTGGGGGTGGACTAAGTATATATTCATCTTTTTCAAGAGTCACCCATTACTTTTTTGCCAATAACAAACATTGAATGCGTTTGGATTCAACTTATTGTGGTTGCGTTTTGCTTATTTGCATTACCTCTTTTTTTATTTTTTTTTTCGTTTCTGCTGCTAGGGGGACACAATGCGCAGTGCACATACTGTGCGCACTATGCGCATACTGTGCGCGCACTGTTCATGTATTTTTTCAGTAATTTTTTATTAAAAATGAGTCTTGCAGTACTATTCACATATTTAAAAATTATTTTGCTACAGTATTTTTAACTTTCAGTTTTCAGTAATAAGTTCTATCCAAACAAACCCATTGTATCACTAACAACAATGATTCAACTATAAGACAATATGATTACCAAAAACTATAAGACAATACTTTATCTTTATGACATCCGTTGATAGAAGACAGCCAACCTGTTTTAAATACATACCTTTAAATATATGCATCTTTTATATCAATAGATTGTGACTAATAAGTATAAATTATGCATCGTTGAGATTTATATTACTTTCGTGATCTACTAAATTACTAATATAACAATGGGGGAAGCCTTGAATAGCTGTGTAACTTGGTTTCATTGGTGGTAACGATGACTATTGAATAATCATGTTTATGCATTATCAGTCATCACACACAAGTGCTAACTTGAGTTTTTTAAATTCTGGGCACGCATGGCAATTATAATATTATATTTTTTTAGAAACAAACATACACAATTATAATGCTTGAAACTCGAGTTTGACAGTTTGATAATGTTGTTCTAGTAACGTTATTTGTATTATTTTTAAATACGTATGGGTGAAAAAGTGTGTGAAAATACGTGTAATGTTATTTAAACACTGAAAACTGTTGTACAAAATACACTACCAAACAACTCTTGAATTTCAAAAAAGCTCTACATAACTAAATAAGTTTAGTTGGATGTATTATTCTAATTGTTTCCTAAAATTATGCTATTTGGCAAAAATAACTCTTAAAAAGACTTATTTTATGGTCAATTGAAAATTATTTTCAGCTTAATCACCATTCTAAAAATTATTTTATGTTGAAATAGATCCTAAGGAAAAATATATATAAATAATAATAAAAAAATAGGGCACTTGTCACTTGTTATAGATAAATATGCACCGCAAAGTGAAAATAATTGGTCCAAATGGTAAACGGAAAATAAATAAACATGTCAGCACCTACCAGTCAAGCTGAGGCGTCAAATGTAAAACAGATTTCATTTGTCCCTTGAGACCAAACAAGCCCACTCTTCAACAGTACCAGCCAAACGACCCTATACTCAGTTGTCAGCAACCTCAACTTCACCCAATGTTGCCTTATAGCATTAGCATTGGTTATTTCAATTCTATCATATTTTACCATCTCAAAAAGCCACTTTATTAATTATACAATACCATTTACCACTACACCTAGGGGTGTCCAGGCAAACCGATGACCCACCTAACCCGTCTGACCCGCCATCACCCAATCCGACGACTCCGGCGGTCGGATGTGGTTTCCGACTTTGCTAACTCGACACCTAGCAGGTCGGTTATCGGGTTTTTAGTTCAAAACCAGTGAAACCCGACCCGAACCAAAGTCCATTCAATATCTGGCCATTATTTCCAGATTTCGGCCCCTTTTTTCACTTAAATCTGTCGATTTCTGGCACAATAAACACTGAATCTCGCCGAACCTGTGATTTCTCATCACGATTTGGCAAAAATCTCACCGGATTCGACGGGATCTTACTGGATCTGGCAAGATCTCGCCACATTTTGAAGGATTTCGGTGAGATCGGTTTCACTCAAAACCGACCACCACCCGCCGGCAACCTGAACCGACGAATCCGTTACTGTTATGAGTCGGTTGCGGGTTGAAAACCCACCCATCCGAACTATTACGGGTCGGTTGCGGGTTAGGCAAAAACCTGACATGCCCGACCCATGGACAGCCCTTATACACCCAACATCCCAACTTTTATTTTTCTATTCTACTCATTAAAATAATATATCTTCACAAAAAAAAATATTTTTCCCTTTTTTATCCTCCACACGCATGTACCTTCCAGAATCCTCCATTACTTTACTTTTCACCTTCTTCCAAACTCCTCCTCCATCATCCATATCAACCCAACTCCTCCATCATCTATATCAATCCCATATCGGCGAAAGTGGGAAAAAAAAAAAAAAAAAAACACCATTAACACCCATGCCCACCACAATGCCACAACCACCACAACGCTATAGATCTCGCCACCCACCAATCTCCACCGTTGTCAACACCCGCGCTGATCTCGTCAAAACCCACACTGATCTCCACCGTTCTCAGTCCGACCCAAACGCCAACCAAACACCAACCTCACGCCACCCAAATGCCACCCAAATCTGACCCAAATGCTAAAACCCATGAACAAACCTATGTCGGAAACCCATGAACAAACTCACGACCTCCACGCCTCCACCATAGAAACTGTTCAAGCCTTCATGCCGTTGAATAAGAGAGAGCAGGAAGAAGAGAGAGTAGAAAGAAAGAGAGAGAAAGATAATGAAAATTATGATCTGCAGAGAGAGGAGAGAGAAGACCAAACCGATTAAAAAATATTTTTGTTTTTACCATTGAGCTACAGTGTGATTCTACATTTAGAATCGCACTGTAGCTCAATTGTATTTATTTATTTATTTATTTATTTATTTTTTGCAATAGTTGTATTTTACAACTTCTAATGGAGTGGTCTTTTGGGCTTAGAATTGTAAAATGGGCTTAAATTTGGGATTTCCCCAATCCACTGCTGATGCTCTTAGTTGTTTTTTTTTTTAATTTTAATTTTTATCAAGTGGTCTCAGATATTCTAAAGAAAGAGTCAGGACTTATGAAAAAAAGTACATACCGATCTCGTGTAAATCTAGGACTGTTGTGTAATCTAAACAATCCTAAGACAATAAATTTGTGAGATACACAAAGATATTTTAAATTAAACACCAGCAAACCGAGTGGTATCTAATAAATTCTCTGCAACAACAACGTGATTGCCAATATCACCATATCCGAGAACTCCAGGTAGCTGAAGTGAAAAAGCTCAATAGACTCAATACTAACCAAGGGGTATAGCCATAAGAAACCCCCCCCAAAAAAAAAAAGGTAAAGCGGTGGCAATCGGTGGAGCTAAGTATTGAAGCGTTTGGCTGGGAATGGAGATTGGGCATGTTTGGTTACAGAGGACAAATGAAATTTGTTTAGGATTGACACCTTAGCTTTCCTGGTTGGTGTTGAAGGTTTCTTTCATTTATTTGTCGTTAACCTACCGGGCTAAATAATTAATTTAAGGGTAGTGTTAGAAATAGTTTTATGTCTAATAATTTTGCTTTATGTCAAATTCTTTTACCTATTTTACAGAAGAAGTATTTTGTATCAAATGTGATAGCACGTCATTGATATCAAAACTCAATAAATGAGAGATGCCTTCAAAAAATAAATAAATATATAAATGAAAGATGACAACCATGGAACCCGGGGGCAGCTGATGGGACTGACAAAGTTGAACACGGACGAGGTCACCTCCACAGACGAACCTGACCGATTATCTACATCATTGGCGAGAACGTTAATGCCATTCAATGCTGCCAATAATGTCTCGGACCGTTACAAGACCAGTTGGACGAACCGGTGGAAACTTATTAAAACCCATTACTCCGCCAGAAACGTTAGCAATGGAGACATTAACACCACAACGGCTATAGTCCAGAAGGATATATAAAGCCCTCACAACACTAATACGAGGTACACACAAAATCACAACATATACTGAGTTATTTTTGATATTTTGATTGCTACCTTCTTTCACACTAACTTTGGCATCGAAGGCGTTGTGGCAGGCACCACACCGGTGACCATTTGAGTGAGTTCTCGCTTCCATCGCGTCGCCGAAGTGCGACCGGCACCGTCTGGACGAACCCAAAGAAACTGACGAGCTTCTGCTTCATCAAAAGACATATGTATAAAAATAACTATCCACTAACATATATCTTTCATTTATTAGTGGGTAATTATTTTTGCTGACATGTTTCACACTTATTGGATTTTAATACTACTAACATGGTATCGTTTTATAGGGTGTAGAGCTAATAGAGCTAACTTTTTGAGTTCCACTTATCATTTCAGTAATATTTTCCATCATCTCATCAATTCATACCAATTTTTTATTAGCTGAACCTAACAATAAATCATCCTTAACGAGCACCAATAGCGTTAACATTTCCCTTAATTTAATAATTAGTATAGAAAGGGAAAATTTCCGACCTATATCACAAGTTGACACATCATACTACCAAGTCCACAAAGTATGGCCAATTATGAAGTATCACATACGACAACTAGTTTCTACCATCACTATTTAGGAACCAACAAAAATTTTCCAAGTGTCCTAAAATAAAAACATAAAAAAGCATGCAAAATATCAATCACCCATTAGCATGTGTAAGCACTAACACATGCCACACATCAGCACGTGTCAGCAATGACATCCCACACATGTAAGCAATGACATAAATGATCCAATTAATTGCTGACATGTATCACCTTGAAAATCAAGACATTTTGGCCAATCAAATGATGCCATGTGTCTTGAAGAAAAAGTCTTAAAAATCCTCTAATCAGATTGTGACATATGTTACCAATCAGATTTCGCCACATGTCACTCACCTACCCCAAAAAATGAAGATGCCATATAGAAGACCATTTAATCAAGATTATGATTTTTTGTAAAAACATTCCAACACTAGTTAATTCAGCATTAAAAAAACTAGATTTTCATTAATTATATAATTATTTTTTTAAAAGATTATTACAAATTACATAATAAATATGCATAATTATAATGCAAATTTCCAAATCCATCAAAACTAATTCTTACAATACTAAAATAATTCAAACTAAAAAAAATTATATAAGAGTAATTAATAATATATAGTGGGCCAGATTGAGTTAGATGAGTTGAAAAAACTATCAGCCTGAACTCAACCTCACCCAAGACTCAAAATAAAATTCTAACCAAACTTAACCTACCAACTTATAAAACTAGGAGTGGCAATTCATGTTCACGGGTCGAGTTCGTATCGTGTCGAGTCGAGTCATGAGTATTTGGCTATATAGATTGACTCAAACTCGACCTATTTACTAAACGTGTTAGGAATCATCAATTCAAACATGACCTGTTTATTAAATAAGTCAACCCAACCCGACATGTTTAACTCATTTAATTAACAAGTTATGTAAAAGTCAATACAAATGACCCATTTCATAATCTATTTAATTAATAGGTGATACCTAACTTATATAATTTTTATCAATTGCCATGTATATAAAATTAAAATATAATTATAACTATAAATATAGTAATAAACATATAAAAACAACCATAAACTAAGTAATAATATCAAATAACTAATAATTTTATAAGCTAAATGAGTTAGACAGGTTCACATGCTGAACACGAACACAACTCATTTATTAAACGGGTTAGTCGTGTCAACTCAAATATGACCTGAACCCGTTTAGCCTTAACCTATGATTTGTTTATAAATATGTTAATCGTGTCAGATTTACAGGCCGTGTCAGATTTTGCCACCCCTAATGAAAACCAACCCGAGGCGTCAAGTTGGATTAGTTTCACTGGGTTGGTGGATTTGGTGCACACCCCTGCCTACCACTAAATAGGATAATTTCCTTTCACTTCACTTCATACAAAATATTTGTTTGGCTGAATATTTTTAGCCCTATTGAGTTGTTCCTTTGGCCTTGTTGAATGCATAATTTTAGCCTCATAAAACATACTACGTTGGTAGATATATTTGCCAAACCTTGATGAAAATGGGCACATGTAGTCAAGGCCGGAGGGAGAGGCACAATGGCCCCCGCTGGCTTTCTAAAAATTTATCCGCACTCATATTTATGTTTTTTAAATCTATAATATAAGGCGTGGAGAAGTTGAATTGATTTGTGATTTTGATAATTGATATTAATTAGAATAAACAATCAAAGAGTGATTTCAGTTAGCTCAATTAGAAAAGTTTTTTACGGTTGAATAAGAAATTTGGGATTTATTTTCCGCCTACACCAAAAATCGAGTGTTATCTTGATCTGATAATAAAGAGATATCGTCAGGAGAGAACGCCATTAAGTTAAAACTATCTCAAAAAAAAAAAATCATAGGACAGTGTCCTATCAATCTTGATAGAGCAAAGCCTAATCCATTTTCAACTAAATTGGTGATATTTATATCCAAAATAACTTAAAGATTTAAAATTTAAAAAAAAAAAAAAAATTTAAGGATTCTAAATGACCTAATTTCATTCATTATTATATGAAGTTCTCGTAGTAAATGACCTAATTTCATTCATTATTATATGAGCCCGATCCTCCAACAATATTGTTCATAGCTAACTTTCAACACTAGAATCATTGCCACATATATATTGGGTGCACCAGGAATAAACGGAAAGAGAGTTACGTACAGTCTTATCAAAAGATGGGTTGACTGATTTCATGCGGTCCATCATTTGTAGCAAACAAAAACCAAAGAACCCTTTACGTACTTGATTTAGGTGCAGTCACTACTCTCATAAATAGGTGGACTCGAGCCCTCCCCACGGTTCAAGCAAACTATGTCGTCAAGTGCAACCCGAACCTGAATTACCTTGTTGCCATGGCTGCTCTTGGGTGAAATTTTGATTGCGCAAGTCAAGCCGAGATTGAGTCTATTTTGTCACTAGGAGTTTCTCCAGATCGGATCATATTTGCGAACCCTTGTAAAGCTGAGTCTCACATCAAGTACGCGGCGAGTGTTGGCGTAAACTTGAGAAGTTTTTATTCAATGGATGAAATTGAGAAGATGCAAAAAGGCACCCAAAATGTGATTTAATAATTCAGATTAAAGCTCCAGATGATAGTGGTGCATAATGCCCATTGGGTTCCAAGTTTGGTGCGCTACCTGAGGAAGTGGAGACTCTCCTTCGAGTCGCTCAAACTGCGCAGCTCACAGTGGTTGGAATCTCTTTTCCTATAGGAAGTGCATCCACAGATTCACGTGCCTACCAACAAGCCATTGCAGCAGCTAAAACTGCTTTCGAGATGGCTACTAAGCTTGGCATGCCTCAGATGAGACACAATCTCGGCTTGACTTGCGCAATCAAAATTTGACCCAAGAGAAGCCATGGCACCAAGGAAATTCAGGTTCGGGTTGCACTTGACGACATAGTATGCTTGAACCGTGGGGAGGGCTCGAGTCCACCTATCCATGAGAGTAGTGACTGCACGTACATCAAGCACGTAAAATGGTTCTTTGGTTTCTTGTTTGCTACAAATGATGGACCGCATGAAATCAGTCAACCCATGTTTTGATAAGACTGTAACTCTCTTTCCGAGTTTCCGTTTCTTCCTGGTGCACCCAATATAGCTTGGAGGCTCTTAGAGATCGATGGCATGGCTAAGAATGCGTTGAAATATGATAAATGAAAGAGAAAAAGAAAGAGTTATGATTTGGACTTGATGGAATCATGGAATAGAGCATGAACTTGAAGGGTATATATATGCTATATAAGCATAGAGAGGGTTAGGAAAATATATTATAGAGTTGAAGCACCACCATCACAAAGATTCACAACTAGCAATTTGGTAGAGCAAAAAAAAAGGGAAAGTGGGTTGGTTTGAAATGAGGTCAATAATTGAGTAACGTTATCTGAATGTTAGAAGTTAAGATTTTTTTTTTTTGTCCAGTATCCTACCCGAATAATCGTAATTTTCAATAATATAAATGAGATTCAGAGTGCTATAAATCCATCTACTTTGTCCATTTATATGAATAAAAATCTATACTTAATTTTTTTTTTTTTAAATTTATTCATACATATATAACTTTATTGAGACACATTTTGGTTTATTTTATTTTTTACCAAATATACACAAGGTTTTTTCTTTTTTTGGCTCATGCTTTAATGTGACAGCATCTCATGGGATGTTATAGAAGATGTCAGGTCGTGAGTTATGTCATTCCACCTCAAAACCAATTGGTGATGAGGAAAACACAATCAAATATTTTATGGCATTCGACATCACACCACGCGAGCTTGTTTTTAGAGTGGTTGTAAGCAGTCAAATTGTGGTCTCTCTAGCAATCCCTCCCTCACAATGACACTTCTGTGACTCGAACTCGTGACCTTGGCTCTGATACCATTTATCGGACTGTGAACTGTGTCATTTTACCTCAAAACCAATTGGTAATAAAGAAGACATATTCAAATTTTTTATGGTCTTTGACATCACACTATATATGCAGGCCTATTTTTAAAGTGATAATAATAGAGAGCCAAATTGTCCACATGAAGTCGTACATATACAAAGTGTTAGTTTATTATTTTCACTTCCAGCTTATATAGATAGTCTTGTAATACTTCTTCTTCTTCTTTTTAATGCAAGTAACTGTACTGCTGTTATAATAATAATAAATAATTAAAAAAAAGAAGAGTAATCATACTGCTTTTACTTATTCATATTTTAAATAAAATAAGCCATTAAAAGTAAACTGATCGATTTTTTTGCTGAATAAACTTATCCAAACACACTAGTAGTCTGGTATAGTATTTTCTTTCCCTAAATCTGTTTTTCTATTTGTGGGATTTAATCTTGGGTTTTTGTGTCATAACAAAAGATTTGACTAACTATTAATTGGCCTCCACCTGTGAAGTTATTATATACTTTATGCAAAAAACAATGGATCTTATAAATTATACCCATGTGGCTTATTGTGGGTATGCAGAGGCGGCGCCATGTATAATTTTGAGGGTGGCCCTGTGGCCACCCTCAACTTGGAAAATAATAAATTTTATACTTTAAAAAAAAATGAAATTCTAAATTAATATGAGTTGTTGACCACCTTAGAAAAAAAAACTTGACCATCCTAAAAAAGACTTAAGCATCCTAAATAAAAATTTGCCCATTAAAAATAAAATTTCACTTCTCCAAAATTTTGGTCCATTGAAAATTGAACAAAAAAATTACGAAAAATGCTATGTTCACAATATGTTTTCAATGCTTTTATATTAAATTCTAAGTGGCAAGTTGTTACCGATAGAGAAAAAAACAATTTTAATGATATGTAAATTTAAACTAGTAACAATTGCCAACTATGATTTATTGTAAAAATATTGTAGACATAACATTTCTCAAAATTTGTCTAAACAAAAAAATTAGCCTAAAAGCCCAAATCAAATGTTTAATTGTGATATTTTAAATTGTGCATGTTTTCAAAAGACATTTTAAATTTGCTATTTTTTTTTTAAAGAAAAAATGCATATTTTCCAATAACTAGTCAGTTAGTGCTTACTTTAGTCTTTAGCTGAATTTATTGGATTTATGTGATACATCATACACATATGCACTAAAATAATACCTCAATACTTTATTGAACATGATTAATGTAACGGTTTAATGCCTAAATTGAATATGATGAATGAACTTGTAGCTTACCCCTTTTTTTTTTGGCACCATGGACAAATTTCTTCTAAGGAAATCACTTTTATTGTAAAATTTATCTTCTAAGCAAATTCGTATTCACTTGAATAATTTTCTTTTAAATCCTAGGCTATGAGAAAAAGTCTCATCTTTTCATCATAATGATCAAGAGAAAATAAAAAGAGCATAATTACAAAATTGTTCTGTCAAACTCTTAGCCATGATTTCCCTAAAAAAGAAATTAGTGGAGGATTGCATTGATTTAATCCTAATTAGTTTAAAGAATACAAAATATTAGTGATGTGTAAGTGCACAATTGCACCTGGACCCAAAGAAGATTATGGGCTCAGGCCCAACGAGCCTTAAACAATAAAATTTGTAGAGTGTGGGCTTGAAATCTAGGTTAGAGGTACTGAGAACTTGACAACAGCCTGAGAGTTACAAACACTTATGAATAACAATTGTTAATTGCAAATAGGCCTCCTCGGATGTAAGCCGAGGACCAACTCTGTATTATTTCTCTTTCTTTCTTACAGGTTACAATCCTTAATTTCCTTTCTTTTTCTTTAGAGAGAGAGAGTGAGCGAGAGAGAGAGAGAGTGAGCGAGAGAGAGAGAGAGAGAGAGAGAGAGAGAGAGATCCCCCCCCCTTCTTTTGCCTTCCTCCCCCTTAAATACCCCTTTTTCTGATGCCTTTTGGGACCCTGACTAGAAGTTTCTGCCCTACTGTTTAGGGGTCACTTCCCCATTAATGCGGCCAGGGGGTAGGTGTAGAGTCTTTAATGCGGAGGTGGCAGCCTTTGCTCTAGATATTTTCCTTAACACTGGTGTATCGAGAAGGTTCAGGGTTTCCCCCTTTAACCATTAGTATTTCTAGAGTTGTGCTTTGACCTTCATAATGAAGCTTTGAATTCTCTTGGGCTTGTCCGAGGAGAAGCTCGTCCTCGGCTGCACCCTCGGACCCTCGGCGTATTGGCCAATTCGTAGAGTTCAATTCTAGAGAAGGTCGGCCCTCCATGCTACAGTCCAAAGGCCCATATGCCCATTTGGGTCCTTTTACTCCCCACAATAGCCCCTCAAAACTCTATTTTTCATCATCCGAGGAGAAAAATAGGGTTTTGATCCAACGAAAACTCTCCCCACACGTTCCGTAAATAACTACGCGTGTGAAGACCGTTTCGCATTCCAGAGAATGCCACCTGGCGGTTTGATTTTCAAAAACGCGCGCATTTATTACCATAAGTTACACCTTGTCCCCCACGTTCAACGGTGAGATGAGCATCCAACGGCCCTTGTTACTCCATGAAAATTTGGGCGGGACAAATGTAATTTCGAGGCCGCTTCCCGCACGTCGTGACGCTTCAGAAACCTGCGCCTTCATTTATTTCTCCAGAGGCTAATCCCATCAAAACATCAGCAATCATCTTTTGTCTGCAGAAATCCGTGGAAGTTTGCACAACTTGAAATTTGTAAGTCCTCACTTCTTTTCTCTTAACCCTTTCTCCTCGGACCCTGTCCTCGGCTACCCTTAGAACAGTTCTCACTCTTAGAACTTAGTTTTTCGTTTCTTGCTGATGGGAAAGTTTAAATGTCTAGTTGATACCGTCGCTGGGATGGAAGGCTTTAGAGCCAAGTATCGTATTCCCAGCGACGTAGGTTTAGAATACTGCCCGGCGAAAGCCGTGGCCGGTTCTAGGAAGGCTGGAGAGGTTATCAGCCCAATGGTAGCCTTCGTAGAAGGTGGGATGACCCTCCCAATGAAGCCTGTGACTAGGGAGTACCTCCGCAACCACCAGTTGTGTCCCGATCAGTGTGCCCCAAAAGTTTTTAGAGTTTTGGGTAGCGTCGACGCTCTAAACGAGCAAATGGGTTTGAACCTCACCTGGCATGATGTCGTCTTTATGTACGAATGCCACAAACTCACTGGAGTAGGTTACTACATCAAATCCCGCTCCAGCGTAGTTAAGTTGATCTCCTGTTTGCCCAAGTCCAATAAAGGCATGAAGGATGACTACCTCATCGTCTTTGGCAACTGGCACGACGGCCCCCACTGCCCAGTTGAGTGGGGAGATCCAGGTGCGACACCTTTAGGGTTTAACTTCCCATCCCATAACTCCCTAAATCATCTAGGAATGTACATTTACATTTACTTGAGCGTCTACCTTTAATTTGTTATATGTTTTGCGCCTCTGACCATGTTTGTTTATTTGGATGTTTTTCTTTGCAGATAAGCAAAACGTACGCCCACGCCTGAGCCACTGCAACGTTGCAGATTTGAATAGAGTGCTACGTTTTGAGGTGTTCGTTAGCAGAGACCTACAACTTAGGGCGGCCCACTTGATTCTGGGGTACAATCCCGTCTCCTCGGACTTCCAGGAGATCGAGAACACGATAATCGTGGGTGACCGAAGGCGTAGGAAAATTAACGTAGCCAGACCCCACTTTCTGGCCGACCACGACATCCCCGACGCCCCAAACACAATGTTGTACGCATAGGCCATAGCGGCAATTCCCCTTGCTGTGCACCCTCAGGCAATTGCTGTACCAAAGGAGTGAGTGTCCTTTTCGAACACGTTGGACGAGGAGATAGACCAGTTTCGGCTCGAGGACTCTCCACGACCTCACAGAAACCCGTTTGTTATTCTTTTCGACGAGGAAGAAGAAGAAGCTGAGGCCTCTTGGATCGCGGGTCTGGTTATAGCGCGTCCGGACGACAGTTCTGTTGAAGAAGATATGGACAAGCTAAAGGCTCTTATGAACGATTGAGGCACCCGAGTGGAAAAGAAGGGAGCAAGAGGGTCCCAAGCTCCCCCTGCCTTACCACCACCCCCTCCTCCAGCCAAGCTAAAACCTCCCACTGACGATTCTAAGAAGAAACGAAAAGCTGATGCTGAGGAGGTTGGTGGCGAGAAGCCAAAAAAGCTGAAACAGCAGCCACCGCCGGCCCAGCAGCAGAAGCTGGACAAGGGCAAAGGGCGCGTCCGCTCAGTTGAAAGTGGAGAGATCAGGGACGTGGCCGAGGTGCGCCGAGCACCGGCCCACCCGGTCTCCCCGACTCGAGGCCGGACGGCGCCCCAATTCCTGCCACTCCAGCATTAGGGCAGTCCAACAAGGCCACACCCACCACTTAGCCGAGGTGTTGGAGCGTCCTCTTCTGCTGCCCAAGGACATGGAATCCTTGGAGAAGATGGGCCAGCCGCAGCTGTTCCTCTCGTTAAAAAGGGGCTTAGCTCTAGTAAGTTCCATCTTACACTTATATTCTATATCTATTTGTAAACACTTCACTGCATTTAACCTCCTAACATTTTTGTAGTCCATCCAAGAGGTTTTCGCGGCCGAGAAGTTCGTGGAGGATTCTCGGAAGCGCGCTGGGATGGAGCAAGAGCTAAGACAAGAGGCAGAAAGGTCTCTAGGCCAGGCCTTAGCAGAGAACGGGAAGGTCACGTCAGAGCTGGCCGATTTGAAAAGAGAAAGAGATGGTGACAAGGCCAGCCTGAAGACGATGGATGGCCAAGTGGAGGGGCAGCGTAAGCTTCTACGCCAAAAGCGAAGAAGGCCAGTTATCAGGAGGGGGTGACTAGAACATAAGAAGAGCTGACAGAGGCTTTTATGGCCTTGTGCCGAGAGTACTGTCAGCTGGTCTGGGGAGAGGCCATGAATGCGGCAGGGGTTCCTTAAACTTCCGAGCTGAGGAAGCCCGAGAACATTTGGCTCCCCCTAGACATTTAGGAAATTGAAGACCCTCCTGTGGCTGCCTCTCCTGTCCTTCCTCCTGTGGTGTAAGAGCTTGTTCCTGCTCCTACAGAACCTGAAGGTTCCCATAAAGAGAAGGACGAGTGCGGTGGTGCCGAGAAGGAGCAGATCCAAAGCATGGAGCCCCTCATTCCTTCTACAGACAAAGGGAAACAAGTCTTGTCCACCTTTGAGCTGGAATTGAAGAGTACTGAGGCTGGCAGCAGCTCCCTTCAAGACCCCCCTTCCCTAGTTTAGGGCCTAGTATAGGAACTTTCTGTACTTCCCTCCTTTGTATATAATTAATGAAGAAAATTTTTATTCAACTTTCGTTCATGTTGTCTTTATTTTACTTTATTCTTTTTGTGCTTGCCATGAAAGTTTTTAATAACAAATAGTTAAAGGGAAAACAGTATAAATAAGTATAACTCCACCATGCAAACCACTATGACTTCAAAACAGCCACATAACTCAATTTAGACCTCAAATAATGTCATACTTAGACAACTCACATGACGGTTAAATCTTTGTAATCTGACATATTGCTTTCAGTAGGATGCAAGGTCCGAAGACCATTCCTTACAAAAATTTGTTTAACACTTAAAAATGGAGAACTTGAGATCCAAATTAACGAATGGTGAGATAATGATTTCCACAAAACAGGTGATAAGAATAAAAACAGTGACAAGATATTAAGAACAATGGCAAGGTTTGTGGTCCGAGGACTATACTTAACCCAGTTTCTGTTTGATTTTTAAGAAGAGTAACTTCAAATGTTAATTTCCCCAAAGTAGGAGGTCCGAGGACCCGGCATAACTAAGGTTCTGTTTAACAAATGACAAGACATCAATTTCCACAAGGTTTGTGGTCCGAGGACTACACTTAACCAAGTTTCTGTTTGATTCTTAATAACAGTAACTTCAAATGTTAATTTCCCTAAAGTAGGAGGTCCGAGGACCCGGCATAACTAAGGTTCTGTTTAATAAATGACAAGACATCAATTTTCACAAGGTTTGTGGTCCGAGGACTACACTTAACCAAGTTTCTGTTTGATTCTTAAGAACAGTAACTTCAAATGTTAATTTCCCCAAAGTAGGAGGTCCTCGGACCCGGCATAACTAAGGTTCTGTTTAACAAATGACAAGACATCAATTTCCACAAGGTTTGTGGTCCGAGGACTACACTTAACCAAGTTTCTGTTTGATTCTTAAGAACAGTAACTTCAAATGTTAATTTTCCCAAAGTAGGAGGTCCGAGGACCCGGCATAACTAAGGTCTCCGTTTTAACAAATGACAAGACATCAATTTCCACAAGGTTTGTGGTCCGAGGACTACACTTAACCAAGTTTCGTTTGATTCTTAAGCCAAGTAACTTCAAATGTTAATTTCCCCAAAGTAGGAGGTCCGAGGACCCGGCATAACTAAGATTCTGTTTAACAAATGACAAGACATCAATTTCCACAAGGTTTGTGGTCCGAGGACTACACTTAACCAAGTTTCTGTTTGATTCTTAAGAACAGTAACTTCAAATGTTAATTTCCCCAAAGTAGGAGGTCCGAGGACTCGGCATAACTAAGGTTCTGTTTAACAAATGACAAGACATCAATTTCCACAAGGTTTGTGGTCTGAGGACTACACTTAACCAAGTTTCTGTTTGATTCTTAAGAACAGTAACTTCAAATGTCAAAGGTACTTATAACTTTGAAATGTTAACTGACAAAAGCACATTTTATTAATAATAATACATTCTAAGATTATTTACATTCCATGGGCGAGATACAATTCTTTCATCTAGGTCAGCTAGCCAATATGACCCTATGCCTGCTACTGAAACAATGCGATAGGGGCCCTCCCAGTTGGGTCCTAGCTTACCCCAAGCTGGGTTCTTAGAAGTCCCTACAACTTTTCTTAGTACAAGATCACCAGGTGCAAGTGGCCTTAGTTTCACGTGGGCATCATATCCCCGTTTTAGCATCTGTTGATAATAAGCCATTTGGACCATAGCTGCCTCGCGTCGTTCCTCCAGTAAATTAAGACCTTTCTCCTGGAGTCCATTGTTATTCTCCGGGCTAAAAGAGCTCGTCTTTAGGGTGGGAAAACCAGATTCCAGAGGTATCACCGCCTCGGCTCCATAAGTCATAGAGAATGGCGTTTCTCCCGTGGACCTGCGCGGTGTGGTCCGATACATCCACAGAACATAAGGGAGCTCTTCTACCCATCTGCCTTTCGCATCGTCCAACCTTTTCTTGAGCCCACTGACTATGACCTTGTTAACGGCCTCGACTTGTCCATTTCCCTGAGGATAAGCTAGGGTGGAGTATCTATTTATGATACCCATGTCACCACAATATTGCCTAAAGGCCTTGCTGTCAAATTGCATGCCATTGTCTGAGATAAGTGTATGTGGTATACCGAATCTAGTGACAATATTTTTCCAAACAAACTTCTTGGAATCAACATCTCTGATATTTGCTAAGGTCTCGGTCTCAACCCATTTAGTGAAATAGTCTGTTCCCACAAAAAGCCATCTTTTGTTTCCTACAGCTCTCGGAAATGGCCCCACTATGTCCAATCCCCACTGCGCAAAAGGCCAAGGACTGGAGAGAGGGTTAAGAACCCCTCCAGGTTGATGAATATTTGGGGCGAACCTCTGGCATTGATCACATTTTCTGGCGTAGTCCTGAGCCTCTCTCTGCATATTGGGCCACCAATAACCCTGAGTCAGGGCCCTATGGGCTAAGGACCTTCCCCCAGTGTGGCTTCCATAAATCCCTTCGTGCAGTTCCTCCAGAAGTGCTTCTGTTGATTCAGGGTGCACACACAACAAGTACAGTCCTGAGAAGGATCATTTGTACAGTTTCTGGTCCTCGTACAACCAAAAACGTGGCGCCTTTCAACGTATCTTATCTGCTTCAAACTTGTCTTCAGGAAGGATGCCATTCCTAAGAAAAGATAGAACCGGGTCAATCCAACTAGGTCCAGGCCTTATTAGGTGGATGCGAGCCACCTTGGCAGGGGTAAGAGTTGGCTCTAGCAAATCCTCCACAAGGATAATCCTGGGCAAACCCTGAGCCGAGGACGTTGCTAACGTAGCCAAAGAATCGGCATGGGTGTTTCCACTTCTAGAGATGTGGGCTAAGACGAAGGAGTCAAATTCTGCTTGCTGACGCTTGACCTGGGCTAAGTATTCCTGCATTCTTGGGTCCTTAGCCTCCATGGTCCCCGTGACCTGGCCGACCACTAACTGAGAGTCCGAGAACGCATGGACTTCCTTTCCACCCATCTTATGTAACATGTTCATGCCCACCAAGACTGCTTCATACTCGGCTTCATTATTAGTAGCCGAGAATGACAACCTTAGAGATTTTTCGAAGATAATTCCCTCAGGGGATATCAGAACAAGTCCGGCACCAGACCCTCTCTGGTTAGCTGCCCCATCCACATACAGTTTCCAAGTCAAAGGCACTGCGGCTGTGATCACACCAACTGATTTTTCATCCATGTGTGCTTCTTTTAGAGTTTCTTCTAGCAATGATTCAGTAAACTCTGCCACCAAGTCAGTGAGGACCTGGCCCTTCACCGAGGTGCGAGGCCTGTATTTAACGTCAAAAGCTCCTAAAATGGTTCCCCACTTTGCCACCCTACCAGAGTAGTCCGCGTTGCGTAACACTGCCTTGAGAGGCAATTGGGTTAGAACCACTACAGTGTGAGACTGGAAATAATGAGGAAGCTTGCACGTGGCGTAAACTATGTCCAGAAGCGCTTTCTCCAAGAGCAGATAGCACACCTCGACCTCATTCAAAGACTTACTAACATAGTAGACCGGTCTTTGCACTCCGCTGTCATTCCTTATAAGGACCAGGCTGACCGCGTGGACGGCCACTGCCAGATAAGCAAACAAGACCTCGTCCGCCTCGGGGCGAGACAAGATGGGTGGCCGAGAAAGATATTGCTTAAGCTGCTGGAAAGCTAATACGCAGTCCTCGGTCCATTGAAACCCTTTCCACTTATTCAACAATTGGAAGAAAGGACGGCATCGGTCAGCTGACCGAGAGATAAATCTATTCAATGCAGCAATCATTCCGGTCAATTTCTGGATCTCTTTTGGGTTCCGAGGCTGCTACAAATCCTGAATAGCCTTGACCTGTGCTGGGTTCACCTTTATGCCTCTGTGAGTAATCATTTATCCCAAAAACTTTCCGGACCCCACGCCAAAAGAGCACTTTGAGGCGGTAAGGCGCAGCTTGTACTTTCTTAGCACCTGGAAGGTGTCGGCTAGATCATTGACGTGTGAAGGTATCGTTTTACTCTTCACCACCATATCGTCTACATACACCTCAATAGTCTTCCCCAATTGCTGTTCGAACATCCTGGTCATCATTCTTTGGTAAGTAGCCCCAACATTTTTCAACCCAAATGGCATGACCTTATAGTGGTAGTTCCCCGTTGGAGTAATGAAAGCCGTCTTCTCTTGATCCTCCACCGCCAAGGGAATCTGATGGTAACCCTGGAAGGCATCCAAAAAACTCATCCGAGGATGTCCGACAGTGGCGTCCACTAGTTGATTAATACGCGGCATTGGGAACGAATCCTTGGGGCAGGCCTTGTTCAAACGATGGCAAATGAAGCTCGGATCTACACTTGGAGCCTCATACGGGTCCCACGCAAAAACATCAATATTGTCCTTCAGAAATTCCAACAACTCTATTTTCTCCTGGTGAGGCAAACGTATGCCGACTTGGAAGAACCTCTCCGGATCATCGGCTATCAAAAACTTCTCTAACTCCTCACAATGAGCCTCCTCTCCTGTCATCAATCCAGATGCATCAGGAGCTGTTAACTGTTATAAGTCTTTGGTGACCAGAGCCGAAGATTCGGCTTCTATCTGGTGCAGCACTGCAGCCGATATGCATTGCTTGGCCACCGATTGGCTGCCGAGAACTTCCTCAACATATTCCCCCGAGGAGAATTTAACTTTAACATGCAAGGTAGAGGAGACAGCTCCTAGAGCGTGCAGCCAAGGCCTGACGAGGATGGCTGTGTATGGAGAGTACGCGTCAACCACAATGAAATCCACTTCAACCGTTTCTGAGTCGGATTGAACGGGCAAACGAATCTGTCCCTTCGGCACAACGGCCCTCCCTTCGAAGCTTATAAGTGGCGAGTCATAAGGAGTAAGATCTTCCAGCTTCAATCTTAACCCCTTAAATAGATCAGGGTACATGATATCTGTACCTTTGCCCTGATCTATCATAACCCTCCTTACATCATAGTTCCCTATCCTAAGCGTAACTACAAGAGCATCGTCATGGGGTTGGATAGTCCCTACCTTATCCTCCTCGGAAAATCTTAAGGCGAGCAAATTTAGCTTCAACCTCTTCTGCCTGTAGCCTGACTCCTCGACCTGAGGATGTGAAATTGCCATCACCCTGGTGGGAGCCGAGCCGAGCCGATCCTGCCAGGTGCAGCAAAAATAGCATTAATTGTTCCTAACGCCGGCCGAGATAAATTATTCCTCTGATTGTTTGAGCCAGATTGACTGCCCTGCCCGCTAGGTTGGCACAGGTGCTACTTCAGTTTTCCTTCACTGACAAGCTGCTCCAAGTGGTTCCAAAGGGTCCGACAGTTCTCAGTAATGTGGCCCACATCCTGGTGGTACCGGCAAAAGAGGTTCTGATTCCTTTTCACAGGGTCTCCTGCCATCTTATCAGGCCATTTAAAGAAGGGCTCCTTACGAACTTTCTCCAGCAACTGATGTACTAGTTCTCGGAACACAGTGTTCACTGCCTGAGGTGCTACCGAGCCGGACTGCCCAACGTAATCTCGCCTCGGCTTGTTATTGTGGTACCTGTCTGACCTGAAATCTCTTCTCTCCTACGGGATAACCTTCTCCTTACCCTTTCCTTGCTGTTGGTCTTCCTCCACTCTTTTGTACTCTTCAATTCGATCCATGAGGCGATGTACGCTGCGGACGGGCTTTTTAGTCAAAGACTTTCTCAGGTCGTGATCAGTAGGAAGACCTACCTTAAAGGTATTGAGCGCCACCTCATCAAAGTCGCCATCTATTTCATTAAACATCTCCCAGTAACGGTCAGAGTATGCTTTCAACGTCTCTCCATCCCTCATAGTCATGGATAACAGCGAGTCCAATGGCCGAGGTACTCTGCTACACGTGATGAACCGCGAAGCGAATGCTCTAGTGAGCTCCCCAAACGAACCTATAGACCCCGATTTAAGGCCGTTGAACCACCTCATAGCAACAGGTCCCAAGCTAGAGGGGAAAACTTTACACATCAGAGCCTCATTATGAGAGTGCACCGCCATCCTCTAGTTAAAGTGACTCACGTGCTCCACCGGATCAGTCCGGCCATTATAGATGGTAAAGGTGGGTTGAGTAAACCTCCTGGGAAGCCTCCCCTTCTCTATCCTCCGTGAAAACGGAGATTTGGAGAGTTGATGCAACGCCTGACTCATAGCGTCGTTCCCTAAGCCCCTAGAAGGAAACTTCTTGTGTCTGCGAGCTGGTTGGTCGTCCTCCTCGCCAGAGGACATTGCACTGGGGGGTGAGCATGACCTTGAGCTGTAGCTACCTCCCCGTACCTCCTCTGAGGAAGGATTAGATGAGGACGGTGAAGACCTGCGTTTGGCGTGGCGTAACTTTCCTTTCAGACGACCAATCTCCCTCTGCATGGCCCTAGCACCATCCTCGTGGGTGGTGCTACCCCCGCCCTGAGTATGGCTAGCCCCAGGGTATTCTGTATGGACACTTCCCTCACGATCCCTTCGACGCTCAAGACGCTCGAAAAGATCCTCCGGTTGTGATCCCTGTGACTCTGCATGGTGAGAACCTAGGCCTGCCATGGTATCCCAACCTTTTCTAGACTAGATTTTCCACAAACGACGCCAATTGTAAGTGCACAATTGCACCTGGACCCAAAGAAGATTATGGGCTCAGGCCCAACAAGCCTTAAACAATAAAATTTGTAGAGTGTGGGCTTGAAATTTAGGTTAGAGGTACTGAGAACTTGACAACAGCCTGAGAGTTACAAACACTTATGAATAACAATTGTTAATTGCAAATAGGCCTCCTCGGATGTAAGCCAAGGACCAACTCTGTATTATTTCTCTTACTTTCTTACAGGTTACAATCCTTAATTTCCTTTCTTTTTCTTTAGAGAGAGAGAGAGTGAGAGAGAGAGAGAGAGATCCCCCCTTCTTTTGCCTTCCTCCCCCTTAAATACCCCTTTTTCTGATGCCTTTTGGGACCCCGACTAGAAGTTTCTGCCATACTGTTCAGGGGTCACTTCCCCATTAATGCGGCCAAGGAGGTAGGTGCAGAGTTTTTAATGCGGAGGTGGCAGCCTTTGCTCTAGATATTTTCCTTAACACTGGTGTATCGAGAAGGTTCAGGGTTTCCCCCTTTAACCATTAGTCTTTCTAGAGTTGTGCTTTGACCTTCATAATGAAGCTTTGAATTCTCTTGGGCTTGTCCGAGGAGAAGCTCGTCCTCGGTTGCACCCTCGGACCCTCGGCGTATTGGCCAATTCGTAGAGTTCAATTCTGGAGCAGGTCGGCCCTCCATGCTACAGTCCAAAGGCCCATATGCCCATTTGGGTCCTTTTACTCCCCACATGATGCATTTTGTTTATATTGTTACTTATTTAGACAAGATGTTGGTAAGTGAAAGGGAAATCAATAGTTTAATGATTACTTCATTGTTTATATTGAAAAAGAAGTGGCTGATAGCATTAATAATGAAGCTATCATACAACAATTTCAAAATATGAAAAACTTGTAGAATGAAATTTTAAAACTTTATGTATATGCGACTGTTTTTTTATGTCAATATATTCAAGTTTTTTATTAAATTTTGTTTAATTTAAATTTCTTAATGAACACCTCGAACAAAATTTCTGGAGCCGCCACTATAACGTCCCAATCAGTCAGAACAAAAAAAAAAGGTTCAGTTTTTTTTCAAAGAAAAAGGCCCACACGTGCCCCACCTAACTCATCCTCCCCCACCACATATCTCACAATTCTCTCTTTTCTCTCTTTGGCTAGTCACTCTCATTCTTGTGCTTCTTTTCTTTTTCATTTTCACTCAACACAGCACACATACACACACTCTTCTCCCTCACTCTCCCACCGGTACACTCCTCATCACCTCCACCATTTTTTGACAAAATCACTGGTAAACCCTCAAGAACATCACACCTTCACATAAGTTATTTGAGGTAAAAGTTCTAATCTCTTTTGATGGGTATTATGTTATTGTTTGAGGTTATTTTACCCAAGCTTTAATAATGATATTCATGTGATTTAAGAGCTTTGGAAATGATATTCATGTGTTTTTATGTATGGGTTTTGGTCTTGGTAGATGTATTTGATGAGTGAGTTCATGATTTTTGGGTGGCTATCTAAGGCTTGTTATGGTGAAAATTTAGGGGTTTTAAGTTATAATATGTGATGGTTGGTAAATTTAATTTTTCCATTGCCATTGGGTTTATTTGGAGTTAGTTGAAGTTCTAAATTTCTTGTCTTGGAGGATATTTTGATTTTGCTTTCATGGGTCTCTTAATGATGTAGTGTAAATTCTATGGAAGTTAGTCATAATGTTGGGGATGATATTAAATGGGTTAACTTTATAAATTGGAGTAGATGCCTTGTGAATCAATTTGTTGAGAAACTTTGGAAGTGGAATATATTACTATTGATGAGGTTAAATACTAGGCTTGCCTAATTAGGTGCTTATTTGACAATTCATAAATTGTAGCTAGATGCAATTTCAAGCTCTGTGCTTATTGTGATAGGTTTACTTGATTTTGTTTAGGTTCTAGCTAATCTCCTTGGAGGTTGGAGAATTAGGCTAATGTGGTTGCAAGGTAAGTAGCTTTTTAATGGGATTTTGAAAAATAACCATGTTTCATAAATGATGTTTTTGGGTCAAACACATTTTGAAAAATTATATATGGATATATGTTTTCTTAAAAGTATTGTGTTGTGACCCTATTATATATTATTATATATGAAAAGCAAATCATTTTGGTATTGCATTTGGGAAAATGTATGAATTGTTGATATGGAAAATATGAGCACCTTTGATTTAATCTTTGACAAGAAATTCATTGATTTTATGGTATATTGAAAAATTTTAAGATACTTATCTTGTCTTGTTATTTGAGAAAAAGATAGAAAATCTTTTTGACAAGAATAAAGTTGAAAATATTACAAACTTTGTGGAAGTTAGATTATTTAAGGCTTTCTGAAACTACCTGGATATAAACTATGCATTTCAAAGTATATATAACCTGTGAGCTTTATGTTGTTTTAGCCCTATGTCATGTGTGATTTCTCGGTGATCACCCAATTCGGTTTTCATACTCTTTGTGACAACGAAATCAGATCCAAGTCGGTGCCATTTCACTCTGGATGACGTGTTCTTCCCTGCTGCCCATGGGGGGAAGAGGTTCCTTGGTTATATATGGGTGAGGCTGCTGTCCATGGGGCCAAAAGACCACATGTAAAAGAGGTCATATTTGACGCGCTCTCTCTGGTGCCCATGGAGGGAGAGAAAAACCTTGAGGGTATGGGTGGGGCTACTGTCCATAGGGCCAAGAGTCTGCATACTAGAGAGGACAATATCATGCCAGTTGTGAATGGGTAGATCTCCTGACCGGTCTATGTGCTAGTGTGGTATATTTGTGATAATTTACCTTATGTTAGATATTATGGCTTTGGAAATTATATTGTTGGTGCTTTCAGATTATAGTATATAGTTTCAAGGTATTTACTTGAGATACTTTTTGTTTCATTATTTAACCTGTTCGGGGCTGGGCCCCAGGCCCCGCGGGCCTTGTATGGGGCTGGGCTTCAGGCCCCAATGGACTTGTATGGGGCTGGACCCCAGGCCCTGCGGGCCTTGGGCCCAAGCCTTGTGATACATTATATGACTTTATCCCCATTCCGGATCTTTAGCCTCAGTCTAGATGCCTCAGGGCCCAACTTGGGCCCAAAAGCTGAAATGAGACTGCGCTGTCCTAGATACCCAAAGCAGGCCCTTCCCGATCATCTCTAACCTAGTCGGAGGTGCTATTGTTCGGGGACACCCTGTACTCGACCGCCCGGTAGTGCTTTCAGGAATATCATTGCCGAGCAGGCTTTTGGAGGTGGGAATCAGTTCCAATGCCATTACCACCTCTCCCAACGAAACATCCACTTAGAGATGATAGAATTGGACCCCCATTTGCACTAGTGAGGCGGAGTAATCATAACACCTCCACTTATCTTAGCCTATAAATAGGAGAAAAGAAGGAGGAAGGTGGGTTGGCAATTCTGGGGAGAACACACAAAGAAAAGAATGACTATTTCAAGAAAAGGAGGAGTGACTTTGGGAGAGAGAGAAAGGCTTGCAAAATCTAGAGTGAGTGGCTAGGTCTCCAGGCGAAGGACCACTTATAGTAGGAAACCCAAAGCCCAAAAAACAAATAAATTGTGAGCCTAAAAATAGGCTGAGCTCGTTAACTATATTTTTGACACATACAATTGGTGCCATCTGTGGGAATCTCCTACGTAGCTGTGGTTCTGCCAAGACTCACACAGGGAAAATGTCCGAAGGTCAATCAGGAAGTTATGCTGAAAGTGGTTCTCGGAGATCTTCACAGGGATCTACTAGGCGAGAAAGAAGGCAAAAAAGGTACAAAGACAAGCAACGTGAGCAGGAGGAAGAGCGTTCTGACCTTAGAGAAGGGTTGTTTCAAATGCATTAGACATTATCTGGTGCTTCGGGGCATCATTGTTTTGATGAAAGGGAAGAAGAGCTCGAACGTTTGCGTAGGTTGGTGAGGGATTTGGAGTTGGAAGCAAGAGGTAGGCGTCAAAGAAGGGACCACGAGTAAGCGTCGGCTAGTGTGGGAGGTCACTATAGAGCAAGCTCCCATCAATCTGGTACCCACTGACACCGGGATTATTCACGGGAGTATGCAGACTGGGACTCAATTTCCCTAGAGGACCAACGACCCCAGAATGCTGCTATGGACACTATAATCCGAGCATTACGCAGAGCTACTCGTTCGCTATTCTCAGGGGACATTGAACGGGCACCCATGATAGGTACATTTGTGCAGCCTCCATTCAATTCTTACGACGGGAAAATGGACCCGGTAGAGCACGTGAGCCATTATATTCAAATGATGTCCTTGCATACTCATAACGATGCATCAAAGTGTAAGGTATTTCCCTTGAGTCTTGGACCCACTGCCTTAAGGTGGTTCAACGGATTAAGGAAAGGCTCAATTCACAGTTTTGCCAAGTTAATTCAAGAGTTTGGTGTTCGGTTCATGACATGCAACCGAGTTCCATAGCCCGTGGATGCATTACTATCAATGAAAATAGGGGTAGGGATAACCCTCTGCAGCTATGCAAACCGATATTTGGAGTTGTATAATGAAATTGGAAGAGGCAACAAAATAATCGCAGCGAGTACCTTTCGTTTGGGATTGCCTGAGGATTCCGAACTACGAGACTCGTTGACGAGGAGGCCACCTGAGGATATGAGGCAGCTGATGAGGCACATTGAAGAATACAAGAGGTTAGAGGATGACCCATAGCAGAACAAGGGCATAGCACCAATCATAAGTCAGCCTCGGTAGGGGGGTTTTCAATCAAGGCCCTAGAGGGATTTTAGGATTCGGGAGTTAGGCGCATAGGTTGGGGAGGTGAACGTGACATTCAAAGAGCTGGTGCACAGAATTGTAGATCAAATAAAAAATGAGCCATACTTTCGGTGGTTGAATAAGATAGGGGTGACCCATCGAGGAGAAATCAAAACCTATACTGTAATTACCATAAAGATAAGGGGCATTACACCGAGCAATGCAGGGTGCTGAAAGAGCATCTTGAGCAACTGGTGAAAGTAGGGTACTTGAAAGAGTTTGTAATAGACCCAAGGAATCAAGACGCCGGACAAGGAGCTCAGCCTCGGGGAAACCCTCTCCCACCCCTATTAGGAGTGATAGAGGTCATCCATGCCGCTTCAAGGGGTATCGTGGTGTCCGGAAGGAAATGGGTATTAACTGTGGTGCCAGCAGAAGGTTGCCTAGAAAAACAACCCTCCGAGAAGAAGTTAAAGCTTACTCGGGAGCCCATTGCCTTCAATAATGATGATCTGGAAGGAACGATCCAGCCACACAACGATGCTTTAGTGGTCACTGTCCGAATAAATGGCTTTATAATGAAGAGGGTATTGATAGATCAAGGGAGTGGTGCTGAAGTGATGTATCCTGACCTATTTAGGGGGTTTGGGTTGAAAAACAAGAATCTCACTAAATATGACACACCCTTAGTAGGGTTCAATGGCTAGATGGTGATCCCAAAAGGGCAGATTCCACTTCTCGTAAACATGAAGGGCAAGGAGGTAATGGTAATGTTCATAGTGGTCGCCTCATTTTTGCCGTATACGGCAATTCTTGGAAGGCCATGGATTCATGCAATGGGGGCAGTTCCATCCACCCTACATGTGAAAGTCAAATTCCACACCGAGTAAGGTATTGCTATAGTGAGGGAAAATCAGCAAGTGGCCAGGCGATGCTTGGTGGCCGCTGTTAACAGGGGAGATCAAACAGAAGAAGCTAGCCGAAGAGGTTCCCTTATAGCAATTACAAGGGCCCTAGGAGGACAGGGGGGCTTGTGGTGCCGAGGAATAAAGGTAAGGATACTACTGAAAGATGATAAGAGTTTCTAGATAGGAGCTAGTATGAAGGATGAGGATAAGGTGGGGATGCTGCTGTTCCTTGTACAGAATGTGGACGTGTTTGCTTTGAGCCCGTACGAGGTACCTAGGGTAGACTCTGAATTCATAGTTCACAAGCTTAATGTGGACCCATTCTTCCCTCCCAAGAAGCAAAAGCCGAGGAGATCGACTAAGGAGCACGTCGAAGCTGTTAAGCAAGAGGTCAAGAAGTTAAAGAAGGTAGGGGCAATAAATGAGGTTTTCTTTCTGGAGTGGCTAGCAAATATCGTAGTGGTGAAGAAAAAGAACGGAAAATGGAGGGTTTGTGTCGATTTTACTAATTTAAACTGAGCATGCCCAAAAGACCCATTCCCCATGCTGAAGATTGATCAGCTAGTGGATGCCACGTACAGTTACCCGAGAATGAGCTTTTTGGATGTTTTTCAAGGTTACCATCAAATTGCCCTAGTAGCTGAGGACCAGGAGAAGGCAACATTCATTTCCCTTGATGCTAATTACCATTATACTGTGATGCCATTTGGGCTAAAGAATGCCGGAGCCACTTATCAACGGATGATGACGAGAATGTTCAAAGATAAGATTGGGCATACAGTTGAGGTGTACATTGACGATATGGTGGTAAAAAGCAAACAGGAGACACAACATTGACAATCTCAAAAAGGTGTTCGAAGTACTCCGAAAACACAAGCTGCACCTCAATACTGACAAGTGTGCTTTCGGAGTGGGGGCTGACAAGTTCCTTAGGTATTTGATCAGTAACCGAGGAATAGAATTTAACCTTGATCAGATTGAAGCTGTGAAGCGCCTCAAGTCGCCGAGCAACCCAAAGGAAGTCCCAGTATTGACTCGCATGTTAGCTGCACTTAACCGGTTCATTTTCAAGTTTTCCGATCGATGTCGTCCATTTTACCAACTTTTGAAGAAGTGGAAGGGATTCTAGTGGAACGAGGATTGTGAAAAAGCTTTCCAGGACCTGAAGGAATATATAGAACGAGCGCCCATGCTGACAGCCCCAAAACACGATGAAGAATTATTCATGTACCTCTCGGTATCCGAACACGCCGTGAGTGCCGTGCTTCTAAGGGATTAGGGAGTGAACGAGCCAATATAATATGTCAGCAAGACCTTGGTGGATGCCAAGACGAGGTACTTGCCTTTGGAGAAGTTGGTCTTAACGCTATTGCATGCCACAAGGAAGTTACCCCATTACTTTTAGGCCCACACCATCTATGTACTAACCGAATATCCATTTCAGCGTTGCTGAAGAGATCAGATTTTACGAGAAAAATAGCAAAGTGGGGGACCCGGCTAGGCTCCTTTGACATTAAATATAGACCAAAAAGTTCGATGAAGGGTCAGGTTCTAGCCGGTTTTGTGGCGGAGTTCTCCTCAAGGAAGGAAACAGAAGTGGTTTGTCATGTGGAGGTTCACTCGTGGAAAGTCTTTTGTGGACAGCGCATCTAACACCATGGGAGCTAGAGCTGGAATTGTCATCATTATCCCGGAAGGTATAAGACTAGAGTATTCTTTTAGGTTGGGCTTTAAGGCTTCCAACAACGAAGCCGAGTATGAAGCCTTGCTTGGCGGGTTAAGAGCCGCATTGGATTTGGGTGCTCAAGAGGTGGAGGTCTACTCAAATTCCTGATTGGTAGTTAATCAGGTGTAGGGTAGTTTTAAGGCCAAGGATCCTCGGATAATGGAGTACTTGCAGCTGGTTAAACAAGTTATGAATCGGTTTCTGAAAGCAAAGGTGTTTCAAGTGGCTAGGGGGGAGAATCGGCATGCTGACTCTTTGGCCACTTTGGCATCATCATTAACCGAAGAGGTACCCTGACTAATCAAAGTGGAGCTACTAGCAGAACCGAGTATCAATGCAGAGGTAGGTGTCTCGCTAATAACGGGGACTGAACCGTGTTGGATGGATTCGATCATCGACTTCCTAACTAAGGACCAAGTTCTGGTTGATGAAAAGGAAGCCAAAAGAATACGTTGGACAGCTGCTCAGTACTGGTTATTAGTTGATCATAAGCGGTATCGAAGGTCCTCTGAGGGGCCTCACCTACAGTGTTTGCACCCCAGCAGGATTGAAGAACTCCTGACCGAGTTATATGAGGGAATGTGTGGCAGTCATGCAGGGGGCGTTCGTTAGCCCACTGAACGATGACTCAGGGATTTTGGTGGCTGTGAATGCAAAAGGATGCTTTCGAATATGCACGAAAGTATGAGCAGTGTCAGAAGCACGCCCCGATGATCCACCAGCCGGCGGGGAGCCTAAATCCTATTAGTAGTCCGTGACCCTTTGCATAGTAGGAGCTAGATATTGTTGGTCCATTCCCTTGGGATACGGGAAACCAAAGGTTTGTTTTAGTGTCTGTGGATTATTTCACCAAGTGGGCAAAGACAAAGACATTGGCTAACATCGGGGATATGGATGTTAAGAAATTTGTATGGAGAAACATAGTAACAAGGTTCGGGGTGCCAGAATCTCTCATATCAGATAATGGGCTGCAGTTTGATAGCAAGGTTTTCCGCGAGTTTTGTAGCAACCTCAGCATCAGGAACAAGTACTCTACTACGGCATACTCGCAGAGTAATGGCTAAGCAGAGGCCACCAACAAAGCCATTGTGAACGGGTTAAAGAAGAGATTAGAGGGTGTTAAGGGCAAGTGGGCCAAAGAATTTCCCAACATTCTATGGGCATACCGGACAACACCAAGAAAGTCCACGGGAGAGACTCCATTTTCTCTAACATATGGAGCAGAGGAAGTTATACCGGCCAAGGTAAATTTGTGCAATGCCCGAGTTTCGGGATTCTCTCCAGCCGAGAATACGGGAATTAATGGTAAGACAGTTGAACCTGTTGGAAGAACATCGGGAGTCAGCAACCATACGGCGGAGATACAATAGAAACATGAGGACAAGGGAGTTTAGCGTCGGTAATTTGTTACTTAGAAAGGTTCTAGGGAACACACAAGATGTCAAGGCAGGAAAATTAGCACCTACTTGGGAGGGACCATATAGAGTAACTGCCGTTGTTGGCACATGGGCGAACTATTTAGAGGACTTGGATGAAAGACCACTTCTCTGTCCATGGAATGCTCATAATCTGAAGATGTTTTACCACTGACTATCAGTGTGCAGGAGTATGGGTTGAGTATAACGATGTATGTATGAAATGTTGAGTAATACAAGGGTGATGTTTATCCATGCAGGTGTATTTGTACTTATAATTCCATCGTTGTTAACTTATTTACCCCAGTTAACAAATGCGAGGAGAACTAAGGCGAATTACTCTAAGGACGAAAACCTGTTTCTCGGTTTGATCTCAATCACCGGGCAAGTAGAAACCTTATATCAAATTACTCTAAGGACAAAAACCTAATTCTCGGTTTGATTTCAATCACTGAGCAGGTGGAAACCTTATATCAAACTACTCTAAGGATGGAAACCTGATTCTCGGTTCGATCTCAATCACCGAGCAGGTGGAAACCTTATATTGAATTATTTATAAGGACAGAAACCTGCTTCTCAGTTTGATCTCAATCACTGGGCAAGTGGAAACCTTATATCAAATTACTCTAAGGACAGAAACCTGCTTCTTGGTTCAATCTCAATCGCCGGGCAAGCGAAAACCTTAAATCAAATTACTCTAAGAACGGAAACCTGCTTCCTGGTTCGATCTTAATCACGGAGCGAGTGGAAACCTTATATCAAGTTACACTAAGGAGCTTAAGGATAGAAACCCGCCACTTGGTCTGATCCAAATAATCGAGCAGGTGAAAACTTTTCGCTAGTTTACTCAGGTTAAAACCTGTTACCCGATTTAATTTTAACTACCAGGAAGATGGGAACCACATAATAAGCTTTCCTAACGACGAAGGCCCGGCTCATTCATGTTTCATACAAAAACTGGGAACCTAATGCTAGGGCCTTTTAAATGCGACAGTTTGGCATTCACTCTCATTAAGTACACCAGCATACACCTAGGTCGTTCATAATTGCCAAGTAGACACAGTCTTAATACTAACTTTCCCTAGGCACAGAGGGCTCTAATAAACCTTTTTCGGCCCTGTCCCAACCACTAAATAAGGGCAGGCCTTGATTAGACTACCCGGGCATTCTGAAAAATAACAAATAAAAACTAACAAGGCATGGCATAGTAGTAACAATGTAGTAATTATTTATAAAATAGCTAAGGCTAATGTTCAATCGTCACACCCAGAAAACTAATCAAATAAGAAAAACACAAAAGTAAACCATTGTTTCGTCACCACAGCCCGGTGACTATGGGCAAACCAAACAAGAGCAATGAAATTCAGCTAAAGAAAAGTAAAAAGACAGATTATGAATCCCAATATTAAGCAGAGGGATCTGTGGGCAGGAGAAGGGCTACGCCCTCAGCTTGCTGTCCGGTTATGTCCTTGGTTGGCTGAACTATTGTGGGAAGTTGGATTTGAGCACCCTCGGGGTGGTCACTAACACGGAGACTGCTGGTGACTTCTAGGTCAACTAACTCCACGTGGGAGTCAATTTCCTGCACCAACTCCCTCTTGCTGGGAGTTTTTCTTCATCATCGGCATTTAGGGGATACTGGACGGGGGGAGTGGGATCCGGGAAGGGGATTTGGTTAGGGTTCCTTAATGGAGAATCTTCAAGAGCCCTCATAGCTTGTAGGGTGGCCAACCACCCCTTCTTGAATCCGTGCCTCTGAGCTTGGCGAATGATAGGCTTCGCGGAGTTTTCCGCGTCAGCAACGCCTTCATTATACCATTTGTTCTCACAAGCCTCCAGAGCTGCCCTCAGGTCAGCAATCTCATCAACTCATGAGAGGTTCAGGCTCTCTGCCTTCGCCAGTTTAAGCTCTGTCTCCCTGAGCTTTGTCTCTATCTCTGTCCTTCTTTTCTCTGCCAACGCCCGAGCCTTCTCGGATGCTTGGGCCATTTTCTCAACATCCTTGGCAGCTTTAGTCTGGTCCTTTGTCGTGGCCATCGCTACATCCTTGAGAGCCTTTTCTCGCTCAGCGTCTTCGGCAGCCTCCCTTAACCTCCCGTCAATAAAGTGGGTAAACTATGCGGCTTGATTGCATAAAGAGAGTAAGTGTAAAGAAAAAGGAGTATGCATGCGCTTCATAGTAAATGGAAGAGGGATAGGAAAATGTGTAACCGCTATAGTATGACACTGTAAACGCTTGGCCAGTGATTCATCGTTCGCGCTTGAGAAGAAATATACCTCTTCGGGCAGCAGCAGTCCTTGGGTCAAACTTCAGGCCACTTGCCCCCTTTCTCCCTATGCCCATGTCCTTACGCCGGCTGTTACTGGCAACGGCTCGTCGCCAAGCATGAAGGTGGTCTGCCAACCTGGCCCCTGCCACGAAGTGTAGGCAACATGAGACCCGACTTGTGTGGTCGGCCAAGCATCGCCACGAGGCTCACGGATAGAGATCCCACCAGATGCTCGAAGGGAGTCCATGATGGTGCATCCCTTGGACCTGAGGCGGGTTGTTCAGCTGTATGTTGTCTCTTATGAGAGTGGCCGGTGGGAGGGGGAGGAGGGGGAGTTAGGTCCCTACCCTGGGGTTCTTGCCATCAAGCTGCTGATCGAGCACTGGGCATAAATCATTCAATGGTCATTACCCTTCTTGTCGCCATTTCTTCTTCCCCAGGATTGGATTCGGCTTCTGAGTGTATGGATTCAGCTGTTGTCGGCTCAACAATTTGTACCGGAGCTTCAGGTTCTCTAACGGGTACGTGGACTCTATAGCTTTGAGACACACGTTCAGCCGATTCGTCTCTCACCGGTGCAAGATCTTCTGCTGTAGTATACCTAGGGCCGAGGTCCCGAGTTTCACCAACTTTCAAGGAAGGCGAAAGAAAATTGGCGTGTCGAATGTCAATGTACGACAGCAACAGGCTATCCACCAACAAAGCTGGCCCGAAGGGCTGCCAAGTAGTATAAACGGGATTGCAACCGAGAATAAGGTGCGATGCCCGGAGCTAACCGTCGAAGTGCACAAATATTTCAGACCAGAGTATGAAATTCAAGTCTCTCACATGCACTACTCTAAGGTCTGCCTTAAACCTTTTGCTTTCTACATCAAAACAATATAAAAGCTGGTTAGTGCCTATCTGAGCAAAATAATCATGGGTAAAACATGATTAACAAGTTAAAGATACTCGGTACCGAACAACATCACACGGCAAAAGTGGGCAGGGGAGCTCATCGAAAAGCCAATTGGTGCTCACCCGGACGAATTCTCCCGCCGAGTTTCTATTAGAGTCGAGAAGGCATGATATAAGCCGTACCCGCATGTCGCTAGTCTTTAAATAATAATCGAACGTAATATTACTGCATAAACTATACATAAAGTTGATGTCGTGATGGTTCAGTTGCAACTCGTATATTTGGTTTAGTCTACTGACACAACTCACAACTAGGTAAAAATTGGGGAGGGAGTTGGTCAGGGCATAGGCCATAGAACCTAAGGGTACCTAAAATGAGAGGGTCCACAGGAAACCTAACCCCACCCTCTAATATAGCCATCAAGGGAAAAAAATACTACATTTGTGCCAGAGCCCTTCTCGAGAGCAATATCGCCATCGTGACAATAGGTAATGTACATCCCCAGGGATGCCATAGGCTTCTCTAAAGTCAGCCAAGGCAGCCCCAGGTGCAAGAAGATGAGAGTATCTCATTCCTAAACTCTGGAGTGAAGAAAAATTGAAAGGAAGGAGTAAAGAGAACTTAATTTGGGCACTAGAGAATGATGATCTGGAGTGGAGTGTTTATGCACAAGAGGAGAATCCTTGGCAGGGAAGAAGCTGAAGGAAAAATGATGTAAAGAGTGGTATGGGAAATCAGAGGGAACTATTTATAGGGTCTAAATGGAGTTAAGAGCATTTAATGAAAAAAAAGGGGGGGAAGAAACTTTCTGAATTCTTTTTGTAACTGCCACGCGTGCTGCCTCGGTTCACGAATCGTCAGGCTATGATAACGGTCACACCTGACAGTCTGGCATGACGTACCTTTCAAGAGCACATAAATGAATGTCCTATCCGTTCAGTCACTAATGCATGAGCTTCTCAAGGAGCCTCTGGCACATGTCTTACTTGATTCATGCTCGGGATCCGAACACGAATTAATAGGGGGATATTGTACAGGGCTGGGCCCCAGGCCCCAAGGACCTTGGGCCCAAGCCTCCCGATACATTATATGACTCTGTCCCCATTTCGGATCTTTAGCCTCGATCCAGATGCCTCAGGGCCCAACTTGGGCCCAAGAGCTAAAATGAGACTACGTCGTCCTAGATACCCAAAGCAGGCCCCTCTTAATCATCTTTAACCTGGTCGGAGGCGCTATCGCTTGAGGACACCTTGTACTCAGCCGCCCGGTAGTGCCTTCGGGAATATCGCTGCCGAGTGGGCTTTTGGAGGTGAGAATCAGTTCCAATGCCATTACCACCTCTCCCGATGGAACATCCACTTAGAGATGATAGAATTGGACCCCCATTCGCACTAGTGAGGGGGAGTAATCATAACACCTCCACTTATCTTAGCCTATAAATAGGAGAAAAGAAGGAGGAAGGTGGGTTGGCAATTCTGGGAAGAACACACAGAGAAGAATGACTATTTCAAGACTTTGTGAGAGAGAGAAAGGCTTGCAAAATCTAAAGTGAATGGCTGGGTCTCCAGGCGAAGGGCCACCCATAGTAGGAAACCTAAAACCCACAATACAAATAGTTTGTAAGCCCAAAAATAGGTCGAGCCCGTTAACTATATTTTTCACACGTGCATAACCATTCTTGTCATATTATTATTATTGAAGATGAAACTTGCATTTCCCCCACCCCCATTAATTATGCTACTTACTAGGCTTTGCCTCATTCCATTATTTTATAAACTTTTCAGAGTAGGTAACAATCTTTTGAGAGAGCTTTTTGATGGCTAACAGTAGTTAGACTAACTACTGATGGAGACTGAACTTTTGTAATGGAGACATTAGATGATGTACATCTTATAATAGGCTTGACTTATTCTTTTGTATGTTATAGTGGTTGTGACTTTATTGCCACTGATGGGACAAGCTGTTGATATGTAATTATTTATTCAGACCTCTATTCTTTTGTTGCCAACGGTCCTTGTAATTAATGCTTAGAGTTCTGACTTACTTTGAGAGTATATTAAATGTAATTATTATGATAATTATTGATGTTGGTACTTGATATGATTTATGTGGATTGAATTGTCAAAAAGAAAAAAATTTACAGGTACTTTTGAGATGTTTTTCTCATGCTTTGGACTATTTGGGGTTCGGGGCATGACAGCCACTGTGGGTATGAAACATCATCACTTAGTTAAACTGTGTTTTTTTCCCCTTCGAAATTTATTCATTAAAGTTTTAACTTTTTGAATGTAAAAGACGACTTTTCCTGCTAGAATTTCATCACTAAAAGTTTTAAGAAAATACTAAATACTATTTGCTCTACTTCCCCCATTAATTCAGGCATATGTTAAGTTTCTTTTAACTTGTATAAGAAAATATCATCTAAGCCATTAAAAATTCATATAGAAAAAAATTTATTGATATAAATTTTTATTTGATATATTCTGATTGAGCTATTTATTATTCCATGCTGGTCACAAGCTCGTAGGTAGTAAAAGTTTGAACTTAACTAAATCTATCTTGTGCATAGTGGCAGTAATAACTGAGATAGCACACTAAAGTTACTCTCTGTCGATAACTAAATATAGTTAAAAGACAAAAGAAAAATAGTCATGTTAATGAATACTCTTAAGGTTATTGTTAATAAACCATCTTTAAAAAGTTTTTACATAATTTTTATGAGAATAATAAAAAACCATAAAAAAAAATGAATTGCTTTATCATTTTTCCATAAAATGTTTTTAAAAATAATTTCTAAACCAATAGCTTTAGGGAAACCGTTAACTTTTTTGAAAGAAAAATGCTAAAGTTATATTATATATAAGAATTTGGATTTTACTAATAGATACACTAAAAAATTTATTAATGAACCATTTTATAAAAAATTTTATTGGAAAAGAAAAAAACAACTATTTCTTTTTTTTTAACAACATTTTCAATGTTTATATAAATGGTATAAAACATTTCTAAAATAGTTTATTAACAAATGCCCTAAAAATATTTATTAATCAGACATTATTATAAAATATTTATAAATTAATGAGATAATGAATATAATATTGTGATTAGCCGACTCCAATAAGCTAATAATTAAATAAGTGAATGTTACAATAAATTTAATGAGTAAAATCCATACAAAATTAGGAAGCTAAATAGTCAGAGATTCACAAATGGTAATTAAGATAATTTGAAAGAGCTAGAATGAGAAAGAGAGTTATGGCCATATGGGAGGCGATTCCCTTATTAATGTTGTATCTGTGCTGCCTCTGGAATTTCTTCAGAATTACTGAGTGATTCCCTTATTAATTGGGGCCTGTAGTTTTGGTATCAGAGAGAGGGCGAGGTGAGGAAGAGAGAATATTGTGGTGAAACGTGGGGTGCTATTAAATGCTTTGGTCCTTCTATTTGGTTTTGGCAGTGCATGGGTTTTATTACACCCTGCAAAGCAAACCCTTTTTTTTTTTTCTCTTTCTTGCTTTCTCCATAAATTCGATCCGTGATATTCCCATTTTTGCTCAACACTTCACAACTCTCCTTTCATCGCATCCTTTGTCTTCTTCTTCTTTCGCGGGCTATATAGGTTCCAACAACGTTTAAAGAAGCTACTACGAGGGACAAGCAAAGAATGAGCATATCGAATATGTTTTGTGTTTGAAATAGTTACTCTGATATTGGCCCCGCTCATTCAGAAAGAAGTACGCATTTCATGGCAAAAAGCTTAAGTTATAGTCATGGTTATGCAGTACTTGTGTCTTTGATTGAGCCGTGCCAATATCATAGTGCTTTTTCATGATTTCTCTCACCTATTTTTGAGTTGGAACTTGGAATATCAGTCATGAATCAAAAGCAAGCGAATCATATTGAGGTTTGTATATATTTCTATAGCTTATTTTGTGAAGCTCTCTCTCTCTCCCTCTGATGAAAAAAACAAAAAGATTGACAGATAGAGAGAGAAAAATATGTGTGTGATATTCTTCAACGATATATGTCTCTATCTATCTATATGTGTGTAATGTTCTCAACGAATATAAGCCACTATGAAGGCCCATATAATGCTTATATTTTGTATCCTAAAATCTAAGAACACTATAGGGTATTATGAACGACCTTTGAAAACAAAACAAGTCAGGGGCATGCTTTGCCTTAGGGTTATGCTTAGGAATGAACATGAGTTTTTTTAGAGACATTGCGCAACTAGCTAGTAAGTTTTCTCTTCCTCACCTTTGCCAAAAAAATAAAAAAGGAAAAAATTGTGTCTAACTCACAATTCCCTCTCTACTACATGAAGTACCCATATACCGCACTTTATTTTGCAATATATATACATTAATATGTGTAAACATTGTTTTTAAAAGAGAAAAAAAAAACCATCAAGAAATTTGTAACTCAATTAGCACCTCTTAAAGTTTTTAACAAAAACGTTTAAGGTTCAAATCTCCTCTCATCCATTATAATTATCGAATTATAAAAAAAAGGGAGCAAAAATTAATATCCTTAAAGAGGAGGGAGTTAGAGTACATTCAGTGTCACAAAGAATATATACAACTATCAAATTTCATATAGATACCAGTGTTAATTATTGTTGTCACCATCGTCATAGTTATTGACTCTTGCCATTAAAATAGCCGTGTTTACACTTCATAATACAAGTATATCTTCACTAATCAATTAATAAGTCATGTAATTAATGTATAAAAAATAAAATTCAACATAATATGATTTTTTATATCTTTTAATTTTGTCTAAATATAAAATTTGATAATTATGGCAGTTGTTAATAAGCATTTATAATGATTGTTTTTGCATATGGAACTATATATTCTAGCATTACGCATTATCATGATTGTATTTATGTATGAAACTATATATATACTACCATTAAAAGAATATAGGATATGCCAAAATTTTATTGGAGGGTTTATATATATATATATATATATATATACACACACATTATAGATATGCTTCTAGCAAGTTTCATTGTACTAACATTTTTTTTTTCGTTCTCATTTAAATTATCTATAACATTCTTTACACTTTTTTCTTTTTTCCCCGTGCTGAATTATAGAAGTGTTGCTTTAAAAAAAATTTATAGAATTGTGTAAATATATAGTCTATGAACTTTCTTTTTTTACAAGATTTTGCTTCAACTTCATGATAAATCACATTCATGATATGATTCATTTGCCTTATACAATAAAGGATAGATTACAAAAACATTCCTTTGAGGGAACGATATTCTGCCCTAAAACATAATAGAAATCAATACATTTGTCATTCCATTAAACCTCTCAACAAAAGAATGTAAAAAAATATATATTCTTAAAAATTTCTTTTATTTTCATTCTATTCACACACATATACATTGTGTGTTTGCATAAACAATAAATTAAAACATCCACATAAGACAACAATATTTAATGTGATTCATCTGACTTTAAGCCTATGTCTATGGGTAACACAACTAAAATTCACTATCAAAGTATCAATAACATGGATTATAATAACAATTAATCAAACCTCACATCACTCACAAACCTTATCAAAATAAAATAAAAAACCTCTCACAAACACAAATTAACGCACAAACCTTGCACACACAAAACTCACAATTCCACTCACAAAAATTAACGCACAAACCTTACTAAAATTAATGCGCAATTCCACTCTCACACTCACAAAACAAACAAACTTTCAATACACTACCTCAAGTAATCTTTCAATCCAAAAAATTTACTAAATTATTTCCCAAAGAAATCCACTCTATATTCTTGTAAGAGCTTTCTCCTCCTCCCATATGGGAGGACCATTAGGTAAAAACTACCAAACTCTTTACAGCAATGTCTATTATATATAAGACTCCAATTCTATCCTTTGTTGACTAAAAATATTTAATAACTTCTTAAAAAACGTTTTTTTTTTTTTTTCCTTTTGAGAATCATTATCTTCCACATTTCCTTCCATATATACTACTATTAAACAAGTTGCAAAGATAAACAGGAGGAAAGGCCGAAGGGTAAAAAAACACCCCAGCTCCTCTTATTGGGTGGGAAGCAAACAAGAAGTTGGTCGAGAAGAGTAAATGTGGGAAGTGGGGAGCGTTGGCCAATCTTAAATAAGAAACAGAAATTGGATGGGTGTTAAGAGGGAAGGAATCTGCTTACCATTAATTACAAGGACTTCCTGCTATCACGTTTGCAGTCAGACGAAGATTCCCTTCTTTAACGCTCTCTCCCTCTCTCTGTGAAATGCATGCCCTCTCCTCCCCATTTATTACTTATTACTACCACTGCCATTACTTTCAGACGATCCCTTTATTTACTTTGTGATCGTTTTGAATACAGCTGCGTTTGCGTCAAAGGGTCATGTGTACTGTGATCCACAAACTATTTTTTTTTTCTTTTTCAAAAAACAATTTTAAAATTGAGTTTCAATTAACTATTTATACATTTAAATATTATTTTAAGCGGTATCTAAATACATTCTTATTTTTTAAATAATTTTTTATTTATTTTTGGCAAAAATATTATTTTGGTATTTACTTTTTGGAGTTACAGTCAATTTAGTCCTTACATTTTAGTAGCAATAAATTTAGTCCTTATTATTTTCAATTTACAATCAATTTAGTTTCTATCATTAACTCACTAATAGAAAATAGTTACGTGACAAACGGTTTGCATTGTTGGCACAAATGATACTTATATAGTGTTACGTCCACAATACTTTCATAACATTTTCATAACAAATCATAAGTGGTTAATTGTTATTGATTCAAATTTGAATCTAACACTAAGATTACTTTTTTACCCCAATAATAACATCCAGTAACAATTTGCCACTTGAGATTTGTTGTGAAAATATTGTAGATATATCATTTCTCTTTAAAATAATATTATAAAAATTTAGCCACCAAAAAATGCCACACCAGCTAAAATTTAAAAACAAAAACAAAAAACAAAAAGAACAACCAACTCTCCCTTTTTCTCTCCCCGATTATTTCTCCCTTCAAAAAATCAAAGATTAGATCAAAAATATTATTTTTATTCCAAATTGAAATTTCATTCAATTCATAGGTTCCAGTTAGCTCAACTGGTAAGTATCTAATGGTTGTATAAAAAATCTGGGGTTAAATCTTACACCAAAAAATTGATTAATGTCTTGGTCTAATAATAAAAAGTTATCCCAAGAGCGGATGCTCAAAAAAAAAAATTTTCATTCAATTCAAAGATGAAAGCACATTAATTAGAAAGACAAAGAAGGTACAGCTTGTAGAACATGCAATACCCCCAAACGGTTTTGTACCCTTCCAAATTTGCGTATTGGTATTCTTCAGGTCATTTATACCAGTTCATGAGCTACCTTGCTATTCTCTCGCCAGGTGTGCTGGAAATCGGCAGATTGGAAAGCCTTGAATAATATGATTAATTGACCTCACTTCTTTTCAGAGCTTATGGCTTGATTCATAGTAAAAGCATCATTTTCAAAAATTGCTTTCGAAACTCCTATTTCTTGAGCCAACGTCACCATAGATCTATGTAGTTTTTTTACACAAATCTAGCCAAAACCATAAATCTGAGCTCTAGTCAATGAGTGAGTAATAGAGAGATCCAGCCAAAACAACAATAACAATCAAAACCCATATGAGTTGCTGGGTTCAAAAGGGGTGGAGGTGGTGGGTCGGCCACAATGGACTCGTCCTGAACAAGGTATAGATGGGTTTTACAAGTGGTAAAGGTAGTGGTGTGTTTGCCTATTGCGGCGGCTAGACTGGTGGTGTTGGTGGTGTTGCGATGGCGGCTGGGAAGAGAGAATGAGATATTAGAGGAAAGAGAGGGAAAGGTTAGAGAGAGAATTAAAGATCTTGATTTTTTTTATTAAAACTGATGTGGCATTTTTTTACCTTAACTAAAATTTGTAGTATTATTTTAGAAGTCACATATGTATATCGTTTGCCACATAGGCATTTTTGTTAGTGAGTTAATGATATATAGACCAAATTAATTGCAAGTTGAAAATAACAGCAACCAAATTAATTGTGATCCTAAAATGTAAAAATCAAAATAGTATTTTTGTTTTTATATTTTTAACCCTACCTCCAAAAAAGTATCTTCTACACGTGGATCAATGAAACATGAGCCTCATGAGACCAACGCATATAAGATTTTTCCCTCACTTCGTTAGTTTTAGGTTATAGGAAGAACGTTCCTCCTAAAACTAATGACAATAATAATAGTAAGGATAGATATTAGAGAGGGAGTTAGGAATTTTTGTTTGGTACTGAGTTAGATATATTAGTCTAGGCATCGTGTAGTCTCACACACACAATTTCTAGGAAATTCCATGCTAAGAAATAATAAGAGATAAAACTATTGAAATCTTCTCAAGCCGAAAGGTGTCCACGAATGCTAAAAAAAAAAAAAAAATTAGAGATTTCAAGATATGTTTGTTACAAAAGAGTAATGCTATTGCTAAGAACGTAGGTAAACTACCCTACTGGAAAGAAAGATTTTTAGATGGTCTTCCAAACCTATTTTATCAAAAAATTAAACCAAATTTAAACTACAAAACAATGGTCAAATTCCTTAGGACCATTTTACTTATAATTTGTGATGATCTAATAAATATAATTTGTGATGACCATTTTTTGGAGAAATTATAAAATCCTCGTAGTGGACAATTTTACTTACCCACTATTCTACAAAAATATTTTCACTTATTTAAAATTGTTAAGTCAGATTATGATTAAAATAAATTAAGCAGAAACTTACTTACTTCTTTATTAAATTGACTCAGTAAACAGATAAGAGTTTTTTAGTGGGATAATGGATTAGTGACGTAGTGTACCACATGTACCGGATAATTTCTTAATAGGAAAAATAAGTATAGAGACATAAGTCATAGGAGTTCAGAGTCAAATCAAATGAAAGACTTACAGGTTACAACAAAAAAATGAATATATTAGGATCTTTCACAATTTGGGTTCGTTACCCTAAATCAGCCACGTTCTCAACACAAAGCTCACAAATCTTTTACTAGATTCCGTAGTCTTCAAAATTATTATAAAACATATATATCTAGACAAAAACAAAACCGCCAAACTAATCTCTTGTAGCCTTCCTTCTTTCTTTCTCTCATTGTAATTTGTAACCTTCAATTTTAGATAACTTCAAAGTTGCATATCAAAGTTTTATCATGTATTTCAAAGTACAAATAATAACATTTCAAATTTTAAATTTATTATTGTGGTATATCTTTCAAGTTTATTCTCTCTCTCTCTCTCTCTCTCTCTCTCTCTCTCTCTCTCTCTATATATATATATATATATATATATATATATATATATATATATATAGGGCAAATTACAGTAAACCCACTTGTAATTAAGCTCGTTTTCACTTACCTACCTGTGCATGGTTCAATACTTAACAGTTTGCCCATCTGAAGTTCACTCTATTAGAATTATGTTACCCACCCCTGTTAAAAATGAAAGTAGATATGTAATTTGTGAAAATTACATTAAAAAAAACACACTACCTTTTGCTATGAACATTCTTGAGCCAATCAATCCAAATAAAATCTTCATATTCACACAAATCCAAAAAAAAAAAAAAACATTAATAAGCTAGACTTATATACATACAATAACCTAAAATTTATTCTATAAAAAAATCTTAAATTTAAAAAATCCTACACTTTCAGAAACGCACACACAAACAACAGCTACTAAGAGAAAAGCTGAAAAATAGATCCAAGACTTTCACCATCACCACCACCAATCTTAGATCCATGGCCAATCCACAGCTGATCTCAGATCCTCTGCCAATCTTAGTTTCCACCTTTCTCTCTCTTCGATCTCATCCAAGGAAACCATGGCCAAAGCTTCACTGGGTTTGTTGTCTTCTCTCTCTCTATCTTCATCTCACACACACACACCCCTAAATAGCAGCCACTGCTGATCTCAGATCAAACTACGATGACTACATTTTTGCTTCGTCGATCTCTTTTTTTGTGGTTTTTTGGGTTGTGGATAGATCTGATTTTGGCGTGGTAGTGGTGGTGGTGGTTATGTATTGTAGTTTATGATTGCTTATGGGTTTCGAAGGTGGTTGTGGTGACTGTTGGTGGACAAGACAGAAAGGGACGATAGAGAGAGACAAATCTGGGCATTTTGATAAAGATGTCAAACAATAAAGAAAAAGCTTTGAGAGATGGGAAAGAAGGCTTGGCTTGTAGGACTAGCCTCTTGTAACATAAATGTTACTAATAAAGTTTTAGAAGCAAACCTAGTTTTGCTCTTAATATTGGTGGTTTATGATTGCTCTTAATATTAGTTTTAGAAGCAAACCTAGTTTTGCTCTGGCACAATTTGTTAAGATTGCCTATGCTATTGAAGCTTCCAACCATTCATTCCTTTGGGTTGTTTGAAAAACCTTCAAAGATGAAGAACTCTATATGTTGGAGGGAGTTTATTGTGTTGTGCCTATGATTACAAGGCCTCTCTTTGCTAAATAGTACTCAAATTTTCTATGTTTTTTTTTTTTTTTTAAGTTCTTTAGCAAGTTTTTATCATTTTCACAAAATGACATTTTTTATATATTGTTTTCTTTTGTTTTGAAAGGAAAGAGACATAAAAGGGAAGTAAAAATACTTAACCCTCGTTTTTAATAGAGGTGGGTAATGGAGTTCTAACAGAGCGAAACTCAGGTGGGCAAGATGTTAAGTTTTGAACTACTGATAGACAAAGTGAAAACGGGCCTAACCATAGGTAGATTTACTGTAATTTGCCCATATATTTATATATTAGGTTTAAGTTATATATAATGTAACTTTAAGAAATGTTATATCATTTTTTTATTATATGCAAATTTTGATAAATTCTCTATTAAATTATATTTAAAAAAATTTCGACATGCTTGGCATTACCTCCAAACCTCAGCGTATATTACTATATTTTACCCAAACTTACTTATCATTTCCCTCCAAACTAATTTGGAGATAAATTTCTTCCTTTGATTTAGTATAGATTATAGATATGAAATTTTTTATCTATTCAAATATATATATATATATTAGAAATTTAGAACCTTCAAAAGTTTGATTGCTAGAACAACTCAACAAACTTCAGGTGGGCACAGACATGCCAAATTAGGTAAAAATTATTCCTTCCATTCAATCACTTCTTGCCAATTCAACTTCTCTCCCTTTTCTCTTTCTTCTTCTTCTTCTTTCTTTTTTTCCCCCTTTTTCTATTAACGAAAGGCGAAGGTGTCCAAAAACTCATCAAATGCTTCACTTATCTTAATGAGAGACTGTCACATCATCCATTAACTAAATAAAAGGTAAAGATTAAAATCCACTATCACTTGCCAATGTATATTTAAAACAAAAGGACCTGTCCAGTTTAAAAAGTACTAGAGATAAGTCAAATCCATTAAAAAAAAGGTTTTGTTTAAACAAGCATAAAAAACTGTTCTCAAGTAGAAATTAATGACAATTATTTTTGTAAATAAATTTACGTGAGAGTTTAATAGAAACATGTTATATGTCAAGTTTATTTTAGAGCTAACAAAATGGTGCCGTGTAGGTAATTAATTTGTTTAATAATTTGTAGGTAATTTATTTAACAAATAAGGTAATTAATTAATTAACGTGTTAGGTAATATATATATATATATATATATATATATATATGTATATATATATATATATATATATATATATATTAATAGGCAAAGATTAAAGAAAATTCAATTAGAAATTGAAATTAGAATCCAATTTTGCTTCATGTGTCTAAATTTATATGAGGATCACACCATAATTATCCACTTAAGTTTATGTCATGTATCCATTTAAGTTTTCTAATTTTTGTGCCAATTGAGTTAATAATGAGTGCAAAATATTAAGAATCTAATATTAATGAATTATAAAATTTTTTTAAAAAAAAAACAATCACATATATTCAATAAAAATCACCACACAAAAAAGATCACCACACATTCTATCTTATTAAAAATTAGAAGAAAAAAATAATTATAAGTAATATTAAAATTAGGTAAGAATTTTAATATGTGACTAATTACGTTTACTTTATTAAAAAAATAATTTTACTAATTATTTATATTTTATAATAAAAAATTATGTTTAATTTTTGTAAGATCCCAATTTGGTTCCTAAACCCAGAAGCTAAAAGGATCTAGGCCCAAAGAGTTCAATATAATAAATTTGTAGAGAGTGAGCTAGAGAACTAGACTTTAATGAGTTAATAAGAATTATAGTGAGCCAGGATGACAAAAAAATAAGAATAAACTGGTTTTGCCCAAAGAAAATCGTCCTCAGCACAGTCCGAGGAGACTAGTTCTTATAGATATTTCTTTTAAATTTGGTTACAAGTCCAGTTCATGTTGCTACAGTATTTTTTCTCTCCAATCTCAGATGCCCCTCCATAATGGTGTCTCTCTTCTTTATATTCTCTTCCTTTCTCTCCATCTCCACCTTCCACATGTAGATCAAGTGGTTGGTTTTGATTTTTGTCCCATCAGCACCTTACTGAAGTCTCTAAGAGTGGTTATAAGACTGAATATTACTGTTCAGGTATCACCTCTGTGAGGACAAAAGGTCCAAATCATGTTTTTGGGCCTTGGGCCTGACCCGAGGATACTTACCTATCCGATGATAGATTGATGGTAATAAAGGTGTCAAACTTAAAGGCCACGAGCTGACTATTGCGGAATAGGTTAGTGGAAATAGTCCGAGGAGGGGTATCTCCTCGGCCAAAAGAAGTGAAGATCAAATGATACGCTATATTGACTAGGATGATATTTTCGTAGGTCTGGTGGGTGAAGATATGTTTCCCAAAGGCACAGAGAGGAAGAATAAATGGGAAATATCTTAAAGAAAACTGCTATTACTGCATTGAATGCTCTGTACCTAAGTCTCTAGCCGCATTAATGAGGAAGTGATATCTAAACAATGATGATCAGCCTTACAGCTATTATCTAAAGACTTTAGGAAAGTGCTGATGGAACAAGGATCCGGGTGAGTTGTCTAGAGCTACACGTGGAGAGTGAGAATAAAGAGGGGGAAGATGTATAAGAAGGAGGGAGGTCCCAAAGAAAAAGGGGGATCGAAAAAAAGAGAGAAGACAACACTGTAGAATTAAAGATCAATAGTTGTAATCTGTACTTGAAAAAAGTGAAATATAAGATCTAGTATTCTCGGCTTGAATTCGAGAACGATTACTGTTATATAAACTACTCCATGTGTATGATGTTGTAATCATAGCCCATCATCGTTATTATTTAGAATCACTAGAACCTAGGTTTAAGCTCACTCTCTACAAATTCATTATATTGGGCTTTTTGGGCCTGTCCCAATCTTAATCTTGGGTTTGGATACAAATTTTGACCTTACAACATCCATATTAATGTGGCTAGAGAATTAGCTACAGAGCATTCAATGCGGTAGTAGCAGCTTTCTCTTAGATCTTTCTTAGCTTCCCTTTGTCCTACACTTTTTTGATGTTTATCCTTATCAATAGCTTCCAGAGTGTTGCTCTTGATGGTAGACCACACCTTTTGACCTCTACTTTGATCAGCTGAGGTGTCGTTTGTCCTCGGACTTCCTTCCTGAACCCTCATGACCAGACCCCTTTCTTTATACACTAACGTGGACTTTTGTGATGACATTTATCCATCTTTGGACTATTAGGTGTCCTCGAGCGAGGCCCACGGCCCAGCACACACACCACTGGGCCTATCATCCCTCCAATTTTAAATGTATCTATACGTATGCATGTGTTATATGTTATTTTTTTTTTTTAAATAAAGGCTAATTATTTATATTTTATAATATAAATTATATTTAATTTTAAATACATTGATACGCTAGTTACTAATTAACACGTACGTTTTTCATATGTTAATGAGTCATGATCAGTGTCGAATAATTTTCCCTGGTATGCTCCTCTTGGGAAGAGAAGTTGAATATCCCTAATTTCCGTATTAAATTCAAAGGTAGACATTGAGAGAGATAAAAGAATGGACAATTCAAGAATGGAGGCTTTACCACTTCGTTAACAATTTGACATTCATAGCAGTTTTACTTTTATTTCTATCAAAAACGAATAAAACGAAAGATATTTTATTTCTTTTGAATCAGAGTTTCATACGTCACTCATTATGTCAACCGGAATGTACCCTTTCCGTATCTACGGCCACCCGTTGTTTTAGGATCCCATTGTTTGCCACATCAATTTTTTTCTAAAACCGCCTAATCAATTTTTCAAAATTAGAAGTCTTTACAATTTTTGTGCAAAAACAATTTGTCTCAATTTTGATGCAGTAGATTATGAATAGTTATTTTATTGTTTATCATTTACGAATCCATCATTTTTTCTATTATTTACAATTAATTACATCAAAATTATAACAACAATTCAGGCGCGAAAGTTGTGTCAACAAATTCATGATGAGATCTTAAAGTTGGTTTAATGGTTACTAAAATCTAATGATATCTATTAAATTTCGAATTCGAAACTTCTTGTTTTAGGATCGTGTTAAGGAATTTCTTCTAATAACTTAGTGGGTAGAATGGAAAAACTGCATACAGCTGAGAGGATACGCAGATTTATTCAAGATTATAACAAACAAAAGTTGTGTCGGCGAATTCACGATGAAATGTACCAAAACCACAATTGACATAAGTACTGACATAACTCTGATTCAAAGAAAGAAAATATCTTATTGGCCTGGCGTATGAAAACTTTTTGGCATCTTTACGCATCCTAAATGGGATATGATTTGAGATAGGGAAGGGAATCGTGGTTTTTACACATAAGCTGGAATTCGCTCCTCACACGTTATTTCCGCGGTCAGGACTCAGAATCAATTCGAACATACTACATTGCTGCAAGCTGGCCCACTAGAGTTTTAATCCCACCCAAAATTCTTTGTATTTCTTAAATTAATCAAACATTTCACATTCCCCTCTCATATCAACCTTGCCATTCCCTTCTCTCTGATATCAAATTTAATGAAGTTATTTTGTACCTTCACGGCACTTTTTTTTTTTTTTTCTTTTTTTTTAGAATTTCAATTTATGGTGTTATGATAACTCTTTATTATCGGGTTAAAATACCAATCAATTTTTTATATAGAGAAAAATCGAACCTCAAATCTCTTAACATTCACATCATCTAAATTACTATTTACAAACAAATTAACCCCATTTGTGAACTTTGTGCAGATTCTATTGCGCTCAAAAGGTAACTCAATTATAGACCTCTTTTCCCGCCCCCCAATTATAGACCTCTTTTCCCGTCCCCCTTTTTTCCACCAAATAGCAAGTGGGTGGTGGTGATGCCCAAAGCCCCCCTCTCTGCCCAATTAGTATATATATCTTTCAAGTCTATGATATATTCTCTCAACTCTCCAACCATAATTCTTACTTTCCTTTTCTCTTTTACCAACTTTAACTCATTCCTAGCCATGGGGTCAAGCTCCAAGAGCCTCCAAACTATATTGGGTACACCAGGGGTTAGGGGTAAGAGGGTTACAGCCTTATCAAAAGATGGATTGATTGATTTTATTCAAACCATCATTTTCAGCAAACAAGAAACCAAAGAACCCTTTTACGTGCTTGATTTAGGTGCAGTCACCACTCTCATGGATAGGTGGACCCGGGCTCTCCCTATGGTTCGACCCTATTATGCTGTCAAGTGCAACCCAGACCCAGCTTTCCTCGGCACCATGGCCGCTATTGGGTCAAGTTTTGACTGTGCTAGTCGAGCCGAGATTGAGTCCATTTTGGCCCTAGGAGTTTCTCCAGATCGAATCATCTTCGCCAATCCTTGTAAAGCCGAGTCTCACATCAAATACGCAGCGAGTGTTGGCGTTAACCTAACAACTTTTGATTCGAGTGACGAAATCGAGAAGATCCGAAAATGGCACCCAAAATGTGCTTTACTCATTCGGATCAAAGCTCCAGATGATGGTGGAGCACGCTGCCCATTAGGTCCCAAGTACGGTGCACTTCCTGAAGAGGTTGCACCACTCCTCCAAGCCGTTCAGGCTGCACGACTCACCGTAGTTGGTGTATCTTTCCATGTTGGGAGTGGAGCCACAAATTCACGTGTCTACCAACGAGCCATAGCGGCGGCTAAATCAGCCTTCGAGACAGCTACACAGCTTGGCATGCCTCGGATGCGTGTGCTGAACATCGGGGGTGGATTCATGCCTAACACACAATTTAGCGAAGCGTCTTCATCTGTGAAAGCTGCTCTACAATCATATTTTGGCAACGATTCAGGTTTAACTGTCATTGCCGAGCCCGGCCGGTTCTTTGCCGAGTCGGCTTTTACATTGGCCACCAACATTATTGGAAAGCGTATTAGGGGTGAGCTGAGAGAGTACTGGATTAACGACGGGATATACGGGTCCATGAACTGTTTACTCTATGACCATGCAAACATCACGTGTAAGGCTCTCGCATGCACGTCAAATCGGGCCAACCCCACGTGCAAAGGAGCTAGGACATATAGTTCGACTGTTTTTGGTCCCACGTGCGATGCTCTTGACACGGTTTTGACCGGTCACCAGCTACCGGAATTACAAGTCAACGATTGGCTTGTGTTCCCAAATATGGGTGCGTATACGGCGGCGTCTGGATCCAACTTCAATGGGTTTCACACTTCCTCCATTTTGACTTACCTTGCCTTCTCTGATTCAAATTAGTAGCTTTTGTATTGCTATCTCGGTGACTACAAAAGTAGAAATTGCTTATTATCTTTAAATAATGATCGCACTTGGAAGTGAATAAAATTTAAGCAATTAGTTATAAAATGTTTTTACTTGCTTCATCTTTAAACTTTTCAATAATTAATTTCTTTTCAAATTTAGAATTTTATATATATATATAAAAAATTATGTAACATAGTGTAAAAAAATTATTCTCACCTTTTCCAAAGAAAGACAAATATAAGACATTTAGAAAATCGGAAGGTAAGGCTATTATTTAAGAACATGGAATAATAACTTTTACCTTATGCTTAACTTGTGGTAGTAATAGCTCCCACGGATAGTGATGTCTTTTATTTACTTCGAAAAATTTTCAATAGCAACTTGCGAAGTGGTTTCATGGAACTATTGTATTTGCAACGGTTCAGGTGCTATAATTTGTCATAATCTTGAATAAATGCGTGTATCCCCTAACTTCTATACAGTCTTTTCGTTTTACGCACTAAATTATTAGAAGTAATTCCTTAAGAACGACCTTAAAATGCTAACAAGAGGTTTAAGATTTAATAAATATCCTGAGATCTTGGAAACCATTAAACCAATCCTAAAATTTTATCATGAATTTGCTGATACAACTTCCGTGCCTTAATTTTTGTTATAATTTTGATGTAATTGATTGTGAGTAGTCGAAAAAATGATGAATTAATAGAAAAGTGATAAACAATAAAATAACTATTCATAATGTATCATGTCAAAATTAAGACAATGTTATTTTACAAAAATCGTGAAGACTTCTAATTTTGAAAAATACACCGAACATTTAGACGGTTTTGGAAAAAAATTGATTAGGCAAACTATGGGATCCTAAAACAATCGGGTGGCCGTAGACACGGAAAGGGTACGTTTCGGTTGACATAATGAGTGAGCTAGCTATAAAACTCTGATTCAAAAGAAATAAAATATCTTTCGTTTTATTCGTTTTAGATAATAGAAATAAAAGTAGAACTGCTACGATTCTTTTTCTTTAATTTTTAACCTCATCCAATTAACCGTCTTTACTGAATGTCAAATTGTTAACAAAGTGGTAAAGCCTCCATTCTAGAATTGTCCATTCTTTTATCTCTGTCAATGTCTACCCTTTGAAATTAATACGGAAATTAGGGATATTCAACTTCTCTTCCCCCAAGAGGAGTATACCAGGGAAAATTATTCAACACTGATCATGACTCATTAACACATGAAGAACGTATGTGTTAATTACTAACTGGCGGCCAAAATGGGCTTTTACCCATTTGTCATAAATTTTTTAGCAAAATGTCTCATATTTGAAACTAATTAGAGAAATACCCCTATTTTAAAACTCAATTTTCTAATAATCGAGTTTTAAATGTAAAACTCGATTTTTTGAACATCGAGTTATAGCGAACGTGGACTTAGGAAAAAAAAAAAATTTTGGGTACTCGAGTACCATGTCTGTGAACTCAAGTACTTCACATGGTACTGGAACTCGAGTACCAAAAATTTTTTAAAAAAAAAAAAATTAGTTTGCTACAACTTGATTATCCAAAAATCGATTTTCAAAACAGGGGCATTTCTCTAATTAATTTCAAATACAGAGCATTTTGCTGAAAAGTTTTGGCGAAAGGGGCAAATACCAATTTTCTCCACTAACTAGCCTATGAAACTCTGATTCAAAGAAAGAAAATATCTTATGCCTGGCGTAGTTTGAAATTTTTTTGGCATCTTTACACATCCTAAATGGGATATGGTTTGAGATAGGGAAGGGAATTATAGTTTTTACACAAGCTCGTCCCATTCGCTCCTCACACATTATTTCCGCGGTCAAGACTCAGAATCAATTCGAACATGCTACAATGCTGCAAGCTGGCCCACTAGAGTTTTAATCCCACCCAAAATTCTTTGCATTTCTTAAATTAATCAAACATTTCACATTCCTCTCTCATATCAACCTTGCCATTCCCTTCTCTCTGTTATCAAATTTAATGAAGTTATTTTGTACATTCACCAGTCCTTGTTTGTTTTTTTTTGTTTTTTTTTTTTTTTTTTTTTTTTTTTTTCTAGAATTTCAATCTATAGCATTTACAAGAGCTCAATTGGTTAATACATTCTATTGTTTCCAACAAAAATATGCAAGATTTAAATCCTCCCACCTCAATTATTGAATTATGAAAAGCCTTCGAAGTGACACTTATGGCCAAGATAGAGAAATTCATTTTGCAGGTGTTTTCATGCAAATTCTACAAATTTAACAAATAAATTCATACGTTTCTCAACACCCAAAAAAAAAAATCAAACGACACAACAACGACCAACTTCCATCAGTAGATTCTGGAACGTTCAGTTTTTGGGTTCCACACTTCAACCATTTTGATTTACCTTGCCTTCTCCAATCAAAGCGTCCCAAATGTATTTGACTAGAAATGGCTTTGTATACTACTCTTAAAATGGTTATGTTGATCAAGGTTTTGAAACCCGGACCGTTCATTGAACCGTAAAAGGAAGAGGTTCAAGGTTTTTGAGGTTGAACCGGGTCGAATCATGATGATGTCATAATTAATTTAATAATTAATTAAAGCCTAAATATAGATATTAAATTTATAAAACTAGCAAAATTGACTAATATATCTATATATGTGAGGGAAATTTAATGATTTTCAAGCATATATTTAATAATTAAATAAGAAAGTTAATAAAATAAAATAATAACCATGAAAACATTAAAATTTATGATTAATTTTTGAAGTAAAGTTGAATATCTTTGAAGGATTTTAATTATAAATTTTTTTATTCCTTGTAAGAGATGGATAATTTCATTAAGTAGAATAAAATTGTGTTAAGTGTTTTTATAAAATAAAATAAAATAAAATAAATTGCTAAGGGGTTGGACCGCAGGGTTCTTGACACTGGTTCGTGCGGTCCAACCCCGGTTTTAGGGGTTCACAGAATTAACTAAAAATACAGTTCTTTATGCTTAAAAAACCAGTTTTCATCCCGGTTCTCGGTTTTCACGGTCCGACCTCCCGGTCCAGTTTGGTTCTGAAAACAGTGCTGTTGATAAGGAGATACTTCTAAAATGGCTTCGCATAGTTGCATCGAAATAAGGAGTTCTTGGTAAGGATGTAAATTGCCTAACAATCATGATCAATGCATTCTTTTTTGAGGAACCAATGCATTCATATTCATGAGGAATTGATATATAATAAGGTCTTTAAAATGAGGATCCAACTCATAATTGGTGGTAATGTTTCACAAATTGGATCGTAGGATCATGTCAAGGGTCGTACAACCCTATTTTTCATTATATATAAATAGGTAATGACTTTATATCTCTATATATTAAGAAGATTTAAAAAGTTGGTTATTAATGATGCCAAAATCGTCAGTTGGGTCACTCGTCCAATCTGGAGCTCTTGATGATCTTGTAGGACCTGCGAGATAAAGAGAGTTCATCGAAAAGACCACCGAGTTGTGTCTGGTAGGGGAGCCTCTAATGCTTAAGTCAGTATCAACCCATATCTTTCGTATGTAGATGGTATTTTGTAATAGTTTCTGACGTACCTTAGTAAATGGACAAATTGTCCCTTTTATAAGTGATTTAGGTAGCTGTTGGACATAAATGAGGGTGATTATTACCCTAATTGTAACGTTCTTTGAATCGATGAGAGGGTTTAAGGCCTTTGATGATCGTTATTGAATGTGTTAGGCGGTTACTCATCTATCTTTGATGGCCTACTAATGACGCAATGACCATCCATTAAGATAGACGACCTTAATAATTTTTATGGACTCATCAATTGCCCCCCATTCCCAAGTCTAATTTTGCTTTGTGCTAGTCAGGCTTTGGGACTATTCTCGACTTGTTTAGATTCAGACTTTTTTATCTTCAACTACTTTCTTCTTCAAGAACAGTAGTATTTTGCGACGACTTCTTAGTATCTGCCTTTTGACGGTCCTTTTGGACATTTGAGGGATCATAGCTCGGTCTTGAAAGTGAGCTAATTTCTTTGGACAATCATTTTTTATCACTGCTAAAGAGTAAGGTAATTTTTTTGGACGACCACGTTTTATCATTGCTGAGGAGCGAGGAGATTTCTTTGGACGACCATTTTTTATCACTTCGATGCTTCTTCTTTCATTCACTTTCTCATTGTCACGTTTGATATTCTCAATTTGCATGTGAGTTACGTTTGTGTGAGAATCCTTGTCTGCTTACACTCGTCTAAGAGTATCTAGTCATTTAGCCACTTTTAGGTGACTTACATCCAGTTACGAAGCTTCATCATTTAGATTTTGTCAGCGATTTACATCGGTCTAGTAGAATCTTGTCTTTTATTTTTTTTGGGTGACGTACATTCATTTAAGGAATCTTGTCACTTAGGCTACGTCAGTGATTTACATCCGTCTTGGCGGAATCTTACCACTTAGCCATTTTTTTGTGACTTACATCCATTTAAGGAATCTTGTCACTTAGGCTTCATCAATGATTTATATCATTCTTGGCGGAATCTTATCACTTAACCATTTTTGGTGACTTACATCCATTTAAGAAATCTTGTCACTTAGGTTTCGTCAGTGATTTACATCCATCTTGGCAGAATCTTATCACTTAGCCATTTTTTGGTGACTTACATCCATTTAAGGAAACTTATCACTTAGGCTTCATCAGCGATTTACATCCGTCTTGGCGGAATCTCATCACTTAGCCATTTTTCGGTGACTTACATCCATTTAAGGAATCTTCTCACTTGCTACTAGAAAGATTCCTTGACGCTATGTCGTTTTGGACCTTCTTGAGGCCACGTTGATATCTACATTAAGTAGTACATGCACTTGCCAAGACTTGGTTAGACAAGAATTTTAGAAGAATTCATATATGAATAATAAGTTATCAAAGGCCTAAGTGGGCCTTTTTCTTATTTTCTTGTAATCCTAGAGTTTTACCTCTTTTGTGATCTACCTAGTAGTACATACATTTTTGCCTGAAATCTTACTAAGTGTAAATTTTTAAAGTCGAATATAAAAAAGATAAAAATAAATGTGTTACCTTAAATGATGACATTATTTTGTCACATACCTCGATCTTTTTATTGCTGGGATTTTCTTGACAAGCTCTTCTCTTTTCAAGAGGACGAGCTTTCCTCTTTTAAAGATTTTTTAATCTTAACATGATGCTTCATGTCTAAGGCCTAGACCTCTTTGGCTTCAATTTTTTGAAGATGTAAAAATTAGGCCACGTTGTTGCCCCCGTTCAACATGAAAAGTGTAACTCTCATTTGCTGATGACCAGAGGAATGCTCTATCATGGTTGGAGCCTCTCTTTTTTTTTGACGACCATGGTCATTGTTGTTTGTAATAGCAATTCTCTTCCTTTTTCTTTAATTGTATGCTTAAATTAATTCAATAGTGCTATCTGCATGACAATGTACAAATATGCAATTGCATGCTATACAATTATGGATGTCATTTGAGGAAGTGCATTCTATATGAATCATAGAGAAGTATTCTATGATATATAAAAATTGAAGCTATTTGACTATATGCTTCTTTAAACTAGTCTTTGTTAGTTGCTTGCACCGTATATAATTTTTAGAGCAATTTAAAAAGATTTTGGGGGAGTTGACGGAGATAGCGGAAACTTATTGAGGCTTAAACTCATGACCATATTGTGAACACGATCATCTAGCACTTTAAGTTTAGGAGACTTAATAGAACTTCTCAGATTTATGACGATGAAACATATGCTACTAATAATTTATACATCCATATTAATTGTGATAATTGTAATAATTTTATAGCAAAATTTTCAACATGTTTTATATATACATATTTGTAGGTAATCATGCAAGCTTGATTTGCACTTAGTTATAATAAGCTAATATATGGCATGGCTAATTGAAAAGAAATAAATAAATGAGTTACCTCGACAAGAGACCTTAAATCATGATACTATTGTGTACATACCTCAATCTTTTCATTGTTGAGATCTTTAGGCAAGCTTTTTTCCTTTAAAACTTGTTAAGCTTAACATGATATTCAATGTCTAAGGCCTAGGTCTCTTTTGCTTCAATCTTTTGAAGACATAAAAACTAGGCCATATTGTTGCCCCTTGTTCAAACATGAAAGGTGCACTTCTTATCTAACAACAACTAGAGGAATCGCCTATCATGGTTTGAACTTGTATCTTCCTTCCTTTGGGCTTAATCTTATTTTTGATGGGAGTACTTTGATCATGGTCATTTAAGACGACTCACTTCGATAGAGCTAGCTGCATTTTATTAGGAATGACAATATACAAATAGGCAATTGCATGTTGCACAATAATTGATGTCATGACAAAGTGTACTCTATATAAATCATAGAGAAGTATTATATGATGTATAAAGAATGAAGCTATTGACTATATGCTTCTTTAAAGTGTCGATACTAAAGTAGAGATTGTCGATAATTTTGGATACTCCTATTCTCGACAGGTTTCTCTTTGTTTTTACTAATTTTTTTTTTTATGGTAGACTCACATTTAGCAATCTTTATAAGGCTATTATCCGCGTAGTTGACCTTTTTCATAAGATTACTATTAAACTTGGTAGTCCACCGATGTTTCGGGTAATTCAACCAATTGGTTGAACCCCTCGTGCACGTTATGTTTGAATCTATATATATATATATATATATATATATATACTCATTTTTAACCTTGCTCAATGGGTAGTTAGCTTTTCAAAATAACACAGCATTGCAAATATTAAAAGGTAAAAAGAGATGAATTATTAAATAACGCAATCCATCACTTTCCGCTTTTTGAGCACAACCAATAGTCATCTTAGGATTTGGCTTCTCTTTCTTAACATCCATATATTGTTATGGTATTTAAAGTGATGATGCCAAAGATTACTTTTGTATTTGATTGGTAATTTATGCAATGCCTTAAATGAAAACTATATACATTACACTTGACAATTAAGTTTTAGAAAGTTAATAGGAGAAAGAGTAAGGTTTTATTTACCTGTCGGCCTTGGAGACTTTTTTAGAAATTGATATCCAAGCCCACCTTTGCAAGGATGTTAGAACACTCATGCTTGGCTTGGAACCACTTTGCTCACATGGCGAGTGATTTAGATATGTGCATGATACTTTTAGTGCCCTTCTAAGCTGGTTTCTTTTCAACAAGCTCTTCTGTGTTGGCTTCAAAGCTACTGGGGCTTGACTCGCCATTTGTGATGTCAAAGGAATTTTAACAATCTTTAGTTGTATTCTCCTTTTCCCCTTAAGACTTTTTGATCTCTTTCTTGGCTGTTTCTTTCTGACAAGTTTTCATTCCAAAGCTTATAAACTTAAGAATATAGGTCCAGTAAATAGCCTAGTACTTTTACTATGCAAATTTTTAGACTTGGAGTAGCATTGTCAAGTATAAAATTCACAAATGTTATTAACCACAAATATAAAATAAAATTTGTGGCTTATGGGTGGTTGATGTGTCCATAACATAGTCCATAACACAAATATGTATGTGCATAACATAAAGAAAATGTAATTTAATTCATACTGAGCACTAAAATAATGGCTCAATTTGTGAAAGTATAATGCTCAAACAAATAGAGACCACTAAAATTTTCATGAAACCATGTGGTGGATTTGTGTATAAATGGAACAATTTTTGTGCTCTATTTTAAAAGTCAAAGCAACATGTATTTATACATGGGAAATTTTAAACAGTAGATTTTTTGTCCTCTATGATGGAACATTTCAAGTTATAAAATCTTATAACTTTTTTAAATGAATTTTGCTTTAGCAATTGTCATGTTTATGTAATGACTGAATTTTATAATTCTTTGGGTCTTTCAACCTTAGACCCACCTTGCATTCACTTTGAAAATTATTATTTGTGCAAAGCCGAATAGGCCATTCTTGCATTTTATTTCTAAAGCTTTCTTTATTTTGGATTTTTTTTTTTTGGCTTAACATGATAGTTTTCACAAAAAACATGTGCAGCAAAAAATCATAATTTTCATTATTCTCAGCTTCCAGCAATACCTAATTCTGATTAGGCTTGACCGGGCTTATTGGGCTTTCTCCTATATCCAAATTTAGTGTTTCTAAATTTGGTAAGACAGTAAAATTTGACTTTAGCCTCTTTAATGTCTAAAATGATGATATAACTTTGGTAAGATAACAAAAAGTTTCGGCTCCCTTTTTCTTCGATGTCGAAAGTTATGATATACCATCTTGCACAATAATTTGCCAGTGACTAATCAATTTAATTTTTGAACGTGTGTTGACTGTAACTATAAAACCTAACAGTTGTACAACTATTCAAACCTAAAATTGTAATCTTAAATTTTGGCTTGACAACAATCAAGGCTATTCCAAAGCTGGTATGAAATTTGATATCTTTCTTGAAATATGTCGCAAGACCGTATGTATTTATCACCATGAATTCAATCTCTTCTAACTATATTATGGCATTTTCCATCAATGCTTAGCATAGAATTTGGGAATTATAATATTGTCTAACGTTTTGCATTCAAGAATGGAAAAGTATTATAGTTATTAGTTCCTTCGCCCACATATGTCTTTTGAGAATAGTGTAGCATGAAATAAGATTAAATATTATTTGCAAATTCTTGAGAGTAGAAAAGGGGAAAATGCGTAAATATGACCTTTAGATTTTAGACCATAGTGTTTTCTTTGAACTGGGCCATATCCTTAAGGTCTGTCAAGGTCGCTTGAGTTTTGTGGTCATCCAGCGTTTAGTCCATGCCTTATAATGAACAAACCATCCATTTGATCTCCTCTACACCATAAGACCCAAATGTGTGCTTTTTTTCTCTGCTTCAGTGGTGTGGACCCTCAAGGAGCCAAGTTAGAGGTCGTAGGGTTTGAGACCTTGGATGGTGTGTCAGTGACGAAGTCATGCTTTGACGAAGTCATACTTAATTGGATGACAAAGTCATGCTTTGATGAAGATGCTTTGACGAAGTCATACTTAATTGGATGACAAAGTTATGCTTTGACGAAGATGGTGTGTCAATGATACCTCTTTGTCTCCTTCATCTCAACCCAATCTTATGGCCTGTTTAGATGTTTAAAAAAGGAGGGGGAGTAGAGTAGAGGGAAGGAGAGTAATTCAATTACCTTGTTTGGGAGTTTTTTAAGGAAGGAGGGGGAGGGGTTTGGAGGAGTTTGAAAGGGTTTCAACTACCTCCAACCCCCTCATTTTTAATTCCCCCAAATTGGAGAGATTTGGAGGGAGAGTAGAGCACATAAAATTATTGATAAAGTAAATTACCTAATTTACCCTTATTATATTTATAAAATTACAATGCTAAAAACAAGGGGAATGGCTAATTACTCCCTTCCCCCTTACTAATTATAAAAACATCCAAACAAGGTGGAGGGTAATCATTCTCCTCTACTCTCCTCCCCACTACTTCCCTCCCCTCTACTCCCCTCTACTCTCCTCCCTCTCTAAACTCCCAAACATGCCATTAGATTGCAAAAGTGGTCGAAGAAATGAGAACGTGCAAATTGAAGAGATGATCAAAGGGTATCGTCCTATGAGATACTCTTGATCCGGTATCTTCTAGTTCATAACCTTTGATTGTGTTAAGTGACCCTTTGTTGTAGGAAGAGATTAGTGGCTGATCTCGTTCCCACAGACGGTGCCAAACTGATGATGTCAAAATCGTCAGTTGGGTCACTCGTCCAATCCGGAGCTTTTGACGATCTTGTAGGACTTGCGAGATAAAGAGAGTTCATCGAAAAGACCACCGAGTTGTGCCCGGTGGGAGAGCCTCTGATGCTTAAGTTAGTATCAACCATATCTTTCGTATATAGATGGTATTTTGTAATAGTTTCTGACATACCTTAGCAAATGGACAAATTGTCCCTTTTATAGGTGACTTAGGTAGCTGTTGGACATATATGAGGGTGATTATTACCCTAATTGTAACGTTCTTTGAATCGATGAGAGGGTTTAAGGCCTTTGATGATCATTATTGAATGTGTTGGGTGGTTACTCGTCTATCTTTAATGGCCCACTAATGACGCAATGGTCATCCATTAAGATGGACGACCTTAATAATCTTTATGGACTCATCAGTTATGATTTCAAAAAATGCCAAAAATACCCCTAATCTAATAAAATAATCCTTATTCTTAAAAAATAAAAAATAGGGTTAAAATTTTAATTTAACAGAATATAATAAAAAAATTGTAATTTAACAGAATATAATAAAAAAACTATCAGAGAACTTTTTTTCTAAAAATTAGCACACATTCTCTATTTAAATATATCCCACACACATTTCATACTTTTTTTTTTTCATTTCCTAAAAACCAATACACACTAAACACAGTAGTTTACTGCTTTTCAAAATCGTAAATTTTAACTCCTTAAAAATCCGTTTATGTGTAACCTCGCTAACAATAGACAAATTCAAATTAAAAAATTGCATTAAACTTAAAATAAATAAATAAAAGAGTTTCATCGCACGTGCGAAGGGCATACAATGAGGCCAGTGTTGAATAACGGTTTTTTAGAATTATGTACTTATCAATAAAGTTTTGTTTCACTATATTTCGTTCCTTGTATCAATACGTCTATACTAATGAAAGTGATATAATTTATTTTTTTGCTTTCAAAGATTCCCATAAAAAAGAAAAAGAAAAGAAAAGACATGTAGGTAAATGCAATTATTAAGTGTATGTAAGATATATTGTACTTTCCAAGAGATTATGTAAGTTCACCGAGAGCATTATCTTTTTTTTATATATACAAAATAGAAATTCTACTCTAGCATAATCTAAGTGTATATGTGTGTGAAACTCCCTCATGAAGACTTAAATCCCGTCTCTTGGCCCCCCACACCCCACACACACTTATACTTGTAGAGAGACCATTGCGCCAAGAGTGTGTAATGGTCACTCTACGAGTATAAATGCAAGATATACTCTACTTTCCCAAAAATTATTAGGTCCACCGAGAGCATTGTTGAAGTCATCCTCCTGACCAATAAAACATTGTCACCTATGAAAATGAGGTTAGTAACCTTCCCAATCAGTAAAGAAGAAAAAAAAAAAGAAAAAAAAAAAAAAAGACCACAAGCGATGTCACACTTGCATAGGTGGTAGTGTTTTATCGGTTGAAAGCACTAAGGAGGACCACTTCAACAGTTTTTTGATGGACCTAATAAACTCTCATATTTTCCCATCACTACATTGGTAATTCCCTTATTGGTATATCTTGATATTAAAATAAAAGATGCTTTTAATAAGAGTCCGAATTTGATGAGGACCTAGTGTAAAAACCTAGTTTTACACCCTCCAATAAAACAATGACACATAAGCTTTTTTCAAATAATTTCAAATAAAAGAGTAGCCCTTGATACACCCAATCATAATCCCATTAAAAACTCACTCACCCAAATATTTAATTAAAAAAAATGAAATCTGCAATTGTCAAGCTGCCGAAGTTGCTGCCTTCATCTGGGACAAGCCAAAAAATACATTTCTATACAATTCACATAACAATATCTACAGCTAATGTAGATGACAAGCAATATTATAGTTAAATTATTATTATTATTCACCCCAACACAATGAACAAGAAAACACAATATCCCAAACAAATTTGAATGAAGCAAGTGGGGTCCCTACCGAAACCCACCAAGCTCTACAAATGGGTGAAGCAGCAACATTTGGCAAATCTTGGTCTTTGCTAGATTTTATGAGTCCTTTCCAAAGTCCTTCGACGGAGGAAGGAGATCTGGCAAGGTAATGCAGCAGAGGATGGAGGCCTAGCGAGGTAATGGGGCTGTAAACGGAGGTCCGACGAGGTTTGTGGCAGGTGGCAGAGGAGTTGAGGAGAGATGATGTTTTAGGGACTCTTTTTCACATATAGTTTTTAAAACGTGAAATAGGGGTTTTAATTTTAATTTTTTTGAGACGTTATTAAGTGTATTAGGATGTATTGATTTTACAATAAATTTTAAGTAAAAAACTGATGTGGCATATCCTTATTTCCCTTTCTTTGCCTCTAATTGTTTATTCTCTTTTTTTTTGTGAATTTTGGCAGCATCCCACCTGTGGGATGGGCTACTCTTTTTTTTTCAAGTTTATATTTCACTATTTTTTATATGAAGGTTGGAAGCGAGAACCTCTTCCAACTAAACTATCTGTGTTTAGGTGATGGAAGAGGATTTGCTGTAACATTGTATGCAACAATTGCTGCATATATGGTAAGGTGGTGTTGAGGGGAAAATTTTGATGTTCTAAAATAGAATATAGGGTAGCCAAGCCGAAACTCGACGATGGCCCTTGAAATAAAGCCCAAAGGCTTTCGGTGTTGTGTAAGTCCGTCCAAGCAAGAGATAGAGGTTGCACCCTAACAAGAAGACAACAATAAAGCACAATAAACATGTTATTGTTGTTAGTTTGTTATATTATTAGTCCTTTTACAGCATCATAGTTCAAATCAGTCCTCCAGCGATACGGTATTATCTCCAGCGGTAGGGTAATTGCAGGTTAATAAGTGTGTTTACATGGTAAAAATCATATGTTTTCCTTATTATTATTAAGTCAACATAAGGGAAAACTTCCATAGTATCTAAAACATTATGGCTTTCATCATATCAATAATAAACAAGGGTTAAAGGCTTCATAATTACAAATAAAAGAGGAAAAATAGAATGGAATGAAGGGAGGGAGAGATCCCAGCTCAGTGCAACAAGTATTAAACTAAGATTTTGGTGAGTGTGTGTTTATAAGGCATGAACGAGGTGAATGTGGGCTATTTTGAGTGAGTGGAGTAAGATTAATACTGAGATTGAAGCTTTTGGTGAGTAATGGGCTGTTTGTGACTAGTTCGAAGACATTTATGAGCTGTGATTGTGTAGGGGTGGAGAAGAATGTCTAAGATTAGATGAGTGTATGCTAAAGATGATGAGCGGTGAGCTTAAGGAGAGCTAAACCAACAGCAAAAATGGCAAACGAATCCAAAGCCTCAGAAGGGGTAGCTGTGTGTGTTTTGGGCTGAGGTGCTTGTGTTTTTATAATGGAGCTTTAGAGAAGCATTAATTAACAAAAATCCAAGAACGTGGGACTGATTCAGGGGAGCCTCGATAGCTGAATTAATAGCCTGGATTTGGCCTAAAAATGGGAGATTTCTTTTGGGGTTGTTTTACTTCTTTGAGCAATGTCACACATGGGTAGTATTTGGGGTAATCTTGCATTAAATGCTAAGATTGCTGAGATTGTGTTTAGCCAATGGGATTAAGACAAGTATTAAGGGAGAATCCCAGTGATGCAACTGAGATTTGGTCCCTAGGAAGTAGGATTTAACACCCCAAGCTAGGTGTCAAAGTTTAAGTCCACTTTAGAGGGTTCCGCTGGAGATCCATTTATGCCCTCCAAACCACATGTTCCCAATTTTTCCCCTTTAGGATTCATGGGCTTGGCACATGAATCACGTCTTGAACATTTTTAACACTTGTAGCTTCAATTTGTTGAAGTTTGGATAATTTGGTTTCAGCTCCCCTTCCGTTGGAGGTGCAGTCTTGAGGAAGATGATGGAGTCCCATCATCCTTTAGACTTCAGCTGATATGATAGCCCTTAGACACTGTTCACGTCAGGTAGAGGGTGGCAGAAAATTGATGGGACATCCCATAGTTCATCCTTAAAGGCTTGGTTCTCTTGTGGGGGCCTCTAGTTGTTTCTTTGGTTAGGGATGAACAAGAGCTGGTTGCCCACTTTCAAACCTCTTGCTGGGACCTTTTTAGGCTAGAACTTTGCTCCATTTTAACACTTTTAGTTGGGCCACATGGCCCTTTCTTTGCTTGGGCTTGTTCCCTACTCCATGAGATTCTTGGTCCTACAAAATGGGCATTAAAGACATGCTTTGCCATGGGTTTTTTACTTCTCATGGGCTTTAGTTGTTAGTAGAAATAAAATGAATCCATGAGCTTTAATAAATATTTGTGATAGATTTTGGGTATTAATTCCCACGAGCTTTAAATAACAACTTTTTTAGTTTCTCATAATTTTTACTATGAATTACTTTGTAAATGATATTTTCTTTGGGGTTTTTTTAAATAATGACCTCCAATATTTTTCTTGAGAATAATATTTACCATGGGTTTTAAATAAATATGGTAACAACCACTATAATGGAATAATGTGACGTTCTCATGAGTTTCTCTATAGATAATCATAATGGACATGTAGGATGAATAATTACCATGAGTTTTGGTAATAAATATTATGAATGGTGTGATGTAAGATAGATCATGAGTTTATAATATCAAATAAATAAATGTCATGGGTCTAATAATCATAACTTTCCATGGGTTTTTATAAGATGATTGCCATGGGTTTTGAGAATAGATAATTCATAAATTCCATGAGCTTGTAATATTATAGTAATAGGTTTAAGAATCTAAAGTATTTTTAAGTAAAATAATTATGATATAGTATTTTGCCAAGTATTGATAACTTTGGGCTTTCGATAAAATAGTGTCAAGTAGTTAGCTTGGGCTTTTAATAGTGCCAACGTAAGTTGGGCTTTTGATTTCGCCAATGAGAATTGGACTTTGATGTTGCCAATAAGAATTGGGTTTTGATGTTACCAATGAGAATTGGGCTTTGATATTGCCAGCGAGAACTGGACTTTGATATTGCCAATGAGAATTGGGCTTTGATGTTGCCAATGAAAATTGGGTTTTAAATATTGCCAGCGAGAACTGGGCTTTGATATTGCCAATGAGGATTGGGCTTTGATATTGTTAATGTAAATTGGGTTTTGGATAAATGAATTGCCATGGGTTTAAACCATAGGTTTTGATTATGGATTTGAATTCCATTGATAAAATTGTTTTGCCATGAATTTGAATATGGGCTTTTCAAATATTGTCAAGCATAAGTATTCTTGGGCTTTAAATAGAATAGGATGTGTGTATTGGGTTCATAGGTCCGGTTTTGGGCTTAGCCAAATAATGATAATAATATTGGATAAAATAGGAGTTTTGGGTTTTTTATATCATGACCCAATTTAGATAATGAGATATGAAATATTTGTGATTAACATAATAATAATAGAGCCAAAAAAAATGTTTGGGAAAAGCCAATAACTTATTAGTTGTATAAACAGGCGGTACTCAAATAAAATTAGGTGTAAAAAAAAAGTACCCTAACAGGTGGCTGTCAAAGAGAAATGATAGTTAAATCATGAGTTAAGCTGGTCATGTGCATTGCCCATGATTTGGCTATCACTTCTCTTTGGTTGCCACTTTATCCTATATGCAACAATTGCTGCATACAAAGGTTATAGTAAATCTTCTCCCTTAAGTGATAGACCACTAATTTCCCTTTAACCTAGGAATTGGTGGCGTAAAACTTAGGTTTTAGTAAAATCATTGTTCCTCCCTCATGGGTAGGAGTTTGTTTGTCTTTGTGTAGCATCATAGGAAGAAGAAGCCGAGAAGGTTGTGTTTTATTTATCTTGGTACAGTCAAAGAGGACAGGGCGTGTTATCATGGAGTCGTTTACTAAAAAGAAGAACCTTCCTTCTCTAAGAGCAACCACATCAGTTCTTTTATTTTGCACATCCATTTTTACACTAAAAACCTACTTTTTCTATTTTACACATCCATTTTTACAAAACACCCACATCAGTTCATTTATTCTATCACCTCTTTTAATTAAATAATTAATTTTCTCAAAATTTTTATTATTTCTCTCAACTACCCCTTTATATACGCACGCTTCCTCTCTCTCTGCCCATTTTTTCTAATTTTTTGCTCTCTCTATACCCATCTCTCTACCCATCTCTACCCATTTTTCAGATCAACTCTCCCTCTCGGTCTAATCCACATCATCTCGGTCACAAACACCGATCCACAACTCCGATCAGGCAAGACCTAACAAGCACCAATCAGATCCAAGATCTCCCTAGCTCCGATCAAGCAAAACCCACGAGCTCCGATCCAGTCAAGCACCGATCGTTCCACAAGCACCAATCAAGCACTGATCTGTGTTTGTGTATCTCTATGTTTTTTTTTTTTTTTTGAGCAAGTGTATCTCTGTGTTGATTTGTCTGTGTGGATGTGTTTGTGTGTGGGTGCGTTTGTGTGCATCTGAGGAAAAAGAAGAAGATGAGGAGAGAAGTTACTGAGTTTGTTGAGCACGGAGAAGAGAGAGAAAAAAAAGGAGCAAACGAGAAATTAATAAAATAATAAATGGACGAGCTATAGTAGCCGTGTATATTTACACGATTACTATAACTCGTGGATGAATTTGCACAATTTTACACAGCTTTACACCCACTGATGCAAGTGTTTTTTTGACCAAAATGTGTAAAATGAATGAGTTTTTGTATTATAGAAGAGTATCTACCAACTGATGTGGATGCTCTAAAAAGGAAGGGTGCAAGGTCTAATTGGCCATGAAAGCGCAAGTTCCACATAGTTGCCCCAAGTTCATGATTAGAAGGACACTAAATATAAAAGCAATGGTGAGGACATTGCAATAAATATACATGAAATTCTATATGTAAGATGAAATAATGGAGAAAATATGCATCAAATAAAACATCACACAAGACAATATTTACGTGGTTTAAAAATTTATCTACATTCACATAGGTGTAATAATTTAACCCAAGTGAAGTGAATAAGAACAAGTGAAACATTGTGAGTGAGAGGTTGCATTTAACCACAGATCAATGAAACCTCGAATGCTCTCTAGAGAGGAGGAAGCAGAGCTAGCTCAAAGCAACAAGAAGGTAAAGGATATACACCATGCTGAGTTCAACGGTGCAGGCAGGGAGGACGATCCCCCCATAGACAAACTCTGCCCTGAACCTCAAAGCTTCATTCAAAGACAAACTTATAGGGGAAATACCAGGTGCCTATGCTACAGCTTTCGACCTGACTGACCAGATGGAAGAGGATATGGAGGCAGAGGAAGAGAATGAGGATAACAGAGATTTTGTAGGTCCAGGTAGGGTGGCGGTCAAGCTATCCAGAGAGACCAAGAAGCGCATCAGGGGGGCTTGGTCCAATGCCATTATCATTAAGTTGGTTGGTAGAACTGTAGGCTTTAACTATTTACAAAGCAAGTTGCTTCAGCTGTGGAGACCGACAAGCAAAATGGATTGTGTAGACCTCACCTGTGGTTTCTTCCTCGTAAGATTCTACTCCAATGAGGACCTTGACAATGTGATTCAGAAGGGTCCCTGGTTCATCGGAGACCACTTCCTCTCCTTGAGACCATGGGAACCGTTTTTCAAGCCATCTATGGCCAACATTTCCCTGGTTGTGGTGTGGGTTCGGCTTAATGAGCTACCCATCAAACTCTATGAAACTGAGGTGCTTAAACAAATTGGAAATTCCATTGGGAGGGTTTTAAGAATTTATTCTCAGACGGCTATGAAGGCCAGAGGTAAGTATGCTAGATTGTGTATTCAGATCCACCTTAACAAAACTCTAATCAATTCCATCCTCATAGACCGATTTGAGCAAGGGGTGACTTATGAAGGCATTCAAAGGTTATGCTTCTCCTGTGGTAGAGTCAGACATATAGCTGGTAATAGGCCAAAAACGTATTGACCCCTTGTGATAGATTAATTAATTAATTAATTAGCCAAGTTTTTTTATTAATCAAATTAACATGCAAACGCATGGTAGCACAAATAAATCACCAATAAACTAAAGTATGCAAAGTAAATGACACGGTGATTTGTTTATGAATGGGGAAAACTTACACGGCAAAAATCCCACCGGATGATTTTAAGGTCACCACTCCCGAAACTCCACTATTATCACAACAAGCGGTTACAAGTAAAGGAATCCCAAGTACCTTACCAACCTACAGTTGAACCCTTACCCCAATACCCAATGGACTTGTTCAGTAGTGACAGTTTCTCCTTTCAATGCACGGCTCCCAAGTACGTGACTAACCAATTGCGCGAATCCCAGTACGCGACTTCAATCACCAACTAGAGAAGATTTGTTGGCTACAAAGTTCTTCAATTCATCCACACAATGAAGATCAAGAAGATGCTTGGTTACAAAACCCTACAGTGCAAAGACACAGCAACTTCTTCACAAGAGAGATGAACTAGGACAAGAACTTCGTTTCAAGTTACAATTTGCATGAACAAGGAATTCTCAATGCTGCAACATGCCACCCTTTGATGGCCCTTAAAGTCATCATTTTATATGTCTAGGGTTAGGAGAAAAGAAAGCTCAAAGACACATCCACGGATTAGAGTTAAAACAGAACTAGGAATCTGTTTTTCTTAAATCTCGACAGCTACAAGTGTCGACGTGTTGTCGAGCAGTTGTCGAGCCTCGGGGCTAGAACAACTTCTTAAAGCTTGATAGATGCAGTTGTTGAGATTTAATGAAGAGCACTTCTCAACTTGTTTCTTGGACAGACTTGCATGGCTTTAACACTTAATCTTGAAACATTGTTTCTTGAAGCATTAACCTCATCCTAAATCTATCCAATTACAAGTAAAGTGCGTTTTGACAAAGGATTAGCCAATTACATAAATAATGAATGACATATATTCTAAACAAGTGAAACACATATGTCCTAACAATCTCCCCATTTGGCAATCCGTGACAAAATCACAACCAACAAATGAACATATGAGAGAAGTCATAAATCACTTAACTCATATACACTTGTTGAATACAATAAAATCTATCCTAACACAAACTCTTGAAAAACTTTGCAAGAAGAGAGTTTATGACAAGTAGACTTTGACAACTTGTATTTCTGAAACACTTTAAACAAAACTCATCAAGGCATCTTAGTGTGAAACAGAAATAATAGATTGCATAAAAATAAAGAAACATGTGTATAAAGAAAGAAAAGAAACAACATATGTAGAGATAGGTGAAAGAAACATACAACATCATATATATATAACAACATGAGCACAATGTATGTAATAATGGTCACAAGACCTAGGTACAAGAAAATTATGTATCTAAAGTAGAGAAAAGTAAAAGATACAAGTAATCCTCACTACATCCCTCAGCACTCAACACTCCCCCTATCAAAAAGTCCCTATACAAACTCTCCCTAAGCATGACTACTCTCATAACCCAAAACTACTCCCCCTTTTTGTCACGAGTGACAAAGGGTAGAGTGTCAAGTAAACATCTCATCGGTAGAGCTAGCATCTCCATTATCATCATCATCCGAAGCATCATCGTCATCACCATCATCATTCCCAGACGTGGAAGCCATAGGAGGTGGTAGAGGAGAAGCCTCAAGAGCAAAACCACCCATGGTCGCCTGTCGCCTAGCAATGCAACCAACATGAACATTCACCTGATACAACTCTGTAAAGAGTGCATCGAGGCGAGCATCCATGCGCTGAAGCTACGCCATGATATCTCCTAGTGACACGTCGCTCGAAGAAGAGGAGGGAGCGGATGAAGCACGAGCAGATCTGGATGGAGCGGAACGAGAGGAAGGTGCAGCTGAACCTGTCTGACGCGACCGAAACTGTGCCTCACTACGTTTTACGGTAGCGGCATCTATGGCAACCATAACAGAAAAAGGGTCAGAGACAGGAAAAGGGATAGAAAAATTGCGTAAAATCCTCGTGATAGCGGAAGGAAAGATGAGCTTATCACAGGTAGCCGTATCCTTATACACATCTAAGATGGAAAAGATAAAATGCGAAGGAAAGTCAATGGTAAGATCCTCAATAAGAGACAACAGAAAACAAGCATGAGGCTCTGTGATAGAGTTATAATGAGAGAGAGGATGTAAAACAAAAGTCATTACCATGTTTAAGAAACGAGGACCTTTAGCAAAAGGTCAACATGACATAAACTGGCGCTCACCCCAATCAAAAGGGCGCTCACAGAAAGCAGAAATCATCTCGTCTTAGGACACAGTCCGTAGATGCACACAACCAGGGTAGTCAGGATGGGCAACCCTCGGAACATGGAGCACATCGGAAACCAACTCCAGTGTGACAACTATGCGCGTACCTCGAACGCGAGTGAGAAAGAGAGGTACTGAATAATCGAATCCATGCATGTTGGAGTAAAATTCCTGAATCAGCACGGAAGGACAAGTGACCGAGACGTCACACGGTGACTCCCATTCCTGTTTGTGAAAGACATCGGGAAGGTCAGTGTCGGCAAAGTCTGCCAGAACAACGTGGTGTTCCAAATGAACACCTCGTTTAGAGAAGTTCTCCAAGAAGTCCTGATGGGCTTTCTCATCAAGGAACCGAACAGAGATAGAAGTGGAATCAGCAAATGAAGAGGCCCTAGAACGAAGAGGGTTCTGGGTCGAAATAGACTTACGTTTAGGTGTCATAGACACTATTAACGCAAACAGAGATAGAAGGGGGGAGACAAAAACAATCAGAAAAGTCCCAAAACAGTTCAACTATAACAAGTATATTAAAAAGAAAGGATGTATGCATGGGGAATGCATGAACATGTGACATGCACTATGAAAAACATCATGGGCTCAGCCCAATCCAATCCTATCAGCACACAAACATATTTCACACATCTAACTGCATAAGAATACTGTTAGAATGCTAATATGATGCAATGCATGGAGTTTTTAAGATCAAAACTACAAAACCCATCCCAAAAATTTCAACACAAACTCATCAAATTTGAAAAACCCCAAAATTTTCAAAAACCCCAAAATCTAGGTTTCAAAAACATGAAATGCATGTAGAATGATGAAAAAGAAGCTTACCAAGTGAAGAAAAACTTGAAGAAGCTTTGAGAAACCTTGAGAAAAATATTTGGAGTGAGAGAGAGAGTTTGAGAAGTTTAAAAGACAAAAGTGTCGAGAGAGAGATCGAGAGAAATGAGAATCGGATCGCACGGAACCTTTATATAGAACCTCAGTAAATCCCGACAGATGCAGGTATCGAGAGGTGTCAAGACATCTGTTGAGGTAGGTGTCGACAAATACACGTCGACAGATCTAGCTATCGAGGTGTCGAGAACCAAATACAAACAAGAAAGCTAAAGCTCGATCGATCCACCAGGTGTCGAGAAGCTATCGAGAGGACAGAAAGTTTCTCGATTGATCCAGAAGGTGTCGAGAAGCTATCGAGATTGCGATAAGAAAAAGCTGAGAAGCTCGACAGACAGCCAGGTATCGAGGAGGTGTCGAGAATGTGTCGAGCCAACTTTTCAAAACAGTTTTTCGAGAAGGGAAAAACACAAACATGAATGCAATCAATCAGGCAACTCAACCAATGATCTAATCAACACAATAGACTCTCAAAAACATCGCTCAACAACAATCTTAAGCACATGGATCTCAAAACACGCACTCAGACACTAAACATGTCTAACCAATTTTATATTTCAAAAACAAGTTAAGACAGTTTAGTGAGCATACATCAACGCATGTAAACCTTCTGATGGCCAAATCACATTGTACCTGCACATGTATCAAAAGTAGCAAAGAATATTGCGTGTTGTGTGTGAAAACATCGCAAGATTGCACAAGTGTCTCTATGTTATGACGATTTGAGATATGAGAAAATCACTCTAACTCACACACAATCATAATTGTTTGATGGGGACTATCACCTTTGAGATACATCCTATAACTCCCACATCTCCTAGAAAACACGCTTGCAATCATATTTAAAGCATTTTTGATCTTTTCGCTTTTATTTTCTTTGCGTATTTTCTTTTTATTAAGCATATCATGCATGGGTATATGAAAGAGAGAAAAGAGATACCCAGTTATGTTAAGTTTTTGACATTGCACTTTTGCTATGCCAAAGCATACAGATGTCATTGACATTGCACTTTTGCTATGCCGAAGCATACAGATGTCATATCATGATTGGCGAGTAATAGTGGTGAGATGGTTATTTATGCCTTTCTCTTAGGATTTTCTAGTTCAACCCGTCAAAAAGAGTGATACAAGTGTTAAATTCAAGAGATCACTTAACCTTACTCATCACAAACAAAGAGCTACAAAGCTCACTTGCTTAGTTGTGCATAGAGATGCTCATCTAAGCTACAAGAGATACAAAGTTTAGAAAACTCTGTTTCAATGGCCATTTTAAGGTTCACAAAAACCAATGTACACAAAACACACACTGTTTTTGCATTTTTCTGATTTTTCAATTTTTTTTTTTTTTTGAAAAACAAAAATAAAACAAAACTGAAAACGCACAAACAAAAACATATTAAACAAGATAAAACAATGCATAAAACTAGACTGACTCAAAAACAGAAAGCAAAACACACAAGTAATGCAAAACAAAAACAAGAAGGGGAGAGAGAGAAAAAGTGAATAAGTCACTTGGAACCCTTTTCCTTCCACACCTTGGAAGAACCTTTCCTCTTAGCAAAACCTTGAACCGATGATGAGGGGAAAGGATTGAAACCGTTCAAATTCGAAAGGAACATGAGGCCTTTGAGAAGATCTCCAAGAGGAGCAAGAGAGGTTTGAACCTGATTCTGGTTCCCAGATGCTATCATGCCATTGCTCTATTGAGTGGCTAACCACTTATAGCAATTTGGTCGAGTATGACCGGCAACACCACAATGATGACAGAGATGCTGCTTCTTCTGTTTAGGCTTTTGAGAGTTAGCCTTCTTAGTCCTAGGGTTTTTAGTGTCCTTCTTCTCAAGCTTAGGGGGTGCTCCTAAGATAGATTTACCCTTATCTAAGTTCTCACTAGCTAATTCAGTTTTAACATCATTGTTCTCAATTTTAATATTATTAGCAAGAGGAACAAAAATAGTAGTACTAGCAGAAGCATTATTAGAAGAAGAGAATTCATACCCCAATCCTGTTCGATCAGAAGCAGATTTCTGAATGCTGAGCATCTCATCCAGCTTCGCACTTGATGCCCTCTCCAATTGAGCTCTAACTTGAAACAACTCCGCTTCAAGCTTCTTGTTCTTCTCAGCTAAGAAGTTGTTCTCAAATCTCAGTGCCCCAATAGTTTGATTAGCTTCATCAACCTTTATGGAAAGTTCCTTACAGTTAAGTTCCACATCATTGAGCTTCTTGGTGGCTAGCCTATAGAGTTTCTCATGCTTTTTAGAAAGCTTGTACAGTTTCTCATAGGCTATATGGATATCATCTTGATCATCCATCTTTTCAAACTTGGATTCCACCAATTCCTCTTCTTCATCCACATCTGCAATAATCCCTTAAGTAGGATTGACAGTGGCAGTGAAGGCATTCAAAATTCCGTCATCTTCATTGTCGGAATCATCCTCAGGCTCAGTGTCGCTCAAGGTAGCAGCTAGTGCCTTGCTCTTCCCAATACTCTTGAGATATGTGGGACACTCCTGCTTCATGTAACCGAAACCTTGACATCCGAAGCACTTGGGTCCTGTGGGAACAGTGTACTGACCGTCATCCCTTGCATCCTTCTTCCCTTTATCTTGGCTCTTAAACTGAGAAGAACTAGATTGCCTATGGTCCTTGTCGAAGCCTTTTTCATTGGCATTTTTCATGAATTTCTTGAATTGCCTAGTGATGTAGGACTTCATCTTAGAGTCTTCATCGTCTGATGACTCATCTGTCTCACTGCTCTTGGCCTTTAGTGTCATGCTTTTGCCTTTTCTTGACTTGCCAATTCTTGTCAACCCTAGCTCATAGGTTTACAGATTACCAACCAGCTCAATCAGAGGAATCTTGTCAATATCCTTTGATTCCTCTATCGCCGTGATCTTGGCATGGAATTTCTCGAGTAGAGATCTAAGCACCTTCCTTACAATCTTGGGTTCAGGAACGGTTTCCCCAAGATTAAAGGCTGAGTTCACTATGTCCTTGAGCTTGGCATAGAACTCATCAAATGACTCATCCTCTTCCATCTTAATTTCTTCGAAGCTTGTAGTGAGCATTTGTAGCTTCGAATCTTTGACAGTCTTTGTTCCCTCATAGGTTGTCTAGAGGATGGTCCATGCTTCCTTAGCAGTTTCAGTGGAGGATATCTTCTTGAACTCCTCATTAGTGACTGCACTGAATAAGGCATTCAAAGCTCTGCTGTTGAAGTTTGCCGCCTTGATCTTGGTTTCATCCCAATCGGTCGACGCTTCTTTAGGCTTGGTCCAGCCTATCTCCACAGCTTGCCACACCTTCTCATCTAGAGACTGCAAGAAAGCTCTCATGCGTACTTTCTAGTATGCATAGTTAGTACCATCAAACAGAGGAGGTATAATAAGAGACTGACCTCTATCCATGACAAACAGGGGTCAATGGATCACACACACAAAGATAAACCTAATCAGAGTGTGCCTGCTCTGATACCACTTGATAGGCCAAGTTTATTAACCCCTAATCAGAGTGTGCCTGCTCTGATACCACTTAATACACACGTATTAACCCCTTATGATAGATTAATTAATTAATTAGCCAAGTTTATTAATTAATCAAATTAACATGCAAACGCGTGGTAGCACAAACAAATCACCAATAAACTAAAGTATGCAGCGGAAAGTAAATGACACGGTGATTTGTTTACGAATGGGGAAAACCTACATGGTAAAAATTCCACCGGGTGATTTTAAGGTCACCACTCCCAAAACTCCACTATTATCACAACAAGTGGGTTACAAGTAAAGCAATCCCAAGTACCTTACCAACCTACAGTTGAACCCTTACCCCAATACCCAATTGGACTTGTTCTGTAGTGACATTTTCTCCTTTCAATGCACAGCTCCCAAGTACGTGACTAACCAATTGCACGGATCCCAGTACGCGACTTCAATCACCAACTAGAGAAGATTTGTTGGCTGCAAAGTTCTTCAATTCATCCACACGATGAAGATCAAGAAGATGCTTGGTTACAAAACCCTACGATGCAAAGACACAGAAACTTCTTCACAAGAGAGATGAACTAAGGCAAAAACTTCGTTTCAAGTTACAATTTGCATGAACAAGGAATTCTCAATACTTGTGCAACTTGCCACCCTTTGACTGCCCTTAAAGTCATCCTTTTATATGTTTAGGGTTAGGAGAAAAGAAGGCCCAAAGACACATCAACGGATTAGAGTTAAAACAGAAGTAGGAATCCGTTTTTCTTAAATCTCGACCGCTACAAGTGTCGAGGTGCTGTTGAGCAGCTATCGAGCCTCGAGGCTAAAACAGCTTCTTAAAGCTTGATAGATACAGCTGTCGAGCCAACTGTTGAGCTTTAATGAAGATCACTTCTCAACTTGTTTCTTGGACAGACTTGCATGGCTTTAACACTTGATCTTGAAACCTTGATTCTTGAAGCATTAACCTCATCCTAAATCTACCCAATTACAAGTAAAGTGTGTTTTGACAAAGGATTAGCCAATTACATAAATAATGAATGACATATGTTCTAAACAAGTGAAACACATATGTCCTAACAGCTGGGAGTTGCCCCTTCACTATCTATAAGGGCACGGAAACACCACCCACGATGGAGGAGGATCAGCAAAGACAACAAGGACAGGCAGAAGGCACACACGAAACGCATGACGATCCTTGTACAACAGCCAGTAAGGTGCGATTAGTGTAAAGGAGGCTAACCATGAAGAAGGATAGTACGGTCCTTGGATAGTAGTGCGCAGGAAAAAAAATGGGAATAAAGGTCCAAAGACAGGTCAGAACAAGGAGGGATTAGGTACTTCAGCCTGGACTTCACCATTCCACTACAATCCAAATAATTTGGATGGGTTTAATATATCCGTTGGCGGCCCCTTGCGAAGCCAGAATGAACCACGTGAAATTTTTATGCGCAAGACAGGGGTCCAGGACAAAAACGGGAAGGTGGGCCAAGACCAAGGTGATGGAGAAAACTTGCTCTCAAGCCCATCTAAAGCAGGTTCTTTCCCAAGTGTCTTTAGACACTCTGATTGCGGCAAGGCCCATGGGCCCAATTCAGGACCATCAACCCTCTTAGGCAAACCCTTTCCTCACTCGGTGAAAGGCAAAAAAGCATTTGCTAGAAGTCTTTCCTCCCCTGTCCTTACCAGCGCCGCTGAGCATAAATTGAAAGGTGTGCTTACACACCTATCGTCTACCTCGCCACAGCTTGCTCACTCAACCCTTAATGGAACCAACCAACCCGCTGATGCCAACTTTGAGTTCATGGCCTTGCCCAAAGCCAAGATGGGTATGGGGACTAACCCAAAAACCATGGTGGGTTTTGCAAGCATACGAGCCACCGCCGGAGGATAAGGAAGGTACTGAGATAGACCTGTCCTCTAACTACACCGATCCCAAGCCTGTGCGAGATCAGACCTCTAAGAGCCATACCCAAGAAATATGTTGCTGAAGACAAACCCATTGTCACAGTGACAATGGAGATTCGGTGCCGCACCGAACCTACCCAAGTTCTCAAACTAACCACGGTGCTCAATCTTCTCCTAGTTGTTCGAGTTTGGGAGGTGGGAGCTGTGAAGCTCTGTGCAATACTAAATTCAAGGAAGGGATTGACACCCAAAATAAGGAAGAAGATCAGATGGATTCTGAGGAAGTCATTGGAGCTGTTCTCGCTGTTTGATGAGTGCCTCCATTTTTTGTCCATCAATTTTACCATGAATGTCATAGCTTGGAATTGCAGAGAAGCCCTGAAACCAACTTTTCAGGGTCACATTCACGACCTTGTGCAAAACCATGACCCAGCAATCATGATAGTCATGGAGACAAAATTGGGTGGCAAGAGGGCAAAGGAGATTACTGATCATCTTCCGTTTGACGGAGCTTTACATACAAAAACTATTGGGTATGCCAGAGGGCTCTGGCTGCTTTGGAACTCTGACAAGGTGGAAGTGGAAGCACTTGCAAATACTGAGCAAGAGATCCATGTTGAAGTCAAGGTACGTTCCTTAAATTTTGCCTGGCTTTTTTCTGCTATCTATGCTAGTCCTAGGAGTAAGGAGAGATGCATTTTATGGGAAAATCTAACCAAGGTTGCAGAGCTTCATAGAATGCCTTGGATCATGGTAGGGGATTTTAATGAGCCCCTAGTTGACGAAGATAAATTTGGAGGCAGAGGAGTCAGTATTAGGCGCTCTCTAGATTTCAAAGATTGTCTTGACAAATGTAGTATGGTGGATTTAGGGTTCTCTGGACCAAGGTATACTTGGACAAATAAAAGGGATATCAATAATCTCATCCTAGAAAGGATTGACAGAATTTTTATGAACTCGGAGTGGTGCGCTCTTTATCCGAATGCTAAGGTTACCCACCTGCCCAGATGTCATTCGGACCATTGTCCGATTCTTTTAAAAGCTTGTTCGGTTAGAACAGTACACCTAATAGGCCATTCAGATTTCAGGAGTTCTAGTTATCAGATATGACATTCCCTAATGCTGTCTCTAAGGCTTGGGGCAGAAACCGAAGCTTAGCTGAATCCATAGAGGGGTTTTCAAAGGAGGCTACTATATGGAATAGATGTCACTTTGGCAACATATTTCATAAGAAGAAAAGGATTATGGCCAGGATTTATGGGGCCCAAAAAGCGCTGTCTAATAAGCCTAGTATATTCCTTATTAATTTGGAAAGTCAGCTGCAAAAAGATCTTGAAGAAATTCTAGATCAATAACGAGACCTGTGGTTGCTAAAATCCAAACTGAACTGGATGATACAAGGGGATCGCAACACCTCTTTTTACCATATATCCACGCTTGTGAGAAGGAAGAGGAACCTTATTGCCTCAGTTAAAGATGAAAGTGGGGAGTGGTTAACTGAGGCAAGAGAAGTCATGGAGCATTTCAGAACAGGGTTTATAGATTTATACACCACCTCTCAGATAGAGGTGCCCTAGACCCCTTTTCCAATTGATCACTGGCAAGTGAAGCTCTCGGAAGAAGCTAAAGTTGCTATAGATTCTATGATTACCCCAAAGGAAATTAAGGAAGCGTTGTGGTCCATGCAGCCCTATAAAGCTCTGAGTCCTAACGGGCTACATGCAGGGTTCTTTTAGAGATTCTGGTTGCTTGTGGGAGATTCAGTGAGAAAGGAAGTCGAAAAAGTTTTCCGGACAAGGAAGGTCCCCGATTATCTCAATAAGACCCATATTGTTCTCATTCCTAAAATCCAAGGGCCGGAGTCTATCGAGAATTACAGACCTATTAGCCTCTGTAACTCCGTCTACAAAATCATCTCCAAGATCATTGTTGCCCGGCTTAGGCCCCACTTGGATTCTCTCATATCCCCCTACCAAACTGCTTTTATACCAAGGAGGAGAGGGGCAAACAATGCCATCATAGTGCAGGAATTAGTGCACACCATAGGTAAAATGAAAGGGAATAAAGGTGCGATGGCTATCAAGGTTGACTTGGAGAAGACGTATGATAAGATTGAATGGAGCTTTATTAGAGAGATGCTAGTTAAGTTCAACTTTCCTCAAAATCTCATTGAGCTCATCATGAGCTGTGTGTCCTTAGTCTCGACATCTATCCTTTTTAATGGGGGCTGCCTTGAGATTTTCTCCCCCTCAAGGGGTATCAGGCAAGGAGACCCCCTTTCCCCCTACCTCTTTATTATGTGCATGGAGTATCTAGGGTATTTGATTGAAGAGAAATGCAATGCCAGGTTATGGAATCCTATTAAAGCCTCGAGGAGCGGCCTGGCTTTTTCTCATCTGTTTTTTGCAGATGATTTGGTTCTATTTGCCAATGCTGATATGGAAAACTACATTATTGTTAATGATGTGCTCCAAAAGTTTTGTGCTAAGTCGGGTCAGAAAATCAGTGCTTCTAAAACCCGTGTTTTCTTCTCTCCAAACGTAGATGCTGACATAAAGGACAATCTGACAAACTTACTTGGCTTTGATTCAACGACTAATCTAGGTAAGAACTTGGGTTTCCCCCTAAAGTACCCCGGTGATCGGAAACATGATTTTGACTTTGTCCTAGATCGAGTAAAAAAAAAAACTTGCTGGTTGGAAGGCAAATTTGCTTTCAATGGCGGGCAGAATGGTCCTTGTTCAAGCTTCCTCCTCTGCCATCCCTAGCCATGTAATGCAGCACACTCTCCTTCCTAACAAAATTCTTGAGGGTATTGACCGTGTCAATAGGAACTTCCTTTGGGGGTCGAACAACCATGTTAGGAAAATGCATTGGGTAAATTGGGATATTGTTACCAAACCTAAGGAGGCAAGACGATTGGGTCTTCAGTCAGCTAAAGGCAGGAACACGGCCCTTCTTGTGAAGCTAAATTGGAGATTCCACTTAGAAAAGAACTCTATGTGGGCTAAAGTTCTTAAGTTCAAATATTGTACTCAGCAGAGAATTAATTCTAGAAATGCAGCAAGGCTTCCAAGCTCAGCTACTTGGAAAGGGTTGAAAAAAGGAGAAGACATTTTCAAGCAAGGAATCAGGTGGATCCCAGGTTACAATAGTTCTTTAAGTTTTTGGAATGATTGCTGGTCAGACCCTAGGCCCATCAGGTCCCTGGTTCAAGGACCTCTCACACTAGAAGCCTCAAATTTCACCATAAAAGATGTTACAAGTCCTTGTGGTTGGAATTGGGCAGCCATTCCTTTTGATTTTCCTCCCGAGATTAAAGAGGTACTCCAAGCTATTCCTACTCCAATTGTTGCAAGGAATGTGGACAAAATGGCCTGGAAACATTCGGCCAAAGGTGGGTTTGATATGAAAAACGCCGATTTTCTAGCCTCCAACCCAGGAAACACAAAAACTTCCTCAGCTATATGGATTTGGAAACTCCACACCTTGCCTAGGATTCAGATGTTTATATGGAGATGCCTTCACAAAGGTATTGGGGTGAAGGAGTGTCTAGCTAGAAGAGGTATCCCTATTGATACTACTTGCCCCCTCTGTCAGGCAGAGACTGAAACAATTACGCATGCCTTGCGCGACTGTAGTAATGTCCAAACCATTTGGCAGCAACTTGGAGCACAAAGATCTAACAATGCCTTCTATGACCAAGACTTTAGGACTTGGTTGAAGGTTAATGCTACTTCGAAGTCAACTCAAAACCCTAAAATATTCCCTGGTACATTCTCTTCCCATTTGCTATTTGGTCAATTTGGAAGCAGCGTAACTAAGCAGTTTTCAATAATAGAAGAAACAACCCTTCGCTAGTCAAGCAAATAATCATGCAAGCAACGGAATTCTTCCATTGTGTGTCCCATCTGAACAGTTGCAAAAGGTTGTCTATGAAACAGATCAGATGGGAAATGCCTGGAAGGGGCAGTTTGAAGCTAAACACGGACGGCGCTGCTAGCAAACCATCAGGTTTGGCAGGGGGAGGTGGTTTGATTAGAGATGAGCTACGAAACTGGGTTATTAGATTTTCTAGAAGGATAGGATGCACAAACAGTTTTATAGCAAAGGTCTGGGCGCTTCGTGATGGGTTTATGCTGTGCAACCAAATGAACCTGAGTGACATTATTGTTGAAATTGATGCTAAGGCGTTGGTAGATGCCTTTAAAAACCCAGCCTATGATAATTCAGTGATTTCCCCTCTGTTTGATGACTAGCTAGTCGGATCCCTCGGCTCTCCATTTGGCACATCTACCGCGAAGCAAACAAGTGTGCAGATAAATTAGCAAACATTGGCCTAAACCAATCTCTAGATTTTGTTACTCATTCATGTCCGTCTGTGGACTTGATAGGGTGTCTTAAGGCTAACTGCCAAGGATTGTACTCCAACAGGCTGTGTCCTGTTTCGTTTATTTCCTTTTAGTTTGTTTTCAATGCAATTCCAGTTTACCAAAAAAAAAATTACTATCCATAAGGAAAAAAATACAAGATGCAGTAGTAAAATTTTAGAGAAATGATATGTCCACAACATTTTCACAACATTTTTACAATAAATTCTAAGTGACAAGTTGTTATTGGTTGTTATTGTTGGGGCAAAAAAGTAATCTTAGTGTTAGATTTAAATTTGAATCAATAACAACTAACCACCTGTGATTTGTTTTAAAAATATTGTGGACGTAGCATCTCTCCAAATTTTTCCCCTCTAAGAGCATCTCCAATAGTATATGTAAAGGCAAAATATTGCCTATAATAGAGAATAAGACCATAAAACTAGCATCCAATAGCTTCTCTATACTTGAATTTTTTTTTTTTGCTCATGAACAGTAGCTCATCAAATCTGATGGGCTACTATTCATTCTTCAAATATTTTTTTTCTATTATGATAATCAGATATTGAATAAAAAAAATGTTGGAAGATGTGTAGTTGTTAAAAAAAGAATAAAGGATGAATGAAGAAATAATATTTAAATGAGATAGAGAATGTGATAGATAATCTGTTGGAGAGTAGATTTGAAAAAGTGGGTAAATAATAACTAAATATCACTGTTCATTTTCCAAACAGTACAAAAATTTAGAGAATGAACGAAGAAATAATATTTAAATGAGATAGATGATGTGATAAATAATCTGTTGAAAGTGTATTTAAAAAAGTGGATAAATAATAACTAAATATCACTGTTCATTCTTCAAACAACACGAAAATTTGGAGAATCGGCTAGAGATTGCTCTAACAACCGCATCAAACTATAATCTCCAAAAGAATAGTTTTTCTATCCCGCACCGATGATTCACTATGGGGTAATAGTTACTTGAACGTAATAACACTTCTGTACTAGTCCGTAATTCTCCCTATCAGTTCATCCTGTGGGTACACAACACTACACAAAACACCGTAACACGTGAAGTCTTTGCTCATCTTCATCATCGGAGAGAAAGAGAGGGTGAAGAAAGAAGTCGTTGGTTGCACTTGTTTGATCTATGATCAATAGCCCCCACCCACAGAACAGAACAGAACCGAGCCGTCTAGAATCTGAGCGTGAGCGTGATCGAAATGGAAGCCCTTGGCTCTTCTGCCATTCTCTCCTCATTCTCTTCTCCACCCTCAATCTTCTCCCCAAAGATAACCGACTCGCCAAGACTCGTTCGCTTCCCCTTCCCCATCTCTTCCAAAAGTACAACATTTCATCCTTTCTCCTACTATTTCTTTCATTCATTTTTTTTTTCTAACCGAAACGCTTCGTTTCGATTCAGAGGAAGGTAACGATTCCGATCTCCAATCCGACTCCAAAGCCAAAGATTCCAGCTTAGTCCCTCTCTTCCACAATCACACTCTCTCCAAGGTAATTTATTTATTTATCGGAATTTCAAAGAATTGGTAAATTTATGTGATTTTTGGGGGTAATTTGGGAAATGAAAATAGGATGCGGCGATGGGATTGGTGTTGAGTGCGGCGTCTGTGAGAGGATGGACCACCGGGTCGGGTATGGAGGGTCCGTTGGTTCCGGCGGGAGCGGACGAGAGCGGATCGGGTACGGAGAGGATATCGACCTTCCCGCGGTCCCTCTTCACAAAGTCGCCACGTAGGCGTATGCGCGTTGCCTTCACTTGTAACGTTTGTGGGCAGAGAACCACTCGTGCTATCAGTCCCCACGCTTACACTGACGGCACCGTTTTCGTTCAGGTCCGTATTCATTATTCAATTCTCTCTGTCTTTGAAAAATTTTATTTCTGTTAAAATAAAAAAAAAAAAGAATTTATGTGCGTTTTAAAAAAAAATTAAAAATTACTTGTTGGCAGTGTTGTGGATGTAATGTATTTCATAAGCTGGTGGATAATTTGAACTTGTTTCATGAGATGAAGTGGTATGTGAACCCGGACTTCAATTATAGAGATTCAAATGGGAATTTGGGCTTCAATTACCTTGATATAGATGATGATGATGAAAGTAACGATGCCTTCCCGATTTAATGAGGTCAAATGATAATGAGAGTGGTGTAAATATTTGTGTCACATTTGTGAATATTTTATTGTTAATATTATTATTATTATTATTATTATTATTTTGTTTCATATTGATAGTTTCATCAATGGAAATTGATCAAATGTAAAGCGTCAAAACAATGTTGTTATGTTAATATTAATTACACTTGCTTCTTGTTGATCGACTCCTATATGTTGTTTTTGGCGCCTTTTGGTTAGAGGGTTATCTCTAGATAGCTTTGGAGATTGGAATTTTGATAGAGACATAATTATAACAACCTTTTGTTTGAAAATAATAATATACTCTGTTTTAGGGTTTTATGTCTACTCTTGAAGTTGCAGGGCTTTTACTTGAGGTTAGAGTTATGGTTATGCTTTTGTTGGGCACAGGCTGGATGTAGATTATTTGGTCCTTGTGTACTTAAGTTACCATTTAAACAACAATACAGCCCACAAATTAGGTTATTTATTCCACGAATTGCCCTATATGAGATGTCTTAAGAATGGAGCTTGTTTTAAGATTTAATATTTATCTGGGATGCATTCTTCAAGTGTAAAACCATCCAACTAAAAAAGGGGTTGTTTGATTTGGTTATTCATAATTTCATACAATGGTTGTTTGTTTGGAATTATGGTTTGTCTGGCTATTTATGCATGTGGATGAGAGATGATAATCTAGGAAGCTATACATTGATTAGTTATTGAGGATGTCTTTTATGTCTTACAGCAGTAGAACACATGCAATGCTACTTAGTCCAGTGTACATAATTTAAATTTGGGGAGTACAAGTTGAAAGATTCTTTTTATCAAAGAAAACTGAGATATTTTATATAAATTTCTATTGCAAATATTTGTAGCAAAATATGAGGATTGATTGCTGTTAATTGGATGAACGACAAATTAGTGGACTGAGTTATCCCGTTTCATGATAAATTTAAAAATAAAAAAAAGGTTTAAGGGGTTATGGTGGAAGTAGATTTTGTTGCTGCACTCTTGTGTCTTGATCAAAGTAAAACATTGAAGTCTGCAAAATTGAACTTCGTGTCTAATTGGGGCCTTTGGGAGTATTTTCTCTTAACGTGTCACAAGCAATCCTTTGATAACCTGCAAATTCTTTTTAAGAAGAAGAAATGGATGGACAATCGACCTTACAGACAGCAGCTTAGGCTCCTGGTAGATTGTCCTTACTGAAAACAAAACTCTTTAAAATTGAGATATAACTTTGCTGCTGCATGAGCAGCTACATTGCAATCCCTTCTGACCCAACGAAATAGACATCCTAAAAAACAACATTTGAAACCCAAAATATTGCTAATTACATTATTGATTGACCACTCAGGTGAGAAGTCATTATAGAGTAGCGGGTCTAGACGGTTCTTTAGCAATTAGCATCTCCATCCATCACCGAGAACAAGCTGTACACTAAAGAAACTTACTGTGAGTTTACAGTCCTGTACTTTCATTGTTTGTTGTCATATAGGGCAAATTACATAAATTATATAATCCTAAGGAAGGTTAGAGACTTCGAGGAAGAAATTGTGCACTTATCGTTTATCAAAATTAACATACATGAAAAGATCTATTTTCTTCATTGGTTTAAAACGTATCATGTGGTTAGAATGCCCCGTATTATTAAGATGGTGGTATGAACTTTCGTAACCATTGAAAAAGAATTTACCTTATTGATATTGACAACTTACAAATGCAATTACGAGTCTTCAATGACTACATCTTTATTTCATATATATTTAATGGAAACATTTTTACTATAATGAATTATGCTTCGCGAGAAACTCAATATAGGGTATTTATAGGAATACATTAGGTTTAGTATAGTAATCCTAAAAGCACGGTAATACACCACTGTAAATTTTAAAAAAAAACCTTCTCTCATCTCCTTGTGTGTGTGTTAAAATACTTAATATTCTAAATAATAATAAAAAAGCACGGTAATATATGATATTAAAAAATCACAGTATCCTATGACATTTTACAAAATCACGGTCTATTTATTAATGAGAATAGCCTAGTATATTATAATATCCCCTTCATACTCAAGGTGGTTCCAAAGAACTTGAGTTTGGAAGGAAAGTCTTTTGTGCAAGGAAGGCCTATCATGCCCATAGAAACAAGGTACTATTCTTATTATCCATATACCGCTTGGCTTCAGGTGGGTTAATGGGTCCGGCTCATTTTTGCCAAGTTTAAACAAGGTTCAACCTTTATTTAAAAAATGAGAAGAAAAAGAAGCATAAACAAATTATGCCTGGCCAGAGAAAGGAAAATTAGAAGCCACTCGCTAAAAGCAACTATAGGTGATGTACGAGAATTTGTCTCCATAAATTTACATTGATATCAATAATCAAAGAAAGATTTATATTTACACTTGGGTCATTTGCTTTTGTGCTCATCAGCACTTCATAGGTTGTGTTACCAAAAGAATTTGTAGCGAGAATGCCTCAATCTCAGTATGTTGTAAGTTTGTAACAGATTTTCTTGGCAAAAAAATTAAAATAAAATCTGTGGCAGAAATGCTACATGGGCCACACATTTTCAGGGTTGCGAATCTTGCGATAGCAAGATACAGAAACAGTTGCTTAGGCCCTGAGCAGTGGGTCTCATTTAGTGAATGAAATTACAATATTGCCACAAAACTCATACTCATAACTTGAAAACAAATTTTTTTTTTTTTTCTTTCCGGATTTCTTAACTAATATCTCAAAAAACTGAGATATTTTGACTGAATGTTTGATAAATCATCCAAACAAGCTTGATACCGTGGGGTCCATTAATTTTGAGTTATGAATTAATAAAACTGAAATATATTAACTCAGTTTATCAAAATCCAAAGAACGGCTTACACATTTTCAAATTGCAAAGCACACATGTAACTATAGGTGATGGGCCATCACTGATGGCATACTTTTGTTCTCACAATATCCACCTCACATCATAAAATCCAAGCCACGTCATAGGATAGTATCCAACCCAGCCAATAGCAGCGATTCTCTGCAGATAACCCAGTCTCCATCCATACATACACCATACCCATCCATTATCTAACCACAAATCCCCCCACAAATTCATACCACACAAAAACATCCTCACTTCTCCTCACCCTTCACACTATTAAAATCAAGCCCTCCTCTCTTCTCCATTTGATCCCCCTCCAACTCTCAAACTAGACCAGGAAGTAGAAGAAAATCCTTTATCCATGGCTACTGTCACCTCTGCAGCTGTTACCATCCCATCATTCACAGGCCTTAAGGCAGCTGGTGCAGCCAAAGTGAGTGCCACAGCTAAAGTCTCATCAGTCTCTCCAGTCCCAAGGCTTAGCATTAAGGCTTCACTCAAAGATGTGGGTGTTGCTGTTGCAGCCACTGCTGCAAGTGTAATGCTTGCAAGCAATGCCATGGCTGTTGAGGTCTTGCTTGGTGGTGATGATGGTTCATTGGCTTTTATTCCCAGCACCTTCAGCGTGGCCCCTGGAGAGAAGATAGTGTTCAAGAACAACGCAGGGTTCCCCCACAACGTTGTTTTCGATGAGGACGAAGTTCCTGGTGGTGTCGATGTCGGAAAGATCTCCATGAGTGATGAGGACCTCCTCAATGCTCCAGGAGAGACGTACGCTGTGACCTTGACTGAAAAAGGAAGCTACAGTTTCTACTGCTCACCCCACCAGGGAGCTGGGATGGTGGGAAAAGTTACTGTTAATTAAGTTTGTTTAAACACTCTCTGTAAGGATAATTTCATATTTCTCTTTTTAAACTTTTTTGGGAGGTAGTAGAGCTTAATAATCAGTGTTGGGAACGTGAGGGAATGTATGTTATTGTGGACCAATTTAATGCTTTGGTGTTTTTTACATTTTCTTCATTTGAAATTGGCAGGTTTGTTTGTGGCCTAATTTAAGCATTTGCGTGATTTTGATTTGGTTAGGATGCAAGTAATATAATATGATACCTTTTTATTTCAACTCTTTTTCATAACTTTTTTCACTTTCACCTAAGGTGATAGTCATAAACTTGTTTTGAAACTTGTCGAGGAGGTGATAAGTTTTCATTGTTAATTCTAACACTAATTGGTCCACCGTTACCATCATTTTTATCTCTTTTTAAGTCATAAAAAGAGCCAAGAGCTTGTAAACTCACCCTTTCTGATGTTTGCAGGAGAACCCAAAAAAAAAAGAAAAAAAGAGGAGATACTTATTATTTATTAAAACTTTCCAACAAAGGAAATAAGGATTATTTTCTCTTTGATTGAATTACTCCAAATGTTACACTATTTAATAACTTCATATTAGATGCAAGTGACATCCTCTGTACTTACTTTCGAACCCCATCTCTCCCTCTCTCACAATCTAAATATATCTATAAAAAAAAATTTAAAAAAAAAAAAAAAAGGAATTTGATTATGGACCCTATCTCTTTTCCTCTCTACTGTTTCATTAATATCACATGGTTAATAACTTAATATCACATGCTTGGCAATCCTTGGTAGAGCTATTCAGCGCACATACATACAAACCAAACCCCTGCAAGTATTCTTTATCCAGGTCTATAAAAAAAATTTCATTAATTAAAGAATTTTGATTCCAAGAATTAACTGAAAAAATCAGAAATGAATTGATGGTATACATTCTAGTATTCTACAAATTACAATGCAAAACAAATTGCATCCTCCACAACGTTCGTGTCAGATCATGACCTAGCCTAAATTCAACTCAGCAAGGCTCGTCGTCTTTAAACCATTTTTTACCCTCTTCTATGCCCACGTAAACGCACAATTATATTATGAACAAAACAACAAAGATAAAATTGTGAACCTATGTAGTTAAAGCATCAGGAAGATTAGTACGGGATCCAAGCACCTTACCACCAACATCTGGGAAAGTCTCTTGTCCGGGCAAGGGGCCTACCTTCCCATTGGCATCTACCTGGACAGGGTATCTAAGAAGGTGCCCCTGCAATGGTGTAAAATCCTCTGCCGTGAAATTCCTCCAGTTATCTTCAGCAATCTGGTTCACTCTCTTCACGCAATCCAAATTTTCAGGCTCCTTGAAGCAATCATCTAGCATCCCCAAATGTTCTGCCCACAAAGACATTCTATACCCATATACCTGCAAAGGTTTTGATCAATTTTGTCAGCTTACATAACAACTTCTTTTATCCACAACAATGGCAACCAAATTTTTACAAGAATGAATATTATAAAAAACCACTCATGCTATAAGGCATAAGCATATAATTATATTGTGTCTATGTTGAATGGCCAATTAAACGAAGTATTTTTTTTTCCTCTTTTTTTTTCCCAATGTATGCATCCAAAGGTAGAATTCAGTTAAACTAGGGCATTAAATTGTGATTGCAACAGAAGTACAGTACAATACATCCAAGGACTTAATGAATGTACAAACCTGCCCATGTGGATGACCCTTCTTCTTGCCCCAGGTATGATGGGGTTGATATGCACCCATGGCTATCTCAGTGTCTCTTGAACCAGCCAAAGATCGTTGATTAATATTGGCAGAACCTAATATCACATACTCATCATCTACAATCATTCCCTTGGCGTGTACATAAATCATAAACCGTTGGAACTTTTGTGAGGCAGAAACCTGAAGGTCATGAAAAAAAATCAATTGCACAATCTTTTGCGTAGTATAGAAATTTTTTTTAATCTTTATGTTTGCTCATAGAATTCCAATGAATAGAGCTGATGCTCATCTATCATCATAAAATATACAATTTCATGAACATATCCTTGATCTAGTAGGATGAACTTACAAATGTGCAACTTGTCAATGAAACTGTTTATGTGTACTGCTCAATACACGCAACACACGCACGCATGCGCACACACACCCACAGGTTGTCTCTATAGTTATAAATATATAAACACACCACACAGAGGAACTTTGTCTACATTAGACCTTAATTATGTATGCAGTAGTCACCTAGTTGCACCCCTTCACAATTTTAGGTCCTTATAATTTGGGAGGAACTTTGTTTGCATTAGTCCTTTACTATGAATACAGTAGTCACCTAGTTGCACCCTTTGCAATTTTAGGTCCTAATAATTTGGTTGCAGAAAATATTCTCCTAGCTCAAGAACTGGTGAGGAATTATCATAAGGAAAAGGGAATCCCTAGATGTGCAGATAAGGTCGAATGTTATAAAGGCCTATGACTCAATTGACTGGGATTTTGTTCTGCAATGTCTCCACGCTATTGGTGCTCCTGGAATGTATTTGGATTGGGTCAAAGAATGCACTTTATCCAATCAGGAGTTGCAGCTCACTTATCTGTGTTTTGCAGGTTACCTTTTAATGTTTTGCTCTGCTAATCCAATCAGGTATTGTTGAGTTTAGTAAAATGTCTGGATTATGTCTTAATCCTTCAAAGAGTGATGTTTTCTTTGGTAGCATTCAGGCTACAATAAAAGAACAAGTGTTGAATATTTTGCACTACAAAGGTCACTTATCTGTTAGATACCTTGGTGTTCCTCTTATTTCTGGAAAGTTGAAATACCAAGATTGTGTTCCTTTAATAGATAAAATGACGGCCATAATTTCTTCATGGGCCTCCAAAGTTCTGAGTACTGCTAGTAGACTTCTGTTGATTAAATCTATCCTATTCAGTATTCAAGCTTTTTGGTCTAATGTCTTTATTCTCCCTAAGAAGGTTAAAAAAGCCATAGAACAAAAGCTTGCTTGCTTTCTTTGGAGTGGTTCAGATGGTCCAGTGAAGGTTGTAAAAGTAGCTTGGGATACTATTTGTTGTCCTAAGAAAGAGGGTGGTCTTGGGCTTAGGAGAGTGGAAGAGTGGAATAAAGCTGCAGTTATGAAGTTTATTTGCTCCTATTCACTCAAGCAGGCTCCTTGTCAATGGCTTGGATAAAATTGTATCGACTTGAAGTGCATCATCATTGTTCATGGGGGTGGAGGAAAATTCTAAAACTTAGATACTTATTCAGGCCTTATCTCAAGTTCCTAGTGGGGTCTGGTACTGAAATCTACCTATGGTATGACAATTAGCACCTTGAAAATCCTTTAATCCAGAAATTTGGTCATAGAGTAATTGATGATTCCACTAGTTCTACAACTGCTAAGTGCTAAGTTGGCTAGTGTAATTCATGATGGATATTGGAAATAGGGGTCTGCTAGATCAGAGAATTTAGTTACTATCTTGAGTCAATTACTTTCAATTGATATTGGTGATGCAAATAAAGCTTGGTGGATTCCTTCTAAAATAGGGATTTTTTATGTTGCTAGTGCTTGGAATCAATTACGACATCATAGACTTATAGTGGCTTGGTGGAAGATTATTTGGTTTCCGAAAGCCGTCCCTAGATGTGAATTTATAGCTTGGCTAGCGATAAGGAACAGGTTGTCCACCAAAGAAAGGTTAGTGAATAGAGGCTTAGCTATTGATGCTTTGTGTCTCATGGGCAGGGCTACAGTGAGAGTAGATATCATCTTTTCTTTATGTGTGCTTTCTCCAGGAGAATTTGGATGAGGATGAAATATGGGTGCTGTCAAGAATCCATGGGGGATGATTGGGATAATATTGCTAAGTAGGAAATGAAGCATTGGAAAGGTAAATCATTGAGGTCTGTATGCAGAAAATTGGGAACTAGCACTGCTGCTTATCATATATGGAGTCATAGGAATGCAATTATTTTCCAAGGGTTGATTAACTCTGAAGACCAGATTGTTAACCTCATTAGAAAACAAGTCAAGATCCATATAGAGGGAGGTCAACCATTTGCTAGATCCAATATTAACTTCAAGATATGCAGCATATGGGGTTTTGAAGATTCTGCTGTCAAGTAATGGCAGTTCTTCAAGTGTCCTGTTTCTAAGAGAATCTGGAAAATGTGCAGATTTGCAACAGTTAGGAAGTCTCTGTGAATTGTCTTAATCTATGTGGATGTAGTTGTGTTAGATAGAGTGGTTGTTTCCTTTCTTTGTATTAGGCTGAGTTTCAGCTTGTTTGTATTGTGTTTCTCTAGTTTTATCCAGATTTCTTGCTGCATAGTGGTTGTTGTTAGTTTATCCATCTTGTATGTATTGTGTTTGCTGGTTTACACCAGCTTGTTTCAATGAAAAAGATCTCTTGATTATCAAAAGGGGAAAAAAAAGTGTATGATACCGTATCTCCATTCTTGGATGATTGATTCGGTGAAGGTGAGGCTTCTTTCGGTAGTTCTTCTCGATTACCAAGACAATAGAAATTGAGGTAGTCTTGGGGATGTGAACTCTCAAGATGCATGGATTTCAACTCTGCTGCTATGATTTCATACATCATTTGCATTGTCTGCGCCTGAGGAAAGCAAGAGACCAAGATTACTAAAATAATATGGCATTTAAAAATATTAATGAAACTGAATTTTACTAGTAAAAATGGGTCTCATTTTCCCTCATGGATTAAAAACCCACTTGATTTAATGTTTTGGACAACCATGCCAAGCCAGATAAGTGAGGAAAATAAGTGAATTATACCACTGGTTTTCATTAGTACTCTTAAGAAAAAACAGAGTATCACTACCTATATGAAAGCACATTCAAAAAATTATAAAGAGATACCCTCCTGGACATAAATTGACAATGTTTACCTAGACCATGATCCCATAATTAAGCAAGACTAGTATGAGATGTATTACCAAAAAAGAAACAAAGCCTGATTTCCTTTTTGGCGTCTCCCTTACCAACTTTTACCCTTATCTTGCACAAGAATTTCTTATTAATCTCCTTTGTATTTTATTAGTTAAAGAATCGTATGCATTACCTGCCAAAAGAGAATTTCTTGCACAGAGGCAGATGAGGGGGCACCCTCAGGCCACATAGGTATGACAATGTAAACTGCAAATTTCTCCTTCGCTCGAATCTTACTAGCAATCTTTAATGCCAGCTCCATTGGAATTAAATTATCGGCACCTGATCGAATGCAAAAAGAGTGACTTTGAGGAAGAGGTTGATGGATGAGAAACGAAGGAAACCAAGGTGCTTATGACTAGAATCTTAGGCAGATATGATCATTAAGTAAATCATCAAGTCGGCTTAAATTTGAGAAGGATAATATCAGCCAAAATGTTTGCATAATTAGGGAAGCAGTTGTTAGATTTATAGTTCATAAATGGAAATATAACATAAACTCACACCATCTTGTTCTGTTAAGGAAAATTTTATAGAATGTAAAAAGTACATACAGTTGTGAAATCCAGTTGGAAGTACAGAATGATATGCTTTGGACACATGAAATTTTCACTCGCATAACACATGTTTACAACACAGAATGTTGACTTTGAGCACTTTATAGAGTATGACAATGTAACTATGAACATACTAATTTTAGAGATGGGTATATTGACCTGCATCTTTGTAATTTGGCCATGCATATGAAGATCCAAGAAAATATTGGTTCTCAATATATATAAAATGTTGAGCAGATCTGATTGCCAGGATGTATGCTGTTTGGATGCTCTTGTCTATCACCAAATTCTTTGCACAAACAAGATTCTGCAACAGAGTTGAAAGCCAGAGAATTTCCCAATTATCAGAATATAAAAAACATGAAATTCAATGAGGCATGCCTCTGTAATTATTTACACTAAAAGCAAATTATCTAGAGTCAATAAATAAATCATCAATTAGCTGTTCATTTTCACTTAAAAAATAGTAAACCTGAGCTTCAGCATCATATACAGTTTTAGGAAATCCTTTCAAAGACCCTGAATCAATTGAGCGGAAAACCTGTCAAATTCAGAATAAAATAGCTCAGACTTTGTAGAACTAAATGAATATCATAAACTCTATAAGCTTCACTTCAGGAAGTGCAGACTAGTTAACCTGAACATGCCAGTTTTCAGGATCATCTTCCTTGGAAACACATATTATAGGGTCATCGTTTGGAATTGATTTGGAAGGACTAAGTATCCACGAGATGCGTTCTAACTTTATTAAGGCATCATCATGCCAATGAGATACCCTTTTGAACCGCTGCGTCAACTCTGACCATTTTGTTGCCTTTCTCCAACGCTGCTCAAAATTAGTGAGCACATCATATGCAGCAGGCCCTTCAATTTTACAATGTAAATCATGCCATGGTTGCCTTGGACCCTTAGTTCCCGCCTATTATTTGAACAGAAAGTTCATCCAAACTGTAAGTTGCCAAAAATAATTACACAGCTCCAAGTTGTGGAATCACAATAATCATAATGTGGATTTTTTTTTCTGAATATCACATAAAAATAACTCATATATATGACAGTGACATGTATGTACGTCAATGACCAGAGCAGGTAAGGAATGATGCAGCCCATTCATTAACAGATTCTCAGAAAAGCTTATTCTCCTTATTACTGACTGGAAAATATATTTGCTGACAATCACGAAGAAATCTTAAAATGAACAAGGTACAAGGAAGAACACAAAAAGTAGCCTGCTATAGTTAAAAAGACTAAAAGTTCCAAGGATGCAAATACTCACAGAAAATGTTGGGTTGTGATAATCATTCTCATATACAGTGTCCAGATCACGAAATAGTCGATGCTGAGGAGTATCATAACGGCCATCACAAAGGTCTAGACCTCCTATAAAAGAAGTAATCTTCCTGTTATTTCCAGACGCTTGTGTATCCACAATCACACATTTCTGATGATGCGTAAAAAGGGTTCCAACGACCTGAAGATAGATGCCACAAGATTAATATTGTCATCAATTTGTTCAATCATCAAACTAAAAAATAAAATTTAGGCTTCCTTGTATACCAAGAAATGATTTTTTTAGAATTTCCTTATAAAATTTAAGAAAGACAATGCATTCTTTTGCCCTTGTAGTTGACTAAAGGAACAAGTGAAGAAATAGACTACATGAACAGTGATGTTTTACCTCTCCTAAATACAATTAAAATTTTAAAATGACCATCTATTTTTAATATTAAAAGTAAACCTAATACAGATTCTACTATAAAAAGCTTATAACCTGTCTCATAAAATAATATGAATTGCCATAACAATGAATGTGATTTAGTCAAAAATAACCATATAAAGAAAGCAATAAGTATTGAACCACAGTATATATATGTATATAAAATAAAAAAAAAGGCATGCCTGTTGTTTGAAAATGCTAAGCTTACTGCTAGCATATCTAGGTGACAGCACACATGTAACCGAAGAGTGCTTGAAAAACTTGCGAGTTTCTTCATCATGAGTTGCCATCACTCCATTCTGCACATCCAAATTAAGCCAAAAATCACTTAAATTCATTGATTTTTTACGTAGAGTAAGAAATTTTTGCCAATTGTAGTAAAAGTTGTAGTTATAGCAATGAAAAAGTAGTAGTTGTAAATATATACCGTGTTAATGAAGAATTTACTGTGGGAAGTTTTATCGTCCCAAACCAAAAGCAAAACTCGCACACCTTCTTGAGACTTGTATTTGAGCAGATCCCCCAAACTCAACTCACCACCACAAGGCAAAGGCCTAGTTGGTTCTCTAACTAACTTCACCTTATGGAAAATGGACCAACCGACTATGTAAACCAAGTGGTGCGCCTCCAATATCGCGTGACATATATCTTCCCAACACCTATCGTGCTCAAAAACCTTCCCGCCGTCCAACTCTATCTCCGGCAACAGCGACTCCGGCACGTGCGCGTCTTGGTAGAGCGTGACCGACCCGCCTTTCCGAACCGGGAAGTAAGAGTTTCGGACTCCGTAATGGTCCGGATCGGTCGCCATGCCGATCCGGTATATCGGATTGTCCTCGCATTTCGTGAACCTCATTTCGAGTAGGAGCGATGCGTCCGGTTTGGGAGGCTTGCCGAGTGAGTTGAGTATCGGCAGCCATTCGCTGATGGTTTCGCCGGAGAGGATCCGGCCAGCGGAGACGGTTGCGACGCCGATTAAATCGGCGCCGAACACGTCGTTGTCCTTGACGTAGAATTCGACTTCGGAGACCGGGTGTGCTAGGGGGATCTTGAAGCGCTCGTTCCACACGGGGCTTTGGGAGTTGGAGATCACGCGCGTGCGCGCCACGGTGGCTCCGGCGAGGCACACCGTCACGTAAGGATCGCTCGTGATGATCTTGTGGTGCGCATGGTGCTGCTGCTGCTGCTGCTGCTTCTTTCTGTTGAACTGCGTATGGCACGTGCTGAACGTAACGAAGAATCGGCGCATGCGCTCTGAGACTAAGTCCATGTTTGGCAAGCATTTAGCCTCGATGATTTTCAGATCGAGGTCACCGTGAAGGTACACCACCGCTTCCTCTGATGTAACTTCCGCCATTAATTAATTGAAGCTGCGCAGCCTGATCAATAATGAGAGACAGCTGTATGTATGTATGTAAAAAGCTCGAGTTGGCTATCACCGGAAGAACAGAACGGTGCTGGGAATTGAATTTTCCTTGTAAAATAATTTTCTTTGCTTTGAATTCCCCGACGACGCCAACGGAGAAAACCGAAGGCGATACGTGCTAGAAACCAAGAGAGAGAGGGGTTCGGGAAAATAGGGAAATATTTTTATATGTGCTGACTTTTATATAAGTAATGGGCACGTGGAAAGCAGTAAATGTGGACAGGCTGGGGGTCCAAGATACTTTTGGGAATGGATATTCTTGCACTATAATTTATAGGGTAAAGATATTTTTGAAAATATATATATTTATGGAAGTGGAGTAAAACTATAAAAGGATATTGTATGGGTATCAATTGAAGCAATTTTGGGGGAAAAAAAAAACCGAAATAGTTAATCTTTCTACAATATTCCGAATTGTTAGTGATTTACCCTTTTATTTTTGTTTTTTGCTAAATGATTTACCCCCCTTTTTCTAAGTATGAATTTCTGGTCTTTTCATTAAAATTATTATTCATTAAATTATGTTTGGAAGACTGTAAACTAAGGAAGAATGGGAAGGCTTCCGTCAAAGAGGCAGTGGTTGGTTCACCTACTAATGGAAATATATCAAATTTTATGCTATACGGTACGACTTTTTTTTAAAAAAAAAAAAAAAAATAGGAACGGTACGACTTATTGATTACGAATAAGACTAGGCCGCATTCTACAAATTTTAGTTCAAACCGATATCACCAATCTTGACGTAGAGAGCAATTGAAAGATAAATGGATTAATGAGTTTTACAAACGTAAATTAATAAATTATATTAGAAAATATTTTTAAGAAAAATGAAAAAATTAATTTTTTTTTACAGCTTTTTCAATTCTTTATAAAATGTTTCTAAAAATGGATGATTAATATATACCCAAATCTTTAGATAATTCATAAAAATAAAAGGGTAAATTGCAAATTACACCTCTTAAATTTGGGAGTGTTTAAATTTTACACTCTGAAATTTCAAAATTTGAATTTTACTCCTGAAATTTAAGAGTGTTTGGATTTTACATTTTGACAATTTAGAATTTACCCCCTAAATTTTAAGGGTATTTAAATTTTGCACCTTGAAATTTCAGAATTTGAGGATGTTAAATCCAAATACTCCCAAACTTTAGAGGTGTAATTTGCAATTTACCCTAAATAAAAATTGATAATTAGATACTAGCCTCGTCACACACATTGTGCACGTGCGATGTGGCTTTTTTTTTTAGTTTAATGTAATTTTTCAATTTGAATTATCTATTGTTAATGAGGTTACACATGAGTAAACTATTGGATTTAGTGTGTACTAGTTTTTAAGAAAAAAAAAAGTATCAAAGGTATGTAAATATATCTAAATAGAAAGTGTATGCTAATTTTTAGGGAAAAAGAATTCTCTTATAGTTTTTTGTTTTTGAATTTTGTTGAATTACAATTTTAATCATATTTTTTATTTTTAAGAATAAAAATTATCTAATTAAATTAGGAGTATTTTTAATATTTTTAAAACTATATCTAATTTTTTTGAATCCTCTAAATATATAGATATAAGAATAGTATGAGTACTCTACAAATTTTAATACTGACCTATCACCGATCCTAAAGAGAAAATAAAATTTAGTTTAAGCTTACCGTTACATTAATTATCATATCATATATAAGTTTTATTTAGTACAACTTGTAGCAGTAGTAGGGTAGTAGTGAATTCATTAGTCTGACATGTAAAATCTGAAGCTTCTAGAATTAATCCACAGTCCATAAAGTTTTCAGGATGTGTCGTGAAAAGAAAGTAGAGTAATCTGACCATCCAACACCACTTTCTTAAAAAAGAAAATATATATATACACACGTTGGAGTCAAATCCTAAAATGGCTTCCACGAATGCAGATTCTGTGGCGGGCGTTTGGAAAAATGAGGGTCCCTTAATAAATGTGGCGAACAATGGAACATGGACGTGACGATTTCTTTAACGCTTAGACAGTTGTGATAATGTTCAGACAGTTGTGATACGCGTGACGGTCACGTGTTTTTTTTGATTAGTTGGTTGGTCGTGTGTCAAGAGCAAATCAGGTGTTGTATAGAGCACCATTTATCTATACTGTATAAGCCAATAGCCAAAAAGTCAAAAGCTCAACAAATATTCAAAGGTTAATAAATAAATAAAAATTCATAAGCTGTTCACATTATTGGGCCACAAATCTTATACCAAGTAATATACAATGATTCTTGTCATTTCTTATCCCAAAAACAAAAAAACAAAAAAAGTTCTATCCATTTGCATATATAAGATGGAGATGATGCCACTAGTGCCACTTGCATATATCCCTGTATTATTGTAAAGGTACACTACGATGAAAGCCAGCTTTATTAAACAGAAAGAAAAAAAAAATTCAAACAGGATTCTAGGAAGTAGAGAGAATATATTGTATTGGTTTGAATCAAGTTCACATTAGTATTAAATTTTTGTCACTTAGCTTTTAACTAGTACTAAAATTATGGAAGTTTATGCCCATTCTCATTACGTGCCCCCACTTAATTAGTTCTTTACTGATACTGAGTACTCATAATTAAAAAGATAGAACTCTTTTGAGGGTTGCCACAACTTTTCGATATCAAAAAGGATACTAGACAGCACAGCCAATTATTCTCATGGAAGTTGAGATATTTAGATGATTATACAGCTTCCTTTTTTAAGTGTCTGGACTTTGGCAGCCATTTCTTCTTCTTTTTTTTTTGATAAACTGGAATTCATTAACAGCAAGAAACTAAAGGGAAAACAATGTATCAGGAGCAATCTGAGTTTATAAGCTCAAGCAATTCCATGGGAGGATCAACATAAACAAAAAAAAATCTCCATCTTGAGTAATCCCTTTCTTGGCAAGAAAATATGTACAACCATTTGCTTCGCAATAGCAATGACCAAGCCTAACTTGGGGAATTTGACTAAGCAAGCGCCTGCAATCATCAACAATAGGAGTAATTACAGTATTAGAGCAAAGGGGGATAGCAAGGAGCTCAATAATAGCTTTAGCATCAATTTGGATATTAACAGCACACAAGCTAAGGTCTTTGCAGAGGGTGAGGCCATCTCTAAGGCCCCAAAGCTTCGCGGTAAAGCTGGTAGCTCTCCCTATCTCTAAGGCCACGCTCATTCCTCAAAATACCTCCACACCCAGCCAAGCCCAGGTTACCACTGGAAGCACCATCAGTGTTGAGGCGGATCCATCCTTGCTGCAGCCTTTTCCAACGAATTTGTGTCACCCTTTGCGCACCAACTTGCTTAGAATTTAAAACACAATATTGAAACTATGATGCACAAAAGAAAATATCCTTGTGGAGGTTAGCTTTGTAGGGGCAATTATTAAAAACCATGTCATTCCTCTGTTTCCAAATCATCCAAATAGCAAAGGCAAATATAATTCTCCAAGGAGTATGACTTCCCACACGACTCAAAGAATCTTTACAATTTCTGCTGAACCACTAAAGCATATCTTCCTTAAAAAAAACCTGTCATTAGCTTTAATTCCCAACTGAGCTCAAATGTTTTTTGCCACCACACAGTCACGCAGCCCATGCAGTATAGTCTCAGGCTCCCTTTGACAGATTTGACAGGTTTCCAAATCCCATAAACCCTTTCTAGCTATACACACTCCCACTCCAATGCTATCATGAAGGCACATCCATATGAAGAACTTAATGTGCAGTAATGTCTCCATTTTCCAAACCCACTTACCCGAGAAAAGAGTAGGAGAGTCTTGAAAGTTCATAGCCAAATAATAAGTTGATTTGAGGTCAAAGTCCCCATGACTCGTGCCACTCCAAATCAACCTATCTTCCATACTTAAGACCAAAGTGGAATGAGGAATGGACTTCGGCTCCATAAGAATAGAATCAGGTAGAAAGAAAGACAATTTAGACCAATCCCACCTACCAGGCCCATTAAAATCCTTTACAAGCAAATTTTCTTCTTCCTCCAATAGTGGACCTTGGATAGCTGATCTCAAAAGGCCACTCATGGTCCAATTATCATGCCAAAACCTAAACTTACTACTTCCTCTCGAAATCCATCTCATGCCTTTTTTAAAAACCGCCAAACCCATTTTCATTGCCTTCCACACCCTAGAACAAGGAAGTTTATCGACGTTCCTAGAAATTGTCCTTCGGTTTGAGCAACACTTACTTTTGAGCACTTTGGCCCAAATAGAATCATTTTCTGTGTGGAATCTCTAATTAAGTTTAGCAAGGAAAGCTAAGTTCTTCCGTTTAGCCGATTGGAGACCTAAGCCTCCCTCCTCTTTAGATCTAATGACTTTGTGCCATCCCACCCAATGAGTCTTTTTGGTTGTATTAGTGGAGCCCCATAAAAAGTTCCGGTTAACTCTATCAATGTTTTCAAGCAATTTTCCTGGCAAGGCAGCACACTGCATAGTGTAAGCCAGAACCACGGATGTTAAGGCTTGAATAAGCTCAACTCTTCCTGCCATAGATAAAAGATTGCCTTCCATCCAACCAATTTTTGCTTAATTCTATCCAGCACAAAGTTGTAATCTTGACTGTCAGTGCCCTGATGCTTGATAGGGAAACCAAGATACTTACCTTGATTAGGCTTTGACTTAAATCCCAAGATGTTGCACAAAGATTCCCTAGTGTCAATGTCCACATTAGGGGAGAAAAACGCCCTGGGTTTACTGTCACTAACGGTCTGGCCTGATCGTATGCAAAACTCATCAAGCACATCTCTTATGGTAGAACAATTAACGTGATCAGCTTTGGCAAAGGGAAATAAGTCATCAGGAAAGAACAAATGGGAGATTGCTAACCCACTTTTGGAACTTTTAACAGGGATCCAGCTCTTCTCACTACATTTTTCTTCAATAAGATGCCCAAGGACTTCCATACACAGAATGAAAAGGTAAGGGGAAAGCGAATCCCCTTGCCTAATACCTCTAGTTGGGAGGATAGGATCAGCACTGCCGCCATTAAAAAGAATAGAGGTGGACACCGAAGAAACGCAGCTCATAATAAGAGCCACCAAATGATTAGGCAAGTTCAAGTTGATCAGAACTTCCCGAATAAAACTCCACTCTAACTTGTCATACGCCTTCTCTAAGTCAACATTTATTGCCATATAATCCACACAGCCTTTCTTGGAGCTAATAGTATGTATGAGTTCTTGCACAATAGTGGCATTATCCACCCCCTTTCTACCCGAAACAAAAGCTGATTGGAACGGAGAGATAAGCTTGTCAAGAAAAGGCCTCAATCTGCACACAATAATTTTTGTCACAAGCTTGTACACCGTATTACACAAGCTAATAAGACGGTAGTTTCCTAAAGTTTCTAGACCCGAGATCTTAGGAATCAGTGTAATGTTGGTCTTGTTTAGGTAGCTAGGAATTTTCCTCTCCTCAAAGGCTAGCTTAACTTCCTTTTTGATCGACTCACCAACGACAAACCAAAACTTTTGAAAAAACCCGGCGTGTAATCCATCAAGACTAGGCTTGTCCACGGGTCGGTCCGGGTCGGGTTTGTGCCCAACCCGGAACCGACCTGATCACTTCAGGTCTCCTAAACGAGGACCCGCCGGAGGTAACGGTTCGGATGGTCGGATTTCCATCAATTTTTGGTCGAGTATTGGGCGGTTTTGTACTGTGTGAATCGTCGCCGAATTTGCCAAAATCTCTGGATTTTTCTCTGAAACATCCTCTCTCTCTCTCTCTCTCTATTAGGCCGGATCTCGAAGAGTCCGGCAAGATCTTAGTGTAAGTTAAAGAGATCAGGCGAGATCTCTTCGACTTACACTGAGATCTTGCCGGACTCTTCGAGATTCGGCCTAATAGAGAGAGAGAGAGAGAGAGAGAGGATGTTTCAGAGCAAAAACCAGCAAAATTCGGCGACGATTCACACAGATCGGACACAAACCAGCAAGATCCGGCCTAGAACTTAATTCCGATGTGTTTTCCGGTCGGGTCGGTTCAACATCGGTTTTTCAAGCTTAAACCCGTCAACCGACCCACCGGTGTCGGGTTTTATGGGCGAAGACCTGCTGCTGACCATCGCCGGCGTCGGGTCAGCCGAGTTGGGCGGGTGGCGGGTCTGGTTGGACACCCCTAATCAAGACCTAGAGATTTCCAAGGCTTCATCGCCCAGAGACCATCTTTGATTTCAGCATCAGAAATAGGCATGCAAAGGGTATTCTTTTCTTCTTTGGTGAGGGAAGATTGCCACCAAGAGGGTTGAGGAGGAGTAAGGGGGGCACTATCCAAACTAGAAGTGAAAAGCTTGTCAAACCCCCATCTAATGAACTCCACAATCTCCCTCTCATTATGAATCCAATCCCCTGCATCATTTTTAATACAAGAAATTCAATTGCGCCTTCTTCAAACAATGGCAGACACATGATGGAAGGAAGTATTTCTATCCCCATGAACCAATCTATTAATTCGAGATTTCTGAACCCAAAGCTCCTCCTCCTAACTCCGAATATCATTTAGCTCACTTTGCAGTTTGTTTTCCAAGGCTAGCAAGGATGAAAAGGGGTGTGTCGTCAAAGCTTTTTGGACTCCGCCTAATCTGGCCATTACCCGTTTCTTTTTGACAAAGATATTACCAAAATGGTTTTTATTCCAATCCACTGCCTTATTAGCAAATTTTTCCGACGCTTCTTGTAAAGAGAAGGATCGGTTCCAAGTATTTGAGATAAACTTGGGAAAAGTCAAGTCTTCAAGCCAAAAACTTTGAAACCTGAAAGGTCGAGGAAGGTATGCACCACTACCCGGGTCAGATTCCAACAGAATGGGACAATGATCAGAGTGATAACGAACCAAATGACTAACCCTCGCATTGGGATGCAATGCACACCAGCTTGGATTGGCAAAAAACTAATCAATTCTTTCTTGAATCAGATCCGAAATATCTCTCTGATTAGACCAAGTAAAACGGGGACTCGAAAACCTCAAATCAATCATATTACAACTATCAAGACATTCTTTGAAGATTAAGGACCGATTGGCACTGACAGCCCTACCCCAAATTTATCCCCATCAACAAGCATTTCGTTGAAATCACCAGCAATAATCCAAGGTTAATCATGAAGGTTAGCAAAAATTTTCAAATTATTCCACAAAATACATCTTTCATGAAACCTAGGACTAGCATAAATGGCAGTACGAATATAATCAAGGTTGGAAAAGGTTACCTTTACCAAAACATGGATTTCCTGTTCAGACTTGGCAAGCTGAGCAACATGCACCTTCTCAGTGTTCCACATGAGCCAGAGGCCACCAGGATAGCCTATTGTGTCCGTATGAATCGCTCCATCACAAGGGAGATTGTCCGTAATTTCCTTAGCTCTCTCTCCGCCAATATGAGTCTCCATGATGATCATAATGGCCGGATTATGGTTATTGGCCAATTCAATAGCATGCTTAATAAACGAAGCCTTCAATGCACCCCTAAAATTCCAAGCAATCACATTCATAACTAAATGATGATTTGGACTTGGAATTCATCATACAGAGGGAGCATTCACGCTTCTTCTGTCAAATTCCATCCGGACATCCTCGCCACTTCTACCATCTGATCGTTGCTAGGCTTCAGAGTCACACAATGCTCCAGTACCTCCACTGATTTCTCGGTGGTTGTCCAATATTAAGAATTTCATCACCGGTTGGAATTTCTCGGTGCTCCACCATGGATTGGTCATCATCCCCTATGCTGGATCGATCAAAGGAAAAAAAAAAAAACCCATTATCGCACTCCTCGGAGTCAGAAGGAAGATGAGCTTCCATGCTTTGCGAAGCTTTGCGCTAAACCAACCCATTTTGTGTGTAGGGAGAGCTCGGACTTCGGTGATGACCACTGAAGGAATTTCCACAATCCTCCCCTCCAAATTGATCACCCACTTCTCTTCCCGATTTTCTTTGGAATTGAAAACCTCCATTAGAATCCCCTTGAATATTATAATACTGTTTGACCAAACAAAAGTGGAAGGAAGTTTCTCTACGTGTGAAGAAAGCAGAGCTGAATTTTTTTTCTTTGCTTGGACGGCGCTGTCTGAAGAGATAGGAGATGCCCTGCCTCTTGCAAGGTCTTTTTTGCCCTTTACTGAAATGGCCACGGGCTTTGCCAAAGTTAAGCCTTGATTGAATTTTATGGAAGGCCTAATAGGAAATTCGGTATATGTAATCCTTGAAGAGCCCGAGCCCACTAACCCCGACACCTTATTACCCACTGAATTGAGCTTAGGTTCCACTGAAAGGTCCAAATCACTTCTTGCTTTTCTCTTCCCATCGGCACTTTTTGACCCAGCTGGCAACCTGTCACCCTTGTTTGTCTCCTCCTTTACCATATTGGGATTTTTAAAAGAATGGTGCAATTTGGGTTTGAGGTTGGTGTTGCTTTTTTGGCCAGCTTTAGGACCTTTCCTTCTTCGTGAAACCACCATCCAAGGCCCGAAAGCAGCATCATGTGACTCTACCTCGTGCACCTCGGGAGGCGGAGAGGCTAGGCCTTCCTTGTCGACGACCCTTTCCGTGTTTTCTGCGTTGGCCGAAGGTGAGGGTGGTCTGATGGTATACTAGCAGCTTTCCTGCCAATGACCAATACGCCCACATAGGAAACAAAGCTTTTGGAGTCCCTCATAAACTACATCCTGCTGGTGCTTGCCAATACAAACCGACTTAACAAGTGGTTTACCAATATCGACTTGTACGCAGATATGAGCGTATCTGCCTCTAGCCTTAGTGGCGGTATAAGTATCGACCCTTAGGAAACAAAGCTTTTGGAGTCCCTCATAAACTACATTCTGCTGGTGCTTGCCAATACAAACCGACTTAACAAGTGGTTTACCGATATCGACTTGTACGCAGATACAAGTGTATCTACCTCTGGCCTCAGTGGTGGTATAAGTATCGACCCTTCGGACGTTCCCTATAGCTTGCCCAATCTATCTTAGAACCCCCCAGCGTCATAATATTCTATGGGAAGTTTGTTGAGGAGAACCCAAACTGCCACCGAGGTAACTAAAGCTTCCGACAACTTAAAATTTGCTTCCTATTTGCGAATGGAAAGAAAGTGCTCCCTTATGAACCAGGGGCCTCTCTTGAGCACAGTTTCAAGGTCTTCCTGTACCGAGAATCTCACCAGGAAGAAATCCTTGCCAATGTCCACCATGTCTAACCTTCCCGTTGGTTTCCACAATCCCTTCATGTTGACTTCTGGGTTTGTCTCACCAGGAAATGAAACCAACCGTTCTCCCAAACACCTTAATGATAATGGCCTTAGACCAAGGAGCTCGAATGCTCGACTCAGTCTCCTTAGAAAGCTTGATAGTAGCAAATCCCTCCCTTACTTCATTGATCTCTTCATCTGAGTCGGACTCAGCATCCATATGCGTAGCGAAGTCAAAAGCTTAGGTGTAGGCACCCGATATCTCCCCAACGAGCTTATCCTTAAAGGATAGCTTCACCGGTGTGGAGAGATTGAAATTACCAAGCCCGACTGTAGCAAGATCTTCATGCCCACCGTGTGACTCCTCAACTTTTTTATTGCTTCAGACCAGTTCATTTTGTTCTTCACGAGAGAGAAAACATGCCATCTTATTTTTTAGTTTGGCCACGAAGGGGAGAGCACAAAGGGGCAGCCATTTCTTCATATTAACGGCATGTCGCTTTTGGGCTATAAAAGTAAGAAAAATGCTAAATAAGCAAATATTTAGCAAATATGCATAGAAAAATGCTAGGGCACAGCAAAGTTCACAACTTTTGTCATAACTCATCAAGTAACGAGTTGTGTAAATAGTTGTGTATTGAAAATTTTTAGTGAATAAACAAGTTGTGATACAACAAATAATATCCCCAATAATTAGCAAGGATATAAAATAAAAAGAAGTTTAGAACAATCTCACAATGCTATAGAATCACGCTACGAAAGCGTTGTCCTTAAAAATTGATGGCGTAAATGCACTTTTAGTCCCTACATTTTGGCCTTTTTTTTCATTTTAGTCCATACATTTTAATTTTACCACTTTTAGTCCCTAATTCAATTAGGGCGTTCCATTTTGGTCTTTTCCATCAGTCAACCGATGGAAATAGCTGAGGTGGCTGCCGGAGGAATTAAAATATTATAAAAAATGTCACATCACCATGACACATCAACATATAAATTTTAAAAATTAATTTATTAATTTTAACTAAATAATAAAAATAAAAATAGAAGTAAAAACTAAAATTCATGATTATTTTTCATGTTCTTTTGTTCTTCATTTTACAGAGCCTTCTCTCTCTCTCACACCCGAGCCTCCATGACCGAGTGCCTTGAACTCATCACTGCGATCACCAGCATCGCCACCACGGTGGTCTTCTCCATCTCCGAACTAACTATCTCAACCTCAAAATCTCTGATCTAAACTGTCTCTGTCTCAGAACACCATGGTGAAGGCTCTCAAGCTCATCACCGCCGCCACCATAGGCGATGGTTTCACATCTCAGCCTCAAATTGTCTCTAAAACCGAAACCTATAAGCTCTCTTGCTCTGGATCGGTCTCACCCTCTCTTCGATCTAAACGAAGGACAGCCTCCTAGCTCCGTCGTGAAGCCCAGCCGCCGCCATCACGACGATGGTGGTTCCCAACCTCTCATCCTTTCTCTCTCTAAACCCGGGCCAAACACTTCATATTTATCCGATCTCTCTCTAGAACCTGGAACTCAACTTCTCGATCTATTGCCTAGGACGGCGCATGGAATTGTGGAGGTTAAAGGCTTCACGGATCTGCCAAGAACCGTGGCCGTGGCGACGCGTGAGATCACATGTGGCGGCGCGTGAGCTCGTGATCAACACAGGTATGACAAAGGGTAAGGTACAGGGATTTTTGTGCTCATGTTCTGTGTTTGTGAGGATTTGTGAATATGTATCAGAGAGTGTATACACACTTGTTCTTCATATTCTTCAGATCAAATCTCTGGATGTGTCGCTCGCGGAGGAGTTGAGGGCGATGAGGAAGAAGATGGAGAGGCTGAGGTCGAACAGAGAGAGGACAGAGAAGATGCTGAGAGAGAGGGACTTGATGTTAGAGATGAAGATTTCTTTGTTTTTGTGTTTTGAATTCGTTCAATTTTTGAGATATTTTGTTAACTGGGTTTATGGGTTTGATTTGCTGAGAATTCAGTGTTGATTGTGTTAGAATTTGGGGAAGAACATGAGATGATTTTGATTTGTGGTAGATCTGATAGTGCTGGGTTTAATGATCTCTGAGGTGTTGAATTTGAGTTTTTTCTTCTTGTTTTCATTTATGTCCTAGTGATCTGGGTTTGAGTTCTTGGGTTGCTGGAATTGTGTTCTTATGATGGGTTTGTGTTGGGTTTGATTTGAGAAGAATATGAAGAACAAGTTGTAAAATGAAGAACAATCTGAAGAACATGAAAAGCAATTTTAATTTATGTGAATTTTAGTTTTTTAATTCTGTTTTTATTTTTATTATTTAGTTAAAATTAATAAATTAATTTTTTAAATTTTATGCTGATGTGTCATGGTGATGTGGCATTTTTTATAATATTTTAATTCCTCCGGCAGCTACCTCAGCTATTTCCGTCGGTTGACTGACGGAAAAGACCAAAATGGAACACGTTAATTGAATTAGAGACTAAAAATGGTAAAATTAAAATTTATGGACTAAAATGAAAAAAACACCAAAATGTAGGGACTAAAAGTGCATTTACGCCAAAATTGATTCATGCCACCAAGAGTAAAACTCGGTGTCACTGGTTCTCTTGGCTAAACTACCCCCAAGATTAGACTATTGCATCAACCTTCATGATGGATGCACTTCCACTCACTAAAGTTCAAGAACAACCCTCTATTGCATTTCCTCAAAACAAATATATATTGTAGAAAAATATGTGAGAGAGAAGAAGAATAGAATTGTGTATATCTAAATCTAATGTAGTAAAATATATCTTATTGAAAAGGATGTGATGATGGGTATTATATAGGCTATTCATGACAATAATGGTCTATAACTATTGGTTACTAATAACTCATAAAAGCCCAATGACTATTTTTCTCATAATTACCCAATGGCTATTTTACTCATAAATTTCCAACAACTAGAAAATAAATAATAATAATAAAAGTGTTTGGAACACACGCTCACACCAACATCAAATAAGTAATACCTCACTGCTAATCACCTCAGTAGAGCCTACTGTCCCCTTGGGAACAAAGGAAGAGACATCCATTATCTCTCTCTGAAAAAAGTATTGATCACAGTATAGTGATCAGTCCTTCCAGCATGGAGTAGCCAATAGGAAGCTTTTAGAAGCACAGTGAATCCAATTAAATGATGAACCCACAAGGTATAGAGTTCCTACTCTTTAGAATATAAATGCAAAAGTCATGGATCAATTGCAAAATCATACAAAGAGTAAGCAATAAACAGATGGGGCAGAAAATTTTCACTAACATAGGGCTAGCTGTAACCCATCCAATACATTCATATCAACAGCTATGCCCTTCTCTTTTACCCTATTTATTCAAGTCCAAATTGTGCTACAAAGTGACAAAGGGCATATGTCCTTAAACTATGACCTTACAATGATTGTTACCATTGATGTGCTTTTCAAAAATAGGCTCAGGCTTTGATTCTTCAATTAGTCGCCTTTGAGAGCAACTTTCATGAAAAGTAAAATCTATTGCCAAATTTCGGACAGACTCCCAATGGGAACAGCTAGCAAATGGTCTAAAATAATTTACAGCTTCTCATGATTACCGGGGGCAAGATAATTGTTGCAACTTGAAACTTTGATATTTCTGCTCAACATGCGTATGAATAAGTGGAAGGTCTTAGAATGCTAGGGAGCATGCTTCCAGTTTTGAGCATTCACATCGTTCAATACTAGACCGCTGCATAGTTGCAACTGTTAACTGTGTGACTTGATATAAGAGGAGCCGCCCTTATTGTCATACTCTGAACAAAGGCTATCATCTACACATATAAAAGTTGTCTTAGAAATCGAGTCCACAGCGCAAAGCATTAAGAATTCAAACTTTAAGTTGATTAGCAAGAAACATGGCTAAAGAGCTCAAAAATGTAATTAAGATATAAATAACTTATATGGAACTTTTCTGAATTGGGAAAAATCATTTGGAATTTGAAATGAAATTTGTGCTTAGCTAACCTAGTTTGCAGTTAACTAAATTCCTGGGGTGCTTTCGTGCCCTTCTATATGAGCTCATTAATATAATTAAATATGCCAAAGTACTATATGATTCATATGAAGCACAAACAATATACTGCTTTCAGCATCATCTTGTCATTTATTCTCTCATCATTAAGGCCAGCTTTAGATTGATAGGTAGCTTCATCTAAAGAACATATGGTAGTCTCCACATTGGTGTAAATCACCTATAGATCCATTGATTAGACTAGCACGTATACCAGAGAAATGGAAGTTCAGGTACTGGTGTAAACTCGTAAATATTAATTGATTAGACCAGCCAAATGCATATGGAACGTAGAAGGAAAACTTATCTCTTACCGAAGCAAATCCAATGCACATAATGCTGAATCCAGGGAAATCGAAAGGTGCATCATCAGATAGAAATAAAGCTGGAAGAAGAATTTAACTTTGTTAATTTTGGTTGGCTTTTGGGCCTAATTAGATATTAAATTGAAATTCCAATTACCTGTTAGAGGAGAGAAAGCTAAGGGAGAAACAACATTGGCAAAGGAACATATGCCTGAAATACACCCTTGAGCCATTCCCTGAAACAGAAGGGAACGAAAGGAAATTAAGAATAATCATTTGTAAAAAGCCAAACCAGTCCAAAAAAAGGATTCCATCCAGAGTAAACAGGACACATATTTAGTCCATCACAGACTGCTTTTTTTTCTTCTTTTTCTTTTTCTTTTTTTCTTTTTTCGGGCAAGATCTTTAAAAAACTCACTTCAAGAAATAAAATTCACGTACAGCATAGTTGTTAATAGCCTAACGCCAGCATAATATAAAAATTGATACCAATCAACCAAAAGATTGCAGGAACTCTTACAGAAATATACCTGTTCGCATGACCCAACTTGTTTAGAAACAATGCTCCTCATCTGCAAATTTTAAAATAATTTAGACAACAGACTATATCCAATCAAATATTATAGATTGAAACTAGAAAATAAAAACTCACACATGGCTGGGAGAAAACAAACAATATGGAGAACATAGCAGCGACATAAGGTACCTATCAGCATTCAAAATGTTAGCCATATTGTCATACTACAACATAACAGAAGTAAGCTAAAGCATATAAGTCTAACAGGTATAATTTTGAAAATTAATCTTGGTACATATTATGGAATGTGGCAAATTCTCCAAAATTAATGGAAAGAAACTTGTATTTGCCAGTAAAGTTGCAAAGAAATACCCAGAAGGACCACGCAACGCTGTAAAGAAACATCTGCATTGAAGACCATAAATTAATAAATTAGAACTTGATGCAGATGCTATGATTACTTTTTCTTGTGTGTAATAAGTAGGTGACAATACCAACTATTGACAGAAGTACTCATTGTCAAGCCAATGTGGAATGCAAGAGAAAGAGAATCACAACAGAGAGACAAGATGCTTACATGAGCACAGCTAAAAAAGAGTCCTATTGAAAGCAGCTTCTCTTCTCCTAGAGCAGGAACTAACATAGGCATGAGAAGCAACTGCACAAATGCCCAAATTTTTAGATTTTTTTTTTTCTTTTGGCCATACTTCAATTTTTAGATAGAACCAAATCAATTAAGGTTATATCACCAATGTTACAAAGGAATGCAAGTAGCACTGAAACAAAACAATCTGAGACATACCTGTGAAATGGTCCCGGCAATCCCAGTTATGACCATTAAGTCCGCAAACTGATTCTTACTAAAGTGAAAGCTGGCCTTCAAGTAATACTGCAAAGGGAATAATAAATTTCAATGCTACATCTTCTTATGTATACTCACAAGGCTCACTTGCATAAATTTTTCTTTGATTATATAGACCATTTGCTTTGCAAAAAACTAAGAAATTTTAAAGCATATTCTTTCTTTACCTATTCCTTAAAATTTTTTAAAAATCAATAATCTTTAGGGACTCTTTAGGTGAGCCTAAAAAAAATCAAGCACATGAAATTGATAAACTTTTTAAAACCTCACATTTTCTAGATACAACTATACTTTTACCCACTTTTAGCAAATAAGTCAATCTAAACACATAGTTAATTCATGGAATTGGAGAAGTACCATCATAGAAGCATGAAGACCAACATCTGCAAGACTGCTGAAAAACGCAACAATTGCAGCTTGGGAAAATGTTGAGCTGCAATTCAAGTACATATATATAAGTAAAATTATCTCAAAGAAGAAAAGTTAAAGCACATGTTTTAGAGTAGAGAAGACAATGATTGAACTTAGGACTTCTTGCTGTAATTCCATGTTTAATTGTTAGAGCAGGAGATCTTAAGTTCAATTCCTAACTTTACTCTGCCTCATATTTAAAATATTAAAAATCTCACGTGTTGGGCTCCACTTATTAACTGGGAGTTTAGGCACACACATGAAAAATAGTGTTAAAATTATAGTTAAATGATTAAGTTCACCATTTCGTACCAACTTCAGCTTGCTAGACATAAAAAGACTATATGTAAAAGAAATTTCCTCTCTTCACTGTGTTCAAACTTGAAACACTACTAATAAAAGAGTAACTAAATTCACAGACCTAGTCTTGAGCAAGGAGAGCATATCCTCAAAAGAAGGCATTGGTTTAAAAATCTGCACAGTCTTGGGAGCTGAACCTCCATCTGATTTTGATTTTACAACATTGAGTTTTTCCTTTGACAGTATTGGGACAGAAAGAGCGTCGTCTGCGATTGAATCAGGGAGGAAAATTCTCATGTACACAGCTGCCACAACTGCCACGGAGGCCGCAACCTAATAATAACAAGGAAGTTCAATATGTGTACACTATAATGAGGTTGTTTTGATAGAGAAAAAGAAAAATCTGAACCTGAAATGTAGAAGCAGTGGAGAGAAAACGAGTGGACAGGGTTCCGCAAACGAATGCAGCTGATCCGATCCCTGACAATATTCCGAATGACGAAGCTCGTTGTCCTTCTGGAACATTATCTGCCTGAAGATTCAAAGCACAATTTACATTCAAACTTAAAATTACAACGTTGTATTGTTACTTGTTTATGTAGAAGTTAGTGTACTCGTTTTCTAGTTTCTACTGGATTATGGAGGGAATATCTGTACACTTGTTTTTACAGATCAACTGATCAAAGAATTCAAAGTTTCAATCAAAAAAAATGATGTGCATGATGTTTGCAATAAAATTTGGGGTTAAGATTATGTGCAGTGCACTGAACATGGTATGGTATGCTACGGACACATGTCCAAAATTTGAGAATATAAGTATGGAAAAAAATATAAGTAAATATTTAGCAACAGGCTTTTCTTCTACTAACTGGACCTCAAAATTGCATGTGGGTCATCAAGCTGGGTCTAACAGAATCAACAATTACAGTTTGGTGGTGTGAATTGTTGACGCTCAGTCCATATATTTAGTCTTTTAATTTCTCCAGGCCCATAAAAGGTTAGTTTAACATTTAATTCGGGTGACTCCAAGCCCATCATTACAAAATTTTCAATGTACACATTACAAACTACAAAACGGCTTGTGCATGATTCCCACCCCTAAGTAGAACGGGCTTTAAGGTTAGCTATATAATTTTTGTGGGTTTTCGGCCCAAAAGAAAATGAAATAAAGTGAAATCAGGTTCTAGTTCTACATCCACATTATCCCACTGTCTAGTTATCCTAAGGGCTAAAATATAAAATCCAGGAAGATCAAAACCAGAAATTGATAATAACTCTAGGATTATGATTTTTTAATGTTAGTTTTTGGCTAAGCAAGGATTATGAATTGATATATAAGATTTATTATTATTATTATTATTATTATTATTATTATTATATAAGGAAGTGGTGTTTCAGTCTTTGGTTGAATTATTTCACTCCCTACTCATGAAATACTCAGAAAATCTAATGCTGAATGTTCTGATGATAACCTAGTGTTTGGCTAAGGTTTTAACTGTAACTATGCTCCATCTCAATTGTCATAATTGGAATTGAGCTCAGAAGGATTTAGTTTAATTACCACATAAGCAAGGGAAAGGCAATGAACGCTTCCTTCACAAATCATTGCGGTGAGGGTCTTGAACACATAGTACACATAGAAGAAGGTCCTCGCTCTGCTGTAGGCCAATATGCCTGTATTAATATAACCCAAATGTTATGTCATCATTTAATTGGAATATCCTTGCATTGCATGTGATTTGAATCAAAAATAAAGAATCGGCATTAGTGGTAATTGTAGTCTTGTAGTTGGAGTATTTGAACACCTGGAAATCATTTTGGGAGTAAAATAAATCACTGCATCAGTTCTGTGACATGTAACAGAGATAAGATACTATCACTCATATAAGCTTTTTCTTTTTCTTTTTGGCATATACAAATGCTATGGCTTTCAATTAAGGTGTTTCAATTTTCAATTTCCTAGTATGAAACTGGGAAAACAAAAATACTATATATTATACAATGAGGCATCAGGAATATTTCTTTAGAAATTAGAAGTTAGCATCTTTAGAAATTATAGGCCACTATAGACCCCATCAATTGGAAAAATTTTGCTTGTTTCCCAGTTCCCACCATGCAATAATTTTGGACCAATCCAACTGGAAGATCCCAAATAAAGAGAGACATATGAAGTGAATTTATGGTATTGAGTGGGACATGCGTCTCTTCACATCCGATTATTGGAAGACTTTTATGGGCTTTTGATTTATTCTCCTACTATTTTTTTATTTTTCTTTAGAAAAGTGAGTTCCTTTATTTTTTATTTTATTTTTTCCTTTTTTCTTTTTTGACTCCTTAATATTCGGATAAAGCTCTAAAATGAGGAGATGATTTGTTTTCAACTTATTCCAATTTCAGTGGGTAGTGCCAACTGCCAACTCTATTTTTGAAATTAACATTAACAATGATACTTATTCTAACACTGATTCCATTAATTGAGGCCTACTACTCAGACCCATCCATCATAGTGACAATCGAAAGAGGTGTACTGCATCCTCTTCTCAAATAAAGAGTATATTTGATGGGTGGATTACATCTTTTGATATTTAAATATGGATCATGAGATAGATTCTCTATTTCTTACATTTGATATCTTCTCTTAGTGATAATTAAATTCAACAATAAGGATAGATCTCAACACAAATAGAAGTCTAAACAGCTCAGAAGAACAAAAATCCTTAATCCTAATCTGAGTATTTCACTTTATACTTGCCAAGGTCTCTTTTTTTCTTTTTCTTTTACTTTATGAAGTCATCTAAGTATAAGATGGAAAAGAAGAAAAACAAATTCAATATGACATTTTGCATTGGTGGAACCTAAAATAGAATACAAAGATTAGTCAACAATTGACCAACTCTTTTATTAGTTAATTATTTGTACATTTTTAGATTCATAATATTTAATATGGATAATGAAATTGATTCTATTTATTTCGAGTGAAATGGAAAGGATTCTTTTTCTCAATCTTACTTTAACATAATATGTATGTAAAGCAAGGTAATCTTGCTTTATTAACTTAATATTGACTCTCTTTTTAATTTGAGTGAAATTAATTGAAAGATCCCAATTCAGAGAAAATCTAATGATTAACATCTGATGACAAATCCCTATCTGGCCAATCCATTTTCAGATAAAATTAAAGAATGCATGCATATGGCATACCTAGAGGTATGATGGTGAGAATCATTGGAACTGTGAGCAAAGTTTTCCGACCATACTTGTCAGAGAGATTTCCCACCAGAGGTGTCATCACCAATGTTCCCAGCCCTATGATCTGCATAAGTCACAAACATAAGTAGTGCCATTTGCGCACAAATTCGAACAACAATTGTGTCAAATTACCATCCTTGCCTTTAAATTGAAAAGCAATTAAGGTATTTATATATCAATTGGGACAAATTCTTATCTTTTCCTTTAATTAAGAAAAGGATTTACAAAATTAATTGTGATTGAAAAAGGAAGAGATAGAGAGATTCGGACTATTACCCCCCATTTTGTGCAGTGTAATTCCAAATTGAATGACGTGAATTTTACATGAATTAGGATTAATTATAAAAAGGAAAAACCTAATTGCCCTTTAGTCAAACAAATTCTTTTTCTATGAAAAATTATATTTGATTTTCCAGCTAATGAAAATGTACTACACATTACTAGTTAAGTTTGATTATTTAATTTGTGCACCAAGGAACAAATTCTTTTTCAATAGTTAAAAAAAAATTAAAATTTTGACTGTCTCTTTTGGAAATACTAACAAGATAACAAATGCATTCAGCATGAGCCGTGATAATATATATATACTCATTACCACACTTCCATTTGGCCTAGCGGCCTTAGGCCTTGGGGAGTAGTGGGTGGATGGGGACTCTGGGCAGAGAAGACCAAATAACTTTCTGTAATGTTTCTATACATGATTCTGTGCAAGAGTAAGATCAGTGAATTGAATTGGATCATGAAAAAGACAATCGGGATTCTAATGAAATCAGGAACTATGAACAAAACGCATTGCACTTCACGGGTGAGTAAGAATGTGATTGTGGGTCCGGGAGTTTGGGAGTTAGATCACTTGAAATTGAAAAATCCAAAAGGCTTTCCTAGGAAACCGAAAGGAAATTTCGTTTGATGGGAGTTCTGTACTCAAGCTTGAAGTTTTTGCTTTTTGGCAAACCAAAAAGACATTGCATGGACAACCTTCATTTTCTACTACCAACAGAGAGAGACAGAGAGAGAGAGACAGAGAGAGGCTTGTTTTGGTACACGTACCAAATAGGCAATTCACAGAACAACATTTAACGCTCAACGATTATCTATCTATTTGACTATTTGTGATTCAGAATTTAGAAAACTATAAGCCTTTAAAACTAACAGTGTTTGTTTCTAAAAAAAGCAAACAAAAAATCTACGTAAAAAACAATAATAAGAAAGAAAAAGAGAGGCAATGGTCATGGTGGGTGTAGAATTGAAAATAAAGTAGGAAAAATGATAGAAAGCAAAGCTTAAGTTATACAGAAAATATATATATATACCCCCCGTTGAAATCCGGTTAATTTTATTTGCTTGTGGAGTAATATTTCTTTGCCTCTTTGACATCCCGTTTTGAAATTTAATATATTTAAACATTAAAGGGTGTTTTGTAGAGTAGTTTAAGATGGGATTCTTAGAGTTTTTTGAAATATATGTAAGTGAAAAATTGTATAAAAATGTGAATTTTAAATGTTAAACTAAACAGACTCTAAAATACAGCTTTGTAAAGCTAACGTTTTTTAAGTGTTTTTTTTTTTGGTAACACTGTGATAGCCGCCACTGGCTCTAGCCAATAACATTGATCACTCCTTTCAACCAAAATGTAGTTGGATTAGGCTTGGCAATGTCCAAACTCCAATGCACTAAATTTAAATCATAATTAACCAAATAAATAAATATAAACCACAAAAACGCATATGGGAATAGTTGGATTGGGCCAGACCTTCCATAATTACTATTCTTTAAACACGATTAGGGCCTCGGCTTGGACACTTTCAAGGCCGAAAAGATGCGCTGGTGTATTAAGCAGGGCCAAGGCAGAGGCTGTGGAATGGTCTATGGATGCAGAGGTCATGAGCTACTATGAGTGTTGCAACATGTGATACTAACGGTAAGAGGATTGGTGATTTTTAATGTTTCACACATAAATAGATGTGAAGAAACTTTTTGTGTACCACCGTTCATATTGGGCAAAGTGGTACCTCCTCTTACCATGAGAGCTTGCTATGAGCTCATATTTGTTCATTGGAGTCCGGGAGTGGGTTTTGGGTGAGGTTAGGCTATTAGAATTTCTAAGCTAGATAAATAAATAAACCTTTTGAGAGAGAGAGAGAGATGTTAATCAACGTTTATCTAGGCTCTAGCATACAAATTTTCACTTTTTTTCCCCTTCAAACAATTAAATATGCTTGGTATAATATCCCATAGTTTGTAAACAGCACTTGTCCTGTGAGGCCTGATATCTCATAGTAACTAATAACAAAAATAAAAATAGAATAGATTTTTTTGGAATATCTTAAAGATAGAATGAGGTCTCCAGGTCTAATGAACATAACAAATGCTATTAGATCCTACGAACTATGATCAACAAATAGACTATTTTTTATCACCAGTGCTGGAAGCCGCAGGTGCCACATTGGGCCAAAAGAATAGGATTGTGGCATTAATTATCATTATTGTAATTAGATAAATGTACTATGTACGGTTTATAAGAGACACTGGATATATTTGAAAAAGATGGTGCATTAGACAGATTAACGAATTTTCCTATAGAGTAAGACAGAAAATTAAATAGAGTGTGGGTCATCTCAATTGGAAGTTTGTGTGGTTGCCTAAAATCCAAGTTAACGAAAAAGGAAGCCTCGTGAAGCTGATGGGAAATTTCGTTGTATGAGAGACAGAGAGAGAGAGAGTGTGTGTGTGTGTGTCTCTGTTCAGCTGCAGCGAGCGCCAAGCTGCTTTTTAAAAGTTTTGCTTGTTAATTAATATTTTTTGTTTTTAATAATTCAGTAGTTAGAGAACGAGAATTTGAAGCCTAAAAGTGTTTTTTAGAAATACCAAAACATGTCAATTGAGTTCTACATTCTCGAATTAACTGATTTGTAATTACAAAAACTATTAACATGCACCTTATTCATGATTATCAAATGAAAAACACTTATACGATTATGCTCTGTTTGTACGAAGCGACAGTAAAAAAGAGTAAAATAAAATTAGTTGAAAATTTATTTAATTTTCTATCAATTCTATTCTACTCTACTCTCTCCTCTACCCTTCCATCCAAACTAGCATTAAGGCTAAGTATCCCTTTAAACAAAAACAAAAACAAAAAAGAAAAGGAAAGAAAAGAAAACGTATATTAAAAAAAAAAAAGAAGAATTCCTAAAACAAAATAGAAAGGTGGTTGGTTGGTGAATTCTCAAGAACATCGTCTAGGACGTCTTACCTTAAAGTTTAAACGGAGAATAAGTGATAACACGCAACTTGATTAATCGCAATTGCTAGTAAAATCTAATAATGTAAAAAAGAAAAAATTTAAAAAAAGACTTCGCTGCTGAGGATAGAAACAATGGAAAAACTAAGATAAAAGAGCTAGACATGCACTGCTAGTAAATAAGTAAAAGCATATGTGAGTTAAAGAAATAAATTACCGCCTGTTGAAAACCAGTGAGGTAAATTGCGAGTGAGCATTCGTCTAATCCAGGACAAAGTGCAGTCATAGCAACGTCGGTGATGGCTGGTATTACCATGAATGTTGAGAAGTTATGAAGAAAGATTGTCATGAAGAGGTGACTCAACCCAGACAACTTTTCCATCTCTCTCTCTCTCTCACTCTTTTTTTTTTTCTCTCTTTAGACCAAAACTAAAGACAAGCAGCTAAAGCAAAAGCCAACCTTGCCAATTAAGCTACTACAAGAAAAAAAACACTTATAAAGCAGCAACAAAAAAAAAAGACTCAGTTTTAAAGGAATAGTTCTGCAAATGCAATGTCTATATATTTATGTTGATTATTGCTCTCGCTGTTCCTTATGTTGCATACATACATATATACAAATAATACAATACATGTCAACTTCGCTAGTGTTAGCACCAGTACGTATAGGGTGACCACATGAGTAGATTTTGGCAATGACAGACCAACCAAAACCCAGTCTGTGGTCCAATGAAAGTTGATTCGGCAGTTTCTTCCATAAGATACAAAGTTTGTAATGTCTTGGACTGTCACTCGAGCCACACTTCTGTTTTTGAAAGCCATAAAGTGTACACTACAAAGTGCCGAAGGTGAACAATGCGTAGCTTGTAGTTCATGCAAGTAAAAAAAAAAAAAACCTCAAAGTAATACAGGGCCCATTTTTGACGCGTGTAGGATTATATTACGCTATGAGGCGTGTAAGCGAGATCTAAGGTAGGTTATCGCTGAAATGAATAGATAACCCAGGCCCAATAACTCCAAATTAGGTTTGGCCCATACATGTAAAAATATGTTTAATTGGGCTATCTTTTTTCTGGTATTGGTGTTCTAATTAGAGACTCACTTGGAAAAGTTGCAGATTTGAACAAGAAATTGAATGCGTAGCCAAGGCTTTCGAAGAAGATTGTCTTTTGCTAGAGACATATCCATTATGCCATGTTGGAAGGTGATTCCTTGACAGTAGTTAAACTCATTGTTAGGAAACATTCCCTCTCCCTGCTGAATGCGGAGCCAGAAATTTTTATTTGAGAGCTAATTATATATATATATATAGAGGGTTGGATTCAAGCTATGCTAAATATAACTCTAAGTAATATTACACCACCTAATAACTTGTTATTAAAATAATATTTTGAAAATTCAATCGTTGAATTACATGTTCTATATGTTCTTAACATGCATGCCAATTTTCATATCAATCGGATCTTTTTACCATTTGATTAATAAACTCATCTTTTATGCATTATTTTAAACTACAAAAATTTGAATTTTAACAATTGATTGATGACATGGATATTATTCTTTAATCACCTTAAAATTTTGCAAACATCAAAAATATACGAAGATAATGTAATCTAACGGTGAATTTGTCAATATTCGCATCTAATTAAAAAATGTTGAATGATGTAACATTACTTAGAGTTATACCAGGTGTAACTTGAACCCAATTCATATATATATATATATATATATATATATATATATATATATATATATATATATATAAAATAAGATTTTTCTTTTTGGATTGGACTTTTATGTAGTTCAAAAATACCTCTTGACCCCACGTTTAATAGGAACAAAACTTAAGAACAGCCTGGTAAAAATATATCTCCAACTCTACGTAAAATATTTTTAAAAATAGGGTACTTTCCTACTAATCCATATTTTCAAAACAAACTTATCAAAATTTTAAAATATAATAAAAATTTCTTTGCCCACTTTGATATTGCCCTCAAGACCACGTTCCAACTTCAAAAAAAAAAAAAAAAAAAAAACCCTTTATCTAGACTCACAAGTTTCTTTTTTCTTTTTTTTTTATTCTTTTCTCAATTTTTTTTTTCATTTCCGCTTTCCTTAATTCCTAATCTCATGTAAACTAGACCAAAAAATAAAATAAATAAAATAAAAAACTCATTGCACGCACAAAATACGTTTAATGAGGCTAGTGTGTATATATAAATACACTTAACATAAACCTTACACATCTAATATGATATATATATGTGTGCGTGCGCGCGCACGCCCGCGCAATTCGCTATAAATATATTAAAACTAGTATTATGCTCATGCAATATATGACTTAATCAATAATCATATGTAAACTATAGAACATATTTCAAATTTTCGATAATATAATTGAAATTGACTAATAAAATAAATAATTAAAATATTGTAGGGACACGATTTTCAAACCAAGCCCAAAATGTAAGGGATCTTGACCTAGTGAACCCAGTACAATAGATTTGTAGAGAGTGGGTCAAAGAGCTAGGCTTTAGTGCATGGATAACAATTAATATGGTTTTAGATGATGAGCCAACAAGAATTGAATCCGATTTGTGCGAGAAAATTTGTCCTCCGCACAATCCGATGAGCTCTGTTCTAGTATATATTGAATGACAATGGTTACAGCAGTTATTAAGATTGCTACCATGCTTTCTCTTCTCTTTTTTTCATCCCTTTTTCATGAAGGGTCTCTTCCATTATATAGTTCCTATTGGATGATCTTAATGCTACACTTGTTGATCTTTTGAGTCACCACTTAAGTGTTTGTCCCATCAGACACCCTTTCTGGCCTTCTATGAGTTATGGTTGCTGAGGTAGCACTGTTCAGGGGTCTTTTTCACATAAATGCAATCAGAAAGTTAGTTGTAGGGCATTCAATGCGATGTAGCAGCTTTTCCTTAGATATTTTTGAGTCCTTATCCCTCTTGTACGTTCATGATACTCGTCCCTATCATTAGAACTTCCTGGAAAGTCACTTTGATCATTAGGATCTATACCCGATTTGCGTTTAGCTTATCCGAGAAGATATTCCTCCTCGGATTCGGAGTACTCACGATCTTGGCCAAAGCCGGGCTCTCGGCCGAAGCCCAAGACCCCACAAATATAATAACAAAAATTACTTTAATCTATATGACCAATGCCCGTTGTATAAGACAAATTTTTTTAATCAAAAAAAATATTACTATAGATCATAAAATAATTTAAAGTAAATAACATAACTACTTTAAAAAATTTTGAAACTTTTGATAACCGATTTTTAATTTCAAGTTTTAATTGGAGTGGTATTTTATTTGGTCATAGAGTTATACTAAAAAGAATAATAATGCCTCTTTTGAATTTCTATGAATAATATTTATAGTAATTATATTAATTATTTTTAATGCATGATTAAAAAATATTACTAGGTGCGACCATAGTGTGTATCATGGTTGTCGAAATCACAATTTGGATCGTAAAATCGCATAATTTTACAATCCCACCTTCTCAAAACATTTAGAATCGTAAAAATTGTAGGTCTAACATAAGATCATATAGGATTGTAGGATTATATGAGATCTTACCGATCCTACTAAAGCATAAACTTTTGGTTTTTTTTAGGGATAAATATTTTATTTTGATGAAGTTTTTAGGGTTTTTATTTTTCCATGTTGTGATAGTATGACTTTTTATTTTTTCTATAAAATTATGTTAACATAGGCAAATGCTTTTTTGTTTCTAGCTCACTTGTAATCAAAATGAAGGAATGCTTCATCATTTCTAAATGAAGAATTTGATACTGGCTTTGTTGCCTTTTAAGCTATAATGTTATTAAATTTGTTTGATCAATATATTAATTTGTATTCTAATATTACTAAATTGTTTTCTTATATATAATTTTATCAATTATGCATGTATTTGTATATTGATTGATTGATTTTTTTTTTTTAGCATGCTCTGTAATTGTTGTTGAATGGCATAATTTGAATAGTTAAGTGTAAAATTATATCTTAATGTTTTGTAGCTCTAGTATACAAATATATATATATATATATACACACACACACACACACACACTGTCTACATAGATAATGAAATGGATGATGATGATTAGTACAATGGTTATAAGAACCTTAGAATAGGAATGATTAAATGTTCATTGCACCTTAATATTCATCTTGTTTTTGGATTTCATGTTACAATTGGCTAGTTTTCATCTGCTAACTTATTTTGAATTTTAAACTTGGAACATAGAACTCGGAAAATATTTTCTATATGTGTTGATAAATAAATATTTTGGTACTTGGTTGCTAATTAAACATTCACTAAACTTTTTAGATATATTAGATCAAAACTTAAATATATTTGTTTAGTTAGTAAAGACATAGCAATGTATGACATGCAAATTACATTATATGATGCAAATCTTTGTTTGTTTTATGGATGAATTCATAATTTACATGATTATTCAACATACAAAATCACTATCAATTTTTTTTTTTTTTTGCTTTAAATCTAAAAATAGGTAGAATATTATGATTCACCCAATGGTCCAATTTTTTTTTTTTTATAGTCATTTTATATTTCATTTTTGTATTGGGCCCCTTTCTCCCCAATCAGTCTAGCTAGTTTAACCCAAATAGCAACTATTCAACCCAAAAACTTAACAAAAACAATAAAAATATTCACGATGATGATTGTATTTTATCAACAAAAAAAAAAACTATTTTATCACTAAAGAACAAAAAAATCATGTGTTATTGTAAAAACTAAAGCCAAAATTTTTGTGACTGCAATAAATTGGTATAAATACCAATTTACTGTAGCAATTTGTTAAAAATAAAATACAATATTTTATTAAGATTATACTCTTTTTTCAATTAAAAGACTCAAATTCTCTCTCTCTCTCTTATTATTTTAATGATTTGTTTATATTATTTTAAATGAAGTTGTGAGGACAAAAGGTTCAGGGCTTGTTCTTGGGCCTTAGGCTTGATTTGAGGGTATTAACTTGTCCGAGGAGAGTTTAGTGGTAGTAACGATATCGAACTTAAAAGCCCACAAGCAAACTGTTGCGAAGGAGGCTGATGGAAATAGTCCGAGGATGGGCATCTCCTCGACTAAATGAAGTGAAGATCATATGATACGCCATGATGTTTAGAAGGAGATTCTAAAAGGTCTGGTAGATGAAGATGTGTTCCACAAGGGCACAGAGAGGAAGAACAAATGAGAAATATCTTAGAGAAAACTGTTACCACCACATTAAAGACTTTACACATATCTCTCTGACCGCATTAATGAGGAAATGATATCTGAATAGTAGTGATCAGCCTTACAGCTATTGTTTGAAGACTTCAAGAGAGTGGTGAATGAGATAAGCATCTTGATCGGTGATCTGATCCATACGTGGAGGATGGAGGGAAGAAGGAAGATGATATAAAAGGATAAGAAAGGCATTCAAGCGGGGGATGGAAGAAGAAATAGAAAAAAAACACTGTACACACCACCATCCTTAATTGTAATCTATTTTTAAATAAAGGAAAGATAATACAAATCGTCCTCGGCTTGTGTCCGAGGAGAGATTCTATTACATAAACCGTGCATTGCATGTGAATTGGCGATCTAGCCTAGCATCTTCGTTAGCCAACATCCATAGATACTAAATTTCAAGCCCACTCTCTACAAATTTCAATGTATTGGGATTTTTGAGCCTGTCACCTTCATACTATTGGGTTTAGGCTCAAATTGTGACCTTACAGAAGTAATAAAAAAATAGAACATTTGATATTAAGAGCATTCTCATCAGATGTACCAAATGCCAAATATTTGGCATTTGGCACACCAAACACCAAAAATAGAGTATCATGAGATGTGTTAAATGTGTCAAAATTTTGAGACATGTTGCAGTACACTCTTATCTTTGGCACAATACGAATGAAAATGCCAAAACTTTTTAATATTTATTTATTCCACTTTTCTCTCTCTTCTCTCACCGTGACATCTGATTCACTCTCTCATCCTTTCTTCCTCTCCATCAATCCTCCCAACCTCTAATTCACTCTCTCAACCTCTCATCCTCTCCATCAATCCTTCCAATTGGACATTAACAATCAAGAACCAACACCATGCCAGTGTCCAATCAAGCTCCATCACCGTCCTCCCTACTCATCCCCTAAAGTCCGATCTTGCCTCTGATCTCGCTTATCTCTCCTCTGAACTTGCCGCCGATTACTCCTTTGGTCTCACCAGTGCCACTGCCAATCTCGCCAGTCCTCGCCGCCGATCTCGCTAGTCCTCACCGCCAATCTCGCTGCCGACCTCCATAGCCGTCACCGATTGTTGGTTGAGTTTGGGTCGGCGTTTTATTCTCTATTTTTTTGGTTGGTTGAGCTTTTTTTTCAATTTTTCTCTTTTGTTGGGATTTTTGGATTTAGAATTTGTTAGAGGATCCGGTGATTGTGAGTGTAATTTGTGGCAGTTGATTTGCTGTTGGTGGTGGTTGTAGCGGTGGTTGTTGGTTGGTTGGTGGCAACTGCCACTAAGTTGGGTGTTTGTATATTGGCTGGGATTTGAGATAATATATTATTTAATGTGTAGTAAATATTATTTTAATATATAAAATTGAAAGATAAAACATCTGATGAATGGAATATTGTAAAATGATGTGGTAAAATCATAAAGTAGGCTTTTGGTGTGTCAAAATGACATTTTTTTTATGAAACAGCTAATGAGAATGCTCTAAGTGTATTGTAAAGTGAGCTGGTAAATAGATAAAATAGTTTTCTGAGGTACTAAAAGTTAAAAAATTTTAGCACCACGATTATGAATGCTTTAACTTCAAAAAATAATCCTAGCTAGCTTAGTATTAAAAAAAACATTATTTTGTTTTTGTTTTTGTCTTTATTGGTAGATAATTATATCTTAATGTATTTAGAAATAACGATTTTGTGTATTTATAATTTTTAATACTATATAGATGTCTATTTGGAGTTTTTTTTTTTCTTTATGCTCTAATCCTCGCTAGCTTAAAAATTCTGGGTCCGTCCCTGTTTATGATCTCACCTACCTCACATGATCCTACATAAGATCCTAATCTTGATAACCTTGGCGTGTATAACAACATGATATGATATGGTTTTAGCATGACATAAGCTTATATGATATTAATTTTATTATGAGTTTTTTAGTATAATAACTAAAAGATAGTTAGTGTAACAAATGTCATATAATTTTACATAGATTTTTTTTTTTAATTTGCTTTTAGTTGATAGGGACTCATTGAGATCATGGATTGAAAGATTTAAACAGTTTATTGTTTTAATTAAAATTTTAGAATTTAATTTGAAATCACCACAAATTATGAGGAAATTATATAATCTACCAAATATAAAAATAACACAAGTTCACGAAAGGGGGGGAAATATCTGTTTACATCAAAAGTTCAACTATCAGCAATTAAATTTTAAATTAAAAAAATCTCAACAGAATTAAGAAAAAATCTACTAAAGTAGAAAAGCGATACTATTCAAGACTAAAATCATCTCCTCCTAAACTCCACTAAGCTTAGATAAAACTTCTAGTAAAGTCTCTGATAGTTGTATAAAAAAACTGGGTCCAATCTCCACTTACGTCAAAAATTTATTGATGTCTTGGTCTAATAATAAAAAAACTATCTTCGGAAGCAGATGTCATAAGTTGAAACTCTCTAAAAATAAATTTTTTTTTAAAAAAGCTTAAATAAAACCTGCTCAAAGGAAGTTCGTATATTACGGTGATCTAACAAAACTTATAGAAGTTATATGGAGTGAGAATTTAGTAAGAACGCATGAATTCATGTAAACCAAGAGCATTTTTCAAACATGTTGTGGATATGCTTAAAGATAAACCATGTAAATTAACATCTAAACCAAATATTAAACCTTATTACAATCAATTCATTAATTTAAAGAAAATCGAACATACTTCCAAACTTTTACAAGATGTCATTTTTCGTTTGTTACTAATAACAACCCTCATCTATTTCTTACATTGTTGTTTTGGAGGGGGAATAAGTTACTATTACTTCATCTATCATTCTCCAATATTATTGGATTCCGAAAGAAAAATCTTTCAACTCTTTTGAGCCATATGTCAATTCACTTGGATACAACAAATAATAGGTTTGGATTTTGGGGAAAAAAAAAACTTTTTAATAGGAATTTGGCTTTGATAGTCTCTTTTGGGAACTGGTTCGGGATTAAAATACACCCAATAACTCTCGTAAGTGTTTTTTTTTTTTTTTGGTGTAAATCCAATGTCCCATATGTCAGCAAGCATTCAAAATAATACGCTAAAACAAATTTCGAGTCCCACCAACTACATATCAATATTATAAATCGCAAAACATTAGAATATCGCACAAAACACAAACCCATAGATGCCATCAATTCTAACTTTCAATCCCTATTTTGAGATTATTGGTCATCCAAGACAACCTTCCATATTAAACTAAAGAAAACCCCAAATAGCCCAATCAGTTTAATATATATAATTTGAATATATTATTTTTACGAAAACTATACAATCAAAGAATCATGAATTTTACCTTTATTTAATTTATGAAATGCATGTACAAGGGATGAGCTTGTATTCGGTGTCTAGAATCGATTTTTTTATAAACATGCATATGTAAACTGAACAATCAATGAATCATGAATTTTACCTTTGTTTAATTAATGAAAGGCATGTATAAGGGATGAGCTTGTGTCTGGTGTCCAGTTTCACCAAAAACGTTGAGATGTGGACACGTGTTCATTTTTTGAACACATGTACGCATTCTAACGTGTCTAGCAAAACTAAACACTAGACACAAGCCATGTTCCTTGCACAATGCTTGTTGACATATCAACGTGTAGTTTTCAATATAGATGTTTCTCATATTAACATTATAAATTAGTATTATTAAAAAAAAAATTGTATGGATATGAAATGATCTAAATTAACGTTGCAATCTGGGTCCCTATGTTGCATAACTACCCGAAGGCATTCACCTCTTTAGTTGATTCTTTCTTAGTTGATGCTACTTGCGAGGTGTCAACAAGACCTCAAAGTCGTCCCCATATCCCATGCGTGCCACGTGGCTCCCACATTGCCACCATAGACCACTTGGCGTGCTCTATTTCATAATATTATATATATATATATATATATATATATATATGCCAAACTAAGTATTGAAAAAATTTGTCACCCAAAACAAATGTATTATTTTACTGATTGAGTTTTAACTCAATAAACTCAATAAAGTTATGTCTAATGTTCTTTTATTGTATTAAAATTATTTATAATTTTTTTTTTTTGGGAAAGATAGGTAAAGCTTTTATTGCATCTTTGAAAGAGAGTTTACATCACAGACAAGAGCTTGCATGATACAGCAAGGGTCCTCTTCAATCCACGCAACATAGTTAGTCATGCTAGACGCATACTTTGCTAATATATGGGCTGGTAAGTTTCCTTGTCTCCTAACATTAGAACATCCTACACTTCGAAAATCTCCACTGACGTCTTGAATACCTTGGACCATAGCAGCAATTGAAGATGGGGCTAGAGAATAGTTACAGAGAGCATTATTAATTATCATAGAATCACCTTTCAGAATAACATCACGTACGCTGACCTCCTTAGCAAAGAGCAAACCCACTTCAAAGGCCTTTGCTTCTGCCTCAGCTGCGCTTAATGGTACTGGGATTTTCTTGCTTAGAGTTGCTTCAAGCCAACCTTCACTATCTCTAATTACCACCCCAACTCCCACTGCTTTCTGCTTCGTAAAAATTGCCCCATCAACGTTAATTTTGAACTGCCCACCCCACAGAGGAGCCCACACCACACCTTGCTGAGTCATGGAAGCTACTGGGTTATCTTGTGCAATCGCCGCCCTGTACTCCCTAAGATGGTTTGACGCCCATCTAAATATTTGCTGCCTTGACTTCCTTACACCACCACACCTCACCTCTTTACGATTGTGCCACAGTGCCCATGCAGTAGTGACTACCTGCGCTATGTGATCCTCTCCCATGTCTTCATTCATCAGCAACTTCCACATAACGTCCTCCAAAGACAACTTCGCTTCATCGGTGCTCAATAACATCAACTTGGAACACTCCCAGGCCTCCTTTGCTTTCGGACACCCCCAAAGGACATGAACCACTGTCTCCGACGCCCCTTTACAATCCTCGCATCGCTCTTCCTAGATTATCCTATGACGCAATAGATTGTCCTTCGTCGGCAGGGAATTGTGGCATGCTCTCCACACCAAGTGACGGATTTTATGTGGTACTGGGATGCTTCATATCCTTCTCCAAAAACGTTCAAGTTGCTGGCATCTGAGGAAGTGCCTCTATTAGGTGATAAGGACCGAGTCACAGCCAGCTTATATGCACTTCGCACCGTGAATAACCCATTCCTTGTTTCCGACCTAATGAGTTTATTAGGTGGCAGCCAATAACTAATGGGTATGCTTTTAATAACATTAGCCTCGTGTGGTAGGAACAACGTGTCAATTACCTCGGTATGCCACTCAGCAGTAGCACCATTAATCAACTCTTGCACCCAGGCATCTGAATGTAGGAAGAGTCTTAGGGAAATTATTCTATGTGTTGATAGGCTAGGTAACCACCTATCCTTCCAAATGCAAATACTTGCCCCATTTCCAACCCTTCACCTCAAACCCTCTTTGACTAGTGATTGAGCTGCCATAATGCTACGCCACGTGTATGATGGATTGTTGCCAATTGAAGCATGAATAAAATCACACCTTGGGAAGTATTTCGCCTTCAAAACTCTATAAACTAGAGAATCATGGCCGACTTGGAGTCTCCACCCTTGTTTCGCCAACAAAGCCAAATTAAAAAGTTTTAGGTTCTTGAAACCCATACCTCCATTTGACTTTGGTTTACACATTTTTCCCTAACTCAGCCAAGGGATTTTTGTTTTCATCCTTCCTTTGGCCCCACCAAAACTTCCTTATCATAGCTATCAACTCATCATAAAGGGTGTCTGGAAATTTAAAGCAACTCATAGTGTATGTTGGTATAGCAAAGGCCACTGCTTTGATCAAAACTTCTTTTTCAGCTTTGGATAACATCTTCTCTTTCCATCTAGACAATTTCCTACCAAGTTTCTCCTTTATATCATTAAAAGTGCTTCTTTTGTTCCTGCTCACAAGTGACGGCAAACCTAGATACTTCTCATGTTGTTTGATTGCTTGAGCACCAAATCTTCTTTAAATCTCCTCTTGGATCTCCTTGGGGGTATTACTGCTAAAGAATAAGGAGGTTTTTGCTCTATTCAGCTACTATCCAGAGGCTTGTTCATAGACCTCCAAGACTCTTTGTAATAAGCCGCATTCCCCTAGTGATGCTTTGCACAAAATGAGGTTATCATCTACAAGATGGGAGAGCGTAGGTCCCCCAAGGCATATAGCAATCCCTTCCATGCTGCCATTGCAAGCTGAAGCTATAATCAATGCTGATAACCCTTCTACACACAACAGGAACAAGTAAGGTGATAGGAGGTCTCCTTAACGGATACCCCTAGAAGGAATAGTGCAACCCCTAGGGCAACCATTGATCTTGATTGCATAAGATACAGTGGTGACACATTGCATGATCAACTTCCTCTATTTAACATCAAAACCCAATTTTTCCATTATTTTCTCCAAACAAGCCCACTTTACTCTATCATAAGCCTTACTCAAAGTTTTATGGCCATCTCACCCATTCTACCTCCTTTTTTTCTAACTAATGTGATGCATGGTCTCAAAAGCTATCAATACATTTTTCGTGATTAACCTTCCATGCACAAAAGCACTTTGGGTGTCACTAATAATGGATGGGAGGAATTTTTTCAGTATGTTAACTATTGCTTTAGAGGCTATCTTATAAACTACATTACAAAGGTTGATTGGCCTATATTCGGAAACTTGTTTTAGTTCTTTAATTTTTGGGATAAGCACAATATGAGTTTTATTAAAATTTTGAGGGGACATACCATGATTGAGGAAACCTAAGACTGTGCTTGTTACAACTTCACCACAAGTACTCCAGAAATGTTGGAAAAATATAGAAGGCATATCGTCGGGGCCTGGGGCTTTAAGGAAATACATCTGCTTCAGAGCCACTCTAATTTCCTGTGCCATATAAGCTCGGGTCAGATCATCATTCATGACAGCTGTCACTTTCAGTTGGATTGCATGTAGGATTTTGGTGAAGTCATCTAGCTTGCTTGAAGTAAAGAGCTTGTCAAAATAGGCCACAACCACCTCCTCTATCTTCGACTCATCCTCCTGCCACCTACCCTGATCATCAACTAACCCTTCAATATAATTCTTTTGGTATCTTGCCAAAGCTTTTGCATGAAAAAAGCTAGTATTTCTATCACCCACTTGAAACCAGTTTAATCTTGATCTTTAGCACCACATCTCATCCTCTTTCTCCAACCAACAGTTTAGATCAGTTCTAGTGGACGTTGTCGCCATAGTCATGTTTGAACTAGGTGGTTGTAATTCCAACCGTTCTAGTTTATTTTGGAGATTAGCAATTTTTCTTCCCACATGGCCAAACTCTTCCTTATTACATGCATCTAAGTCATGTCGACAATGCTTTAAACAACTCTTCAGAACACCCTTCGTACTTGCATGTAACCCCTCTTCCTATGCAGCTTTGACAATATCCTCGCATATACTATCCTTCAACCACATTGATTCAAATCTAAATGTCTTCTTCATTTTCTTCTTCTACTTTTTTGGCACAAGATGAAGTGAGATAGGTGAGTGGTCTGATGATGATGAAGAAAGATGGTGAAGTTTAGCTGTGGGGAACAAATCCATCCATTCCTTATTGGCCAGCGTCCTGTCAAGCCTTTCTTGGATTTGTGTGCCATCTGACCTTTGGTACCACCAAGTGTATTTCGGCCCTGTGAATGCCACCTCCCTAAAACCACAATGATTTATGGCATCTATAAAATTCTCAATTTGCCTCCTCGGTCTTGCTCGCCCTCCTTCCTTCTCTGTGAGATCGATAATTTCATTGAAGTCACCAATAGCGAGCCAAGGCAGCGACGACATGCCCTTGAGGGATTTTAACTTGGCCCATGACTTTGGTCTTTTCACTATATCGAGGTTGCCATAAAACCCTGTAAGATGCCAGCAGCCTCCATCCCATCCACCTTCTATCCATGCGTCGATGTGTTCTTGAGAATATGTTTTAACTTCCACTGTGATATCATCCTTCCACAACATAGCTAGACTGCCTTTTCTTCCATCACTAGGAACGACTAAGCCATGCTTCAACTTACACCGCTCTTTTACTTTCTCCATCCACTCTCTGTTCGACTTTGTCTCCATCAAGAAGACAATGTTGGGCTTTTCTTTATTTACCGCCTTTTTTTAAGGCTTTAACTGTCCGAAAGTTCCTAAGCCCCCAGCAATTCAAACTCAAGAGACTCATTGGTCTCAGCTAGGTTTCCCAGCAACCTCCGCCATTCCCGCGTCATTATTTTATTCGGCCACCTTCTTCTTCTTGTCATACGTTTTCATGTTAACTACGTCTATGTTAAAACCCTCAGGCTTTCTCTTCAAACCAATCTCAACACCCAATGATGGGTCTACATTAGTGCATGGGCTTTGTGTCACCCTTCTTTTCCACGTCCCCTCACTTAAGCCCATAGCCCCCTTATTTGATACTTCACTTCTTGACCCCCTTGGTACAATATTGGGCTTTATTTGTTGTTTCCCTTTACTTCCACACTTACTGGGCCTATTTTTATTTTTCACCCCTTTCAAGCCCGTGCCATCCCAGCCCATATTGAATTCAGCTCCAATGATCATTGCATTAGCATTTGAAACCATCTGCTTTCCATTCAGATCATGTACTTGATTTTCCCAAACCGGATCATCCTCCATAACTTCGATGCCAATCTGATTAGAGCTACTGTCAATCTGATTTGCCGTTATTTCAGTAGCAGCAGCCTTTGAATTTAGGATCCTAGGCTCTTTATGGATATCATCATCAATATCATTTCAAGTTTCCTCGAAACCCGGGATATGCTTCATGATTCCCGTACATCCTCTTCATGCACACGTCCACCAACCCTATACTCAATGCCTCCGCTGTTTACCTTCCTCGACGCCGTTGTCCCTATTTCAAATACTAGCTTTTTTGCACCTGGGATCGTGATATCAGTTCTTATCCAACTGTCCATCATTGTCTAACCCGTTTGCACTTCTTTGGAAACCTCCGATTGCGACTTCGCCCTTCCTAGTTGATTGTAACCTTGTACCTTAACAATTGATTTTCTCCCATGGTTGAATTGAGGAGCTCTAATCCAAGGTCCAAACTGTTGTTCCTTAATCCATAACGAACCCTTACTATTTAGCCACAAAATGCAGTCCTTATCGTCGTGTGAGACAAGCCCACACCAGTAGCATATATTTGGTAGCCGCTCATACATAAACGCTGCCTAACTCTCCCTTGAATGATCCCATGATATTTTCCTCCCCCTGCACAAAGGTTTTGTGATATCAAACTCTACTCTAACCCTCATGAAATTTCCACCTTTCATCTCTCCGAAATCCTTTGGCCGTCGCACTGATCCAATGGTCTCACCAATACTAAGCTCCACTTCAATTGTTAATAATTGAAAAGGGAGATTATAGATTTGAACCCAGAAGGTGGTTGTCTTGAAAACTAGGTCCTGGACTAGTACCGACCCATCGTATTGCTGCACCGCCACCAAATGCCTATCAAACGCCTAAGGTTGCCCCTAAACGACCTTCTCCGCATCCGCTTCCATCTCAAACACAATCAGTAGAACGTTATCTTTGCCCTCACACACCTCAAAATTCCCCCTAGTTCACCATATTGGTCGGAAGGTCTTAGCCACCACCTTAACATTAACATTCCTCTGGGTAAAGAATTTAGCAGCCAAAACAACGCCCGTTGTCTTCTTGTCCCTCGTGAGATCCACCTTCGCGTCCTCCACCTCTATTAGTGAGAGACGACTCCACCTATTCGTTAAGTCCTCCATTCTAACTTACTGACCAACAGAACACACCTCGCTCCAAAATAAGACAAGAGAAAAACCAACACCCTCCTAGTAGCGATGTTACTAGAGGGACCACAACATCCTTCGCAAAGAAGGGAAACTCAATACTACAGTGGAGAGAAGTGTAAGCACTGCCCCCTACCAAGAACTACTGTATCCAATACCTTCTAGTATTGGTTTCCGTTAAATTAGGTCGATGACACTCTTTGTTGATGCAGCATTTAGAAATAATCTCCTATATTTTACTTTTTGGAGGCATGAGTAAAAATTATGTATAATTGGTTCTAAACAAATAAGACCATATAATGTTTACCAAAAAAAATATAGCATATCATTATATCATTATATTTGACTAAAAATATATTAAATTATTACAGATGCATCTAGCAATATACGAGCAGGAAACCACTTTCTGAAATTTAATAAATTAAAAAAAAAAAATAGAAGCCAAACAATAGTAAATCACTACACCTGGCACGCTACAATGGCTAAAGTTAGTATGCACACTTTTGACTAGTATGAGGTGTGATCAAGCATATACACTACACAATACAAAAAGAAGGCCAGAGAGAGAGAAAGTGAGAAAGATACCATTGTAGAAAAACAACTCTATAGTTAGATGACTCAGATCTAGAGGGAGAATAAGCATTAAGCAGCAACGCCAATCATCGAAAATATGGACAAGGAGCGGAAAAGAATGGCAAGCAGCATGGTTGCAGTGGATTAGTGGCATAAAATAGTTTTTTTTTTTTAAGGAGCATTGAAAAGGAATTAGATTTGGAATGTATTGTGTGTATTTATTTTGGTGGTATGACTGATTTGGCAAAGTTTTTTTTTTTTTTTGAGAAATTGATTTGGCAAAGTTTGATTTGCTATAAAATGCTATTTTTTTATAGGTTTTTTGTAATTTTTATTTGGGTATATCTTAATTTCTAACCATTTATAAATTTTGAGTGACTTCAAATTGAATTTGTGGAGGGATTAACCTAATAGGTTTTATTTTAAAATCCTTTCCTGGGGGGGGGGGGGTATGTAAATCTTAAGATTATTTAAGATTTGGTAAGTAACTTATAAGGTTGTAATAAATATTTTATAAAAGTAGGGGGGAGAGGGGGACCGTTAGCTCCGCTAGTGTGTGTGTGTGTGTGTGTGCACGCGCGCGCATGTTGTATGTAGGTGAAATTGCCACTATACCCACTCATTCTACTATGAGTGATCTCATTGATCCCCAAACGATTGCATGTTGTGAAGAACTAGTACGTCAAATTTTTATTCCAGCTGATGTCCATTCCATTGTTAGTATTCCTTTAAGTATAATAGGCTAATGTGGGCTTATACACTAAAGGGATAGTTTACAGTTCGCAGTGCCTACAAACTTGGTGTGGCTTAGAATCTAGCAAAGGGTACGACAGGAGTTTTAGATGCTAATACACACAAGACGTTTTGGAGGAGATTGTGGGGTTGAATCTGCCAAATAAAATTAAGTCTTTTGCTTGAGGAGTCTGTCGTAATATCATCCCTAGAAAAGCGAATTTGCATCATCGGCAAGTCATTGATGAAGATAGGCGTGAAGCTTGCGGTCTGGGGGAAGAAACTAGTGGTTGTGTTTTTTTGGGAGTGTGGGCAAGAATAGGAAGTGTGGGATCTAACAGGTATTGTGTTTGGAACTCAAGGAGTTCGATATCGGGAATTTGTGGACCTAGTTTGGTACTTGCTTTTCGTCCAACATGCTGGAGATAACACAATGGAGATGATTTTTATGGTAGCCTGATGCATGTGGCATAATAGAAATGCGGTAAGATATGAGAGTGCTCGTCAATCGGCACCAATGGTGATGCAAAAAACCTCGAACCATGCTTGCTGAATTTCTGGTTGCAAACCACGTTATTGCCCAACCGAAGATAAAGTTGAATGATTCATGGTCACTGCCAACATTTCCAAACTACAAGGTAAATGTGGATGGACAGTTTTTACTCAAATTTAGGGGGTTTGGGGTTTGGGTGGTAATTCGTGACGATGAAGGAAGGGTCACAGTTGCATTGAGTAAGAAGCTCTTTCAACCTTTGGGCCCGTTGTAGATTGAGGCCAAAGCTATGGAAATCGGGGTGTCTTTTGTGTGGGATATTGGTATAAGGGATGCGGTCTTTAAGAGTGATTCCAAGGTAGTGACCAATACTCTACTGGGTTAATGTACTTCTCCTATGGTTGTTTGCAATATTCTGACAGGTGTAGCTCTCAAGTTTCAGGATTTTCAATTAGTACAAGTCTCCCATGTGAAGCGACAAGGTATTAAACCTGATCATCTTTTGGCAAAACATGCCAAATAAATAAATAAAATTGATAGTTATGTAACATGGATTGAGAAAAATCCATCGTTGATTGAGTCAGGTACTATTCAAGATGTATCGAATTTATCTTCATTTTAATAAAGTTATAGATTTCTCATAAAAAAAATAATAAGAACAAGAATTACTCCCATATAAGGTAGGGAGTGGAACTGCTAACATAATTAGCCGACAAAAGTAGGAGATTATTGTAATTGTCTACCTCTTTTTATTTATCTTTTAGCAGGTTGTAATTATCTAGCTTCTTGTTATATTTTGACTAAACAAACAAACTAAAGTTAGGTATTAAAAAATGATAAAGATAAAAAGACAACCACAAACTAAAAAGGTTCGAGACTGGAAAAAAAAAAAAAAAAAAAAAAAGGTTGATGGCATTGGAAAAAGCACCCCCAAGCCGTTGCAATCTGAGTTGCAAACTTGCGATGAGTCGGATCTTGGCCTTGCCCACCTGCCAGCTAGTAGAAATCAAATATTAAATCGAAAACACGTGAGAAAAAGTAAAATACTAAATCGTAAGATTCTTGCTATAAATTAATAATAAAATAATTTTAAGATCACAAATTATTTAATAAATTTTTTGTTACAAATTTGACAAAATAAATTGTGTGTAATTAATCATCAACTATGTATAAAATTTTTATTTTTTATTTATTAAATACACCCTATCATATCACAATTATGATAAAAAATTGCGAAAAACTTGACGACATTAGATTTTTAAATTCGAATCAGCAATACAACACATTTCTAACTTTTATTCAAACTAAAAAGTAAAAAGGAGGTATTGCCGTATTGGCTCTGCCGTCTAAAAAAAAAAAAGGTGGAATCAGCTAACTCAAACTATATTTTATTTCCTTAATATTTAATTATACAAAAAATTAAGATAAACTAATTCTTATACACGGCCCTCAGCTTTGTACAGCTAGATTTTTTCAAATATATAATACAACCAATCAAATACTCATAGATCATCATCATCAACCTACTACATCTTTCCCGCATTTTCCTCCTAAAAGTCAACAGTATGTGACTAGAATTAGATTTGGCTCTTAAGTGTGAGCTTACTGCTTATCACATTAAAAAAAAAAAAAAAGTGTGTGCTTATTTGACTTATTAGTTAGAGTGTTTTAATTTTGTTTATGGCCTATTTGGAAGTTTAAAGAGGAGAGAGAGTAGAGGAGAGGAGAGTAGTGGGGAGGAGAGTAAAGGAGAATTGTTATCCTCCACCTTATTTAGATGTTTTTAAAATTATTAAGAAAAATGGAGTAATTAGTCCTTCCTCTTATTTGGATATTTTAAAAATTAGGATGAAAATGAGAAGAAATGATTTAAATAGACATATTTACCCCTATTTGAAAATGGACTTAAAACATTTGTCTATGACTAATTTGTTAGATTAAATAATTATTTAATCAACATTCTCATTCCATCAAATGCCACTAATAAAAGTATAAAACTACTATTAACTATTATAAAATAATTTTTATTACCTCAAAAAAAATTATAATAAAAATAAAAGTCCTTCATAAATTTCTACAGTCTCCTCCCATTTCTCACCAACTAAACAAACAGCTAGCTCCACCTCAATCTATCATATGACATCCAAAAAGTAAAATTAGAGTTCAAAATTTTCTGCGCCAAGATTCTCCAGACCCCGAAGTCTGCGATCTTGACTTGGTTCCTCGTGTGGAGCAAGAGGTTCGACGGCTTGATGTCGCAGTGGACGATGTGCCGCTGGGGCAAGTAGGCAAGTTCGATGAGGATTTGGCGGGCTAGATCGGAGAGCTGGCGCTCGATCGCGATGTGCATACCTTCCAACAAGCCCCAATCCATGTACTCCAACAGGACTTGGATTTCGCCATTGTGCATCGTATTATTTGTATTCATAAATGAGCAATTAGGGATTTTGTTTTCGCATTGATTAATTGAAAGTGAACTCTCTTTTATAGTGACGATGCCAAGAAAATCAGTAGGTTGGATGCTTCGGACTTGAAAGGACTACTGGTTCTTTCTACGGCCTGAAAAAGAACAAAAAGCGTATCAAAGGCGACCGGAGCTGCCGGCCAAAAATCCTCCGATGGTAAAGTTAGTTTTTCCCTCTAAGTAATCTGAGTTCCAACTTTCTTGAGTAAAAACTCAACATACCTTTGCCTTGTCTGAATCAATCTTTATATAGTGCCTTTATAGACGGTTATCGAAATGGGAACCTCTCCTGGATTCGAGGCTCAAACGTAACTGCCATAACCGTCCAGGAGTTACATTTCTATTTCACAACGGATACATGACCGTTATGCGTGGGATAAGGGATTGTCACATTATATTCGGAGATTCTCCCAAGTGTGGTACCCCCGTCCTGAATTTCCTTCGTCGAGTGCACCTGCTGATTCCAAGTGTAAAATCCTAGTCCATGGATCTTCATGTGGACGAGTCCTCTCAGGGTAAGCTGTGCGCACCCCACGGACAAGGGATGTAGCTTCGCTATCACCCTCTGGACGTCCTTGTTCGTTACCCTCGTCCTAAGGATAACTTCTGGACGGCTGCCGAGGTGATGACCGTCCACGGACGGTTTGGGTGGTTTGAGTGTTTTCATCCCACATCATATAGTACTCTATTTGGTTGCCCAGAAAGTTGGAGCAATAAAATTCAAAAATTTCAAGTTATTAGTTGATTTTTTATTATTTATTATTTCATTTTCATGGTCTTTCAATGGTTTTTAGCGAAAATGACATGGTTGTTTAGCTTCAGTGTCAATGAAATAGTGAGATTTTTTTTTTTCATTCACCTTAAATTTTCTCAAGAAACAAACAAAGATTATTTATATAATCAGTTTGTAATTTTATTAATTTAGAAAGGGTATATTGAAAAATTCATTTGGTCAATAATTTATTTACTCTACTCTCCCTCAAAATCTCTCCAATTTAGGGGAATTAAAAATGAGGGGTTAGAGGTAATTGAAACCCTTCCAAACCTCTCTCCCTCCTGCCTTAAAAAACTTCCAAATAAGGTAATTGAATTACTCTCCCTCCCTTTACTCTACTCTCCCTCCTTTTTTAAACTTCCAAACATGCCATTAGTTTTTGTTTTTTTAGGTACAGCATATTCAGATTTTAACAAGCACCACACTTTTTTTTTTAGTATACAAACTTATTAACAAGTTTAAATTGAACCAAACGGACACTAAAAAATAAAGATATGGACGATAATTGATGGGACTGACGAACTGAACTTATCTGGACGAAGTCATCCAGACCAACAAAGTGGCGTTTACAGACGAGGTAATCAAATGTTACTGACGATTCCAGCTCCATCACAGACGAAGGGAAAGAAGCCACTTAATGCACTTTAAATAAATACCTCAGGCGGTTTCAATGATAGTTGTATGGACCATTAAGAGGCCATTAAAGCTCATATCAACAAGCCAGGAGGCATTACTAAAAGAGGCATTAAAGTCACAATAACTGCCACAACGGCTAGAATCTAGAACAACATATATAAAGCCCACGCATTGCTAACACAAGGTACGAATATAGTTACAAGATATCCCTAGTCATTCTTATAGTCTATTATTATAACTCTCTTGTACTAACTTTGGCATTGGAGGAGTTGTGGCAGGCACCACACCGGTGACCATTTCAGAGAATTTCTTCTTCCATCGCGACACAAGCAGACCTCTGGTCCCGTTTGGACGACCTCACTACAACTGACGAACCCGTGATTTATCAATAATAAAAACTTCGACATCGTTGATGAAGTTTTATATATGTTTTTTAACAAAAAAATAATATATATATATATATATACACACACATGCTTAAATTAGATTAGAGTAGAATTTCTATCTTGTATCAAATATGTGTGTGTATGTGTGTGTGTGTGTGTGTGTAAGTTCTTTAATAAATGTTACGTTCATAATATTTTTACAAGACTTTCATAACAAATTTTAAGTGATAAGCAGTTAGTTTGTTATTGGTAGTTACTAGCGGGTAACAAAAAAGTAATTCTAGTGGTGAATTTAAATTAAAGCTATAGTGAATAGTGATAACTTACCACATAAAATTTACTATGAAAATATTATAGACGTATTATTTATATTATTTTAATTTAAACAAATAGATGGAGCTTTGAATAATATAAAAGTTTATGTCAATCACAATGACTTGGAAACAAGTATCATTAGAACACAATTAAAACACATAATATACATCATTGTCAGTTTCTTTAAAACAATCTCTCTTTCTTCATATATATATATATATATATATATATATATATATATATATATATATATAAGTTAAAATACTTAGTATTCTAAAATAAGAGATGGGTTCAAGTTACACCTGGTGTAACTCTTTAGAGTTACACCTTTTTTAAACCATTGGATTTAAGTAGATCTAATGGTCAAAAAAAGACCCTCATTAATGCTGATATTCTGATTAAGATCTCATTAATTATCCCATATTTATTATAATTTATATCTATTTTTAAACCCCAAAAAAAAAGTTATATTTGACTCTCTTTACGTTTCTCTCTTTATCTCTTTCTCCTTTACCGTTGTTCCACCTCCATGGATAGATTGCCGGCAGAAGAAGGAAAAAAAAAAAACCGTGGAACAACATTAGAGGTTTTTGCTCATATGCTTCCCTATAAACAACTGAAGGTTTTAGAAACATATTTTCAATCTCATATCATAATTGGAAATCCACAACGTCAAGATAGAAATAATCACCAAATACACATCAATGATTACATTGATTAGCAAGCCAAAGATTAGATTATGCAACTTCATTATTAGAAGAATAAGGATAGTATTCAAATCCATCCGATACAGTAAGCAATTTTTCAGAATTTTCAAAGTATAAAAGTAAAAAGTAGGGAGTCAATTCAAGTTAATCTCTATATTGCCAGACTAGTAAAAAAAATTAAATGTCTCATGCACTCTGACTGCTATCTCTTTTGAACAAGTAATATAATTGTTACAAGTAATTAAATGTCTCCTGTTATTTTTTTATTAAACACAGTAAAAATTACGCAGTTATTTTTTTATTAAACACAAAAACTAAAATCAACTTCAACACTATGGCTAAAAGAGCAAATATCATTCTCTCTCAGATTGTTGTTTCAGCTTGGTTAGTGTTCGTCTTGGTTTTTTTTTTTTTTTTTTTTTCCTTTGGCAACCTGTAGAGGTGGATCAATGGTGGAGGAGCAATGATGGAGGAGACAAAGAGAGAGCTTGGTTAGTGTTCGGCTTGGTTTTTTTTTTTTTTTTTTTTTCTTCCTTTGGCAACCTGTAGAGATGGAACAATGGTGGAGGAGCAATGGTAGAGGAGACAGGGAGGAAAACGGAGAGAGAGAGAGAGAGAGAGAGGGAGTTAGACGTTTTTGGGTTTAGAGATAGGTTTAAAATGTAATAAATGAGAATAATTAATGAGATCCTAATAAGAATATTTGTAATAATGATGGTCTTTTCTTAACAATTGGATCTACTTAAATCTAACGGTTTAAAAAAGGTGTAATTCTAAAGAGTTACACCAGATGTAACTTGAACCCATCTCCTAAAATAAATAAATAAAATCTATTTTAGTATATCTCACATTCTCACTCCACTAAGACGGTTTTCTGTTTAAAGTTAGGAATCATGGGTCATTTTGAGTTTTGAAAGTAATTCTTAGAATTCAATAGTTGTCATCTCTTTTGGAGAGTCTCAAATAGAAAAAGGTATTTCATGAATCGATACCAAATTACATTTTTTTTCCTCAAAAAGTATTAATATAAGTCATATTTTGAGCAAAAACGAGATTTATAGACTAGTCTACGTTGGCAATAATAGACACTAGTAAAAGCATTTCAGAATTATTCCATACAATATTTTAATAATTAATGCATCTCAGAAGTTAAGAACTTAGTTTATGATGACAAGAATGTTTTAGGCTTTTTGGGAACTATTGCAAATCAATGACAAGTAATTAATATCCTTGTAGTCAAATGATACTTACTGTTAGAAAAATTAAGATTGGGGTCCAATATTAAACTCATAATTTGTGTGGAATCTAAGATAAGGTAGTCCTACGAGATCATGGTAGCCCATTATTAGAACCCAAAAAAAAATGTTAATTGAGAATTGGACACTTCCTAGATGTGGGCACATCATAAGGACTCCAAAAGCAAGAGAGTATAAAGGGGAAAGGGGGTTAAGCTAAAGGGGTTGGACAAATTAGGGTGCGAAACACGAGCGTAAGGAGATGTTAAAACACTGGGGAACTAGGGTACAGCTCGAAACTCAAATAGTAAGTTTGGCAGGAGGATAATATCCTCAGCCCAACCCCCGGGGAACAAGTAAGGGTTAACATAAAGACTCAATTCATTGCAATAGCCATGTGGGCCAAGAACATCACCCGACAACAAATTAATTGATGATCTAGGCCCAAGTTACCAATTTTTGGGCTCTAGTACTACAAGTACCTAAACATGTATATATTTAGGTATGTCCATGGGTGATTAAAAAAAAATGAACAATTTGTCAATAAAAAGAAAGAATAAAACATGCTAGTTACAAGCTTACACTATGAACCAATATGTTAGTGGATTCATGATGTGACATAATTTTAGCATTTCATTTTAAGTGGATGGTGAGAATTTAAAGAACTCTACATGGTATAGTAACCTAGGAACTCTAAAAGATTTTAATCAAGGACTATATATTCTATAATTTAAAGAAATTATGATTTGGTAATATTTTAATAAAGAATTTAAATATATACGCGTGTGTGTATGTGCACGCGCTTGTGTTTTAGAAAAATGTAAGTAGAGTTTTTATTGCAAAATAAAGTCCACTTGAAATACAATTTCCAAATTAGAGGCTAGTTTTTCTACCCAAACATCTAAAATTGCATACCCAAACATCTAAAATTGCATATAAAACATTGAACCTGCTCTTTTGGCAAGGGAGTGGACAAGTCACATTCTCAATTTACATGACTAAAAGTAAAACTATGTAATGAGGAGAACTCTCTAATGAAGGGTTTAAACATAGAATAGAATTCAAAATTAGTTAAGAATATAAGGGCTTAATATCATGTAAAATTGCACGGCCTTGAAAAGCTCACATGGTGTAAGTTCCAATTACACTCCATTTTTTTCGATGTAAAATCATGTGTAAATATAATTTTCTTTGCTTTCAAGTTTTAAATAGTATCAGGAAAAAAAAAGTATAAAAGGAAAATTATATTTGGTCAACTAAAAAAGTATGATTTTTTTTTAGATATTATTTTCCACTATTTTCTATGTGGAAAATGACTCTATTTCAATTTTCATAACAAGCTAAATAAAAGAAGATAAGAGATTATTTTTCAACTCATTTAAAGTTGCTACTAAAAATAGAAAAATGATATAGTTTTATAGAAAATATATATTTTTTAAAATGAATAATTTTTAAGGAAACATTAACGTTAAATCAAACATAGCATAACTCAACTTATAAAAATTTGTTGTTGTTGTTGCAGTGTTTTTTTTTTCCCCAAGAAACTAAGGGGCTGTTTGGATTTGCTTGTTTTTATCACCCATAACTCAAAACTGGTGGGTTCCATGGCACAGACACCTGTTTGGATTTTTTCTGAGTTTTTTTTTTTCATCACTCAATTCTCACTAAATTGAGTGATGAGTAATGGAAATTGGAAACACTTTTTCGATATTTTGAGTTATGGAAACTGAGTTTTAGTGGCAGTTTGGTAATTTCCTGAGGAACACATGGGCCCATGGCAGAGAATTGTACAATCCACCTTAGAACTTTTGCTCTCTCCAACACTCCACCCAACAACTACTACTCACATGCCTCTCCCCTTCCCACGAAAGCCATTGAAAAGCATATCATTCAATACATTTCTTTAGAGCAACATCACCCACACCGAACCCTTCACGGCCTCACTTCTTCTTCTCCAATCTCACACCCCATTCACGGCCTTACTTCTCCAATCCGTCCTTCACCCTTCCCATGGTGACCCTTCTGATGAAGAAGATCTTAAATGCTGCTCAACCTTGGGCACTATGAACTCCGGCAATGACGAGATCGACAAGTTTGGGTCTTCACGGAAGTTACTGGTAGGTCAATTTGGCTTGGAGGACGAAGGAATCACAGATTGGTCTGGTATGGATTGGATTTCAGTGAGGAGGAGGGAGGAAGAAAGCGATAGCGATGTAGGTGGGTGAAGCTTGAGCGGAAGCCATTGATAGTGTCACGATGTTAAGTGTGTGAGACCAAATGGAGAAGAAAATTGAGTTTGGTAAAGTTAGGTATTTGAGGTGAGTGGAGTTAATAGGGCCGGGTAGGGGTTCAGGTGCATAGGTGAGGTCAGAGAGCATGGGTCCTAGTTTTTTTTAGCTTTTTAGGCTGAAAACATAATTGGATTTTGGGTGCCAAACAGGTTGAGTGAAATATTTCGTCATTATTGGGTGATAGAAAATGAGTTATGGAGTGATAAGTGATAGGTGATGTAAACTAAGGCTCCGTTTGGGAGTTCATAAGGGAATGAAATTGAATGGAATGGAATGATCATAAGGGAATAGAAAGGAATGGAATGAAATGTACTTAAGTAAGGGAAATGAATGAAATGGAATAAAATTAAGTACCTTGATTGAATGTTTTAATATAAAGGAATGAAAATGAATGAAAATGAATGGAATGTAAGTAATCTTGTTTGAGAGCGACATGGAGGGAATGAAATAGAATCATTTGATGACAATATTATTATTAAATCCCTATTTTAAAATAAAGGGTTGCATATATAGGGGTATTTTGAGAGTTTTAGTAAAAAAATCATTAAGTCTAATTCCATTCCTTCTCAATTTCAGGGGAATGAAAATTTAAGTTTTAAGGGAATAAAGAAGAATGAGTGTTCCCTCCTACTCATTTTATTCCCTCCCACTTAAACTCCCAAATAAAGAAATGGGCTTTTCATTCCTTCCATTAAAACTCCCAAATAAGGGAAAGGAATAATATTCTAAAATTATTCTTTTTATTTCTTTCCATTCTATTCTATCCCCTCCTCCCAAACAAGGCTTAAGTAATGAGTGACTATTTTTTTTCCACCCTAATAGCCTCTAAATTTTAGTTATTAAATAAGAGATATAGAGTTCTATTATTGTCTACACCAAAACTAATTGAAATTTTGTTGTTTTTATAAAATAAAAACTTATGTGGTAGTAAGGTCAACCGGCCAAACTTGTATTACCTGGACTGCTATATATAGATTTGTGACAACTCTAAATACAGTATCTGTTTTCAATTGACGTTAAATTTATTAAAAAAAAAAAAAAAAGCCACCAAAAGAAAAAAGTATACATTTACTTAATTGGTTTCCTTATTTTGATTATTTTCTTATATATGTTTAGTTTAAATAAAAAGGAAAATAAAACGGAAACCCGAAATTTTGGCCAGGTATTTTTGTCTTCTACTCCTGATCCACGTATTCAAACTCACCAACTAGATTCACGCGCCTCGCGCGTGCATCGATCAAACGGTCTATAAAAGCCGAAGACTTTTTTGATTTTTTTCCAAACAGGATGAGAATATAATAAGAGACACACATATCCCAGCTTTCCTCACTCTCTCTAATAACCTCTCTCTGATCTCTCTCTCTCTCTCTCACAATGGATACTGTTGCTCTCTTCTGCACTGCGGCTCTACTGGCCGGTGGAGTCTACTGGTTTGTTTGCGTACTTGGCTCCGCCGAACAAAAGGGCAAAAACGCCGTCGATCTCTCCGGCGGTTCACTCTCATCCGAGGAAGTTCGAGACAATTACAAGCAATACTGGTCCTTCTTCCGCCGCCCACAAGGGATCGAAACCGCCGACAAAGTCCCTGACTTTGTCGACACTTTCTATAACTTAGTCACCGACATTTACGAGTGGGGCTGGGGCCAGTCCTTCCATTTCTCACCGTCGATCCCCGGAAAGTCCAACCGCGAGGCCACGCGCATCCACGAAGAAATGGCCGTCGATCTGATTGACGTGAAGCCCGGAGATCGAGTCCTCGACGTTGGGTGCGGAGTCGGTGGGCCCATGCGAGCCATCGCGGCCCACTCGCGCGCGAAGGTCGTGGGCATCACGATCAACGACTACCAAGTGAATCGAGCCCGTATTCACAACAAGAAAGCCGGGCTCGACTCGCTCTGCGAGGTCGTGTGCGGGAACTTCCTCGAGATGCCATTCCCGGACAACAGCTTCGACGGCGCGTACTCGATCGAGGCCACCTGCCACGCGCCGAAGCTCGAGGAGGTCTACGCCGAGATCTTCAGGGTTTTGAAGCCCGGATCTTTGTACGTGTCGTACGAATGGGTCACCACAGAGAAGTACAGAGGTGACAACCCAGAACACGTGGACATCATCCAAGGTATCGAACGAGGTGACGCTTTGCCTGGTCTCAGAAACTACTTGGATATAGCGGAGACAGCTAGGAAAGTAGGGTTCGAGGTTGTTAAGGAGCGAGATCTGGCTAAGCCTCCGGCGCTACCTTGGTGGACTAGGTTGAAGATGGGTAGGATTGCCTACTGGAGGAACCACATTCTTGTGATGGTCCTCTCTGCTTTGGGAATCGCACCAAAAGGTACTCTCGATGTGCACGAGATGCTTTTCAGGACCGCTGACTACTTGACTCGAGGTGGTGACTCTGGGATTTTCAGTCCGATGCACATGATCCTCTGCCGAAAGCCTGAGTCACCAGCATCGTCTTAAGCCAATGGTGAGGTAACACCTCGGACTCGGTTCAAGAACCCCCTGTGCCAACCGCCTGTTACTTTTAGTTTTTTAAATTCTATTTTCTTAGTTTGTTTTTGTTTTTGTTTTTGTTTTTGTTTTTGTTTTTGTTTTTTTGCCTCTAATTTCAATTTTCTACTCGTTCCTTATTTGTATTTTTTGTTTCTGAATTTTAAATTAAATCTCGTGGTTGGATTTTGGTTTCGATTCTAGTTTTCTTGTTTGTACTGTGGCTTAACTGAAAAGAGCTAGTTTGGTGGAGTCCTTCCTTGTTGTAGCTGTGTCTTTTCAGTGACAAGCTCAACTGCAGAAGATGGTGAAAAGACATTATTAAAAAATAAAATAAAGGAGCTCTATAAATTATCTGTTAATTATTATAAAATTAAATACTTTATGTTCTTCTCTCTCATATTAATTGAGGGTGTCATTAATTAAATTCAGTCACACACTCACACGCACCGAGGTCTCTCCCTAGTGAGTAGTGGACTTAAAAAGCTTACTCATTTATTATACGAAAAATAATTTTTTAATATTTTCCTAATAAATTTGAAGTTATTTATTATTATTAATTATTATTGTTATGAAAAAAAAATAATTTTAATATTAAATTTAAATTTAAATTTAAATAAATAACCATTAATCATCTCTAATTTATCATAAAAATCTTATGAATGTAATCCCTCGTATTCCTAAAAATATTCTATAATTTTTCCTCTTTTTCTCTGCCCACTTAATTTTATTTTATGTAATATCTAATATGATAATATCTAGCGTGAAGAATCTCCTCCTCGGATTTTCCGTCAAAGAAAGTTTCGGTATCAGCTCTGGATTTTGGTTAATAGGATAAGTGGTAGAAATTATATTAAATCTTGGACCACGTCAAATATCTATTACTTCAATATAGGACTTCCACCTATTTAAAGTTCATGTCAAAACGTCCGCTATTTCAATCTGAGACTTCTATCTATTTAAAGTTGATTCTGGTTATGATTTAAAAAAAAAAAAGAAAAAAAGTTAAAAACAGAAATTGGCTTTCCCTCAATACGAGACTTCTACCTATTTAAAGTTTGCTGTTTTTAATAGAATAGTTGATAAATGACTTCGTCGACTTACCTATTTAAAGTTGCTGAATTTGTTTATGTTTAAAAGAAAAATTAAACTGAAATTGAATTTCACTAAGCAATTTTAAGCATTTAAGAGTTTTTTAATAAATAGAATGGTAGATAAGTGATTTGGTTCACTAATAAAATGATAAATAAGTGACTTGGTTCACTAGTAAAATGATAGATAAGTGACTTGGTCTATTGTAAGAATAGAATAATTTCTTGATAAATTGATAACATTCACTCAGCAATTCACTTAGCAATTTTAAACGTATTGGAGTTTTTAGTAGAATGGGGGATAAAAATGACTTGGTTCACGTAAGAATCAGTTCATCGTAAAAATCTTATAAAACGTTGTTTTGAATAGTATAATTTCTCTTTAATAAAAAAAAAAAAAAGATTAAGAGGCCAAACAAACATTTGGAGAGCGTGAGTACAGGCGAAACTTCCTCTAGAGTGAGTTAGATTAGTGACTTTGTACTTGGTGAGTGGAGTGGTACCCGAGGCGCACATGGGGTTAGAGTGAAACAATTGCTAGTTTGCTGAGGTGGGGAGCACTGGATCTTTACGCATGCTGTGTTGTTATGTTCTGGACAAAGTCATATAATCCCGCCAAAATCTATCTTAACCTTTTTGTTTTTGTTTTTGTTTTTTTTTTTTTTTCGGCTTCTTATCTACAAACTTGGGACAACGCATATGGGCCACACTACACTCACTTTGGATCTCTCAACGATTGCCACCAGTACAGTGCTACTAGTTTCGCAAAAAATCTAGTACCATTTTTTAAAATGCATAAACACAACAACACAACTCACTGGCGAGAAAAAGTGACGGAATTACGTGAATGTGATATGTAACAAATTACGGTCCGTCATATAAAAGAGTGGTAACAAAATTTGTGTCAGATTTTTATTTATAAAAAAAAAATAATAAATTTATGTAAAAATAATAGGCAACTAATTATAATTTATTACACAAAAAAATTGTAGTAAAAGTTGTAAATTTGTTTACAATAGTAGAGGAACTCCTAGTTTTGTTTTTGTTATTTTTTTAATTATGTGTTTTATTTATTTATTTATTTCAAATTAAGAGTAGTAATGGTAAGAGAGTTATTTACTAACCACAGTTTTTGTGTCATAATCTGTCACAACTATGATTTGACAAAAGGTAAATAGTTTCCTAAAACCTTCACATAAATAAATAACTTTTTCTTGTCACATTAAAATTGTGATAAAAGTACCTACATTTTTTTCTCAGTAATGATAACTCAATGTAACCTTTTAGATTAGGAAACCAAATAGCCAGATTTAAATAGGGCAAATTTGTTAATGGCCAGACAGTATAGTTTTATTTATTTATTGTATTTATATAGGTAACAATAAATTAATTTTTTAATAAACACTTTAATAAGTTGTTTTTTTGTTTGTTTGAGGAACTCTTTAATAAGTTGTTAATAAATCAATTCGTCTAACATAAAAGCATATAGTTATAGTTTATTGTTTCTCTTTTCTCCTTTTGCACGTGACAGACACATGATGATGGTATGGTGTGGTTGTATAAATAAATATAAGTGTCCTGATCCGAACATCAGATCACGTTGATGAGTTTGATATTTTGGATACTTGGATCTGTGTATCTATATTCACGACAGTTGGCAAGATGCCTTTTGATAACATGAACATAACCTGTAAAGTTGTCGACATTCATGGCAGTACATGATTACAGTGGTATCCTGATTCCGAAAGTACTTCGTGATGGTTGGCTAACATGAATAAAATAAAATAATAAATTATTTATTTCTGAAAATATTTTATGAAAAATCTAAAAAAATTTACAATTTTTTTAATTTTTGATAAATTTTTTTTAAAAATAATATATTATTATGTGTTCTTAAGATACACATTAGTAAAAATTATTAAAAAAAAACAGAAGAAGCAAATTTAAATGCTATCAAGCATTTGTTCTTTGAGGGATCAAATACAAAATTACGATGATATTTTATATATTCTTAATTAATATGATTATAAAAAGAGATCTTGTGTTCTGTATAGCTGTTAGGTCTGCTGTAATCTTTGTTCTTGAACTGTGAGATTTGTGTAGCTGATATATTTTTTGTGAGTTGTGTTTTGTACTTGGAAAAAATGTTAGGACCACAACAAATTAACAAACAAGTGAAATTATACAACAAATTTATTGTGGTCCTAATATTGTTGTTTGTAATTGTGTTTTGATCAATAATATAAAAGTTAAATAATCAATATAAGTGTTTATGTAATACAAAATGTGTTATATTTATTAAATTTTACAAATTTTTCTTATAAACAAGATTAACAAATTATGATATTATATATATATATATATGATAATTTTAACCTATCTATAATCACCAATTATTTAAGAAATCAAAAAATACAAAAATGAGCAATTACAATATCTTTATTTTTTCCCTAAATTATTTAAGAATATTATTAATATAACTATGTCTATATGTTCATTATGAAATTATGATTGTATAAATGTCCAATTAATATATAACTCTTCCAGACAAAGAATTTTGGAAGGGCTTATAGTAAATGCAGGGAAGACAGAGGACTAGTTAGAGGGAACTAGTATAGTACAAGATTAAGGGTCTAATGATTAAGTCAATAAACCTCAATGAATTGAAATAATAGAATAAGTGGAAGAAATGCAGTCATGTGTCTTGTACCTTTGATAATGAAGTGGGTTGTTCCGTTTATAGTCAGACTCAGAGGGAACTAGTGTGGTACAAGCTTAAGGGTCTAATGTTTTTTTTTTTTTTTTTTGATACATTAAGGGTCTAATGTTTAAGTCAATAAACCTCAACTAACTAAAATAATATATAATAATTAGCCAAAATGTAGCCATGTGTCTTGAACCTTTGCTAATAAATGCCCTATTTCCATTATCTAAGGGGTTATTATTATGGTTGTAACAACAACCGGCTTAATGAGAGTTTACGGTCGTTAATAATTTAATAAAAATTGTTATATTTATTAAATTTAATGAACACAACTAGTTTCTAAAAAAAAAATGAACACAACTAATTAACAAATTAAAAAAACAAATTTTTTGTGGTCTTAACATTGTTGTTTGTACTTTGTTTTGATCATTAATATATAAGTTAAATACTTACTTCATAATCAATATACATGTATATGTACTACAAATTGTTATATATATATATTAAAATTAACAATTTGTTTTTATAAAAAAAATTTAACAAATTATGATAAAAATATTTAAACTATCTATCAGCAATTATTTAAGCAATCGACAAGTACAAAAATTAAAAACAAAACATTACAGTACCTTTATTTGTTTTCTTAAATTATTTAATTTTAATATTAAAGATAACTATGTCTACGTTTTCATTATGATCGAATTAATTTCTAAATAATATATAACTCATCCAAACTAAGAGTTTTGGAAGGTCTTATAGTAAATGCAAGGAGGAAAAATGACTAGTTAGGGAACTAGTGTAGTACAAGCTTAAGGGTCTAATGTTTAAGTCAATAAACCTTAATGAATTGAAATAATAGAATAAATAAAAGAAATGTAGCCATGTGTCTTGTAACTTTCCTAATGAAGTGGGTTGCTTCTTGTTGATGCTCATTTTGGGAAAGCCCAGCAGCAAGAAGGAGTCCAACTACATGGGCAGGAAGAGAGTTAGTGGATTGAGAAAAAGAAACTCATCAAGTCCGAATGATTGGAATGATAAGTCTTAGGCAAAGTAAACAAATGAGTCTTGGAAAAGCAAATGGGCCAACATGAGCCCAAAGGAAGAAGCAATAAACCCATGGGCACTATGTGATGTAGAAAAGTGAGAATGAGCCACAACAGGCCCAAGTAAAGAAGTAAGGGGTTATGGAAAGCCCATGAACTCCAAGGATGAAGGATATAGTAATTGGGTCAGGGAAGCCCAAAAAGAGTTAGTAAAAGCTCATGAAAATGTAGAGTTGGAAATGGGTTGAGGATGCCCAAAAAGGAAGAAATGAGCCAAAGGAGTCTACAAGCAATGTAATGGGTCAAGGAAGCCCAAAGCAACATGACTATAAACCCAATAACAATATTGGGGTATTGTAACTAATTGAGGGAAGAACATGCAATAGGCCCGAAAGAGGCTCAGTAGGCAGGGATCAAATAACACCACAATAGGAATAACCAAATGGCGTGGCAGGAACACTAGCAAGCCAACGAAAATAACAAATGGAGGGCTGAAGGAGAGAAAAACTCGTTATCAAGCAAGGCCTAGCCCTTGGGGAAGCAAGCCATGAAGGATGGAGGGCCAAAACATAGTTCATGCCACAAGAGGTCAAGAATGGGTGACAGAATGCACAGGCAAGCATCCAGTCCACACCAAAAGCATGAGTAGTAGACAAGTCTTGGACATGCACGAAATGTGGAGCACATACAAGGCCCAGGCACCACTAACCTGTACCCAGCCAATACAGGAGTGGTGGGTCATGGGTCAGAGGTAAGAGAGGGTATGGTCTGGCAGTGGGGAGAAGCGAATGCCTATTCTGGGATTCCCGCTCAAACCCTTTTGGAAAAAATGTCCTGCTGGGATGTCATACTACCCAAAAGAGGGAGGATGAATTGGAACCATTAGGTGCATGACATGAAGGATAGTGAGAGAGAGAATACCCATACTGTGGTGGATAAGAATGCCACGGTGGGCAAACAAACAAAGTAGAACTCTTTGTCTGGTAATAGGGTATGGCACGGCTAGCGCAAACAAGTGGTGGTGGCCGGGCAGCTGACAAACTAGTAAATGGTCTGGAAGTACACTCACACCTAGAAAAGTTGTTAAAGGGTAAAATAGTAAAAAATAGTCACGGAAGACAGTATATAAAAGGCTCTCGTCGTGCACAAGATCATCATCGAAAAACAATAGCAATCACTAGGGGAGAATCACAGCACCACCATCACCATAACACTACATGAGTAAGCACTAAGAAAGAAAGAAAATAGCATAAAAGAATCAAAGTGACATGACAGAGAAAAAAGAAAAAGAGAATTAGGAAGAGAAATAAGGAGTGTAGAGTGGCAGGCATGCATCAATAGGCTAATTCCTTCTCTCCCTTTAAAAGCCTATCCCTTGTTAAAGATGAATGATTCGCTTGGGTATAAGCCATTCGGGTTCGTTCCCTAAAAGTAGGTAATTTTTGGTTGCAAGATCGTCCTGTGAGGTTACCCATGTTGAGGAAGCGGTTACCTTCTTGGTCTTAATCCCATAATACCACTTAGCACAGCAGACTAACCTTTTGATATTATTGTTTATCATAATCACTTCCTTTCTTGTCTTTGTGATTTCAGCCTTAGCGTATTTCTTATTACTATATCTTTTTTTAGGATTCCTTATTTATTTGATCTCACAGGAAACATATTGCCTTTATTATTGTTATACTGTACTTGTCTGTCATAACCCCTCTGTAATAGTTTCGCCTACCACGAGCGTGTGACCTAGGTTTCAGCAAAGAGGGGCATAGTTTGTGTACAAGCTGGCCCAAGATGGGTTACAATTGGATCGATCTCAACTCTCTTATCTAGAACATTCGGGCATCATACTACAGGATGTAGTACATCCCAAAATCATAAAAAGACCCACCACACTTCTTTTATAGTTAGAGACTCAAAGGGAACTAGTGCAATACAAACTTAAGGGTTTAATGTTTAAGTCAATAAACCTTTACGAATTGAAATAATATAATAATTAGAAGAAATGTAGCCATGTGTCTTATACCTTTGTTATAAATGCCCTATCTCCATTATCTAAGGGGGTTATTATTTAGGTTTTAATGACTATGGCTTAATGAGAGTTTATGGCTGTTAGTGGACAAGAATACAAATTTTCTGTAACATTTTTTGTGTACCACTTTATGTTCCACTAATTATAACTTTTTATGTATTGATTTTTTTTTTCATTTAAACTTCAGTTATTTTATAAGAGCATTCACATTAAGAAAGTTAAAAAATATTCATAGTAAGAGCATTCACATTGGTGGAGCTATTTTTTTTAGCTATTTGGCATCGCAAAAAGCTATTTTATCTATTTTACCTACTCACTTTACAAAACATCTAGCCTCAGTGGATCTATTTTAGTTTTCAACATAATAAAATAATATAAACATCACAATAGCTGTGTGAACGCTACATAAAAAAAAGAAAAAAAATGATTAAAAGAAGTGTGAACGCACAAACAATAGCAGTGTGAATGCAGCAAAAGAAGAGAAATAAGAATAAAAATGAGTAAAATAATCAAAAGTAATGTGAACGCATAATTTTTTTTTTTTATTTTTACTTTTTAGCCACAGTGCTAAAACTATAGTTGTGGAGCCAAAAATATAGCTTTGGCTCCATTACTGTAGGTCACATTTTGGTATTTGATTGTGCTAAAAATAGTAATATAGCTATTTAGCACTACCAATGTGGATGCTCTAAAAAAGTTAAAAAAATATAGCTTTTAGCAACTCAAAATACTACTTTATGTATGTTAACACCTCATAGTTTATAACACACCAAACATCAAAAGTTTTATTTTAACATTCAACACATTAAAATTATATAAAGAACATAATAAAATAATATATCCAACACAATAAACAACAACCACAACCATCAACACATTAAAATACTATTTTTTAACACCTCATATTAAAAGATTTTTGTTTTTAGTTTTAGCTCAATGTAGCTCAAACTTAAATTGTTTTAACTTTGCCTTCTTTACTGTAAAGTTTGTTTTGAGGGTATTGGTTGCTCAATTGAGAAACCTTACTGAGGATACTCTAAGGAAAGTGAAATACATGACAAGTTGTGATTTGTGGAACATAAAATAGTACACAAAAAATAGTATAGATATGTATTCACGCCATTAGCTCTAGATAATTGGCTCTCCCTTATACTCCCCCTCTATTTCTTTTTTTCTTATAAACAATGAGGAAGAGTGATTTGAATTTCAATTATTCCCACGGAAAGAATTAGATAGTACCACTAAACCAAAAGTCTTTATCAAATTGCTATTTTTTTTAAAATTTTTTTTCAAACTTATAATTTCAAGTGGGGACATTGGGTCCAATATATAGTGAGCCAACATAATTTCGGGATAAAAGCTTGAGCTTGTATCATTTTATAGAATATATTAAAGTAAACAATTAATACATAAGTATGGAACACGAAACTTGAGAGAGCAATATTCAAAATAAAAATTACTTTCGGAGACGAAGATCCTATATGGTATTGCGTTTAGAAGGGGGGGGGGGGGGGGTGAAGAGTTTTAAGATCCTTAAGCCCCCATCCCTAAGATCATATATGGTATTGCGTTTAGTAAAATTGCAAAATATTTTGCAATTTGAGTAAAGAGCTTTAAGCCCCCATCCCTAAAGGTGAAAAACAAATTGGAATTTTGAACTTTAGCATAAAGCTCTTTAATGCACTATTCCAACTTTAATTGAAATAATGATTTCACGTAAATATCAATACTTACCATATTTTTGGTTTGAGGGAAGAGAATGGAAAAGAAGAGAAAATGAATAAAGGGGAAGGGAAAAATGTGGGCTCAAGTAATTGGTTTCTTAACAAATTTAGTTCATTTTCTTTTCTGTCATGCTATCCAAACAGAGGAAAGGATTTTATTTCTCTTCCTTTCCTTCCTCTTTCTCTCAAACCAAGCAAAGTGTTATAGAGAGAGGAAGATATTAGACTAGAGAGACATAATAATAATTATTGGTTATTAATTTGGTTAGCAAACAAATGTAACCAAATAATTATTGGTTATTATTGGTTATTAATACAAAACACTTCTATGTCATTCATCGTTATATCTCATATCTAAAAGTTGTTTATTAATTTGGTTAGCAAACAAATGTAACAACTTTGATCACATAGTTTTTAAAATGCTCCAAACAATGAAACTCTTTCCAATTAAAGCTTTTATTACAAAAGCTTTACTTCCTACAACAATTCCAAATAATCTCCAATTTAGAAATCAAAACACAAATAAAATAAAAGTTAGGGGCCCTCTCATTAAGGGTATCCCCCTCCCAATTTTTTTTAAAATATATATATAGGTAGCTCCATTGGCCATATACAAGGGTAGTGCATTTAAGTAGGAAGTAGTTTTCATTAAAGACTCAAAATATTAACAAATAATAATTAATAACTGGACCAAATTGAGTTGAGTTCTTAATATTTGAACTTGTATTGTCTCAGGATTAATTGGGTGTTCAAAGCTTAGCTCAAGCTTCTATTGAACTCATTTATAATATTTGAGCTAAGGCTTGGAGGTTTTTAAATATGAATTTTCAATTAAATTCAACTAACTGGTCTTGAAAGTTGCAACTATACATAAGGAAGTTCATTACCTAATAATCCAGTAAGACATGTTGTTATGTTGAAGCTGTAAGTGCACAATTGCACCTGGCCCCAAGAACAGTTACGGGCTCAGGCCCAATGAGCCTTAAACAATATAATTTGTAGAGCGTGGGCTTGAAACCCAGGTTAGAAGTGTTTGAGGATTAAATGACAAGCCAAAGATTGTAAACACTTGAAAACAACAAGGAATACTGTAAGTCAACCTACTCGGACGTAAGCCGAGAACTGTTCTTATATTATTTCTCTCTCTTTTTTCTCTTTCTTTTTGGTTACAAAGAAGGGATCTCTATTTCTGTTCTAAGTTGCTCCTTAAATACTCCTCTTTTTGATACTTTGTACACGTGTTGCCCCTACTCCCCCTTAGCCTAGATATTTCTTTTCTCAGTGCCTTTGAATAGTAACCAGAAGTTTCCCTTCCACTGTTCAGGTGTCACTTCCCCATTAATGCGGCCAGGGTGGTAGGTGCAGGGTCTTTAATGTGGAGATGACAGCCTTTATCCTTGGTGTTTCTCTAACATCGGTGCTTCTAGGACATTCAAGGGTTTACCCCTCTTATCCATTGGTTTTGACCATGTCATTGCCTAACGTTTATCATGAAGTTCCGGGTTCTCCGGTGTCCGTCTGAAGAGGAATTCACCCTCGGCTGGATCCTTGGATCCTCGGCGTATGGGCTGACCTGTAGTACTAACAAGTTCTAAACTTAAGAGCAGGTCGGCCTTCCTTAGCACGGCCCAAAGGCCCATATCTCCATCAGGGCCTTTTTACTCCCCACAATAGCCCCTCAAAACACTAATTTTCAACGTCCGAGGAGAAAAATAGGGTTTTGATCTGACGAGAACCTACTATACACACTGTGTGAGTGATTACACGTGCAGAAATCGTTTCCCGTCCTAGAGGATGCCACCTGGCGGTTTTATTTTCAAAAACGCGCGCATTTATGACTGTAAGCCACACTTTGTCTTCCACGTTCAACGGCGAGATGGGTATTCAACGGTCCTCGTTACTCCACGAAAATTTGGGCGGGATAAACATAATTTCGAGGCCGCTTTTCCGCACATCGTGACGCTTTGGGAACCTGCGCCTTCATTTAATTTCCCAGTGGCTAATCCCATCAAAACATGAGCAATCATACTTTACACTGAAAACCGTGGAAATTTGCACACCTTTATCTTTGTAAGTTCTTGCTCTCTCTCTCTTTAACCTTTTCTCCTCGGATATAATCCTCGGCTGTCCTTGTAGACATTCTCCCCTTTAGAGTTTAGCCTTTCGTCCTTTTCTGATGGGTAGGTTTAAGTGTCTAGTTGATACCGCCGCTGGAATGGAAGGCTTCAGAGCCAAGTATCACATTCCGGCGATGTAGGTTTGAAATATTGCCCGGCAGAAGCCGTGGCCGGTTCTAGAAAGGAGGGAGAGGTTATCATCCCAATAATAGCCTTTATAGAGGGTGGGATGACCCTCCCAATGAGGCCTGTAACTAGGGAGTATCTTCGCAACCACCGGTTGTGTCCCGATCAATGCCTCCCAAACGTTTTTAGAGTTTTGGGTAGTGTCAATGCTCTAAACGAGCAGATGGGTTTAAACCTCACCTGGCACGATGTTGTCTTTCTGTACGAGTCCCACAAACTTTCCAAAGTAGGTTATTACATTAAGTCTCGCTCCAGCGTCGTTAGGCTAATCTCCTGTCTGCCCAAATCCAACAAAGGCATGAAGGATGACTACGATCGTCTCAGAACCGGCACGACGGCCTCGCGCCGATTGAGTGGGGAGATCCAGGTGCGACACCTTAGGATTAGCCTTCCCCCCCCGCATAAACTCCTCTAATACTCACAGAAAATACGCATTCACATGCATTCATGTTTATTTAGGTTTATCATGTATTGTATGAATCTGACCATATTCGTTTGATTTGGTGTCTTCCCTTGCGTGATCAGCGACACGTGCGCCCACGCTTAAGCCTCGCAACGTTGGCGATCTTAACCGAGTACTGCGCTCCGAGGTGTTTGTCAGCGAGGACCTACAACTCAGAGCGGCTCATCTAATCTTAGGATACACTCCCATCTCCTCGGACTTCCAGGAGATAGAAAATGCCATAGTAGCCGGTGACCGAAGGCGAAGGAAGATAAACGTAGCCCGACCCCACTTTTTGGACGACCACGATCTCCCTGACGCCCCTGACACCGTTTTATACGGACAGCCCATTGCGGCAACCCCCCTCGCTGTGCATTCTCAGGCGACTGTTGTTCCAGAAGAGCAGGTGTCTTCTTCGCATACGCTAGACGAAGAGATAGATCAATTCCAACTCGAAGACACCGAAAGACCTCAAGGGACTCAGTTCGTCGTACTTTCTGACGAGGAGGAAGAAGCCACCGAGGCCTCTGGGATTGCAGGGTTCATAGTTGCCCGACCAGAAGACGGATCCGAGGAAGATATGGATAGGATGCAGGATCTCCTAACCAAGAGAGGTGCAAAGGTCGCCGGGAAGAAGACGGGGGCGTCCCAAGTTCCCCCATCTTTGCCACCTCCCCCTCCTCCAGCTGAGCCAAAACTTCCAGCCGAGGATCCCAAGAAGAAGAGAAAAGGGGATATTGAGGGGACAATCAGTAAGGACCCCAAAAAACCACGACAACAACCCCCAACGGTTCAGCAGCAGAAGCTAGACAAAGGCAAGGGTAGGGCCCGCTCAGTTGAGAGTGGGGAGATTAGGGATGAGGCCGAAGTGCGCCGAGCACCGGTCACCTGGTCCCTTGACTTAAGATTAGACGGTGCTCCCATCTCCTGCCAATCCAGTATAAGGGCGGTTCAACAAGGCCATGCCCACCACTTGGCCGAAGTGTTGGAGCGCCCTCTTCTGCTGCCCAAGGATATGGAGACCTTGGAAAAAATGAGCCAGCCACAACTATTCCTTTCTTTAAAAAGGGACCTAGCGCTGGTAAGTTTCCCCCTTTTTACGAATATTCCACTTCTAACAATATTCATAAGTTTTCTACTATTCCTAATTCCATCATATTTTGTTACAGGCCATTCAGGAGGTCTTCGTAGCCGAGAAGTTCATAGAAGACACTCGAAAGAAGGCCAGGACCGAGCTGGAGATTAGGCTGGAGACAGAGAAGTCCTTGGGCACAGCTCTTGCTGAGAATGAAAAACTTATCGCGGAGGTGGCTGATCTGAAGAGAGAAAAGAATGGGGTGGAGTCTAATCTGAAGACCATGAAGACCCAGATAGAAGGGCAGCGCAAACACCTTCGCGAAAAAGATGATGAGCTCTCCCGAGCCCAGAGGGAACGCTCGGATTTGGAAAAGGAGCTTGCGCTAATGAAAGAAGAAGCTAGCTCATTCCAACGCTCTCTACAGACTGCCAAGCAGATGAGCTACGAGGAAGGGGTAGCAACCACCGAGGAGACGGCGACGAAGGCCTTCGCGGCTTTATGCGGGAATACCTGTCAAAAGTACGGGGGAAGCCCTAAATGTAGCTGAGCCTGCTATCCTCGGATCCGAGGAAGTCCGAGAACGTTTGGCTTCCCCCGGAGATACCAGGAGATTGAAGAGGCTCCTGCTACTACTCCTACCCACGAGTCAACTCTCCTGCTCGCCTCCGATGGTCCCACGCTGATTCCGATCCTACAGAACCTTCGTGTTCCAACAAAGAGAAGGGAAGGAGGAGGGGACGCAGAAGGATTTGAGCCGGACGGTGGAACCCGACGTCCTTCCAACGAAGACGGTAGACAAAGGAAAGCAAGTCCCGACTTCCTTTGGTGGAGTTGAAAGAGACAGAGGGAACCAGCACTTCTCAACAAGATCCTCCTCCAAAAGCTTAGGACCTAGCTTAGGGCTTCTCTTTCTCAATGTTCAGCCTTTATATGTAATACATGTCCAAATGATTAATGAAGAACAACTTTATTTGATTTTCAATCGTGTTGCATCTGTTTTTACTTTATTCTTTTTATAATTATCGTAAAAATTTCCCATTAATACATAGCAAAAGTTTCTCAGAGTAAACAAATCTAACTCCAAGGATTGCACACTCGTATTTTCCTCATAATCATGCGCATGTTATTAAAGACTTAACAGAAGGTGACATATTTGAGATATTTAAACGATGCCTTGATTTAAAAAAAGAAAAGACCTCATATAACGATCAAACCCTTGTAATGTATAGCACCGTTTCTAGTAGGGTGTAAGGTCCGAGGACCATTCCTTACACAAATTTGCTTAACACTTAAAGATATAAAACTTAAGATCCGAGTTAATGACCAGTAAGGCACTAATTTCCAGGCGCAATGAGAAATTAACTTTAATCAAGTTTGTGGTCCGAGGATTGCACTTAATCAAGTTTCTGTTTGATTTTTAAGATCAGTAACTTCAAATGTTAATTTTCCCAAAGTAGGAGGTCCGAAGACCCGGCATAACTAAGGTTCTGTTTAACAAATGACAAGACATCAATTTTCACGAGGTTTGTGGTCCGAGGACTGCACTTAACCAAGTTTCTGTTTGATTCTTAAGATCAGTAACTTCAAATGTTAATTTCCCCAAAGTAGGAGGTCCGAAGACCCGGCATAACTAAGGTTCTGTTTAACAAATGACAAGACATCAATTTCCACGAGGTTTGTGGTCCGAGGACTGCACTTAACCAAGTTTCTGTTTGATTCTTAAGATCAGTAACTTCAAATGTTAATTTCCCCAAAGTAGGAGGTCCGAAGACCCGGCATAACTAGGTCTGTTCTTTAACAAATGACAAGACATCAATTTCCACGAGGTTTGTGGTCCGAGGATCGCACTTAACCAAGTTTCTGCTTTGATTCTTAAGATCAGTAACTTCAAATGTTAATTTTCCCAAAGTAGGAGGTCCGAAGACCCGGCATAACTAAGGTTCTGTTTAACAAATGACAAGACATCAATTTCCACAAGGTTTGTGGTCCGAGGACTGCACTTAACCAAGTTTCTGTTTGATTCTTAAGATCAGCAACTTCAAATGTTAATTTCCCCAAAGTAGGAGGTCCGAAGACCCAGCATAACTAAGGTTCTGTTTAACAGATGACAAGACATCAATTTTCACAAGGTTTGTGGTCCGAGGACTGCACTTTAACCAAGTTTCTGTTTGATTCTTAAGATCAGTAACTTCAAATGTTAATTTCCCCAAAGTAGGAGGTCCGAAGACCTGGCATAACTAAGGTTCTGTTTAACAGATGACAAGACATCAATTTCCACAAGGTTTGTGGTCCGAGGACTGCACTTTAACCAAGTTTCTGTTTGATTCTTAAGATCAGTAACTTCAAATGTTAATTTCCCCAAAGTAGGAGGTCCGAAAACCCAGCATAACTAAGGTTCTGTTTAACAAATGACAAGACATCAATTTCCACGAGGTTTGTGGTCCGAGGACTGCACTTAACCAAGTTTCTGTTTGATTCTTAAGAATGGTAACTTCAAATGTTAATTTCCCCAAAGTAGGAGGTCCGAAGACCCGGCATAACTAAGGTTCTGTTTAACAAATGACAAGACATCAATTTCCACGAGGTTTGTGGTCCGAGGACTGCACTTAACCAAGTTTCTGTTTGATTCTTAAGAATGGTAACTTCAAATGTTAATTTTCCTAAAGTAGGAGGTCCGAAGACCCGGCATAACTAAGGTTGTTTATCTTTAACAAATGACAAGACATCAATTTCCACGAGGTTTGTGGTCCGAGGACTGCACTTAACCAAGTTTCTGTTTGATTCTTAAGAATGGTAACTTCAAATGTTAATTTTCCTAAAGTAGGAGGTCCGAAGACCCGGCATAACTAAGGTTCTGTTTAACAAATGACAAGACATCAATTTCCACGAGGTTTGTGGTCCGAGGACTGCACTTAACGAAGTTTCTGTTTGATTTTTAAGAATGGTAACTTCAAATGTTAATTTCCCCAAAGTAGGAGGTCCGAAGACCCGGCGTAACTAAGGTTCTGTTTAACAAATGACAAGACATCAATTTTCACAAGGTTTGTGGTCCGATGACTGCACTTAACCAAGTTTCTGTTTGATTCTTAAGATCAGTAACTTCATGCGTCAGAGGTAGTCATAACTTTGAAATGTTCACCGATAAAAGCACATTTTATTAATAATAATATCTTCTAAGATTATTTACATTCCATGGGCGTGATACAATTCTTTCATCTAGGTCAGCTAGCCGATATGACCCTATGCCTGCTACTGATACAATGCGGTAGGGGCCTTCCCAGTTGGGTCCTAACTTACCCCAAGCTGGGTTCTTAGAGGTGCCCACAACTTTTCTTAGTACGAGATCACCAGGTGCAAGTGGCCTTAGCCTCACGTGGGCGTCATATCCCCGTTTTAGCTTCGTTGATAATAAGCCATTTGGACCATTGCGTGCCTCGCGCCGTTCCTCAAGCAAATCTAGGCATTTTTCCGAGGAGTCCATTGTTATTCTCGGGTTAAAGGAGCTGGTCTTTAGGGTGGGAAAACCGAGATTCCGAGAGGTATCACCGCCTCGGCTCCATAAGTCATAGAGAATGGAATTTCTCCGGTGGATTCGCGGTGTGGTCCGATACGTCCACAGAACATGAGGGAGCTCTTCTACCCATCCGCCTTTCGCATCATCCAACCTTTTCTTCAGCCCACTGACAATGACTTTGTTAACGGCCTCGGCTTGCCCATTTCCTCGAGAATAAGCTGGGGTGGAATACCTATTTATAGTACCCATGTCACCACAATACTTCCTAAAAGCCTTATTTACCGTCGAACGCTGAACACCATTGTCGAGATGAGTGTGTGTGGTATATCGAATCCGGTAACGATGTTTTTCCGGACAAACTTCTTGGAGTCAATATCTCTTATATTTGCTAAGGGCTCGGCCTCAACCCATTTAGTAAAATAGTCGTTTCCCACGAGAAGCCATCTTTATTGCATCGTCGCCCTCGGAAATGGCCCAACTATGTCTAGTCCTTTGCCGTGCGAAGGGCCAAGGACTGGAAAGGGGGTTAAGAACTCCTCCAGGTTGATGAATATTAGGAGCAAACCTCTGACACTGATCACACTTCCTGGCATAGTCTTGGGCCTCTCTTTGCATATTGGGCCACCAATAACCCTGAGTCAGAGCTCTGTGGACTAAGGATCTTCCCCCAGTGTGGCTGCCACAAATCCCTTCATGCAATTCTTCTAAAAGCCCTTCCGTTAAATCAGGGTGTACACACAACAAGTACGGTCCTAAAAAGGATCGTTTGTACAGTTTTTGGTCCTCGGACAACCAGAAACGTGGCGCCTTTCGGCGTATCTTATCTGCTTCAGATTTGTCCTCGGGAAGGACATCATTCCTAAGAAAAGATATGACCGGGTCGATCCAACTAGGTCCAGGCCTTATTAGATGGATGCGAGGCGCGTTGGTAATGACAAGAGAGGGTTCTAGTAAATCCTCAACGAGGATAACCCTAGGTAAACCTTGAGCCGAGGACGTTGCCAGCGTGGCTAAGGAGTCTGCATCGGTGTTTCCGCCCCGAGAGATATGGGTTAAGGCGAAGGAGTCAAATTCAGTTTGCTGGCATTTGATCTGGGCCAAATATTCCTGCATCCTTGGATCTCTAGCTTCCATGGTTCCCGTGACCTGGCCGACTACCAGTTGAGAGTCCGAGAAGATATGGATTTCTTTTCCACCCATTCTATGCACCATTTTCATGCCTACCAAGACCGCTTCGTATTCGGCCTCATTGTTAGTAGCCGAGAACGCCAATCTCAAAGACTTTTCGAAGACAATTTCCTCTGGGGACGTTAGAACAAGTCCAACACCAGATCCTCTCTGATTAGCCGCCCCATCCACATACACTTTCCAAATCGGAGGCATGGCAGCCGTAATCACACCAACTGATTTTTCATCCATGTGTGCTTCTCTTAGAGTTTCTTCCAGTAATGGCTCGGCAAATTCCGCCACCAAGTCAGCGAGAACCTAGCCCTTCACCGAGGTGCGAGGCTTGTACTTAACGTCAAAAGCCCCCAGGATGGTCCCCCACTTTGCTATCCTTCCTGAGTAGTCAGCGCTACGAAAGACCTGCCTTAAGGAACTGGGGAACAACCACCGTGTGGAGCGAAAATAATGGGGAAGCTTTCGCGTGGCATGAACCACGTCCAGGAGCGCTTTCTCTAAGGGTTGATAACGCACCTCGGCATCACCCAAAGATTTACTAACATAATATACCGGTCTTTGCACCCCGTTATCATCTCTTATCAGGACCAGGCTAACCGCGTGGACGGCCACTACCAGATAAGCAAACAAAATCTCGTGCGCCTCGGGACGAGACGGGAATGGAGTGGCCGAGAAAGATATTGCTTGAAGCTCTTGAAAAGCTAACTCGCCGGTCCTCGGTCCATTGAAACCCTTTCCACTTATTCAACAGTTGGAAGAAAGGACGACACCGGCTCAGCTGACCGAGAGATGAACCTTGTTCAAAGCGGCAATCATTCCCGTCAACTTTTGAATTACTTTTGGGTTCCGAGGAGGTCAAAAAAGTCACTGAATAGCCTTGACCGCACCGGATTTACCTCTATGCCTCTATGAGTAATCATGTATCCAAGAACTTTCTGCACCCCACGCCGAAAGAGCATTTTGAGGCGTTGAGGCGCAACTTGTACCTTTTCAGTATCTGAAAAGTGTCGGCCAAATCTTTCACGTGTGAGGGTATTGTTTTGCTTTTCACCACCATATCGTCAACGTATACTTCAATGGTTTTCCCCATTTGCTGTTCGAACATTCTGGTCATCATCCTTTGATAGGTAGCCCCAGCATTCTTCAAACCGAATGGCATGACCTTATAATGGTAATTCCCTGTCGGTGTAATGAAGGCAGTCTTCTCCTGATCCTCTAGTGCCAAGGGAATCTGGTGATAACCCTGGAAGGCGTCTAAGAAACTCATCCGAGGATGTCCGACAGTGGCATCCACTAGTTGATCAATACGTGGCATTGGGAACGAATCTTTAGGGCAGGCCTTGTTCAGATCAGTAAAGTCCACACATACCCTCCACGTTCCATTTTTCTTTTTAACGACAACTGTATGGGCCAACCACTCGGGGTAGAAAACTTCTTTGATAGCCCCAGCCCTCTTGAGTTTAAGCACCTCTTCCTTCACAGCCTCGGAATGTTCCCTGAAAGAGCGCCGAGGTGGCTGCCTTCTCGGAATAATGGCTGGGTTGACATTTAAGTGATGACAAATGAAGCCCGGGTCCACGTCTGGAGCTTCATAAGGATCCCATGCAAAAACATCAACGTCGTCCTTCAAGAATTCTAACAATTCCATCTTCTCTTGGTGTGGCAAAAGTACACCGACTTGAAAGAATCTCTCTGGGTCATCGGCCACTGGAAACTTCTCTAATCCCTCGCAATGTGTCTCATCTCCCGTCACCATTCCAGATGAATCAGGAGCCGTTAACTGCTATAAGTCTTTGATGATCAAAGCCGAAGACTCGGCTTCTGTGTGATGCAGTACTGCAGCCGATATGCACTGCCTGGCTACCGATTGGCTGCCGAGGATTTCCTCAACACATTCCCCCGTGGGGAATTTAACTTTAACATGTAAGGTAGAGGAGACGGCTCCGAGCGCATGCAGCCAAGGCCTGGCAAGGATGGCTGTATATGGAGAGTACGCATCAACCACGATGAAGTCCACCTCCACCGTTTCTGAGCCGGATTGAACGGACAAACGGACCGTCTCCCTTCGGCACTGACGGCTCTTCCTTCAAAGCTTATAAGTGGCGAATCATAAGGAGTAAGGTCTTCCAACTTCAACCTTAACCCCTTAAATAGATCAGGGTACATGATATCTGCACCGCTGCCCTGGTCTATCATCACCCTTCTCACGTCATAGTTCCCTATTCTGAGGGTAACAAGGAGAGCATCGTCGTGGGGGCTGGATAGTCCTACCTTATCCTCTTGAGAAATCTAAGACGGGCAAAGTGCCACTTCAACCTCTTCGGCACATGTGACCCACATCCTGGTCTAGGGATGGAAACCGCCATCACCCTAGTGGGACCTGAGCGTCGCCTGCGGCGAAGATAACATTAATTGTTCCTAATGGGCCGAGATGTATTGTTCCTCCGGTTGTTTGAGCCAACTTGACCGACCGCCCGGTGGGTACGACACAAGTGCTGCTTTAACTTTCCCTCACTGACGAGCTGCTCCAGATGGTTCCACAGGGTCCGACAGTTCTCGGTAGAGTGGCCCACATCCCGATGGTACTGGCAAAAGAGGTTGTGATTCCTCTTCGCAGGGTCTCCTGCCATCTTATCAGGCCATTTAAAGAAGGGTTCCTTGCGAACTTTCTCCAGCAGTTGATGTACTGGTTCCCGGAATACAGTGTTCACGGCCCGAGGTCTTTGCCGAGGCGGACTGTCCAACGTAATCTCTCCTCGGCCTGTTATTGTGATATCCGTCCGACTCGAAATCCCTTCTCTCTGCGGAATAACCTTCTCCTTTCCCTTTCCTTGCTTGTTGGTCTTCCTCCACTCTCTTATACTCGTCAATGCGGTCCATGAGGCGACGTACACTTGCGGAACAGGCTTTTTAGTCAAAGACTTTCTCGAGGTCGTGATCGCAGGGGAGGCCTACCTTAAAGGTATTAAGCGCCACCTCATCAAAGTCACCATCTATTTCATTAAACATCTCCCAGTAACGATTGGAGTATGCTTTCAACGTCTCCCCTTCCCTCATGGTCATGGATAACAGCGAGTCCAATGGCCGAGGTACTCTGCTACACGTGATGAACCGTGAAGCGAATGCCCTAGTAAGCTCCCCAAATGAACTTATAGACCCCGACTTAAGGCCGTTGAACCACCTCATAGCAACAGGTCCCAGGCTAGAGGGGAAAACTTTGCACATCAGTATTTCGTTGTGAAAG